>NC_072009.2:41047500-41672500 GCF_028885655.2 Pongo abelii | reverse complement strand
GAACCCAAAAGGCAAAGCCACTGTAACTCCAGCCTGGGGGACAGAGTGAGACTCCATCTCAGAAACAAACAAACAAAGCCAATGAATGTGTTTAACTCAAAGTGTCATGCTCGGGTCTATTGACAGGATACATTAAGCACCGGGGAAATGTCAGGGCATGGGTTGGAAACTATTTTGTGGCCTCAAGGGAGGGTTTGAGAGGTAGTCCCACAAACCTGACAGCCCAAGGAATCCCCTGCACTCAAGAAGCGATATTCACTTCTAGTCTGTAGCCACCCATGCGGGATAATTATGTTGTCTACAGAACTCCTCGTGAAACGGGCTCTCACTCCATTGAATGGAAATGGGAGAATCTGTTTCCTAGCATGCAGCGGCAGATGAACAATGATCCAGACACTCGCATGAGAAGAATGTCAAGCTGTACTCACACCGCGTGGTTTTGTAACCTCCAACGTGTGTGCTGGTGGGGGGCGCTGTGGACAGAGGAGGGGAGAGAGTGGTGGTGTCCGGCATGTGCCAGAGACATGGCACATGTTTGGTTTGGTCAGAGTCTAGGGAAATCATCAACTGTCAGGATGTCTTGCCTTCTGCTCTCCTCTCTGTCCTGCTCTCCACATCTTCACAGTGTAGTGGAGACGATGTAGGTGGAGTTTGCTATCACATTGGACTTAAGCAAAGGAAGGCCACCCTCCTAGGGGTTTCCCTGGAGTGGGTGCCTTGGGCAGGCTCACAAAGATGCTGATGGTGACAGTGAGAGGGATGTATGGTGGAGGCCACAGGCCAATGTAGAGGTAGGCATTTGACCTCTTTGTGGGTGGTCAGCTTTGTGGAATCCCATGCATTCTTCCAGAGAGTCATTCAGCGCTAGCAAGCATGGTCTCCAGGATCACAGCTCCCAGCAGAGGCACTTTTGTTCACACAGAATCCTGGGAAGGAAAGTTCTCAGCAGGCTTAGACCACCTATCTGAGAATAAAGCAACTTCTGGGTGGTTTTCCAAAGAGTCAGTGGTTCCACAAGGGGCCATGGGAGTTCTGGAAATTGAGAGAAGTGTTTGGAGATATATATTTTAGACACAATGGACAGAGCTTGGTCATGAGCTGTTTAGGATATGGGGGATACAGATTGAGAAAACCCTACTAGCTTCCTATGTGAAAAGAAATACGATTTATTGTGACAGTATGTCTGGGTCACAGCCGAGGCAAGCGAAAAGCAAACCCAGATTTTAGGGTTGGATTTTTACTAGTATGTAATATCTATGAGATAATCTATGAGATATCCAAGCCCAGAAATGAACTCTCCAGTTCTGTACAGTTTTCTGTATCGAAATCAAATCTGGGATTTCTAAAGTTAAGAATTCAGCCTTGGTAAAAGATTAGATTAGATCAACCTGAGCCTATACTAGAAAAAAGACAGGAAGGGAAGAATAGGACAGAGAAAGAAAGATACAAAGAGAGAGAGAGAGGCAGAGAGAGATAGAGACACAAAAAAGAAACAGAAAAAGAGAGAGATGTAGAGAAAGAGGGAGACAGATGGACAGACAGAGAAAGAGAATGACAAAGAGAGACACAGAGAAAGAGAGAGAGAGAGAAACATGGATGAAGAAAGAATGACAGGGGACAGAAAGACTGAGAGAAACAGAGACAGGAAGAGAGAGATGCAGAGAGAGAGATGGAGAGAGAGACAGACAAGGAAAGAGACAGAGTGAGAGTGACAGAGAGGGAGAGAGAGAGGGAGAGAGAGAGAAGAAGAGGAAGGGGGTACTCAAGAAATAATTACATGTATTTTATAATGCTCTGATGCTATAAACGGTGGCCGGAGTATGCTTTGAAAACAAGAACATCAAAAGCAACAGCGGCAGCAGCAACACTCACTTACAGATTTTTAGAAAGTAAGATGTAATGAATTATAGTTTACATCAACTCGTTCTCACTATACGTTGAGAGATTTGCAAAAGTGCTAGTTAACAATGGAAGAAAACAGCAGTTAAAATGTCCTGGGGAAAATATACATCTTCCTAAAAATTGGTGAATTCTACTTCAGCTGTAAATAAATATGAAAAGCAAAAAACGCAAACAAAACAAAACAAGCAAACAAACACGGGCCAAAGTATTGTCTCTGGAAATCTAAAACCAGCAAAAGGCTTTGTAGAAAGCGTTTCTATTTTGGGCAAATACTAATAGGCCCAGGGAAGAGCGGTGAGGCCCTTCCCATTTTGAAAATATGCTGGCCTGAGAGAGGAGAAAATAAAAAATAAAACATCCTGATAAAATGTGATTGAGACCCAGCCCTGATGTAGCTTTCCTAGGGAGAGAGGCCTGAGGAGCAAAGGGGGAAAAAACTCATAACTGCAGTCTTTCCCGCCTGCCGGTCCACTTGTCCAAGCGGGTCAAGCTTTATGTCATCGATCCAAACTGCCTCTAGGGAAGTGGGACTGTTCTGCCCCCATCTTCAAAAACTGTGGCCAATGAGTGAAGCCTGACCACCAATGTAAATGTCAGCCTCGTGAGAATGAGATCACCGGCGAGGGGTGGGGGAAGGGGAGAGAAGACGGAGGCACACCCGGGTGACTCTAGAACGTTTCCAAGCACGGTGTGGGAGTTGTGGGGGTTGGGGGAAACCCACCTAATGCTAAATTAAGGTAAAATGGCTTGGGGGTCAGGGGTGTGACTTAAAAATTAAAGTCACCCCACATAAAGCCAAAGTGGAAGAGCCTATTAACATTAAAGAAACCAACACATGAAGAAAAAATAATGCGCTGATAAAAGAACCACAGGGGCTCTGCCAAGGCGGAAGTTCCCTAGGAATGAGGGAGAGAGTGAGGAGACTTCAGAAGGGAGGGAGGGAAGCCAGTAGCCCCAGGCTCTGTGAAGTCGGCCAGACCTCTCTCCGTGCCACCTCGACTTTCAATAACAGAGGCCGCTAGGTGATGCCCGAAGACAACCGATGCTTGCAAGTGTGAGACAACATGGAAAAGAAAGGAATGATGCATCCTTCTGGGTCAGGGTGGAGGTTGGGGAGGAGGGGCGGAAGAGGTACACTCCAGTCACTGGCCTCTTCCAGATCCATCTCACATCGGGTCGTTTCTGGTCCCAGGGAGTACTCTCAGGCAATGCCCATGACTAGGCGACAACATCCCCACCGAGGACACAGCTTACGTTTCTGCCCATGGAAACTTCTGGAACTTCCATTCCCCCAGAGAGAAAAGTGGACCACAGCACGGGTGTGCGGATGGAGGCTAGGGCTGGAGGTGGGACCTATCTAAGGCAGAAGTCCAGTCCATAGCTTTTCAGGTTACACTCCAGACCCAGGACCTCAAAGTGTCTATACCTGTCACAGTGGAACAAAGTCCATGAAATCCATGCTCCCAGACACAGCATGGATTTCCCAGAGAGGACAGCTTATACCACATTCCCTCCTGTCCTGGGGCCAGTTTTCACTCCTGAAGTACCCATTTCTCAATCGTGTTCCCCAAAGGCCACTCTGTCGTGAATGAGTCAAAAATCTAGTTCGGTGAATCCCGGAGCATCCACATCCGACCAATAAGATTGGAGTCCGCACACTACACATCACTCCCCGCAATGTCTCTCCACGAGAACATCACCGCCATATTAGCCTGGCAGCGATACAGTGCCATTTACTAGAAATCACACAAGAGTTTCACTCTTGTTGCCCAGGTTAGAGTTCAGTGGCACAACCTCTGCTCACTGCAACCTCTGCTTCCCAGGTTCAACCGATTTTCCTGCCTCAGACTCCTGAGTACCCAGGATTATAGGCATAACGCCACCACCCGCGGTTAATTTTGTATTTTCAGTACACGCAAGATTTCTCCATATGTGTCTGGCTGGTTTTGAACTCCCGACCTCAGGTGATCCGCCCACTTCGGCCTCCCAAAGTGCTGGGATTGCAGGCATCAGCCACCGTGCCCCACCAAGTGCACAGAATTTTATGCAACAATAATGAGCTTTCTTCCTCATTGCCTTCACTAAGTAAGATTTTGTTTAACCGTTTATTTTTAAACTGAGGAGTTTGTCAGGGAAATACCAGAAGCAGACTCCACAAGATACAGGGGGAAAAGTCTGAAAATGCCCCTTCCATCCAAGTGCAGTCCTGGCCTCGACCTCCCGAAATCATACACCGAGTGAGGAAGCCCAGCACGGCCTGTCTGTCTAGATTTGTCTCATGCTCTCTAAGCATGGCACTCCTGCCTTTGGTAGAAGTTGCGGGGCCCTCCCCAGAATGGGGATACTCAGAACCTACAGTCAAACAAAACACACCCTGTGGAACTCAAGCATAGACATGGACAATTTCCCCATCCTCTTGGGGCCTTCGTTCTGTAGACTCCCGTGAAGACAGGTCCCAGAAACATGTCTGCCTATTCTTTTATTCATCTGCCTCTGACCAGTTGAGGTTTCAGATGAACCTTCAGGGGGAGGAAGGCAAAGCACTCTCCCTGCCCCCACGTGACCTTTTTTGTGAGCAGTGAAAAATGAGAGTCTCCCAATTCAAAAATCTCTAGATACCCCGATCCGTTTCTCCCTTCCCAGTGGGATTCTAACTTGGGGTGACACACAGTCTGCTAGTCACCAACAACAGCTGTGGTAACCACACCATCTAAAAGCCAAGAAGATAGAAAAGAAAAGAAAACAAAACAAAACATAACTAACTTACTTAACT
This sequence comes from Pongo abelii, assembly GCF_028885655.2. Classification (NCBI taxonomy): domain Eukaryota; kingdom Metazoa; phylum Chordata; class Mammalia; order Primates; family Hominidae; genus Pongo; species Pongo abelii. The sequence continues at coordinate 41,667,825 of NC_072009.2, read as the reverse complement.
GAGTAACTAACGAGGAGAGGGAACTAAGGGAGTCAATCTATAGCAGAAATGACACACCATTCGCAACATAAGGGCCACAGTGAAAGGTGGCAAAACATGTGCTTTTAAAGGCTGAAATCTCAGTGGCTCATGCCTGTCATGCCAGCATTTTGGGAGGGCCAGGAGATTTGAAGTCAGGAGTTCGAGAAAAGCCTGGCCACCATGTCAAAACCCCGTCTCTACTAAAAATACACAAATTAGCCTGTTGTGTCTGTGTGCATCTGTAATCCCAGCTACTGAAGGCTGAAGCATGAGAATAACTGGAACCCGGGAGGCAGAGGTTTCAGTAAGCCGAGATAGTGCCACTGCACCCCAGACTGCACAGCACAGCAAGAGACTTAGTCTCAAAAAAAAAAAAAAAAAGAAAAGAAAAAGACTGAAATACCCGCCCCTCTTCCTTCCCTTTTCTCTTTTAGAACCTATGGTTATTTGCAGTTTCTGATTCCTTAAGTGGCAGAATATGTTCCATGGGGCTAACTGTGGCTTTCTTTCATTGCCACTGAATGTCCCCTATAAGGCCGGATACCCCCTGCCTCAAGTCAAGGAGGTGGTGTTTGGTTTTGTTTCTCTCTATTTCTCGACATTTATTTCTTGTTCAAGCATACATGTGCAAGATTGTTATATAAGTAGCTTCTGACTGGGGGGTTCAGAGTGCAGATTATTTCATCACCTGGGTACTCAGTGCAATACCAGACAGTTTTCGTGTTTTAATTTGAACCTATCTCTCCTACCACTCCTCCTACCTCAAGTAAGGCCCCATGTCTGTTGTCGCCCTCTTTCTGCCCACGTGTTCTCATTATGTAATTCCCACTTACAGATGAGAACATGCAGTATTTAGTTTATTGTTGGTTTCATATACAGTGATGGTGATAAAAGAGACATGAGAGTAAACCAATCCTGAGGACACTCCCCTACATCCTCAGCACACACATCCCTCCCCACACACACTCTCACCCCTGCATCCCTTACTGAAGCCCAAGAAAGGAAGAAAGACATAAAATAAAGTAAGAGGTCAGCCTCCAAGATGGTGGAGCCGGGTGATCTCAAAGGGTGAGCAAGTGGTGGGGGGCAGGGGATGTTGTGGCCAAGCTAGAAAATGTGGGAGACTGACTTTCTAGCCCCATCCCACCCCGCAGTTTTTGGGTGGGGTGGCTCCTGAAAAAGCTTCTGAATGGAGAGAAGCATGAAGCAGTGGAAGTCGCCAGCTAGGAATTCAGGAAGGGAATAAAGCTTTGTGCACGTGAATGGGACTTTGGAACACGGTACTGTGGCTTCTAAAGTGATGCTCCTTGCCTCGCGCAGAGCAAGACTCTGTCGAAAGAAAGAAAGAAAGAAAGAAAGAAAGAATGAATGAAAGAAAGAAAGAAAGAAAGAAAGAGAGAGAGAAAAAAAAGAAAGAAAGAAAGAAAGAAAGAAAGAAAGAAAGAAAGAAAGAAAGAAAGAAAAGAAAAGGAAAAGAAAATTCAGTACACTCGTCATGGTTGTGATTACCGGGAGGCCAGGCAAATTGGCTCACACCCATCATTCCAGCACTCTGAAACGCTGGTACAGGAGGATTGCAATGATGTGATGAGACTCTGTAGAAAAAATTTAAAAATAATCTGGGCACAGTGGCGTGTGCCTGTGTTCCCAGTTACTCTACTCTGCAGGCTGAGGAGGAGGGATTGCTTGAGCTAACGTGTGTCCAGGCTGCAGTGCATGAGCTATGATGGTACCACTGCACTCCAGCCAGGATGACAGAGTGAGACGCTGTCTCTGAATCAATCAATCAATCAAATCACTGAAAGGACCTCTCTATTTCTTACTTTCAATGGATATCTCTTTAGGACAGATAGGCATGGTGGCTCACCCCAGTTATCCCAGCACTTAGGGAGGCCAAGGCGGGAGGATTAAAATAAAGAAAAAAAGAAAAAAAAGAAAAATGTGGGGGAAGGTGTATCTCCTTGTCTGGTGACCAAAATTACACAAACCCAACAAGGAAGGAATGTGTGTAGAATTTGGTAAATTCATCCTGTTTTCTTAAACTATGGTAGAGTGTTGTCATCTTAAAGATGAGTGTGGCTGGGGGTGGGGGTGGCTCACGTCTGTATTCCCAGAACTTTGAGAGGCTGAAGTGGGTGGATCAGGAGGCCAGGAGTTCAAGATCAGCCTGGCCAAGCTGGTGAAACCATGTCTTTACTAAAAATACAATATCAGCAGGGTGCAGTGTTGGGAGACTGTAATCCCTGCTACTGGGGAGGCCCAGGCAGGAGAATCACATGAACCCAGGAGGTGGAGGTTGCAGTGTGCCAAGATCAGGACACTACACTTTTGCTCCAGGTGACAGAGTAAGAATCCATCTCAAAAAAAAAAAAAAAAAAAGATGGGTGGACCAGCCCGGCCAACATGGCTAAATCCCATTCATCTCTACTAAAAATGCAAATATCAGCCAGGCATGGTGGCACACACCTGTGATCCCAGACACTCAGGAAAGCTGAGGCACAAGAATCACTTGAGCCTGGTAGGTGGAAGTAGCAGCGAGCCTAATTCGAGCCACAGCACTCTGTCCTGGATGACAGAGTGATATCCTGTCTCAAAAAAAAAACAAAAAACAGAAAAACAAACAAACAAAAAAACAAAAATGAGGACATACAGGGTGCAGGGTGGCTGAGGCCTGTAATCCCAGCACTTTTGGAGGCTGAGGCAGGGGGATCATACGATCAGGAGTTCGAGACTTGCCTGACCAATATGGTGAAACCCCATCTCTGCCAAAAATACAAAATTAGCTAGGATTGGTGGTACACTCCTGTAGTCCCACCTGCTCGGGTGGTTGAAGCAGGAAAATCGCTTGAACCTGGGAGGCAGAGGAGCTTACACTAATGCATTCAAGCCTGGGTGACAGTGGGAGACTACATCTCAAAAAAAAAAAAGATGGAAATTATAGATCCCAGAGTTCACAAATGCGTAGATCCACTATGAGATGCACATGGAATGGTAGCCAAGCTTGAATTGCAGTTTTCTTTTTATTATTTTTTATTTTCATTTTTATTTTTATTTTATTTTTTTTAGCTCTGTCACCAGGCTGGAGTGCTGTGGTGTGATATCAGTTCACTGCAATCTTCGTATCCCTGGTTCAAGTGATTTTCCAACCTCAGCCCCCAGAGTAGCTGAATTTAGAGGCACACGCCAACATTCCCGGCTAATTTTATATTTTTAGTAGAGACAGAGTTTCACCATGTTGGTCAGGATGATCCTGATCTCCTGACCTCATGATCTGCCCGCATTTGTTTCTTTCTCTCTTTCTTTCTTTCTTTCTTTAATTCTTCCTTTCTTTCTTCCTTCCTTTCTTCCTTTCTTCCTTTCCTTCTTTCCTTCTTTCTTTTCTGTCTTTCTCACAGGATTGCCCAGGTTAGAGTGGGTCATGACTGACTGCAGCCTCAAACTTTCAGGCCTCAAGTGAACTTCTCCTTTTCTCAGACTCCTGAGTAGCTGGGAGTACTGGAATGAACCACCACACCTAGCTAATCTTTTTATCATTTCTATTATTATTGTTATTTTGAGACAAGGTCCCACTCTATCACCTAGGCTGGAGAGCCGTGGCATAATTTCAGCTTACTGCAACCTCTGCCTCCCTGGTTCAAGCGACTCACCAACCCCAGCCTCCTGAGTTTTTGCCATGTTGGCCAAGGCTGGTCTCAAACTCTTGGCCTTAAGTCCATCCACCTGTCTTGGCCTCCTAATGTGCTGGGATTACAGGCATGAGCCACTGCACCTAACTGAATTTTATCCACTCTGTCTCATGTATTCTCAAAGAAATTGCTTGGAAGTAGATGCTAGCATAATCCCCAATGTGCATATATGTCAGGGCTGGGGAGAGCTGAAACAGAGTGATTTTTCTATGGTCACAGAAATGAGAAGAAAATGAATTTTCTAATCCAGCTCTGTTCTCTCAAACCTGGGGACCTGGCTGTATTTAGATATTTTCAGGGGGTAAGGGGCTGTGTGTTTGCATAATTGCATACAGATGAAGAGTTGACATGGGATAGGAAGGTGAGTAATCAGCAGCTGTGCAGAGACTTTGCACACATTTATAGAAGAAACGGGCTCAGGGGATGATGGAACCTTGAAGAACTAACACACTCCTCTTGTGAAACTTTGAAAACTAGACACCCACATTCTAGAGACAGCCCTGTACATAGCTCATTTCATGGGATATGCTTAAGAGAACACTATGTTCTTATTTCATGGTGACATTCGTAAGCTGTTGCCTTAGAAGGGTCCAAAGTGAGAGCCTTTTAAAATAATACAGGTATTGGCTGAGCCCACATCCTTGATATCTGTGTCCACTTGGCAAGAGGTACCCACAGGTAATGCAGTGTATCCCCGAGCAGATATGTCCATGCCAGGCCTCTCTTGTCATCTAATCTGGGAAACCCCATCTGCCCCCACATAACCATGTGTTGCATGGGGAATAGGAAGGGAGGGGGCTTTTCCTGACAGGTGCAGGTTGTCAGGTGTTGGAACTCTGGTGAGTCTGTCATGTCCACACCCAGGTCATGGCTGGTTGAATAAAAATTTGAGTGTTGGGGACCCAGTGTGGCTACTCAGATGTGAATCCCAAGGCCTTAAGCTGTACTCTGGTTTCGTCATGGGCTGAGGGACTATGAAGATGTTCCTATGTGCCTAATCTGGGGAACAGAATTTTTTTTTTGAGACAGAATCTCGCTTTGTCACCAGGCTGGAGTGCAGTGGCTCAATATCCACTCACTGCAAGCTCTGCTTCCTGGGTTCATGCCATTTTCCTGCCTCAGCCTCCCAAGTAGCTGGGACTACAGGCTTCTGCCACCATATTCAGCTATTTTTTTTTTTTTTGTATTTTTAATAGAGACATGGTTTCACCGTGTTAGCCAGGATGGTCTCAGTCCACTGACCTCGTGATCCACCAGGCTCAGGCTCCCAAACTGCTGGATCTACAGGCGTGACCCACCACACCCAGCTGGGAGCAAAATTTACAATGGGGATGTCACCTTGTGGAAAAACAAGGGAGACCATTAACATTTTTTTGTTTTTTGTTTTTGGCTTGGCTTGGCTACTGAGCATTCTCTTTACTGAGCTGTGTCAAAATCAATGAGCAGCTGTTTGATGAGTTCAAGTCCCCTTCTCCTTGGACAAGGGGCAGTTTCACCTTACCAACAAGAATGTCTCACAGAGAGCTATGGTGAGTACAAGCACATTGGAGTGTCTACAGACAGGGGCTTGACAAGGCCAGGATGGGTCCAAAACCCAGACCCAAATATGGACTCTCTCTGGGCTCTGTCTTAGAGCTTTTTTCTCAGAGTGACCCAAAGTTCTGCCACCAAAAGTATCTGGCCTTCATTAGTCCCAATGGCAACTTTGTTAGGTGTAAATTCCCTTTTCACATACTTATAGAAATACCAGAGGAGACCTTTGTGTTGTTTTTACTTTACATTAGGCTATATTTATTCATGTTGCTACAGTTTGTATTGTTTTAATTATTTACCCCAGTTATCATCTGTAGCAGGCAGTTTCACTCTACTGCCAGACTTTCTCTGAGACTTAAAAGCCACCACTATTCCTAGGGAGGTTTTTACACAAAAATAGGGAAGAGGTTACATGAAAAAGGGGTTACTTTTTTCCCTGCATTTGCCTGCAATGTGTCACCTCAGATAGCTCATCCCTGTAGGCCTTCAGTGTAGAAGCTGTGCTTTCACATGTCTTTGTATTGTTCTATAAAAGAAGGTCATTTCCCAGAGTGGCTTAGCCTTTCAATGTTGGTAGAGCCTGCCATGATAACATTCTGTTTTCATTTTAGCTGTAATGAAGAAAACTTATCTGTGTGTCATGATTGGCTGTAGCAGTTTGCTTGGGCTTCCATAATCCAGTACCGTGTACTGGAAAATTAGTTTCTCAATGGAAACTGAGTTTCTCATAATTCTGGAGGCTAGAAATTGGACAACAAGCTATTGGCTGAAGTGGTTTCTCTAATGCCTCTTTCTACTTGAGATTAATTGACCACCTTCTGTTTATGTTTTCAAAGGGTCTTCTCTTGAGTCTCTCTGTCTTTACTCTTTTTAAAAGGACTCCAGTCATGTTAGATTATGGTCTACTTTACTGAACTTACTTAATCATAGTCATCTCTTTAAAAATTATATGTCCAAACACACACTCACTCACAATTTGAGGCTAACTACATTAGCCTTAGAATGTCAACATATAAATATTAGAATATCAACATATAAATTTGGGAGAAGGGACACATTTAAGAACATGATATGTATTAATGGTAGATTGCCAGGGAACTGATTACTGGGTAAAAGGATAGACATGTGTAAAATTTTTAAAGCTTCAGCCAGATGAATTTCCACAAAGTCTGTGGCAAGTACATTGTCATCAACAGTCCCTGAGTAAAGCTGCTTCTCTGAACACAGCTTCTCCTGGATATTAACATTCTTTTAATTTTCTGACAATCTCATATCTGTGGTGCCAATAAAAAACACATTGTTTCTTTTATTTCCATTTTTCCAACTGATATGTTTAAGTTACTTATTAGTTGTTATTTTAAATATAGATATGGATTTTCTGTTCCTCAATTTATCGCCTCAGATTTTTGATTCTGTCATCAATCCTGCAGTCTCCCAGCAGTTATCTTCTTACCAGGTCTGAAAATGTTGTGTCTCTTTCTTAAGATTTTCTTTTAATATTAACGAAAGGAGAGCCAGGCATGGTGGCTCATGCCTGTAATCCCAGCACTTTGGGAGGCCGATGTGAGCAAGTCACAAGGTCAGGAGATCGAGATCATCCTTGTTAACACAGTGAAGCCTCGTCTCTAATAAAAATGCAAAAAAATTACCCGGGAGTGGTGGCAGGCTCCAGTAGTCCCAGCTACTCAGGAAGCTGATTCAGAAAAATGGCATGAACCCAGGAGGCTGAGCTTGCAGTGAGCTGAGATCCTGCCACTGCACTCCAACCTGGGTGACAGTGTGAGACTCTGTCTCAAAAAAAAAAAAAAAAAGGAAGAAAAAATTATTGATTTAATTCTTTCTAAGTTGTCTTGCCCTGTTCACTGTCTCCAAAATGGAGAGGAAATATGGCTTCTCCAGTTTCTTGCACTCAATGTCAGAAGCTTCTGTGTTTCAGGTAATTTACAGGAAATTTCATGCAGCCCTCTCTGGAAGGTTCTTAGGTCTGACCCATGTGCTGATACAGCAGCCATTTGAAATTGCGTAGCCTGTGTTTTCTCATCTCTACACTGAGGACTTTTTGGAGAACTCAGTGTAAAAATGCACTTCATACAGGCTATTAATGCTGATGGATGCTGTTGCATCACAATTGACAAAGTTACAGAGGATTTCTTGTAGCTAGTAGTGTTTAGATTACCCCCAAACCCATATCAAATTTTTTAAAAAGTCTAAAACTTTTTTTGTCAGGGACATGCATGTCCTTCACATTCACAAGAAGGAATGTTTGTGACCAGGTGCGGTGGCTCATGCGTGTCATCTCAGCATTGTGTGGGGCCAGGTCAGGCAGAGCACTTGAGGTCAGGAGTTCAAGTGCAGTCTGAACAACATGCAGATACCCATTTTCTACTACAAATGTGAAATTAGTTGGGCATGGAGGTGTATGCCTGTAATCCAAGCTACTCGGGAGGCTGAGGCAGGAGAATCACTTGAACCTGGGAGGCAGAGGTTGCAGTGAGCCGAGATCATGCCATTGAACTCCAGCCTGGGCAACGAGAGTGAAACCACATCCCCCCCGCCAAAAGAAAGGAATGTTTCGTGCATTTACACACGACAGTTCTTTCTCCTTCTCAATACAGCATGGTGCATGTAGGAATGGACTCCCAACTCCTGGCTTCAGAATGCTCAAAGACATGGTGGTGTACTTTGAGTGACAGATTGGTTTGGCTGAGATCAACTGTAATAAAAGAAAATGAATCTTGGGAAAAAGTTTGAGAGAACTTCAGAATTTCTAGGCCAACCAATTGTGTCAGATTCTCTCAGAACAAAGCCTCTATGTAAAAACTGTGACCAGTGATTATTTTAAATGGCCAAGTTTAATGGACATATATAATGTAATATAATATAATCAGCCAAAAATTACAACATATACAAAGTATTAGGGTAATATAACAAAATAATATTAAAAAAAATAAATACCCAGAAATCTACCCTGAAGAAATAGAGAGGTATAAATTACATACAAAATTTTAAAATAATTATCTAAATGGTGCTCAGTGAGCAAAATGTGAGCACAGACAATGAAATAAAATCAGGAAAATAAGAACATAAACAATAACATAAAAATATTAAAGAGCAAATTATGGAGTTGAAGAATATAAAAAGAAAAAATGCCTGAGAAATTATCAAGCCTAAGTATAAAACATATAAATTAAAAAGTTCAACAAATTTTAACTAGGATAAACACAAAAAGATTCCTAATGAGAAAAATTATAAGCAAAGTTTTGAAAGTCACAGACTAGTAGATAATCTTGAAAGTCAAAAAAGAAAAGCTATGTGTCTTTTATACGGGTGCTTCTATGAGATAATCAGTGAATCTAGCTGCAGGAATCTTGCCAGCCAGAAGGGACATGGGTAATATTGTCAATGTGCTGAAAGAACAAATAATTTTAAGCAATAATACTATATCCAGATATACTATTTATCAAAATGAAGAAAAAGTAAAGTCTTTTCATGATGACAACATACTGCAATAGCATATCACCACTAGGACTGCACTACAAGAAATGCTAAAGAGAGATTTTCTCATGACAAAAATGAAGTGATGATAAATAGCATCACAAAATTAGATGAAAGTACATAACTCTCTGGAAAAGAAATATGCAGGCACAAAAATAAGATTCTGATGAATTCAAATGATGGTTCAGAAAACATATGTAATTATGAAATATAATTTTAAAAAGCCTAAAAATAAGTAAAAATATTTGTTAATGATATATAATTTAAAAAGATATTAGTGACATCAATAATATTAATTTGAGGTGGATGGAAAGAGAAAGAATGTTTGTATGCAATTAAAATTAGTGTTACTGGCCGGGCATGGTGGCTCATGCCTGTAATCACAGCACTTTAGGAGGGCGAGATGGGCAAATGATGAAGTCAGGAGATTGACACCAGCCTGGTCAACATGGTGAAACCCCCCGTCTCTACTAAAAATACAAAAAATTATCCAAGCATGGTGGTGGTGCCCTGTAATCTCAGGCCCTGGGGAGGCTGAGGCAGGAGAGTCATTTGAACTCAGGAAGCAGAGGTTGCTGTGAGCTGACATGGCACCATTGCACTCCAACCTGAGCAACAGTGTCAGACCACATCTCCAAAAAAAAAAAAAAAAAAAGTTTTATGAAATCCCCATGGTAACCGCAAGAAAAATATTTGCAGAGATACATACAGCACACAAATACATTAAAGAATGCCACTACAAAAATCAACACAAAAGGGAAGATTAAAAGGAGTGGGTAAAGTGGACCACATAGCTATAAAAATCGGAGAAAACAATGACAATATGTTCTTCAATTTCAAAAATGTAACTTTATATTATGAACTTAAATTTTCAATCAAAACATGTAAATTGAAGAGAGGGATTAATAAACAACAACAACAACAGCAACAACTTTATCCTCTCCGTAATTGACTCACTTTAGCTTTAATGTCAAAACTAGGCTGAAAGTAGTAAGATCAAAATCGACTTTTGATGTAAATGGAAATCAAATGAGAGCAGTGCTGGTCAGATCCATGTTAGGCAAAACACATTTTAGTCATAGTTCATGAAACAAACTTTAAGTCAGCTGGGCATGGTGGCTCACGCCTGTAATCCCAACACTATGAAAGGCCAAGGTTGGCAAATGATGAGATCAGGAGATGGAAACTATTCTGGCTAACACGGTGAAACCTCATCTCTACTAAAAATACAAAAAGATAGCTAGGAGTGGTGGTGGGTGCCTGTAGTCCCAGCTACTCGAGAGGAAAAGCAGGAGAATGGCGTGAATCCAGCAGATGGAGCTTGCAGTGAGCTGAGATTATGCCACTGCACTCCAGCCTAGGCGACACAGTGAGACTGTTTCTCAAGAATAAAAATAAACTTTTAGTCTAAACTGTCACAGGAGACAAGGAAGGTGATTAAATAATAATAAGAGGGCTCATTCACTTAGAACTTATGAAATTTTATTATATATGTGTGTGTATATATATATACATAAATTTTTCACACCAGTGTTTCAAAATGCACAAAGCAAACATTGAAATAATTATTACAATAGACAGAAAAATAATAATAGTACAATACTTTAATTCAAATTTTTAATAATAAATAGTAAAGCTAGCCTAAATATGAATAAGGAAACAGAAATTATGAAAACACCAGAAAAAAATTAGACCTAATGAGAATATACAGAATAAACAACAACAGAACACAATTTTCTCAATAGTTCATAAACATTCTCCTAGATACACCACCTATGAGGCCACAAAACAAGACTTCACAATTTTTTAAGAATAGAAATCTTAAAGACTATTATTTCTGATCAAAATGGAATAAAACTAGAAATCAACAACAGAAGAAAACAAAAATATCAGCACAAATGGAAATTAAACAACTCACTTTTGAGCATGATTGTGTTCAAAGTTTGTAAGGCTTCATCTTGTGAAAATGTTCATACTTCCTAGTGAACTGAAGATTCAATGCAATCCCTTTTAAATTAAGTTTTTTTTTTTTTTAAGAAATAGAAAAAGTAACCAACAAATTATATGGAATCTCAAGGGATAAAAAAGAGCCCAAAAAATGTTTTAAAAAAAATAATGTTATTGATGTCACCTTTTCTTATTTCAAAGCACATTACAAAGCTACAGTAATAAAAATAGTTTTGTTCTGGCATAAAAGAAGAAAAGATTTCCAATAAAACAAAATGTGGCACAGATGAAAACCTTGCACATATGAGCATATAGTTACTGGAACATCTATACATATTGAAACATTATTCACAAAAGCAAATATTTGAAAGCAAAAAAAACTTTCCTCACCAAATAAATGAATAAATACAATTTGTGATATAAAAGTAATGGAAAACTACTCAGCATTTAAAAGCAGAAAATCTTGTAACATCCACAATAAAGATAAACCTTGAGCACATGATGCTAAGTAAATTTAGCCACAATAAAACAGATACTCTATGATTCCACTTACATGTAATATCTAAAGTATTGAAACTCTTAGGAACAGAAAATGGAATGGTTTTCATCAGGAGCCAGGTGGTAAAAAAAAAAAAAAAAAATGGGTATTATTAATTTATATTGAGTTTTAGTTTTGCAACAGAAAAAAGTTTTACAGATATGTTGCATAACAATGTAAATACACTTAACATGGCTAAATTGTATAAGAAAAATATTTAAGATTCTCAATTTTATGTTATGTATTTTTACTACAATTAAAATTAACAATGACACCTGAGGGCAGGTGGCTCAGACCTGTAATCCCAACACTCTGGGAGGTCAAGGTGTTCACATCACTTGAGATTAAAAATTCAAGATCAAGCTGGCCCCATTTCTACTAAAAATACAAAATTTAGCCAGGCATGGTGCATGCCTTTAATCCCAGCTATTCAGGAGGCTGAAGCAAGAGAATTGCTTTAACTGGGGAGGTGGAGGTTGCAGTGAGCTGAGATTGTGCCAATGCACTTTGGGTGACAGAGCAAGACTCTGTCTTAAAAATAAATATGACAGCTAACAGAGATAGAGTTACAAATTTTCTAAAAATTTACCTTCAAACCACAAAACAGTTTCTTTTACACTAAGATATTATAAGATAAAGATGTTGAAATTAAGACAATTTCCATGAATATCACCTAGACAGAATCAATTGTTGGCCACCAGCCAAGAAGAAAAATATACAAATCATAAACAAAATAGTGGTAATGTTTATACTAGCAAACAATTAGATGATTATATTGACAAAGGAAGTAGAGCTGATTCATAATTGACTTTTGCCTCACACTGTATTAAGATGTACTGAGTTGACAATTGTCATACAAAATTATAGCATGTAAATTAAAACTAAAAACAGTAAACTGATATAATCTGGCCTGCCCTAAAAAAATGAAACAGATACAAAATTGCAAACGAAGTTAAAATTAACATTAACCCCCAAAATTCTGATTTGAATACTGCAATTCAAAACCATAATAAATAGGTAGAAACTAGAAACACAACTGATGTGAGGCAGCCTACTCTGAAAAATACAGAAATATAAAATACAAAACATAATGAAGACCAACTTTTACCCATAAAATCCTCAATAAACAGAGAAAAAATTCTAGATAACTACAATTTTCAACTCTGACTGTGCATCCATGAAAAGCATTAATTTTGAATTGTTTCATACAGTTAGGGCAACAAAATTTCAAAGAAAACACATTATAATTATTCATAAAGAGCTTTGATGAGAAAGTTTTAGAAAATAAGCATTTAAGTAATACTAAAGAAACTTCAAAATTATGCTACTGATACATTGATATGTTGCTGCTTTGTTTTCCCGTTTTTTTTTTTTTTTTTTTTTGAGATAGAGTTTTACTCTAGTTTCCCAGGCTGGAGGGCAATGATCTCGGCTCACCACAACCTCCACCTCCCAGGTTCAAGCTACTGTCCTGCCTCAGCCTCCTGAGCAGCTGGAATTACAGACATATGCCACCACACTCAGCTAATTTTGTATTTTTAGTAGAGATGGGGTTTCTCCATGTTGGTCCGGCTGCTTGTCTCAAACTTCTAACCTCAGGTGATCCGCCTGGCTGGGCCTCCCAAAGTGCTGGGATTACAGGTATAAGCCACCATGCCCAGCCCATTGCTGCTTTTCTTACAAAATGATAAGGCTGTAATCTAGCCTTTAGAAGAATAGTCTTACATTTCTAAATATAATAATTATATATATTTTAAATACTTTACAAAGAAATGATATATAAAATAAAATTGGGAATAAGTTGTGCTCTTATTCAGCTGAAAGTTGAGGAAACTGGAAGAAAATGCTAGTAATAACATTGTGCCTAAAGTCGATGAAACATACAAGACAAATATTTTAATAAGTTACATAATTATATACAATATATATTTGAGAATGTTTTATTGTTTTATTTATGTATTTATATTTTGAGGCAGAGTCTCACTGCTGCCCAGGCTGGTGTGCAATGGAAGGATCTTGGCTCATTGCAAACTCCACTTACCAGTTTCAAGTGATTCTCTTTCCTCAACCTCCCAAGTAACTACGATTACAGGTGCATGCCACCACACCTGGCTGATTTTTGTATTTTTAGTAGAGTTGGGGTTTCACTATGTTGGCCAGGCTGGTCTCAAACTCTTGGCCTCATGATTTGCCCACCTCTGCCTCCCAAAATGCTGGGATTATAGGCGTGAGCCACCATGCCAGGCCTTAAGCATGCTATTGTAGAGCTGAAACTAAGATTACAGACAAATTACAGACATATGACAATTCAGAAAGTGAAAACACAGTGATAATAATCTTCATGTTAAAGAAGACAGAATCACAAAATAATAAGTGAGAAATAAGGTAATAATTGGAAATTCAATGTATGTAGAGCAATGTTCTAATTTCCCCAATGGGAAAAGTTTTTGTAAGGAATCCATAAAATGAATACATACAATAAACCATCTTACATTACAGTAGATATTATTGGCATGTACAGTTTAAATTTTTAAGATTAGGTCCTGATAAGAAAAAAGAATTCTCCATAAAATAATTTTCTTCTATTTAACAAGATACTTTTGTACATAAAGGTTTTCCATCAATTTTTTGGTAGAATTATGTTTTAAACCTTCATAGGATGTGAAATTATAAAGCAGAAAACATGTGTCGTCTCTCTCTGGTGTTCCTGGAATTTCTTTTTTTATCGTATAATCCCATTTATATGAAATATCCAGAATATGCAAATCCATAGAGACAGAAAGCAGACTAGTAATTGCAAAGGGATGAGGAGGAAAGAATAGAGTGTGACTGCTAAAGCATATAGGATTTTCCTTTATCATCACTGCCTCCCCACAGTGGTGACAGTCATAACCTTATTAGTAAGCTAAAAACCAATGGATTATATATTTCATTTATGTTTGTTTGTAGAGTCTAAGGTCTCACTATGTTGCCTAGGCTGTTCTTGAATTCCTGCCTCAAGCAATTCTCCACCTCAGCCTCCCCAGCTACTGGGATTACAGGCATAAACCACCATATCCAGTTCTGAATATACACATCAAAATTGTAAATTTTATTGTATGATATGTATATCTCAGCTAAAAAAAAAAAGAAAACAGGGAGTTCTGTACTGATATGATATAATCTCCAAATATATTAAGTAAAAAAAGAGAGATACAGAATAGTGTGTGCAATGTACTACTATATTCTTAAAAAAATTATACACACATATATATATACACTATCCAGGCATAAAACCTCTCAAAAGACATACGGGGAACCAGTAACATTATTTCCTAAAGCGAAGGATCCTGGAGTGCCTGTGGATATTGTGGTCTGGAAGGGAGACCTAACTTTTCAATATGCTCTTTTGTACCTTTTAAATTTTGTACAGAGTACGACACTTCCCTAATTTTCTGATTTATAGAAAGAAAAAAGGAATACTCTGATGCTTTCTCTTTAGTCTTTAGTTTTATTTTAAGAGATCATCTGCATTTTTTCTGTAATAAACTTAAAACATATCCACCCATTTTGTCAGATTTATTTATTCCTTAGCGATTTGTTGTAAAAGTACAGTTTTTGTCTCAATCCTTAATAATACTATATTCATTATATTTCAGGTGTTTGGGTTTCTCATGGAGGAAAAGAAACACAGGCATAAACCTCTATACTATCCACCTGCTACTTCTGCACATGATTTGAATAAAGTGTTACTGATACTTGAACAATTTGTATGATGTCGGCAGAGTAATATCAACAAGAATCATTATAAAGTAGCTGGCCTTATAAGTCAAGAGTTATGATATTTGATCCACTGTTAATACATTTCTAGATCTGATCTAGATTATTTTCTTAATTAATTATTTATTTATTTATTTATTTATTTTTATTTCTTTTGAGATGGAGTCTCACTCAGTTGCCCAGGCTGGATTGCAATTGTGCGATCTCAGCTCACCGCAAGCTACACATCCCAGGTTCACGCCATTCTCCTGCTTCAGCCTCCTGAGAAGCCAGGTCTACAGGCACCCACCACCATGCCCCGGCTAATTTTTTTTTTTTTTTTTTGTATTTTCACTAGAGATGGAGTTACACCGTGTTAGCCAGGATAGTCTTGATCTCTTGACCTCGTGATCCACACACCTTGGCCTCCCAAAGTGCCAGGATTACAGGCGTTAGCTACTGCACCCAGCCAATCTGATCTACATTATTTTCTGGATCTTCTGGTATATTGCAGGGCAACTGATGCATGATTTCTTCCTTGTGGGATGTTGTGGCTTCTTCATAAAGAACCTGAATAATCTCACACTGAATATTGTCTGTTAGAGTCTTCTTATTATAACCCCTTGTTTCAAGTCTTTCATACAATACATTGGTATCTGTCCTCAGCACAAAAACTACATGAAACCAGCATTTAAGGAAGAAATCAAAACCGTGGTAATCAACAATAACTCCACCTTCTCTCATTTGGTTATCTAACTCATCAACTACTCTGTCTTCATCTAAAATGGGACAATCATACTCTTCATCATAGCCATCATACAATTGCTCTTCTCAAGATAAATCACCCACATTAATGTATTTCAGTCCTGATATTGATGCAAGTTCTGTGCCTAGTAAGGTTCTTCCAACCCCTGGGGTACTGGTGAGCAGGATGCTGAGAAGCAATGATGGCTTGCTGTGATGGCACCGAGTGCCTTGTTCACATGTCCTTTGCACTACTGTTCTTGGAATTTCTAAAACAAATCCTGATGCCTCTCAATACCTCCACAACTCCCTTCACACATTTTTGACTTGAGAAACCACATATTTATTTAAAAATTGCATAACATAGAGGTCTCCAGAAATGTGTGCATATTTCCCCAGTTCCCAAAACTAATGAAATCTAGTCAGATCATGTAGATTCTTACAGATTCTGGGAGGACTTTTGTTTTCAGTGTGAATGCACTGGAAGATTCTGGGAGGGAGAAAGGAAGCCGTAGAATATTGAAGAGCATAGTAAGCATGGGACAGGAACATGTTTCTCTGTGACAGCAAGAAAAATAAAATTAGGCTTTTCTAAAACAATTTCCATTAGAACAGAGATGACCAAACCATATTTAAACTCTTGCTTTCTCTGTGACCTTTGGACCTCTCCTATGGGTTACCTGCTCATTTATTTTTACCTTGCTTTGTATATGGCTGTTGCCTCCTCTCTTTTCACAATGCAGGAATTTTTTCTTTGCTACAGACTATCCACCAGAGTTTTTTTTTTTTTTTTTCCCCACAATAGTAATTGGGCTCACCAGAATATGCCCAACTCCCAGCGTCTTCCTCAGGAAAGAATTAAAGCTGTAGTGTATGTGTTGAAATGTTTTTCCTTTCAAGAGATTGCCTAATGAATAGACATGGAGTGCTGAAGGACATGATGGAGTCATACAGATAACAGTTGTGTCTGATGAGAAGAAAGGAAATTGCAGCACTAGAGAAGCTGCAATACCACAGAGAGTCAACTGGGGAAGAAAATAGGTAATCAATCTAAAAACAATGAAACAAATTATATTTAACTGAGAAATACACACAGATTCAGAGAAGAAATACCTGAGAATGCATCTGTGAAGCCCCCAGAATCTATAGCCTGGATGACTGCTGTTAATATCCCCCTTTACTAAGGCAGTTTATTTATTTATTTATTTATTTATTTTTGAGAAAGAATTTTGCTGTGTAGCCCAGGCTGGAGTGCAGTGGAGCAATCTCAGCTCACTGCAACTTCCGTCACATGGGTTCAAGCGATTCTCTTGTCTCAGTCTCCTTAATGGCTGGGATGAGAGTTGCACACCACAATACTCAGCTAATTTTTTTTGTATTTTCAGTAGAGACGGGTTTTGCTATGTTAGCCAGCCTGGTCTCAAAATCCTGGCCTCGAGTATCTTCATGTCTTGGTCCCCCAAAGTGCTGGGATAACAGGCCTGAGCTACTGTGCCCAGCCATGGCAGGCTTTAAATGCTAGATTTGATGGACATTGTATAATTTTCCAGATCTTATGAAAAAATTACAAGTCATACGAAGAATTTGGGAAATACACTTCACTGGAAGAAACAAAATAAATATCCAGAAATTGACTCTTAAGTAATGAAGATTTTTGCATATGTGATAAAGAATTGAAAACAATTAAAAGTTCTCAGTGAACAAAAATAAAACAAAAATAAACAATTGAATAACATTTAAAAATAATAAATGACCAAAATGTGATATCAACAAAGATATGAAACCTTTTTCTAAAAACCCAACAGAAATTGTGGCATTGAAGGATCCAATAACTGGCATTTACAAATTCACTACAGAGACACAACAGCAAAAAATGGATCAAAAAAAGATTCAGAAAATTAAACATATATTATTCACAAATATTTAGGCCTGGAAACTAGTTTTTGAAAAAAATGGAAAAAAATGAGTGTGAAATATGAGACTTACTGGACAACATCAAGTAGACCAATATATTCAGAGAAGAGTCTTATAAAAAGAATATAGGAAGAAAATGACATAAATGTTATTTGGAAGGAAAAGAGGAGATTCTGAGAACCTTACACGTTTCTGTGATGAAACAAAAATAATAGTAACCAAGAATAATTGATCTGGAAAACACTGTACTTCAAAAATTAGAAAAAATAAAACATTTTTAAGTTTAAAATAAAAAATCTAATGTTGCTTACTACTAAAATAACCCTAGAAAAAATGCATATGATAGTCAATTATGTTGAAACATTAAATGATGCTGGACAGCATCATAAAACCATATGAAAATATAAAGCTCTCTATTAAATATAAGTATATACACTGATACAAAATTTGCTATTGTAATAAAAATGGTGTATTAAATTCTTAAATCTCTGTGAAAATACACACAATATATAGTGACATAATTTGTAACATTAGTAAGAGAGTGGGGAAAGTAAAAATGAATATATTTTGTATGCTGTTAACTTGAATTTGAAGGCAAAAGCTGTTTGCCCTGGGGACCTTAGCACTGGGCGAGGGATGAGGTAAACCTGCCATTTTGTCTCCCTTAGTTTTTCCATCTCCCCCTACTCTGCATAGGGATTTTTCTTGGTCTGGAGGAATAGTCAGTGTGGACAGGCTCTATTCTGCACACACAGACAGGTGTAGGTAGGCATGGCATCTATAGAGGGGGCCTGGGATTCTAAAAAGAATTAAATATTCAAAAAGTGGAAACCTGAGAATTTTGGGAAAGATTCTCCGGGCTTTGGGCTGGGGAAATAGTAAGTCTTTGCTTCCAGCCATGTGGTTTCTCATCAGAGTTGTTGGGACCATCTTCCTGCAGGTGTCCCTTAGGGAGATGTTGCAGGAGATTTAGCCAGTGCTGATGGTCCATGAAAAAATGTGTCACTGCACTTGCTTCTCACTGCACCTGGACAGAAACACGCCAAACCACTTCCCAGGGCTGCAAAACAGTGAGGAGATGGAGGAGGTCTCAGGGCTGTGTATGAAGGAAGGCTGGATTGGAAGTTGGGTAGACTGCCTAGAGGAGGGACCCCAAAAGAAGGGCCAGGCAGGACTTCCCCAATCCTTGGATGTCTTGTGTCACAGATAAGCATATGAATGTAGGATTGGAGCACACGCCTGCTTCTCAGCCTGTCACACCAACACCTTATAACTTCATAGCCCACAAGTTAAAGAGCGGAGTTGTGATTCTAAAAAAATCAGGCAGTATCAAGCCAGCCTTCATATAAGCCCAATCAAATTCTATAAAGATAAATGATGTCTTGCGGAAAAAAGAAATACAAAAAACTTAAAAAGATCCACAGTATTTGAGTGGGGAAATCTGCCCAGTACAGCACCAACTGCTGTGGTGAGATTCACCTGGTTGTAAAGCAAAATCTCTCATGTACTCATGTTCCCTGGGGAAAAGCCACTCATGTTCCCAGGGTCTACCTGCTTGCTAAGAGGAAGTGTGGAAAAGATTTGTAGCTCAATGGTGCCCATAGTTGATCACAGAACCTTTCCTCTTTCCCAAAACAGCCACCATTAAAATTCAGTGAAACACAAACTGGAAGATAGTCCTGAATTTGGAGGCCCTGGGGAGTCCTCAGCACACCCCTGCATTAGGGCTGCCCAAAAAGGCAGCTCTAAATGCTCCATCTACCCAAGACACTAGTGAATAAAAAGCAGTTAGCCTTGTCAGCTCTTCAAGACCCACATGTGATTCAGAGGCATTTGTCAGAAGATTCTTTGTAAGAAAGGATCTCTGCCCACTAGCAGACAGGAGTGTGTGTCTGTGTGAGTGTGTGTGTGTGTTGAAATTAGAACCCCACCTAATGTGTTCATTATGGAATTTGAAAATGGAAGCCTAAAGTTGAAAATTGAAATCACCCACGAGAGCGTCTTGCAAACTATTTTCTGTGCTAGATGCGATGTTTTAGGGTACAGGGCACTGGTAACATCCTACTTCCCTCTCCTTGAAAGAACTACACACACTATTCAAGGCCTGCTTCCACTTGAGCCGCTCCCAAGAGCAGCTTAAGAGCCTGGGCCCATCTGCCAACTTTAGCAGGGCTGACTAAAGCTGCTTGTTTTTCCCGAGTATCTTCTCCAATGACCTGAGAGGTGGGGGAGACATTGGGGCCAGGATTGAAAAGAGGGATGGGGAGCATGGAGGCCAGAGGCTGAGGACCAGGTTTTCCCACCTGGAGGGGTCTGGCCTAGAGGCACTCAAACCAGGGTCAAATTTAGGTGGAGAGATCTGGTCTTGGGTGGCCTTGTGCTGACTACCAGCCTTGAGTCCCTCAAACAGTAGGAAGTGAAAGAATGGCTTGCAGATGAGCCTCACTGACAGTGTGCCACCTGCGTACATCTTGCCAGGGACCCAGGAGGGACCATGGTGTCTCCAGAGCCAAGATTGGAAGGTGGAACTCCCAAAGGGAGCAAAGAAGAGGGTCCTAAGTGAAATGAAGACCTTATTTCTGCTTGACCATTCTTGAAGCGTTTTCAGTGCCTAAAAGTAATTAGCATGAGCATCTGGAAACCACTTCCTGGAAACTGCAAGATGCAAAGGGATTTCATGTACCTCTTTGTAATTACAGATTAGGACAAGAAGTGCCCCATCACTGCATCCGCATGGGGCTTTTACTGGATCCAGTAAGTCTCTGCCAGCTCCCTACAAACTCCTGGGATGTCATTTTTTCTGGGTCTGTGGACAGACATCCAGGGCACTTGCTCAGTGCCCACTTCCTCCTTGTAGGCCTACAGCCTATTGCTCAAACCCAAGCCCACTAGCCCTTGCTTCCTAAGCCATTCGCCACTGAAGCTGCTCAAGTACCACAGCCTGAACTTCACAAAACACTTTGTCATGCCAAGAAAGAAAAGGTAAGGCTGCCAGGCATGGTGTCTCATGCCTGTAATCCCAAAACTTTGGAAGGCCAATGTGGGCAGATCACAAGGTCAGGAGCTTAATATCAGCCTGGCCAATACAATGAAACTCCACCTCTACTAAGAATGCAAAAATTAGCTGGGTGTGGTGATGCATGCCTGTAGTCCCAGCTGCTCAGAGGCTGAGGCAGAAGAATTCCTTGAATCCAGTGGGTGAAGGTTGCAGTGAGCTGAAGTCATGTTGATTCACTCCAATTTGGGTGACAGAGTGAGATTTCTTCGCAAAAAATAATAGAATAGAATAGAATAGAACAGAATAGAATAGAATAGAATAGAATAGAATAGAATAGAATAGAATAGAATAGAATAGAATAGAATAGAATAGAATAGAATAGAATAGAATAGGATGAAATAAAATAGAATAAAATATAAAATAAAATAAAATGTAATGTCACTGTTTCATCTCCCCCTGACCTGTGTCATGTTCCAGGGGCTTACTGGATGAACCAGCCAGCCAAAACTCCAGAGTTTCCACCCAAACAATCTGCCCCCACTGCTTGAGTTCCCTCTAGGGAGCTGTCAGTATGACAGGGGGCATCCACAGGAGTGGTGGCAATTTGCTTCTATCTGACCTCAGGGCAGATTATCAGGGCAAGAACATTCTAGAGCAGATGGAAGTCTCAGAAAAGTAGCCTATGGCAGTGTTCTGGGCCCAGTGGGCTCTGTGTCTCCCTCTCCCCTGATTGTCATGAGGTCCAGAACCACACACTCACCCAGATCACTGCTCCATTGCACGTGTGCAGCTGGATGGCTCCCCAGGCAGAGGCTGCCATGGACCGTGTGCACACAGAGAATGCCTACACCTTGAGGCTGTACTATGAGGAGAACATTCCTGAACAGGGTCATGCAGACTGATCCTGCCCTCAGTGGGAAACCCCTGCCTCCTGAGTACTAGACAGAATTCTGTGCACTTTCCTGGAGGCTCCATGCTGGGTCTTTTCATTTGGAAATTTGAGGTTGTCCATAGGGAGGTAACAAAAGAGACTTCTCCTCCATTTGGAAAAAAAAAAAAGAAGAAGAAAGAAAGAAAAAGGAGACTTCTAAGAGCACATTGTGGGGCACAGGCTGAGCCTTTGCCTCCCACCCTGGTCCCTCTATGGTCCCAGGACTGAAAGAAGGAGCTGCAGACAATGAGGGAACTGCTCTGCAAGAACTGGCCTGAGTGGCTGCTTCAAAAAAGAACCACAGTCAAAGTGCCTACAGACCCTAGTGACTGACTGGCAGCCTCAGTCCCACCTACCATCTGCAGGCAGGTTTTCTTGCTGGCAGAATGTAACCAAGGAAAGCAGGAATAAGTCCAGCCCTCTCAGTCACCCCAAAGGCTGTCTGGGGTTCCTTGCAAGGCCTTCTAGCTTTCTGCTTCTTGAAAGACCACCCAAGCATCTCTTTCTGGCCTTGGAGACTTTGATTCCCTGGAAGGAGAAGGCCCTACTTTTCACTAGGCTAAGCGGCCAGATCCATCCAGCTCTCCCCTTTCAGTAGCAACCAATGGGCTCTCACCTGGGCACACACTGCCCAACCTTGGCCCTTCTAAGGCAGGAGCTCATTTGTCTTACAGGTTCAGCTTACTAGGGCTTAAAAGTTATCAGTGCTGTTATTAAGATTGAGAAATTAGGGGGAAAGAGTTGCCTTGAAAAATTTCCCCTAATCTTATCTTGGAGATCATCAGCACCGGTGACAGCATAGGCAGGGCTGCTGAGGATGCTGGGGGAGAGTGCCCAGCCTGTCCAGCAAGCTGGTCCTTGCCAGAGGTGGCTCATGACCCAACCCCTGAGAGAAGCAGACAGACATCCCAGTAAAGAGCTGGGGTGTATAGATCAGGGCAGCCCAGGCACACTGATGGTGGCTTGGCACTACCTCCCATTAAGGGGTGTCACCACAGCTGACTCTTGGAGCCAGGGGGTGATTTTCAATGTGTGCAAGGCAGTCAGCTCCATCAGCTATACAGCTTTCAGCACTCAATTCACCTTGGACATCTCACCAGAAAGCAGTGGGGACTGGCCAATGGAGAAGCTTTGCAAAGTGGGACAGAGCATCATGGGGTGGGGGATCTGGGGCCTGCCTGCTCATCTGAGCATTCTTCCTGAGGGTGTGCTTTGCAACCAAACAGTGACTGTTTTCATGTTGTCTATTTATTTATGGGCTTAAAATATCCTAATATTTCATTTATAGTAGTTTCAGGCTTGTATTTTTGTATTTGTAAAAATTTTATTAGAAGAAAGTCCACTTCGGACAACAATATTTTAGAAGATCTTAAGGTGGCATAGACTTTCATGTCACAATAGCTACTGTTGACCTCTTTTTGCTACCTTTGTACAAAGTATACACAGAAAGTGCAGCCAGAGGAGATGAGGCCAAGTGTCTAGAGCAGAACTGCCTGGGCTTGCTTGCTTGTCTGCCATCATGTGGACTCTGGCTGTGAGGCGGTGCCCACCCTGGATCTACACACCCCACCCCCTCTCCTGAGTAACCAACACAAGGCAGTGCTAATTAGCAGGTGAGTGATGGGCATCAGGCAGCCCAATACCATCTGGGAAGATTTGAACATCATCTAGGCTGGGGCTGTGGGGAGCAGGAGCTGTGGCTCTCTTCACTTGTTATGGCACCACCCACAGATGCATCTGCCCTGTGCTGTTTCTCCAGGAATCAACTGCCCATGGTCCTGAGCCTGTCATGCCATGCCTGCTACCTCACACTGCCTGTGTTTGGAAAAACATCCTGAGATGGTACTGCTGGATGTGAGCACTGGCAAGAGGACAGCACCTTTGTCTTGGGGGATTAGGAGCTGACCAGATAGCTCCCGACTGCCTCTAGAACAAGTGGGGGCTGGTTCTGCAATTAATGACATCTCCCAAAAGATGTGTTGGCAATAGCTCAAGGAATATTTGATGCAGAGGCCTAAATGAAGACACATGAATGGAGTGTGTGGATATCAGTTAGCAGCTGGGAAATAGGTGCCTCCAAGGTCTCATCCTCTAACAACTGTGGAACATGCCCAAGCCATGAGTGTATACACCTAGAGTGAATATATCTGGCTGTTGCTTTTGCTGCCACTATCCCCAAGCTCAATCTCACTTAAAATCTGGATTTTAAATAGAAAAGATAAGAGGCTTTTTTGTGTCCTGGAATAGGAAGCCAGAGATCTGTGTAGGGGTGGCACTGGGTGCACATTAGTTTTGTGACAGGATGAGGGTTGCAGTGTTTTTTTTAATCATCATAGGCCTGGTCTGGTTGTAACTCTGAGTGATGGGGAGGAAGTCAGCAGTGGTGGTCATGTAGATATCTACGTGCCCAACCCTGGCCTGCCTGCTCTCAGACATATCTAGAGGCAACACCACAGGCCCTGACTTATCTCCTTACTCCTTGTATATCAGATGGGAATACCCAGAAGCTACAGTCTGAATGTATTATTCTCCCATTTTGACCTGAGCCACCTAACACACAGTGAGGGTGGGTGGGTGAAGGGCCCAGGGGAAAGCAGGGCTGGATCATGGATCCTGGTGGAAATTTAGAGATACAGGAGTGGTTGTCACCTCTCTGTGGAGCCCAGCTCCCTACCTGATCCTTGCCACACAGCCCCATCTACAGAGAGCAGCTCTGGTAAGTTTGGGGATCCCTAAGGCCCGAGGCTGCTCCCTGTCACCCCTGTCCGTGCTCCTTACCTTTCCTGCTGTCAGAGCCCAACATGAAGGGAGAGGTTGATGCCCTGTGAGCCTGAAGGAGTTGTGTCTGACTGGGGCTTCTGTCTGGGGTTTTGCATAGAGTTACCTATGAATATGGTCTGTCCAGATACCTTATTTCAAAGGAAGTGAGCATGAACTAGCAAGTGCAGCAACCCCACACTTGATAAATAAATTTTTCTTGTCTTTAAACCATCACATTTTCATTTCACATTGGAATAAGGGAAGTGAAACCTGCTGCAGCAGCCTCACCCATGTGTTCTGTAACCCAGACTCATTTGGTTGTGAGGGCTGTTGTCAGAAATGTTATGAAAAGAAGAATATGTATAAATTTAATCAAATGTAAAATTATGCTTATAATGTCATTTATGTGGGAGATAAGAGGGTGGAGTAACAGGCACTTAGTTGGAGTTCACCCAACTGTCGCTTTCCAGGCTCATGAGTGTGGCTTTGGTGAACCTCACCTGACATTGGGGACAGAAGAGAAAAGGCCAGCATGAAGGCTAGGTGGGGGAGAGGTGCCAGGTTGTGGGGCTAGGCCCTGGGCATGCTGAGCCTGTTAGGTCACTGGACATCTAACTGCCCAGGAACTGGCCCTTGACACATGAGTTGAGGTAAGAGGATTGGGCAGCACTCTTCAGGAGTCACGCTGCTGGAAGAATGGAGGAGAATCTACAACTGGCCATACTAGGGTAAGTTTTAGAGTGATCTGGACACTCTTGGAGAGCTAATGAGTTGGGAGGAAGGCAGTCCCTCAGGTGCATCTGATGACTGGAGCCTATGGTTCTCGGAGGGGAGGGGTTGTCTGTGGGGGTGGCATGACCCTATGAGAGGAAGAGTTTACAGCTTTTACAGCTGGTCGCTCTTGCTCAGCAATCCCTCCTCAGAGTAAGCATGTTATCAGCCACGTGTATAAGTGAATGTCTTTTGAAGTGTTTAGAGAGTGCTCTATCTCTTAGAAATTCCTTTCCCCTGGCCTTGTCCAGTGAACACAGTTCACACAGCTAACACCTGTTCTTGAGATGTCTTCACCATGCAAAGCTGAGAATGGATTGGGTTTAGTTACCGTTGTGCCTTCTCCTCACCTGAGAGGCCTATTTTCTTTGGTTGATTCCTTAACTGTATTACTGTCGGTCACCTTTTGACAACTCCAATGACAAGTGGCTGTTGCTTCATTAAAAAAAAAAAAGAAGGCTATGAATGTGAAACCCTCCTCTTCTACTCTCTTTCTCTTAGGTGAAAGATTTTCTTTTTTAAAAAAGGGTACATAGTGGTATCCCAGCAGGTGGAGTGTGAGAACTGACTTGTGCTAGGCTATGGTGTCATTGTGGATGGGCACTTCTTCAAGATGGAAAACCAAGTCTCACTGAGTTGCAAGAGCCATACTAGCCCTTCTCCACATCCCCCACTGTGGGCTTTCACTTATCTCCCATGCTTGAATTTTTTAACATACATATTTTTATATATGTATACACACACATACATACACATACAGGTCTCACTCTGTCACCCAGGCTGCAGTGCAGTGGCTGAATCATGGGACACTGTAGCCTCAAACTCTTCAGCTCAAGTGATGCTTCCACCTCAGGCTCTCAAGTAGCTAGGACTGCAGGCAAGCAATGCTACACCCAGACAATTTGTAAATCTTTTTCTTGAGACTGAGCCTACTTATGTTGCCCAGACTGGACTTGAACTTCCAGGATCAAGCAATCATCCCACATTCAACTCCCAAAGTTTTAAGATTGCAGCTGTGAGCTACCAAACTCAGCCAAAAATATATTTTTTAAAGAACCGTTACAACCAAATTATAAGTTATGATTGCACCACTGCTCTCAAGCCTGGGCAGCAGAGCAAGACCTTATATCCAAAAACAAAGCAAAATGAAACAAAAAAAAATACTTACAACCAAATTAAACTTTGAAGATTATATCATCTGTGTCCAGCCCTGCCCTTCAAGCTATCAGAGTTAAATATAATGATTATTGAGAAAACAGTTAGATAGTATTAAGAAATTTCTGTATATTCTCCAGCTGAGACTGAGGTATTCTAAATGTGGCCCAAATATTTTCTCACCACTACCTTCAGAATCTAAACTAGCAAGTCAAATCTGGGCACCTGCAGAGGACAGTTGGTCGTTTTCAAGTAGAAAGAGAATTACCCCCATTAATAAGAGTAATACGGTGATTCTCAAAAACAGAAGTCAAACTGAGATGCAGCACAGTCAGGGCACAACTACCATGGCATAACCTCCTCACACAGAATGATTGAGGAGCCTTTCTTAGATTAGCAAATTTGGGCAATATAATTCTCGCTTATTCATTCCCGGCCCTTGCTTCCCACCTGATTCCCAATGGCCACCTCACGATGTGGTCAGCAGTGGAGTGCAGTGTGGTAAGAGAGGGGCTCAGGGATGGGACGGGGGTCTTTACTGCATTATCAAAATGCCTAAAAAGTTGTGAAAAAGGTGTCCAAATGTTCTTCTTCCTACCTTTAAATAGCTGTTAAGATGCATTATGCAACAGATTCTGGAGGGGAAAGAACAAGTGCATTTCAAGTCTCAGCTCACTTCTTAATTACCTGTGATACTCTGGACATGTGACTCCAACTATTTGAGCCTGTTTGCCTGTTCACCCAAGACAATCCTAAGCAAAAATAACAAAGCTTGTGTCATCATGCTACCCAACTTCAAACTATATTACAAAGCTATAACAGCCAATACAATATGGTACTAGTACAAATCAGATATATAGACCAATGGAACAGAACAGACACCTCAGAAATAACACCATGCATCTACAACCATCTGATCTTTAATAGTCCTGACCAAAACAAACAAAGGGGGATAAAAATTCCTGTTTAACAAATGGTCCTGAAAAAACGGGCTAGGCATATGCAATAAACAGAAACTGGACCCCTTTCTTACATCTTATAAAATCATTAACTCAAGATGGATTAAAGTTTTTTGTTTTGTGGGTTTTTTTGGGATGGAGTCTCACTTATTTGTCCAGGCTGGAGTACAGTGGATTGATCTCGGCTCAATGCAACCTCCATTTTCAAATAGAAAAGGAAATATCTTTCTAGCAATTCTCCTGCCTCAATCTCCTAAGTAGCTGAGATTACAGGTGCCCACCCCTACATCTAGATAATTTTTGTTATTTTTAGTAGAAACAGAGTTGCACCATGTTGACCAGGCTGGTTTCGAACTCCTGACCTTGTGATTTGCTTGCCTCAGACTCCTAAAGTGCTCAGATTACAAGGGTGAACCACTGCACCTGGCTGGATTAAAGTCTTAAATGTAAAAACCCAAACCATAAAAACCCTAGAAGAAAACCTAGGCAATACCATTCAGTACACAGGCACTGACAAAGACTTCATGACTAAAACACTGAAAGCAATTGTAACAAAGAAAAATTGACAAATTAGATCCAATTAAACTAAAGAGCTTCTGTACTGCAAAAGAAGCTGTCATCAGTGTGAACAGGCAGCCTACAGAATGGGAGAAAATTTTTGCAGTCTATCTATCTGACAAAGGTTGAATATCCAGAATCTAGAAGGAACATAAACAAATTCACAAGAAAAAAACAAACAAACAATACCAGGAGAAAGTGGGCAAGGGATATTAACAGACTCTTCTCAAAAGAAGACATTTGGCTGGGTAAGGTATCTCGGGCCTGTAATCCCAGCACTCTGGGAGACTGAGGCAGGAGGATCATTAGACCAGCCTGGCAAACTTGGGAAAACCTCGTCTGTACTAGAAATACAAAATTAGCTGGGCGTTTGGGTAGGCCCCTGTAATCCCAGCTTCTCAGGAGGCTGAGGCAGGAGAACCAGTTGAAGCTGGGAAGCAGACATTGCAGTGAGCTGAGATCCCACCACTGCACTGCAGCCTGGGTAACAGAGCAACACTTCGTCTAAATAAATAAATAAATAAATAAATAAATAAATAAATAAATAATAAAAAAGATATTTACGTGACCAAAAAGCCTAAACCTTATTTTCACTGGTCATTAGAGAAATTCAAATCAAAACCACAATGAGATACAATCTCCCACCAGTTAGAATGGCAATTATTTAAGTTAGGAACCAGCAGATGCTGGTGAGGCTGTGGAGAAATAGATATGATTTTACACTGTTGGTGGGAGTGTAAATTAGTTCAACCATTGTGGAAGACAGTGTGACAATTTCTCAAAGAAACAGAAATATCATTCGAGCCAGCAATCCCATTACTGGGTATATACCCAAAGCATTATAAATCGTTCTACTATAAAGACACATGCACACGTATGTTTATTGCAGGATTGTTTACAATAGCAAAGAATTGGAACCAACCCAAATGCCCGTCAATGATAGACTGGAGAAAGAAAATTAGGCACATATACACTATAGAATATTCTGTAGCCATAAAAAGATGAGTTCATGTCCTTTGCTGGGTCATAGATGAAACTGGAAATCATCGTCCTTAGCAAACTAACACAGGAATAGGAAATCCAACACCACATGTTCTCATTCATAAGTAGAAGTTGAACAGTGAAAACACATGGACACAAGGAGGGAAACATCACACACTGGGGCCTGTCTGAGAATGGTCAAGAAAAGGGACAGCATTAGGAGAAACAGCTAAAACATGTGGGGCTTAAAACATAGATGGCGGATTGATAGGTGCAGTAGAGGGGCACGGTGGCTCATGCCTGCAATCCCAGCACTTTCTGAGGCGGAGGTGGGTGGACCAACTGAAGTCAAGAGTTTGAGATAGGTGCAGCAAACTACTATGGCACATGTAAACTTATGGAACAAACCTGCACGTTTTGCACATGTATCCCAGATTTTAATAAAAAAAAAAAAAAAGCACTAAGGCTGATGGGGAGGGTGGTAGGGGCAAGCGTGGGGGTAGGGGCGGGAGTGGGTGTGCCCTGGAACTTTATCCGTCAGTGTAGGTGGCGTGGGAACCGCCCAATCAGGCACGCAGTTGGAGAGGAAGGGATGGCGTGGCTTCCGGCGTTTGGCAGGAACTTTTTCTCTCCCTTGCACGGGAACTTGGGAACCATCTCTCCTCTTCCGCCTTCTCCACGTTGGGAGCTCCAGGAGACTTCCTCACAGTCTCTGTTAATAGCTCACAGTCTCTGTGACGCATAGCTAAGATACCAGGACATCCTGCAAGCTGTGAAATGGTGAGTATGGGGGTTCGGCATCCCAAGAGAAGAGATCAGGCTGTGAAACTGGCAGGACCTGCTCCTCCACAGTCATCTCCTGTGTAACACGGTGAAACCCCATCTCTATACATGTATGGATATATTCCCTGACCCTTAATTATATTCCATTAATGTGTATATATTGATCTCTTTTCTACAACTTGGCAGAATTTGATTATTAGTGTTAACAGTTTTATTATTACTTAGGATTTTAATTATATATGTAAAATTATAACATCTATGTGTAGAAATAAGCTTATTTATTTTCCAATTGGAATGTTTCTTATCTTGTATTGCTCAATTGTTCTCACCTGATTTGTATTGCAATTTTGATCAGAAGTAATGAACGCAGCTATGCTTGTCTTGTTCCTGATCTTAAGGAGAAAGCATTTAGTCTTTCACCATTGCATGTAATGGTAGTTTTGAGGTTTTTTAGGTACTTTTTTATGTTAAGGAAGTTTTAGTCTATATCTAGTTTACTAGATGCTCTTATAAAAACCTTTTGCATTATGTCAAGTTTTTTCTCCATCAATTGAGATGATAATTTTTTTTCCCTAAATTCATTCTACTGAGTTGGTATATTGCATTGACTAACTGCAATTGTTAGAGTGAGAAAAATTGGTTTACGTCTTTTAATGTTTAAAACAAATAATCAGTGAAGCCATCTGATTCTCGACTTTTCTTGTTAGTATGATTTTGATAATTTATGCAGTCTTTTGCTAGTTACAGTTTGTATTAGACTTATTCAGGGAAATAGAAGGAATAGAACAAATATCTACCTCTTTGTGAATATCTATGTCTGTGTTAATATATGGGACAGAGCCCTTTTGGGTTGTCATGGCGGTATCTTCTGCACAGGATGCCTTTCTCAGCAATCTCTGGGCTGGTTTAGAGAACCGTCTGTTCTTCCACTCACCTCATTTCAGTGCTGGCCCTTGTTGGCAACAGCAAGCTTCTGCCCTGCACCAGAGGAAACAGAGTGTGACCGGATTAAAGCCTTTTTGTCAATCTCCTATGTGGAGCTCTGCAAAGACAGTAACTGGCAGCCAGATTTGGAAGACTCAGAGCTATTTCTGGCCATCAGTGATACTCCTTATACCCCATGAAACTTTCTGCTCCCCAGATGAGGCATAGACTTATGTCTGCACAGACCTTCAGCCTTGGAAGTCACCAGATAACAGCTCCAGGGCACAGAACAATCAATTCATGTGGATGAGTACCACAGCTGCCTTTGCCTTCCTCCTTTGCCAGCCATGACCTGGTTTGTAAACGTGAGCTATCAGTATTCTAACAACCCAACAATCTGCTCCTCCTCAGAATGGGACAGCCTCATATGACATTCCCCTACACACAAAATTTAACATTAAATAGTTATCCTTTTGTATTTGGCTTGTTTTATGTAGTATAATGTCTTCAAGTTTCATCCATATAGTAGCATGTATCAGCATTGCAATTTTTTTTTTTTTTTTTTTTTTTGAGATGGGATCTCTTTTTTCACCGAGACTGGAGTGCACAGCAATGCAATTATGACTCACTGCTGCCTCAATCTCCCCAGCCTCAAGTGATCCTTCTGACTCACATGTACCTCCCCTGTGGCTGGGACTGTAGGCACACACCACCAAGGCCAGCAAATTTTTGTACTATTTGTAGAGATGGAATTTTGCTATGTTATAAAAATTGGTGTGAAAGTATCAGTGCATAAGTGAATAAAATTTAAAAACCCAAACACATCTGTGCATGCAGTTCTTAAATTGAATAACAGAGATCAGGCATGGTGGCTCACACTGTAATTCCAAAAGTTTGGGAGGCTGAGATGATCACATCACTTAAGCTCAGGGGTTCAAGACCAGCCTGGGCAACGTGGCAAAACCCTGTCTCCACTAAAAATTTAAAAATTAGCTGGGCATAGTGGTGCATCCTTGTAGTCCCAGCTATTCTGGAAACTGAGGAATGAGAATCGCTTAAGCCCCAGAGACAGAGGTTGCAGATTAAGTCACTGCATTTAATTAGTTTGGATACACCTGTAGTTGAAACATATGGAAGTGGTCATCTGTTGCTGAAACATACAGTAATTCTATATGGAACTTTCTGATATACTGCCAAACTATTGATCACTGTTGATAAACCATTGGTCACAGTTGATAAACCATTCTCACCAGCCATGCACCAGGGTTCCACTTCACCCATATCCTAGCCAGTATCTTTTTCGTTTTTGCTGTTTTGGTTTTTATATAGCCACCTTAATAGATGTAACGTGGTAGCTTATTGTGGTTTTGATGTGCATGTCCCTCATGACTGGTGATGCTGAGCATTTTTCTGTAGGCTTATTGACCCAGTATAGATTCAAGTCCTCTTCCTTTTTATAAATACTGTTGTTGTTTTGTTTTGTTGTTGAGTCTTAGAAGTTCTTTATATATTCTGCTTATTATATTACACCTTATGTACCTAGTCAGATACATGATTTGCAAATCTTTTCTCCCATTTGCTGGTTGTTTTTCACTCTGTTGTTCATGCTTTTTGTACCAAATTTTAGTATAAGTGAGTTTTTTTTTTTTTTGGTATCAAAAAACATGAACAACAGAGTGTTTTCATATCAAAAAAACACAAAAGATTCACATTTTCATCAAGTCCAATTTATCTGTTTTTCATTTTGTGGCCTATGCTTTTGGTGTAACAGTCAAGAAACAATCAGCAAATTTAATGTTGTAAGATTTTTGCATATTCTTTTTCCTAAGAGTTTTTAAAGTTTAACTTTTTAAAACTTTTACAGTAGGTTTGGGGGTACATGTGAAAGTTTGTTACGCAGTAAACATATGTCACAGAGGTTCACTGTACATATGATTTCATCATCCATGTATTAAGAACAGTACATGATAGGTATCTTTTCTGCTTCTCTCCCTCTTCCCACCCTCTAACTTCAAATGGACCCCAATGTCTGTTGTTTTCCTCTTTGAGTTCATACATTCTTATTTAGTTCCTACATAAAACTGTGAACGTGCGGTATTTGGTTTTCTGTTCCTGTGTTAGTTTGCTAAGGATAGTAACGTCCAGTTACATCTATGTTGCCATAAAAGACATGATTTCTTTATTTTATGGCTGCATAGTATTCTGTAATGTGTATGTGGCACATTTTCTTAATCTAATCTGTTACAGATAGTATTTAGGTTGATTCCATGTGTTTGCTGTTGTCAATAGGGCTGCAATGAACATTTGCATGTATGTGTCTTTAAGTTACAATAATTTCTATTTATCTGGGAATATACAGAGTAATGGGATTGCAAGCAGAACTATTGAATGATGGTTCTGCTGTTAGCTCTTTGAGGAATTGCCAAACTGCTTTCCATAATGGTTGAACTAATTTACATTTGCACAATAAGTTCCCTTTTCTCTACAACCTTGCCCACATTTATTGTTTGACTCTTTAACTATAGCCATTCTGACTGGTGTGAGATGACATCTCATTGTGGTTTCTTTCTTTTTTTTCTTTTCCTATTTTGACATGGAGTATCACTCTGTGACCAGGCTGGAGTGCACTGGCATGATCTCAGCTCACTGCAACCTCAGTTTTCTAAGTTCAAATGATTCTCTTGCCTCAGCCTTCTGAACAACTGGGACAACAGACGCACACACCACACCCAACTGATTTTTGTATTTTTGGGAGAGACTGGGACTCACCATGTTGGCCAAGATGGTCTTGATCTCTTGACCTCGTGATCTGCCAGCCTCAGTCTTCCAAAGTGCTGGAATTACAGGCTTGAGCCACCGAACCTGGCCATCTCGTTGAGGTTTAAATTTTCATTTCTCTAATGATCAGTGATGCTGAGGTTTTTTTCTTACTCTACTTGGTGACATGCATGTCTTCTTTTGAAAAGTGTCTTTTCATGTGCTTTGTCCACATTTTAATGAGATTTCTTTTATTGTAAATTTAAGTCCCTTATAGATGCTGAGATAGCGGATCTTTTTCAGATGCATAATTTGCAAATGTTTTCTTCCACTCAGTAGGTTCTCCATTTTCTCTGCTGATAGTTTTATTTTCTGCTACGCAAAACTCTTAGTTTAATCATATCTTACTTGTCAATGTTTGCTTTTCTTACTATTGCTTTTGGTGTTTTTGTCATGAAATCTTTGCACGTTCCTATGTCCAGGATTGAATTGTCTGAATTGTCCTCTAGTGTTTTATACTTTTCAGTTTTATATTTAAGTCCTCAATCTTGAATTTATTTATCTATTTATTTATTTATTCATTTATTTATTTATTTATAGTATATGGTGTAAAGTAGGGGTCTGGCTTCGTCTTCCACATATGGCTAACCAGTTATCCAGGCACAATTTATTGAATAAGAAATCTTTATCTTATTGCTTGTTTTTTTCAGCTTTGTTGATTATCACATGGTCACAGATGTGCAGCCTTATTTCTGGATTCTCTATTCTGTTCCATTTCTCTATGTGCCTGTATATGTATCAGTATCATGCTGTTTTGGTTACTGTAGCCTTGTAGAATAGTTTGAAGTCAGGAAACATGATACCTCCAACTTTGCTCTTTTTGCTTGAAATTGCCTCATCTATTTGTGCTTTTTTTTTTTTTTTTTTTTTTTTTTTTTTTTTTTTTTTTCCCCCCACAGAGTCTTACTCTCTCACCCAGGCTGGAGTGGAGTTGCAGGATCTCAGCTCACTACAAGCTCCACCTTCTGGATTCACACCATTCTCCTACCTCAGCCTCTTGAATCACTGGGTTACTACAGGTACCCACCACTATACCTGGTAATTTTTTGTATTTTTAGTAAAGACAGGGTTTCACTGTGTTAGCCAGAATGGTCTTGATCTGACATCACCATCTGCCTGTCTCAGCCTCCCAAAGTGTTGGGATTACGGGCATGAGACACCACTCCTGGCCTTCTGGTTTTATATGAACTTTAAAATAGTTTTGTCTAGCTCTGTAAATAATTTCATTGGCAATTTGAAAGGAATAGCATTGAATCTGTAAATTGCTTTGCCCAGTATAGCCATTTTAAACATACTGGATCTTCCCATCCATGAGCATGGGATGTCTTTCCATTTGTTTGTGTCTTCTCTGATTTCTCTAAGCAGTGTTTTGCAATTCTCATTGTAGAGCTCTTTCACCTCCCTGGTTAGTTGTATTACTTGATATTTTATTATTTTTGTGGCAATTGTGAATGAGATGGCCTTTCTGATTTGGTTGTCAGTGTTGCTATCTTTGATGGAGAGAAATGCTAGGGATTTTTTCACATTGATTTTGTATCTTGAAACTTTGCTGAAGTTGTTCATTGACTAAAGAAGTTTTAGAGTTCTAACTACAGGGTTTTCTAGATATAGAATCTTGTTGTCTGCAAACAGAGATAGTTTGACTTTCTCTTTTCCTGTTTGGATGCTGTTTATTTATTATTTTTTTCTGTTGCCTGATTGCTCTGGTCAGGACTTCCAATACTATGTTGAATAGAAATGGTGAGAGAGGGCATTCTTGCCTTGTACTGGTTTTCAAAGGTAATGCTCCCAGCTTTTGCCCATTCAGCAGAATATTGGCTGTGGGGTTGTTATAGATGGCTCTTATTATTTTCTGCATCTATTGAGATAATCGTGTTTTCTTTTTAATTCTGTCTATGTGATGAATTACTTTGACTGATTTGCATATGCCAAATCAATCTTGCATCTTAAGGAGGCAGCCTACTTGACCATGATGACTATCTTTTTGATGTGCTGCTGGATTTGGTTTACAAACATTTTGTTCAGAACTTTTGTGTTGGTATTCATCAAGAAAGTTGGCCTAAAGTTTTCTACACTTCTTGTGTTTCTGCCAGGTTTTCATGTCAAGATAATGCTCACTTCATAGAATGAGTTGGGGGAGAAGTCTCCTCATATTTTGGGGATAGTTTCTGTAGGAATTGTACCAGCTGTTCTTTGTACATTTGGTAGAATTTGGCTGTAAATTCATAAGGTCCAGGGCTCTTTTTGATTTACAAGCTATGTATTACTTATTCAATTTCAGAACTCGTTATTGGTCTGTTTAGGAAATCAGTGTATTCCTAGCTTAGTCTTGAGAGGGTGTGTGTGTGTCTAGGAATGCATTTATCTCTTCTAAGTTTTATACATAGTGTGTATAAAGTTGTTCATGGTAGTACTGATCCACATAAATAAAAACAACCATCAGAAACCACTAAAGTTTTAACAGTCATTTTTATGTCTTGAATCGATTTTTGTTTTAACTTTTTACATGGAATGTGATAAAGATTTAAACTTACCGGTTTAAATTTGGACTTGTTTTCCCAGCCTCACTTGTTGAACAAACTATCATTTCCTTTACATAATGGTTTAAGCACACTTGTCAAAAGACAATCAACAATTTATGCAAGGTATTTTTTTTTGGAGTTACCTATTTTATTAATTTTCTCTCTATCGTTGCTTTTATGCCAGTATCAAACTTAATTATAGCAGCTTTTTATGTTCTGGTTTAAAATGTGAGCCACCTGGGTTTGTTCTTTTCTTCAAGATTATTTTGGATATTCAGAGTACCTTCAAATTTCATATGAATTTTAGAATGGGCTATTCTGTTTTTGCAGAAGAAAAGTTGGAAAAAATTAAAAATTGGGATTACAGTACCTTTGTAACACTGCTTTTGCTAATATTGTCATTTTAACTTTATTAAGGCTTCCAGTCCATGAACATGGAATTCCTTGCCTCTTATTTAAATATTTTTTAGTTTATTTTATAAATATTCTTATCTTGTAGTTTTCATTGTACAAATTTTGTACCTCCTCATTAAATTTGTTGCTAAGCATTATATTTATTTCAATGTTGTTGCAAACAATTGTTTTCTTAATTTACTCTCAAATTTATTGTTGGTATATGGAAATGCAGTTTATGTTTCTGTATTGTAAAAATAATGATTTTATCTCACAAATCTAGATTAGCAATTCATTCAGAATAAATATACTATTTACACTGGTAGTCATTTAGCTATTTCCAATAAGCCAGCTAATTTCACTGTGATCTAAATATGTTCAATTGTGTTTTATTTTCATTTCCTCTCACCTGTCATTCACTCAGCCAGAATTACATCATTTCACACATAGAACTTTAATTTCTGGTACCTGGTGCAGAGGTTTATGCCAGTAATATCAGCATTTTTAGAGGCCAACATGGGTGGATCACCTGATATCAGGAGCTTGAGACCAGGCTTGCAATTATGGTGAAACTCTGTCTTTACTAAAAAAACAAAAATTAGCTGGGCAGGGTGGCAGGAGCCTGTAGTCACAGCTATGATGCAGGAGAATCAATTGAACCTGGGAGGCGGAAGTTGCAGTGAGCTGAGATCGCACCATTGCACTCCAGCCTGGGAGATGGAGTACTCCATCTCAAAAAAAAAAAAAAAGGAAAAAGAAAAATTCCATTTCTCCAACTTCCATTTCTCTAATGTCCCTAAAGTCCTTGGTAATTGTATTTATTCCTGTCTCTTACAATCTTTGACAATCTCACAACACAAAACAACAAAAGCTAGTCTTCATGTCAAAAATCTTCAATGGATCTTTTACATCAGAATATTGCTTAGTGTAATATTTAATGGAAAGGATGCATGCTGCTGAGATGTAATTCTCCAAAAGTCTTTTAGAGTTTGTTGTTTATTGTTTTTTTATGTCGCATATCTCTCCTTTTCCAGGGTATTTTTCAAAGATTTTTGTACAGGAATAGCCTGGAAAAAGGGTAGTAATTTTTTCTTTTCAGATGAATGGCAGATAAATTACTCAACCAATATAAAAAAGACAGGTTTTCTCTGTGAGGCAAATGTTGGACAGGTTTGCATGTAACCTACTTTTACAAGATTGAGGTTTCTTAATCTTGAGGTTGCTCAGCTGTGATACAAATCTTCCACATGTGTAATGTGCATCTGAGCCTTTTGAAATCCCTCCAAAAATTGTAGTATGAAAAAGAAGAAGTAATACAAATATGACGATTTTGCTTCCAGTTCTGCAGTCAATCTTAAGTATTTTTGTCATTAAAAACATTTGTTTCTCAACTACGTGTGACCCGGAAGTCCCCTCTTTGCTTTGAGAATTCCCGCTTTTGCTTCAAGTTCTCCTGCCTTTGCAGACCGAACCTATGTTAATCTTGCACACATTGATTGATGTCTCCTGTCTTCCTAGAATGTATAAAACCAAACTGTTCTGATGACCTTAGGCACACGTCTTCAGAACCTCCTGAATCTGTGTCATGGGTGTGTGTCTTCAAACTTGGCAAAATATACTTTCTAAATTCTCTGAGACCTGTCTCAAGTTATTAGGGTTCACAATGGAGAGTGCATTGTAGCTCCACCCTGGGACTTCTCATTAACAAGTACTGTCCTGAATCTCTCCAGATGCAATGAAACCAGGTATATGTTAATTGTATGAAACTAAATGGCACTTATTTGAAGTATATGAATGAGTGTTGAGGAAAAACCACAAACAACCCACCTTTCAAAGAAGCAATAACGCTGAATTCTGTGATGTTCTCAGAGTCAGCTTGTTTCCTGAGTCATCTCCACCAAATTTGAAAACATTCCAGGGTAACCTATTTTCCCTTCAGCCTTTGGCCCTCTCCTTTCTGTCCCCAGCACCCTCCCCTCAAGACTTGCAGCAATCATATTTTCTGATTCTGCAAATGCAGATGGGAGACCTGAACTCTGCTCACTGAATCCTCTACCTCCCGAGTTCCAGCTCTTCTCCTGCCTTAGCCCCACGAGTAGCTGGGATTAGAGACAGAGGCCACCACATCCAGGAAATTGTTTTTTTAGTAGAGATGGGGTTTCACTATTTTGGCCAGTCTGGTCTCAGGTGAACGGCCCTTCTTGACCTCCCAAAGTGCTGAGATTACAGGCATGAGCCCCTGCACATGGTCTGAGAACTAGGGATTTTTAATGACTTTTTTGAGCATGAAATCCTTTGAGAATATTATAAAAATTAGGAGCTCTCTCTAGTAAAATGCACACATACACACGGAATGTTCCCAGAGCCTCTGAAGCCCCGCCATGCATCCCTGGCTAAGAATACTTTGTCTAGAGGATATATTCTACTTATAGTGCTATTCATCACAAAACAAGTTGCCCGTCACGACCTGATGTTGAAATGCACATTTGGAATCTTGCAATCACATAACCTCAAGTGTTCGGTCAAGAAAGACAGAATCCTCCCACAGCAATGTGGCAAAAACTTTGCACAGAATGCCAAGGCCTCCTTCTGGACTGTTTAGGATTCCTCCATACACTTGAGCACATACACAACAATCTGAGATGCGAAACTCACAAAAATTGGTCTTAATCTGAGCAAATCAGCATCTTTCAGAAGCTGCAAGGAAATGAAGCATCAGAGAAAGTGAAAATTGTCCCTAACAATAGCTCAGAAAATAGGGCTGATTAGGCAAATTGTAGAACTGAGTTTCAGTGACTCCCAGATGTCGTGGATCACCAATTACTGTTACCATACTCCTAGGAGCATCCTGCTTACCTGTTTGCCAGCCAAATTCAGTAGAACAGATTTTAGCATCAGGCAGGCCTGGATTTAAATGCTGGCATTCTTTGCAGTATAAATTTGTGGAGGCTGCTTAGCTTCTCTCAACCTTGGTTACCTCATCTGTAAAATGGGACTAACAACAGAATCTACCTCATAGGATTATTGTGAACATTAAATTAAATAAGACATGTAAGGTACTCAGCACCCTACTCAGCAAGTGAGAAGTAGTTATTAATATGGCTGTTACTATGGACAGTAGCAGAGGGCAATAAAAACATAACTCAGGAGTTAGGAAAACTGGATTCCAGGCCAGACACGGTGGCTCATGCCTGTAATCCCAGCACTTTGGGAGGCCAAGGTGGGTGGCAGATCACTTGAACCCAGGAGTTCGAGATCAGCCAGGACAACCTAGTGAAACCCTGTATCTATAAAAAAATCGAAAAAAATAGCCAGGTATGGTGGTGCCTACTTCTGGTCCCAGCTACTCAGGAGGCTGAGATAGGAGGATCGTTTGAGCCCAGGAGGTTGAAGCTAAAGGGAGCTACGATTGCACCACTGCACTCCAGCCTGGGAAACATGGCAAGGTCCTGTCTCCAAAACAAAAAAATAAACAAAAATGCTTGATTCCACGTTTTGACTCCAATTACTTGCAGGTTTATCTTTGTATAGGTTACTAAACTCTCCCATTTTTAGTTTCCTCAACTGAAGCAAAGGGTTAACCCCTACTTCAAAGTCCAGTTCACAATGGCTCAAGCCTTTAATCCTAGCACATTGGGAGTTCGAGGTAGGCTGATCACTTAAGGTCAGGAGTTAAAGACCAGCCTGTTCAACATGGTGAACACCTGTCTACTAAAAATACAAATATTAGCCAGGTGTGGTGGCACACACCTGTAGTCCAAGCTACTTGAAAGGCTGAACAAGGAAAATTGCTGTAACCTGGGTTGCAGTGAGCTGAGGTCACACCACTGCACACCTGTCTGAGTGACAGAGTGAGACTTCATCTCAAAAAACAACCAGCCCCGGCAAAAACAAACAAACAAACAAAGTGAAGTTCAATGAGCTAATAATGCATGTGCTATATGTGCTTAAACATGCCTGGTACATGTTAAACACCCCGTAAACAGTGACAATAAAGATGATGATGGTACTAATAGTAGTTAATATTCACAAAGCTCTTACTAAATGCCAGGAACTGTTTTAAGAGCTTTTCATGTATCAATTTTTATTTAGTTGTCATAACCAATAAGGTAAGTCCAATTACTGTCTTTGGATGAGGGCTGCAACACTCAAATAAATTGTGCTAGATCATAGAGCTGGTAATTTTTTTTTTTTTTTTTTTTTTTTTTTTTTTTTTTTTTTTTGAGACAGGGTCTTGCTCTGTTATCCAGGATGGAGTGCTGTGGCATGATCACAGCTCATCACAACCTCAACCTTCTGGGATCAGGTGGTCCTTCTGCCTCAGCCTCCTCAGTAACTGGGAATACAGGTACGTGCTGTCATGCCCAACTAATTTTTAAGTTTTTTTTAAAGATGTTGTCTTGCTATGTTGCTCAGACTGGTCTCAAAATTCTGAGTTCAAGCAATCCTGCTTCCTTGGCCTCCCAAAATGCTGGGATTACAAATGTGAACCAACATGCCAGACAAAATCTCAACCTAGAGAGAGCTTGAGACTGTGCCCTAAACCACTGTTTCCTTGAGAATAATGTGTCAACATCAGCCCTGTATATCAGAGATTCAAGATCACTTCATATCAAGGAATATGCCCTGACATTCACATAGGTTCTTTTCTATTTTCCTTAAGTGTCAGCCAGCTTGAGAAATAAAGGGACAGAGTACAAAGTAAATTTTAAAGCTGGGCATCCGGCGGAGATATCCCATGTTGGTAGGTTCCGTGATGTCCCACAAGCCACAAAAACCAGCAAGTTTCATTAGGGAGTTTCAAAAGGGGAGGGAGTGTGCAAATAGGTGTGGGTCACTGACACTAAGTACTTTACATGGTAATAGAATATCACAAGGCAAGTCGAGGCAGGGTGAGATCACAGGTCCATAGGTTGGGGCCAAATTATAATTGCTAATTAAGTTTCAGGCACCATTGTCATTGATAACACCTTTTCAGGAGACAGGGTTTTGATAACCGGTCTGATCAAAATTTATTTGGTGTTAATTTCCTCTTCCTAAAAAGCTTGGGAGTGCTG
This sequence comes from Pongo abelii, assembly GCF_028885655.2. Taxonomy (NCBI): domain Eukaryota; kingdom Metazoa; phylum Chordata; class Mammalia; order Primates; family Hominidae; genus Pongo; species Pongo abelii. The sequence continues at coordinate 41,626,600 of NC_072009.2, read as the reverse complement.
TGGGAGACTGGGGTCCACTTCACCCTGCAGTCTCGACCATAAGAGATGGCCATGCCCAGGGGGGCTAGTTCAGAGACCCATCCCCAGGTTTCCATTCTCTTTCTCAGGGATATTCCTTGCTGAGAAAAAGAATTCAGTGATATTTCTCTCATTTGCCTTTGTAAGAAGATAAATATGGCTCTGTTCTTCCCAGCTCACCAAACATTGCTCTTATCCTCTTCTTTTTTTCAAGGTGCCCAAATTTCATATTGCTCAAACACACATGCTGTACAATTTGTGTAGTTAATGCAATTATTACAGGGTCCTGAGGTGATATACATCTTCCTCAGCTGGCAGGATTAAGAGATTAAAGTAAAGACAGTCATAGGAATTCACAAGGGTATTGACTGGGGAAGTAATAAGTGTCCATGAAGTCTTTACAATTTATGTTTAGAGATTGCAGTAAAGACAGGCATAATAAATTACAAAAGTATTAATTTGGGGAACTAATAAATGTCCATGAAATCTTCACAATCTATGTTCCTCTGCCATGGCTTCAGCCATTCCCTACATTTGGGGTCCCTGACTTCCGGCAAAATCTCTCCCTTTCTTTTTATATAAATGTGTCATGGTGATGAAGCTTTGTTCATGCCTTGATTTTGACACAGGATTCTTTGACTGGTCTGGCACACTAAAAACAAGCCGATTAAACAAAGAAGCACAATTCCAAAATTTACTACAGTAGGGCCCCCAATAGACTTAATCCAAATCATGGGGTTTAATCCATAAATATTTTATGCCACCTGATCTAACACCTCAGCTCTAGGCACAATGGATAAGTGAGCTTGAAAGGCTTCAAAAATTTGTTTCTATAATTTAGTTATTATCAGGTCTCTGAGCCCAAGCTAAGCAATCATATCCCCTGTGACGTGCATATACACATCCAGATGGCCGGTTCCTGCCTTAATTTATGACATTCCACCACAAAAAAAAAGTGAAAATGGCCTGTTCTTGCCTTAACTGATGACATTGTCTTGTGAAATTCCTTCTGGCTCATCCTGGCTCAAAAGCTCCCCCACTGTGTACCTTGTGACCCCCACTCCTGCCCACCAGAGAACAACCCCCCATTTTCCTTTACCTAACAAAATCCTGTAAAATGGCGCCACCCCATCTCCTTTCGCTGACTGTTTTTGGACTCAGCCTGCCTGCACCCAGGTGATTAAAAATTTTATTGCTCACACAAAGCGTGTTTGGTGGTCTTTTCACACAGACATGCATGAAAGTTAGTGTCATTACTAGGATCAAGGGACCTCCCTTGGGAGATCAATCCTATGTCCTCCTGCTCTTTGCTCCATGAGAAAGATCCACTTATGACCTCAGGTCCTCAGACTGACCAGCCCAAGAAACATCTCCTCAATTTCAACTCTGGTAAGTGGACTCATTTTGCTCTCTTCTCCAGCCTCCCTCACTGTCCCTCAACTTCTTTCTCCTTTCAATCTTGGTGCCATACCTCAATTTCTCACTTCTCTTAATTTCAGTTCCTTTCATTTTCTGGTAGAGAGAAAGGAGACATGTTTTATCTGTGGACCCAAAACTCTGGCACTGGTTACAGACTAAGGAAGGCAGCCTTCCCTTGGTGTTTCATCATTGCTGGGATGCCTCTCTGATTATTCACCCATGTTTCAGAGGTGTCAGACCACGCAAGAACGCCTGCCTTGGTCCTTCACTCTTAGCAGCAAGCCCCACTTTTCTGGGGTGGGGCAAGTACCCCAAACCTTTCTCTCCATGTCTCTACACCTTCTCCGCCTTTCTGGGGGGCAAGAAACCCCTAACCCCTTCTCCTTCACCCTTAGTGGCAAGTCCTGCTTTTCTGGGGGAGTGGCAAATACCACAACCCTTTATATCTCTGTGCCTCAATCCATTATTTCCGTGCCACAACCTCTTATATCTCTGTGCCCTGATCCCTTATTTCCATGCCCCACCCTCTTATATCTCTGCACCCCAATCCCTTATTTCCTCACCCTGACCTCGTATCTCTGTGCCATGACCTCTTTCCCACATTTCTGGAGGGTAAGAACCCCCTAGCCACTTCCCTCCATGTCTCTACTCTTTTGTCTGGGCTTGCCTCCTTCACTATGGGCAACATGCCACCCTCCATTCCTCCTTCTTCTACCTTAGCCTGTGTTCTTAAGAACTTAAAACCTCTTCAACTCTCAACTGACCTAAAATCTAAGAACCTTATTTTCCTCTGCAATGCCGTTTGACCCCAATACAAACTCTACAGTGGTTCCAAGTAGGCAGAAAATGGCACTTTCAATTTTTCCATGCTGCAAGATCTACATAATTCTTGTTGTAAAATGGGCAAATGGTCTGAGGTGCCTGATGTCCAGGCATTCTTTTACACATCGGTCCCTCACTAGTCTCTGTGCTCAGTGCAACTCATCCCAAATCTTCCTTCTTTCCCTCCCAACTGTCTCCTCAGTCTCAACCTCAAGCATCACTGAGTCTTTCTAATCTTCTTTTCTACAGACCAATCTGACATCTCTCCTCCTCCCCAGGCTGCTCCTCACTAGGCTGAGTTAGTTCCCAATTTGTCCCCAACCTCTGCTCCTCCAGTTTGTAATCTTTTTATCACCTCCTCTCCTCACACATGGTCCGGTTTACAGTTTCATTCTGTGAGTAGCCCTCTCCCACCTGTCCAATAATTTCTTCTTAAAAAGATGGCTAGAGCTAAAGGCATAATCAAGGTTAATGCTCCTTTTTCTTTATCCAACATCTCTCAAATCAGATAGCATTTAGGCTCTTTTTCCAATATAAAAACGCAGCCCAGTTCATGGCTTATTTGGCAGCAACCCTGAGATGCTTTACAGCCCTAGACCCTAAAACGTCAAAAGGCTGTCTTTTTCTCAATATACATTTTATTACCCAATCTGCTTTCAACATGAAATAAAACTCCAAAAATTAAATTCTGGCCATCAAACCCCACAACAGGACTTAATTAACCTTGCCTTCAAGGTGTACAATGATAGAAAAAAGTTGCAATTCCTTGCTTCCACTTTGAGACAAACCCTAGCCACACCTCCAGCACACAAGAACTTCCAAATGCCTGAACCACAGTGGCCAGATGTTCCTTCTCAACCTCTTCCCCCAGGAGCTTGCTACAAGTACCAGAAATCTGACCACCAGACCAAGGAATGCCTGCAGCCCAGGATTCCTCCTAAGCCATGTCCTATCTGTGCGGAACCCCACTGGAAATCAGAGTGTTCAACTCACTTGGCAACCACTCCCAGAGCCCCCGGAACTCTGGCCCAAGGCTCTCTGACTGACCCCTTCTCAGATCTTCTCAGCTTAGCAGCTGAAGACTGACACTGCCTGATGGCCTTGGAAGCCTACAGGACCATCATAGACACTCTAGGTAACTCTCACAGTGGAGAGTAAATCTGTCCCCTTCTTAATCAATATGGAGGCTGCCCACTCCACATTACCTTCTTTTCAAGGGCCTGTTTCCCTTGCCTCCATAACTGTTGTGGGTATTGACAGCCAGGCTTCTAAACCCCTTAAAACTCCCCAACTCTGGTGCCAACTTAGATAATACTCTTTTATGCACTCTTTTTTAGTTATCCCCACCTGCCCAGTTCCCTTTTCAGGCTGAGATATTTTAACTAAATTATCTGCTTCCCTGACTATACCTAGGCTACACCCACAGCTCATTGCTGCCTTTTCCCTGAGATCAAAGCCTCCTTCACATCCTCCCCTTGTATCTCCCCACCTTAACCCACAAGTATAAGACACCTCTACTCCCTCCTTAGTGACTCATCATGCACCCCTTACCATCCCATTAAAACCTAGTCACTCTTGCACCGCTCAATGACAATATTTAGAGGCCCTAAGAATCACAAACTATGCTCAGCTCACTCTCTATATGTCTCGTAACTTCCAAAATATATTTTCTTCCTCATGCTTGATGCATATACTTTCTGCTCCCCGGCTCCTTCAGCTGTACTCACTCTTTGTTAAGTCCCACAATTACCATTGTTCCTGGCCTGGACTTCAATTCTGGCCTCCCACATTATTCCTGTTACCACACCTGACCCCCATGACTGTATCTCTCTGATCCACTTGATATTCACCCCATTTCCCCATATTTCATTCTTTCCTGTTCCTCACACAGATCAAGCTTGATTGATGACAGGAATCCACATGACAGGCCTCTCTGCATTGACTAATATTTCTTTTGATTTCTCTCAAAGATTACTCATTGTTTACTGAATGAATTTTGCATATTTTATTACATTTATACTTAATGGATTCAATTTTATGGGTAGTATTTTAAGTGGTGTTTTAATATTTCAAATTCCAATGATTTCTATTCATTATTGCTGATATACAAAGAATCAATTGAGTTTTATCTATTGACCCTCTTCTTTGCTTCTTTTTATCTCCATTCAGGTATGGGAAGGTTGGCTCTATTTCACTTTCCCTTCCTGAGATTACCGCCTGGATTAGCCCACCATGAATTTCAGAGATTTTCCCGGGCTACCACCAGAGGGTGGACGGAGCCTATGCACTGAGCCCGCAGATCCCCCAAACGAACTCTCTGAGGAGCAGGGGGTCCTCACAGTGCCTCGGACAGCGCTTCTTTCTCCTCAGGACACACCAGAGACAGGTCGTGGTTGCAGGGTACCTGGGGACACCGGTGGCACGTTCATGGTGAAGACTAACCCTACTTCATCTCAGGACCCGCCCGAGTGGTCGCGACTTTGGCACACCCGGGGTCGCGTCCACCATGAAGATGAAACCTCTTTCTCTTCTGGACGTGTCCAGGAGTGTCCGTTGCTACAAGACTTCTGGTGCTATGACCAGGTGAGAACACAGACGTCTCCTCAGGACTTTCCCAGAAGATGACATGGCATTCATACATCTGAGGGCCAGGTGAGGAAAAGATACCTTGTCTGCAGCACCCAGAACTGAGGAGGCACACTGTCCTGAGCCTTAATTCCCAGCCCTAGCCTCCAATTCTGACTATAAGAAAGTGTCCCTTGAGTGAGTCAGTGACCACACATTGTCACAGCTACCAAAGTGTGGTTTGCAGATTATCTGAGCTTGTTTCTAGGGGAGATTCTGTTACAGAGAAAGGAGAGGTGCTGAGTGGAACCACTATGACTGGCTGAGGACAGGGGAGAAATCACAACCTCCAACAACACTTTTTTTCGTACTTTAATGACTAATTTTTCTTAGAGAACTAAAGTAGTTCAAACAATATAGAAAAATTTTAAAGTAGGTATATGAGAACTTGAAGTATTATTTAAGTTTAAATATATGATATATGAGTGGTTAGCAACATTTTTTCTTTTCCTGAGACAGTCATAGTTTAGCTGAGAGTGGATTTCTAATGGTGATGAAAATGTCCACTTTATGAAGATTGATATCCTACATTAGATGAGATGTACTAACAATATCAAATTTTGATATTATACCATAAATTAATTGAAGAATTCTGAGCCAAATATGAGTGACCAATGGTCCATGACACAACCCTACTCAGGAAATCCTGAGAACATGTGCCCCAGGTGGTGTGTACACAGCCTATATTTATGCATTTTAGGGAGACAGGAGACATCAACCAAACATATGTAAGAAGTACATTGGTTTGGTCGAGAAAGGATGGGACACTTCGAAATAGTGATGGTGTGGGGCTGCACTTTCAAGTTACAGGTAGATTTAAATATGTTTTCATTGGCAGTTGTCTGAAAGAGTTAAGTTATTACCTAAAATACTAAAATCAACAGATGGGAATGATTGGGTTACAATGAATAGTAAGTGCTGTAGAGACCAAAGTTCCAAACTTCTATCATGATGATGAAGACTCCATGTAGTAGGCTTGAGAGAATAAAGGTAAATATTCCTTATCAGACTTAAGGTATGTGTTGCTGTTAATGATGGTCAACTTTTTCTAAAGTTCAAAAGGGAGGAGCGTGGAATGAATCACGTGCTTTCTTGTCGGGAATTGAACCACTTTTAGAATGCCCTTGGTCAAAAGGAGGGGTCCATTCAGATGACTGTGGTGGGTGGGGGGAAGTGAGAGTTAATTTTTTTTACAAGTGTTTCACTTCTATTTACAAAAGTGTAACCTATTAAATTGTTATACATTACAATTAGACTAACAGAAAAAAGGGATTTTTTAAATCAAAAAAAAAAACACTAAAAAACCTAAGCCACCACACCTTGCCAGATTTTTCATTTTCTGTTTTTAAAGTTGTCAGGGATGATTTCCTTGTAAGTCATATACTTGACTCGTTGACCATCTGGGTATACTTCTGTTGCTTCCTCAAATATTGTACCTAGTAACCTCCCAAAATTGTTTTTAAGTAAATTTCTTAAATTGTAGCAGTAAACAAAATGAAAAGACAATACCAAAATTGTTTTTAAGTAAAGTTCTTAAATTGTAGCAGTAAACAAAATTAAAAGACAATATTAAACAATACTGAGTTTATCACAGGACATAAAATTTTCAACTTATTCATTTTCTTTTTTTTTTTTTGAGACATGGTCTCATTCTTTTTCTCAGCCTGGAGTACAGAATTTCCGTCATGGCTCACTGCAACTCCTAACTACCAACATCAACTGATCCTCCGCCTTAGACTCAGCTATCATCTCTGGCTAACATTCTGTATTTTTTCGTAGAGACAAAGGTTTGCCATGTTGCCTGGACATGTCTCAAATGTCTGGACTCAAGTGATCTGCAGGCCTTGGCCTCAAAAAATGCTGAAATTATAGGCATTAATAAAATGTTTATGTTAGTGTTAGATAAAAATCAATCTTTAGGCTAAGTTATGAACATGTATATAATGCAATTTTTATTTATGCCTAATTTTCATCATTTTCTGTGTCAACATAAGTCATTTTAAAGCCACCTTCAAGGGATAAGGCAAAATCACCTATGAATTGGCATGTTTGTTTATTTCTCTGTTTGTGAAAATGTCCTTAGTTTTTTCACAATGCAAAAGCATTTCAACTCTGTTATGCAAAACACAGAAGAGAATCTTCTTTGCAATTAATTTTATAGTTACTTTGCATACAGGAAATGTGCTGTCTATAAAAAAGGCTAACTGAACTACAGATCTTAAACATTGAAAAAAATTAAGTTTATTATAATTTATGTTATCCTATTAATCAATTGTATTTATATACAATCTTGAAAGTTTACAACCATCAACTGTTCTATGGCAGTTTCAGGTGAAATGGGAATTTAGAAATTTCTGTGCAGCTGCAGGTGTAGTGAAACAATTATGTAAAATATGTCCATGCTTTTGGCAGCACTTGTGAAGGGATAGATCCACATTAACCTCAGTGCTTTTCTTCTCAGCAAAATGACCTGAGCCGCTCAACATGACTTTCATTGTTGCTGATGTTCACTCATGTTCTCTTTTACCATAAATTTATGACTCTGAAGATATCCATTTGACACTGTGGCATTAGGGCTTTCAAAACCACTGTAGATTTTCTACTCTTCATCCATTATGTATTTAAGTAATTCTGCTTTGACTCCCCCAGAATTTGAGTTAGTCCCCCAGACAGTGCAGTACAGGTCCCAATATAGCAGCAGAGACTCCATTCCAAGGCCGTCCTTCACAATTAGCTGCATGATCTTGTGCATTCCAGGGAAGCTGGATGACACAAAGCTTGTTGTTTTACAAATAAAATTATTGTGTTACTTTCAGTTTCATATGGTTTATTTCTAGTGTACAGAAATAGATTTTAGTGTATTGATATTTTATACTGTATGTTTGCTTAATTTGTTTACTAGATTTTATTACTTCTTGTTTTCTTATGATTTTCTGTATATGAGATCATGAGACCCATGAGTATATAGTTTTACTTTTATTTTTCCACATATGAATACCTTCATATATATTTTTCTTTTCCAATTATTTTGGATGGAACTTCTAGTACTGTATCAAATACAATGATGAAAGTGAGCATCAGTGCTGTGCTCCTCACCTTAAAGATTTTGTTCCCAACAATTCAGATGCTGATTGTTACAGGTTTTGCATAAAGACATTTTATCATGTGAAAGAAATTTGAAGCATGGTTTATTGGATGTTGTTATTATTAAATATGTTGACTAACTTTAAGTATTTTCTGTAACAGTTGAGATGAACATGTAGTGTTTTCCCATCATTTAGTTTACATGGTATGTTGAAAAGGGATGGCTTCAGAATGTTAAAAAACAAACAAACACATAAACAAAACCCCTAAATTTTCTTTCTTTTTTTATTTTGTTATTATTATGCTTTAAGTTTTAGGGTACGTGTGCACAATTTGCAGGTTAGTTACATATGTATACATGTGCCATGCTGGTGTGTTGTACCCATTAACTCATCATTTAGCATTAGGTACATCTCCTAATGCTATCCCTCCCCCCCCTACCCCCACCCCACAATAGTCCCCGGCGTGTGATATTCCCCTTCCTGTGTCCATGTGTTCTCGTTGTTCAATTCCCACCTTTGAGTGAGAATATGCGGTGTTTGGTTTTTTGTCCTTGCGATAGTTTACTGAGAATGATGATTTACAATTTCATCCATGTCCCTACAAAGGACAGGAAATCATCATTTTTTATGGCTGCATAGTATTCCATGGTGTATATATGCCACATTTTCTTAATCCAGTCTAATGTTATTGGGGATTTGGGTTGGTTCTAAGTCTTTGCTAGTGTGAATATTGTCACAATAAATATATATGTGCATGTGTCTTTATAGTAGCTTGATTTATAATCCTTTGGGTATATAACCAGTAATGGGACGGCTAGGTCAAATGGTATTTCTAGTTCTAGATTCCTGAGGAATCACCACACTGACTTCCACAATGGTTGAAGTAGTTTACAGTCCCTCCAACAGGGTAAAAGTCTTCCTATTTCTCCTCATCCTTTCCAGCACCTGTTGTTTCCTGACTTTTTAATGATTGTCATTCTAACTGTTGTGAGATGGTATCTCATTGTGGTTTTGATTTGCATTTCTTTGATGGGCAGTGATGATGGGCATTTTTTCATGTGTTTTTTGGTGGCATAAATGTCTTCTTTTGAGAAGTGTCTGTTCATGTCCTTCGTCCACTTTTTGATGTGGTTGTTTGTTTTTTTCTTGTATATTTGTTTGAGTTCATTGTAGATTCTGGATATTAGCCCTTTGTCAGTTGAGTAGGTTGCAAAAATTTTCTCCCATTTTGTAGGTTGCCTGTTCACTTTGATGTTATTTTCTTTTGCTGTGCAGAAGCTCCTTAGTTTAGTTAGATCCCATTTGTCAATTATGGCTTTTGTTTCCATTGCTTTTGGTGATTTAGACATGAAGACCTTGCTCATGCCTATGCTCTGACTGGTAATGCCTAGGATTTCTTTGGGGTTTTTTTATGGTTTTAGGTCTGACGTTTAAGTCTTTAATCCATCATGAATTAATTTTTGTACAAGGGGTAAGGAAGGGATCCCGTTTCAGCTTTCTACATAGGGCTAGCCAGTTTTCCCAGCACTATTTATCAAATAGGGAATCCTTTCCCCTTTGCTTGTTTTTCTCAGGTTTGTCAAAGATCAGATAGTTGTAGATATGCAGCCTTATTTCTGAGGGCTCTGTTCTGTTCCATTGATCTATATCTGTTTTGGTACCAATACCATGCTGTTTTTGTTACTGTAGCCTTGTAGTATAGTTTGGAGTCAGGTAGCATGAAGCCTCCAGTTTGTTGTTTTGGCTTAGGATTGACTTGGTGAGGCGGGCTCTTTTTTGGTTCCAGATGAATTTAAACTATTTTTTTCCAATTCTCTGAAGAAAGTCATTGGTAGCTTGATGTGGATGGCATTGAATCCATAAATAACCCTGGACTGTATGACAATTTTCACAATATTGATTCTTCCTACCCATGAGCATGGAATGTTCTTCCATTTCTTTTTATGCTCTTTTATTTCATTGAGCAGTGGTTTGTAGTTCTCCTTGAAGAGGTCCTTCACGTCTCTTGTAAGTTGGATTCCTAGATATTTTATTCTCTTTGAAGCAATTATGAATGCGAATTCGCTCATGATTTGGCTGTGTGTTTCTCTGTTTTTGGTGTATAAGAATGCTTGTGATTTTTGTACGTTGATTTTGTATCCTGAGACTTTGCTGAAGTTGCTTATCAGATTACGGAGATTTTGGGCTGAGACAATGGGGTTTTCTAGATATACTCTCATGTCATCTGCAAACAGGGACAATTTGACTTCCTCTTTTCCTAATTGAATACTCTTTATTTCCTTCTCCTGCCTAATTTCCCTGGCCAGAACTTCCAATGCTATTTTGTATTGGAGTGGTGAGAGGGAGCATCCCTATCCTGTGCCAGTTTTCAAAGGGAATGCTTCCAGTTTTTGCCCATACAGTATGATATTGGCTGAGAGTTTGTCATAGATAGCTCTTATCATTTTGAGATATGTCCTATCAATACCTAATTTATTGAGACTTTTTAGCATGAAGTGTTGTTGAATTTTGTCAAAGGCCTTTTCTGCATCTATTGAGATAATCATGTGGTTTTTGTCTTTGGTTCTGTTTATATGCTGGATTATATTTATTGCTTTGCATATATTGAACCAGCCTTGCATCCCAGGGATGAAGCCCACTTGATCATGGAGGATAAGCTTTCTGATGTGCTACTGGATTCGGTTTGCCAGTATTGTATTGAGGATTTTTGCATCAATGTTCATCAAGGATTTTGGGCTAAAATTCTCTTTTCTGGTTGTGTCTCTGCCCTTCTTTGATATCAGGATGATGCTGGCCTCATAAAATGAGTTAGGGAGGATTCCCTCTTTTTCTATTGATTGGAATATTTTCAGAAGGAATGTTATCAGTTCCTCGTTGTTCCTCTGGTAGAATTCATCTGTGAATCCATCTGGTCCTGGCTCTTTTTGGTTGGTAAGCTATTGATTATTGCCACAATTTCAGAGCCTGTTATTGGTGTATTCAGAGATTCAACTTCTTCCTGGTTTAGTCTTGGGAGGGTGTATGTGTTGAGGAATTTATTCATTTCTTCTAGATTTTCTAGTTTATTTGTGTAGAGGTGTTTGTAGTATTCTCTGATAGTAGTTTGTATTTCTCTGGGATCAGCGGTAATGTCCCCTTTATCATTTTTTATTGTATCTATTTGATTCTTCTCTCTTTTCTTCTTTATTAGTCTTGCTAGCATTCTATCAATTTTGTTAGTGGTCTATATTTTCAAAAAACCAGCTCCTGGATTCATTGATTTTTTGAAGGGTTTTTTGTGTCTCTATTTCCATCAGTTATGTTCTGATTTTAGTTATTTCTTGCCTTCTTCTAGCTTTTGAATATGTTTGCTCTTGCTTTTCTAGTTCTTTTAATTGTGATGTTATGGGGTCAATTTTGGATCTTTCCTGCTTTCTCTTGTGGGCATTTAGTGCTATAAATATCCCTCTACACACAGCTTTGAATGACTCCCAGAGATTTTGGTATGTTGTGTCTTTTTTCTCATTGGTTTCAAAGAACATCTTTATTTCTACCTTCATTTCGTTATGTAACGAATAGTCATTCAGGAGCATGTTGTTCAGTTTCCATGTACTGGAGCAGTTTTGAGTGAGTTTCTTAATGCTGAGTTCTAGTTTGATTTCACTGTGGTCTGAGAGACAGTTTGTTATCATTTCTGTTCTTTTACATTTGCTGAGGAGAGCTTTATTTCCAACTATGTGGTCAATTTCAGAATATGTGTGGTATGGTGCTGATAAAAATGTATATTATATTGATTTGTGGTCGACAGTTCTGTAGACGTCCTTTAGGTCAGCTTGGTGCAGAGCTGAGTTTATTTCCAGGGTATCCTTGTTAAATTTCTGACTCGTTGATCTGTCTAATGTTGACGGTGGGGTGTTAAAGTCTCCCTTTATTATTGTGTGGACGTCTAAGTCTCTTTGTAGGTCACTCAGGACTTGCTTTGTGAATCTGGATGCTCCTGTATTCAGTGCATATATATTTAGGATAGTTTGCTCTTCTTGTTGAATTGATAATTTTACCATTATGTAATGGCCTTCTTTGTCTTTTTTGATCTTTGTTCGTTAAAAGTCTGTTTTATCGGAAACTAGGATTGCAACCCTTGCCTTTTTTTTGTTTTCCATTTGCTTGGTAGATCTTTCTCCATCCTTTTATTTTGAACCTATGTGTTTCTTTGCACATGAGATGGGTTTCCTGAATACAGCACACTGATGGTTCTTGACTCTTTATCCAATTTGCCAGTCTGTGTCTTTTAATTGGAGCATTTAGTCCATTTACATTTAAAGTAAATACTGTTATGTTTGAATTTGATCCTGTCATTGTGATGTTAGCTGGTCATTTTGCTCATTTGTTGATGCGGTTTCTTCCTAGCCTTTATGGTCTTTACAATTTGGCATGGTTTGCAGTGGCTGGTACCGGCTGTTCCTTTCCATGTTTAGTCCTTCCTTCAGGAGCTCTTTTAGGGCAGGCCTCCCCTAAAATGCTGACAAAATCTCTCAGCATTTGTTTTTCTGTAAAGCATTTCATTTCTCCTTCACTTATGAAGCTTAATTTGACTGGATATGAAATTCTGCATTGAAAATTCTTTTCTTTAAGAATGTTGAATATTGGCCCCCACTCTCTTCTGACTTGTAGAGTTTCTGCCAAGAGATCCACTGTTTGTCTGATGGGCTTCCTTTTGTGGGTAACCTGACCTTTCTCTGTGGCTGCCCTTAACATTTTTTCCTTCATTTCAACTTTGGTGAATCTGACAATTATGTGTCTTGGAGTTGCTCTTCTCGAGGAGTATCTTTGTGGCATTCTCTGTATTTCCTGAATCTGATTGTTGGCCTGCCTTGCTAGATTGGGGAAGTTCTCCTGGATAATATCCTGCAGAGTGTTTTCCAACTTGGTTCCATTTTCCCTATCACATTCATGTACACCAATCAGACATAGATTTGGTCTTTTCACGTAGTCCCATATTTCTTGGAGGCTTTGTTTGTTTCTTTTCATTCTTTTTGCTCTAAACTTCCCTTCTCACTTTACTTCATTCATTTCATCTTCTATCACTGATACCCTTTCTTCCAGTTGATCTCATCAGCTCCTGAGGCTTCTGCATTCTTCACATAGTTCTCGAGCCTTCGCTTTCAGCTCCATCAGCTCCTTTAAGCACTTCTCTGTATTGGTTATTCCAGTTATACATTTGTCTAAACTTTTTTCAAAGTTTTTAGCTTCTTTGCCTTTGGTTTGAATTTCCTCCTGTAGCTCAGATTAGTTTGATCATCTGAAGCCTTCCTCTCTCAACTCGTCAAAGTCATTCTCCATCAGCTTTGTTCCATTGCTGGTGAGGAACTGCATTCCTTTCAAAGTGGAGAGGCACTCTGCTTTTTAGAGTTTCCAGTTTTTCTGCTCTGTTTTTTCCCCATCTTTGTAGTTTTATCTAGATTTGGTCTTTGATGATGGTTATGTACAGATGGGTTTTTGATGTGGATGTCCTTTCTGCTTGTTAGTTTTCCTTCCAGCAGACAGAACGCTCAGCTGCAGGTCTGTTGGAGTTATGAATGCTGCTGTCTGATCATTCTTCTGGAAGTTTTGTCTCAGAGGAGTGCCCGGCCGTGTGAGGTGTCATTCTTCCCCTACTGGGGAGTGCCTCCCAGTTAGGCTGCTCTGGGTTCAGGGGTCAGGGACCAACTTGAGGAGGCAGTCTGCCCATTCTCAGATCTCCAGCTGCTTTCCGGGAGAACCACTGCTCTCTTCAATGCTGTCAGTCAGGGACATTTAAGTCTGCAGATGTTACTGCTGTCTTTTTGTCTGTGCCCTGCCCCCAGAGGTGAAGCCTTCAGAGGCAGACAGGCCTCCTTGAACTGTAGTGGGCTTCACCCAGTTGGAGCTTCCCAGCCACTTTGTTTATCTAAGCAAGCCTAGGAAATGGCAGGCACCAGTCCCCCAGCATCGCTGCTGCCTTGCAATTGGATATCAGACTGCTCTGCTAGCAATCAGCAAGCCTCTGTGGGTGTAGGACCCTCTGAGCCAGGTGTGGGATAGAACCTCCTGATGCACTGTTTTTAAAGCCCATCGGAGTAGTGCTGTATTAAGTTTGGAGTGACCCATTTTTCCTGGTGCCGTCTGTCACCAGTTTCTTTGATTAGGAAAGGGAACTCCCTGACCCTTTGCATTTCCTGAGTTAGGCAATGCCTTGCCGTGCTTTGATTCACTCACGGTGCACTGCACCCACTGTCTGTGCTCACTGTCTGGCACTCCCTAGTGAGAGGAACCTGGTACCTCAGATGGAAATGCAGAAATCACTTGTCTTCTGCATTGCTCACACTGGGAGCTGTAGATTGGAGCTGTTCCTATTTGGCCATCTTGGCTGCCAGTCAGCATTCTTAAAGAAAAGAATTTTCAACCCAGAATTTCATATCCAGTCAAACTAACCTTCACAAGTGAAGGAGAAATACAATCCTTTACAGACAAGCAAATGCTGAGAGATTGTGTTACCACCAGGCCTGCCTTAAAAGAGCTCCTGAAGAAAGCACTAAACATAGAAAGGAACAATCAGTAAGAGCCACTGCAAAAACATGCCAAACTGTGAAGACCATCAATGCTATGAAAAGACTGCATCAACTAACGTGAAAAATAGCCAGCTAACATTTTAATGATGGCATCAAATTCACACTTAACAGTATTATCTTCAATATAAATGGGCTAAATGTCCCAATTAAAGGATAGACTGGCAAATTTGATAAAGTGTCAAGGCCCATGAGGGTTCTGTATTGAGGAGACCGATCTCACGTGCAAAGACACACATTGGCTCAAAATAAAGGGATGGAGGAAGACCTACCAAGCAAATGAAAAACAAACAACAACAAAAAAAGCAGGGTTTGCAATCCTAGTCTCTGATAAAACAGACCTTAATCTAACAAAGATTAAATGAGACAAAGAAGGCCATTCCATAATGGTAAAATGATCAATTCAACAAGAAGAGCTAACTATCCTAAATATATATGCACCCAATACAGAAGCACTGATACTTGTAAGGCAAATTCTTAGAGAACTAAGCAGAGACTTAAAATCCAACACAATAATAATAGGAGACTTTAAGACCACACTGTCACCATTGCACAGATCAACAAGACTGAACGTTAAAAAGGATAACCAGTACTTGAACTCAGCTGTGGACCAAGTGGACCTAATGGACATCTACAGAACTCTCCACCCCAAATCAACAGAATATACATTCTTTTCAGCACCACATCACACTTTTTCCAAAATTGACCACATACTTGGAAGTAAAGCATTCCTCAGCAAATGTAAAAGAACAGAAATTATAACAAACTATCTCTCAGACAACAATGCAATCAAATTAGAACTCAGGATTAAGAAACTCACTCAAAACCACAAAACTACATGGAAAATGAAAAACCTGCTCCTGAGTGACTACTGGGTAAGTAATGAGATGAAGACAGAGAGAAAGATGTTCTTTGAAACCAATGAGAAGAAAAGACAAAACATACCAGAATCTCAGGAACACATTTAAAGCAGTGTGTAGAGGGAAATTTATAGAACCAAATGCCCACAAAAGAAAGCAGGAAAGATCTAAAATTGACAGCCTAACATCACAATTAAAAGAACTAGAGAATCAAGAACAATCACATTCAAGAGCTAGCAGAAGATGAGAAATAACGGAGAACAAAGCAGAAATGAAGGAGATAGAGACATAAAGAAAAAAACCTGTCCAAAAATAAATGAATCCAGTAGCTGTTATTTTGGAAAGATCAACAAAATTGATAGATCGCTAACAAGGCTAATAAATAAGAAAAGAGGGAAGAAGCAAACAGATGCAATAGACCTTCCCAAGGCTAAGCCAGGGAGATGTTAAATCCCTGAAAAGATCAATAACAGGATCTAAAATGGAGGCAATAATTAGAGGCCTACCAACCAAAAAAAGTCTAGGACCAGGCGGATTCACAGCTGAATTCTACCAGAGTTACAAAGAGGAGCTGACACCATTCCTTCTGAAACTATTCCAATCAATAGAAAAGTAGGGAATCCTCCATAACTCATTTTATGAGGCCAGTATCATCATGATACCAAAACCTGGCAGAGACACAACAAAAAAAGAGAATTTTAGACCAATATCCCTGATGAACATTGAAGCAATAATCCTCAATAAAATACTGGCAACCTGAATCCAGCAGCACATCAAAAAGCTTATCCTTTATAATCCAGTTGGCTTCATCCCTGGGATGCAAGGCTGGTTCAACATATGCAAAACAATAAACGTAATCCATCATATAATCAGAACCAAGACAAAAACCACATGATTGTCTCAATATATGCAGAGCAGATCTTTGACAAATTTCACAGCATTTCATGCTAAAAACTCTCAATAAACTAGGTATTGATGGGACATATCTCAAAATAATAAGAGCCATTTATGACAAACCCACAGCTAATATCATATTGAATGGGCAAAAACTGCAGCATTCACTTTGAAAACTGGCACAAGACCGGGATGTCCTCTCTCACCACTCCTATTCAGCATAGTTTTGGAAGTTCTGGCCAGGGCAATCAGGTAGGAGAAACAAATAAAGGGTATTCAATTAGGAAAAGAGGAAGTCAAATTGTCCCTCTTTGCAGATTACATGATAGTATCCTTAGAAAACTCCATTGTTTCATCCCAAAATCTACTTAAGCTCATAAGAAACTTCAGCAAAGTCTCAGGATACAAAATCAATGGGCAAAAATCACAAGCATTCCTATACACCTGTAACAGACAAGCAGGCAAATCATGAGTGAACTCCCATTCACAATTGCTTCAAAGAGGACAAAATATGTAGGAATCCAACTTATAATGGATGTGAAGGGCCTCCTCATGGAGAACAACAAAGCACTGCTCAACGAAATGAAAGAGGACACAAACAAATGGAAGAACATTTCATGCTCATGGTTCAGCAAGTTGGAAACAATCTCCTTGGAGAATCTGCAAAGGGATATTTGTAAGCCCGTTGAGGCCTTTTGGGAAAAAATGAATATCCTTAGATAAAAACAAGAAAGAAGCTACCTGTGTAACTAATTTGTGATGTGTGTATTCAACCCACAAAGTTAAAACTTTATGTGGATTCAGCAGGTTGGAAATGCTCTTCATGGAGAATCTGCAAATGGACATTTGTCAGTCCATTGAGGCCTAAGGGGAAAATAAAAATATCTCCAGAAAAACTAGAAAGAAGCTCTCTGTGAAACTGCTGTGTGATGTTTGAATTAATCTCACAGGGTTAAAATTTTCTTTTGATTCAGCAGTTTGGAAACACGCATTTTGAGGAATATGCTAAGGGACATTTGAGATCCTGTTCAGGCCTATGGGGAAAAGTCAAATATCCTGAGATAAAAATGGGAAAGAATCTCTATATGAAACTGCTTTGTGATGTGTGAATTTATCTCACAGAGGTAAACTTTTCTTTTGTGTCAGCATGTTGGAAACACTCTTTTTGAAGAAACTGCAAAGCAGCATTTGGAAGCCCACCATGTCCCATGGGGAGAAACTCAATATCCCGAGACAAAAACTAGAGGGAAGCTATCCTTGAAACTGCTATGTGATGTGGGGATTCATCTTGCAGAGTTAAACCTTTTTTTTCTGATTCAGCAGTTTGGAAACACTGTTTCTGGAAAATTTGCAAAGGGACATTTGGGAGCCACTGAGACCTAAGGGGAAAAACAGAACATCTCCAGACAAAAATTAGAAATAAGCTATCTTGAAACTGCATTGTGATGTGTGGATTCATCTCACAGAGTTAAAACTTTCTTCTGATTGAGTAGGATGGAAACACTCTTTTTGGAAAATCTGATATTTGGGTGCCCATTAGGGCCTACAAAGAAAACAGAATATCCCCTTATAAAAACTAGAAAGAAGCTATTGTGATGAAATTGCTTTGTGATGTGAGGATTCACGTCACAGAGTTAAATTTTTCTATTGATTCAGCAGGTTGGAAACACTTATTTTGGAGACTCTGTGATGGGACATTTGTGAGCCCATTGTGGCCTATGGGGAAAAACTGAACATTCCCAAATAAAAATTAGAAAGAAGCTATTGCTGAAACTGCTTTGTAATGTGAAGATTCACCTCTTAGATTTAAACCTTTCTATTCATTTAGAATGGTGGAAACACTCTTTTTGGAGAATCTACAAAGCGACATTTGGAAGCCCATTGAGGCTAATTGTACTAAACAGTATATTCTCAGATAAAAACGAGAAAGAAGGGATCTGTGAAACTGCTTTGTGATGTGTGGATTCAGCTCACAGGGTTCTACCATTCTTTTAATTCAGCAGTTTTGAAATGCTCCTTTTGTAGAATCTGTGAAGGGACATTTTGGACTGCATTAGACCTATGTTGAAAAACCAAATATCCCACAATAAAAACTTGTAAGAAGCTGTCTGTGATACTGCTTTGTGATGTATGATTTCAGTGCACAGTGTAAACCTTTATTTTGTTTCCACAGATCAGAAACACTCCTATTTTAGAATCTACCAAGGGTCATTTAGAATATACGAAGGGTCATTTTGGAGTGCAGTAAGGCCTATGGTGAAAAACAAAATATGCCTGGAAACAAAGAGACACATTTTCTGTGAAACTGCTTTGTCTTCATTCAGCTCACAGAGTTAAACTTTTCTTTTGATTCAGCAGTTTGGAAACATTCTTAATGTAGTATCTGTAAAGGGACACTTTGAAAGACCTTGAGACCTGTAGTGAAATTCTAAATATCCTGTGATAAAAAGCATAAAGAAGCTATCTGTGGAACTGCTTTGTCATATGTGGATACAATTCACAGAGTTAAACCATTGTTTTGATTCAGCAGGTTGGAGACACTCTTTTTGTAGAATCTGCAAAGGGACATTTTGGAGCCCATTATGCCTATAGAGAAAAACAGAATATCTCATGATAAAATTTCAAAATAATCTATCTGTGAAATTGCCTTGCAATGCATGGTTTCAGCACACAAAGTTAAAATTTTATTTTTATTCAGCAGGTGTGAACACTCTTTGTGGAATATGAGAAGGGACATTTCAGAACACAGTAATGTGTACAGTAAAAAATCAAATACCCCATGATGAAAACTAAAAAGAAACTGTGAAACTACTTTGTGATGTGTTGATTCAGCTCACAGAGTTAAACCGTTCTTTTGATGCAGCAGGTTGGAAACACTCTTTTTGTACAATCTGCTAAGGAACATTTTGGAGCACAGTAAGACCTCTAGAGAATAATCGAATATCCTACGATAAAATCTTCAAAGAAGCTACATGAGGAACTATTTTGTGATGTTTGGATTCAGCTCACAAAGTTAAACCATCCTTTTCATTCAGTAGTTTGGAATCACTGTTTTGTAGAATCTGTGAAGGGACAATTCAGAGGGCAGTAAGGTCTATAGTAGAAAATCAGATATCCCTATATAAACATTAGAAAGAAGTTATTTGAGAAACTGCTTGATGATGTGTGGATTCAGCTCACAGAATTAAAACCCTCTTTCCTTCCAGCGTGTTGGAGACATTCTTTTTGTAAAATCTGCTAAGAAAGACTTCAGAGCACAGTAAGGCCTATACTGAAAAATGAATATTCCATGAGAATAACTAAAAAGAAACCACATGTGAAACCGTTTTGTTAGGTCTGCATTCAGCTCAGAGGTTTAACCTTTCTTTTCATTCAGTAGTTTGGAAAATATTTTTTGTAGAATCTTTGAAGGGACATTTCAGAGTCTACCAGGCATATAGCAGAAACTGAATAGAACATGATAAAATTTAGAAAGAAGCTATCTGTGAAACTGCTCTGTGATATATGAATTCAGCTCACAGAGTTAAAACTTTCTTTGGATTCAGCAGTTTGGAAACACTTTTTTTGTAGAATTTGCTAATGAACAACTTGGAATGCACTAAGACCTATAGTGAAAAAGCTAACATCCCACATTAAAAACTAGAAAGAAGCTGTCTGTGAAACTGCTTTGTTTTGTGTGGATTCAGCTCACAGAGTTAAATCTCTCCTTTGATTCAGCAGTTTGGAAACACTTTTTTTATAAATTTTGTGAAGGTATATTTTGGAGTGGAGTAAGGCCAGTAGTAAAAAAACTGAATACCCCACGATAAAAACTAGAAAGAAATTATGTGTGAAACTGCTCTGTCATGTGTGCATTCAGCTCAAATGGTTAAAGCATACTTTTGAATCAACAGTTTGGAAATACTCTTTTTGTGGAATCCGTGAAGGGACATTGAGGCCTATAGTGGAAAACCGGATGCCCTGTGAAAAAAACAGAAGAAAGCTATCTGTGAATTGGCTTCATGCTGTGTTGATTCAGCTCCCAGAGTTAAAACTTTCCTTTGGTTCAGCAGGTTGGAAACACTCTTTAAGTAAAACCTGCAAAGGGACATTTCAGAGTGCAGCGAGTCCTACATTGAAAACTGAATATCCCACTAAAAAACTAGAAGAATCTATCTGTGAAGCTGCTTTGTGATGTGTGGATTCAGCTCACACATTTAAACCTTTATTTTCATTCAGCAGTTTGGAAACACTGTTGTTGGAGAATCTGCAAAAGAACATTTTGAATCTCATTTTGCTTATAGAGAAAACCAGAATATCCCACAATAAAATCTAGAAGGAAGGTATCTGTGAAACTGCCTTGTGACATGTGGATACAGCTCACAGAGTTAAAATTTTGTTTTTATTCAGCAGTTTGGAAACAGTAGATTTTGTAGAATCTGCAAAGGAACATTTCAGA
Organism: Pongo abelii; assembly: GCF_028885655.2. Lineage (NCBI taxonomy): Eukaryota > Metazoa > Chordata > Mammalia > Primates > Hominidae > Pongo > Pongo abelii. The sequence goes on along the minus strand of NC_072009.2, from coordinate 41,605,875 downwards.
ACACAGTAAGGCCTATAGTGAAAAACAGAATATCCAATAATAAAAACTAAAAAAAAGCAATCTGTAAAACTACTCTGTGATGTGTGGATTCAGCTCACAATTTCAAACCATTTTTTAATTCAGTGGTTTGGAAACAGACTTTTTGCAGAATCTGTGAGGGGACATTTCAGAGCACAGTAAGGCCTATAGTCAAAAACTGAATATCCCATGATAAAAACTAGAAAGAAGTTATCTGCAAAAATGCTTGTCAAGTTTCCATTCAGCTCACAAGGTTAAACCATTCTTTTGATTCAGCAGTTTGCAAACACTTTTTGTGTAGAATCTGTGAAGGCACATTTCGAGACCACTAGGCCTACAGTGAAAAAGTGAACATCTCACAATGAAATCCAGAAAGAAGCTATGTGAGAAACTATTTTGCTATTTGAGGATTCAGTTCAAACAGTTAAACTGTTTTTTTGATTCTGCAGCTTGGAAACACTGTTTTTGTAGAATCTGTGAAGGTACACTTCAGGGTGCCAGGTCTACAATGAGAAATAGAATATTCCTATATAAAAACTAGAAAGAAGTTATCTGTGAAACTACTTCCTGATGTGTACATTCCACTCACAGATTTAAACCTTATTTTGATTCATCAGTTAGAAAACACTCTTCCATTAGAATCTGCAAAGAGACATTTTGGAGTGCAGTGAGCCCCATAATGATAAAGTGAATATCACATGATAAAAACTAGAAAAAAGTTGTCTTTGAAACTGTTTTGTGAATGTGCATTCAGTTCACAGAATTAAACTGTTCTTTAGATTCAGCAGTTTGAAAACACTGTTTTTGTAGGATATGTGGAGACATTTCTGAGTGTAGTAAGTTCTATGGTGAGAAACCAATAATCCCATAATAAAAATTAGAAGGAAAATAGTTTTGAGTCTCCTTTGTGATGTGTGCACTCAGTTCACAAATTTAAACCTCTCTTTCCATTAAGAAGTTACATTCAAAAACAGTTTGGAAAAACTCTTTTTGTAGAATCTGCGAATGGACACTTCTGAAGACATTGAGGCCTATAGTAAAAAAGTGAATAGCCCATGATAAAAATCAGTAAGAAGCTGTCTGTGAAACTGCTTTGTGATGTGTGGATTTGTGTGGATTCAGCTCACAGAGTTTAGCCTCTGTTTTGATTCAGTAGGTTTGTAACACTCTTCTTGTAGAATATATGAAGGGAAATTTCAGAGAAAAGGAAAACCTATAGTGAAAAACAAAAAGTCTCAGGATAGAAAGTGAAAAGAGGCTATCTGCAAAAATGCTTTATGATGTGTGCATTCAGTTCACAAAGTTAAATTTATCTTTGATTCAGCAGTTTGGAAACACTCTTTTTGTAGCATCTGCTAAGGGACATTTCACAGTGCAGTAAGAAAAAACCTGAATATCCTATGTGAAAAAGAAAGAAGCTTTCTGTGAAACTGCTTTCTGAAGTCTCCCTTCAGCTCACAGTGTTAAAATTTTCTTTTAATTCAGTGTTTGGAAACACTCTTTTTGTAGAATCTGCAAAGGGACATTTTGGAGCCCAGTAGGCCTATAGTGAAATGTACAATATCCCATGATAAAAATCCAGAAATAATCTATCTGTTAACCTGTTTTGTGAAATGTGGATTCAGCTCACAAAGTTAAACCACACAATTGATTTAGCAGTTTTAAATACTCTTTTAGTAGAATCAGAGAAGGGACATTTTGGAGTACAATAAGCCTACAATGAAAAATGAAGTATCTCTAGACAAAAACTAGAAAAAGTTATCAGTGAAATTGCTTTCTGGTGTGTACTTTCAGCTCGCACAGTGAAATCTTTCTTTTCATGTTGATTTTGCATAATTTGGAATGTATTGAGGCCTGTAGTAAAAAATTGAATATCGCATGATAAAAACTAAAAGAAGTTACCTCTGAAAATGCTTTGGATGTGTGGATTCAGCTCAAAGAAGTAAACCTTTCTATTCATTGAGCAGTTTGGAAACACTGTTTTTTTTAGAACATGCAAAGGGGCATTTTGGTGGACATTGAGGCCTACAGTAAAAAACCTAGTAATCAACAATAAAAACTAGTAAAAAGCTGTCTGTGAAAATGCTTTGTGATGTGTGTTTTCAGCTCACAAATTTAAGTCTTTCATTTGATTTGGAATGATGGAAACTTTTTTCCTAGAATATGCGAAGGGACACATCAGAGCACAAGAAGGCCAACAGTGAAAAACAGAAGATCTTGTGAAAAAAACAAAATGAAGCTATCTGCACAACTGCTTTGTGATGTGTGCATTCAGCTGAGAGAGTTAAACCTTTGTGTTGATTTAGCAGTTTGGAAACATACTTTTTGAAAAATCTGCAAAGGAACATTTCAGAGACAACCAGGCTGACAGCATCTCACCATAAAATCATAAAATCATAATAAAACAGAATATCTCACAATATAATCTTAAAGAAGCTATCTGTGAAACTTCTTTTAGAATGTCTCAATTCAGCTCACAGAGGTAAATCTTTCCTTTGATTCAGATATGGAAGCACCCTTTTGTGAAATCTGCTAAAAGATATTTCAGGGTACAGTAAAACATACAGTGAAAAACAGACTATCCCAAGACAGAAACTAAAAAGATGTTATCTGTGAAACTGCTTTGTGATATCTGCATTCAACTCACAGAATTAAACTTTTCTTTTGATTCAGCAGTTTGGGAACAATCTTTTTGTAAACTCTGCAAAGGGATATTTCAGATACAACTTGGCCTATAGTGAAAAACCTAGTATCTCACAATAAAATCTAGAAAGAAGGTATGTGTGAAACTGCTTTGTGATGTGTGGATTCACCTAACAGAGTTAATTTTTTTTTTTGATTCTGCAGGCTTGAAACACTCCTTTGGAGAATCTGAGAAGAGACAAATCAGACAACATGAAGGCATTTTGTGAAAAACTGAATATTGCTGATAAAAACTAAAAAAAAAAAAAAAAAAAAACTATCTGTGAAACTGCTTGAGGTGTCTGAATTCAGCACACAGAGTTAAACTTTTCTTTTTATTCCACAGTACAGAACGACTCTTTTTGTAGAATCTAGAAGAGACATTTCAGAGCCCACCACGCCAATACAAAAAAATTGAATATCTTGTGATAAAATCTACAAAGTAGCTGTGTGTGAAACTGAATTATGAAATGTGGATTCAGCTCATAGAATTAAACTGTTTTTTTGATTCAGCAGTTTTGAAACACTCTTTTTGTAGAATCAGTGAAAGGATATTTCAGTGTATGGCAAGGCCTATAGTGAAAAGCCGAATATGCTGTGATAAAAACTAGAAAGAAGAAATCTGTGTAATTGTTTTGTGATGTGTGCATTCAATGCACAAAGTTAAATCTATCTTTTGATTCAGCAGGTGGAAACACTGTTTTTATAGAATCTGTGAGGGATATTTCAGAGAACAGCAAGGCCCATACTGAAAAACCAAATATCCCTAGATAAAAACTAGAAAGAAGTTATCTGTAAAACTGCTTTGTGATGTACGCATTCAACTCAGAGTTAAACTTTTCTTTTGATTCAGCTGTTTGGAAACACTCTTTCTGTAGAATCTGCAAAGGTACATTTCAGACAAAGGACACATGAAAAAATGCTCATCATCACGGGCCATCAGAGAAATGCAAATCAAAATCACAATGAGATACATCTCACAACAGTTAGAACAGCAATCATTAAAAAGTCAGGAAACAACAGATGCTGGAGAGGATGTGGAGAAATAGGAACACTTTTACACTGTTGGTGGGACTGTAAACTAATTCAACCATGTGGAAGTCATTGTGGCAATTCCTCAGGGATCAATAACTAGAAATGCCATTTGACCCAGCCATCCCAATACTGGGTATATACCCAAAGGACTATAAATCATGCTGCTATAAAGACACATGCACACGTATGTTTATTGTGGCACTATTCACAATAGCGAAGACTTGGAACCAACCCAAAAGTCCAACAATGATAGACTGGATTAAGAAACTGTGGCACATATACACCACAGAATACTGTGCAGCTATAAAAAATGATGAGTTCATGTCCTTTGTAGGGACATGGATGAAACTGGAAATCATCATTCTCATTAAAATATCACAGGGACAAAGAACCAAACACTGCATGTTCTCACTGATAGGTGGGAATTGAACAATGAGAACACTTGGACACAGGAAGGGGAGCATCACACACCAGGGCTTGTCATGGGGTGGAGGGAGGGGGGAGGGATAGCATTAGGAGATATACCTAATGCTAAATGATGAGTTAATGGGTGCAGCACACCAGCATGGCACATGTATACATACGTAACTAACCTGCACATTGTGCACATGTACCCTAAAACTGAAAGTATAATAATAATTAAAAAAAAGGTACATTTCAAAGTGAATTAAGGCCTATAGTGAAAAAACGAATATCCCTAGACAAAATAGAAAGAAGTTATCATAGAACTTCTTTCTGATGTGTGCATTCAGCTCACAGAGTTAAACCTTACTGTTGATTCAGCAGCTTGAGAACACTCCTTTTGTAGATTCAGCAAAGGGATATTTGGGAGGGCGTTGAAGCCTATAGTGAAACATTGAATATTCCATGATAGAAAATTGAAAGAAACTCTGTAAACTTCCTTTGTCAGGTATGGAATCAGTTTACAGATTTAAACCTTTGTTTTCATTCAACAGTTTGGAAACACTGTTTTTGTAGAATCTGTGAGAGACATTTCAGAGTGCAGTAAAACCTATAGTGAAAAAATGATTATTCCACAATACAAACTATAAAGAATTTATCTCTGAATCTGATTTATGATGTGTGTATTCAGCTCACAGAGCTAAACCATTGTTTTCATTCAGCAGTTTGGAAACACTGTTTTCTTAGACTCTACCAAGAGACATTTTGGAGTATATTGAGGTCTTCAGTGAGAAACTGAAAAGCCTGGGATAAAAACTAATAAGAAGCTATCTGTGAAACTGCTTTGTGATGTGTGCATTCAGCTCACAGAGTTAAGCCTTTGTTTTGATTCAGCACATTGGACACATTCTTTTTGTAGAATCTACAAAGTGATATTTTGGGGCACAGTAAGGCCTACAGTGAAAAACAGAATATCTCAAAATAAAAACTAGTAAGAAGCTGTTTGTGAAACTGCTTTGTGATGTGTGCATCCAGCTCACAGAGTTAAACTTACCTTTTGATTCAACAGTTTGGGAACACTCAACAGTTTCTAGAATCTGCGAAGGGATATTTCAAAGGGCATTGAGGTCTATACTGAAAAAATGAATATGCCACTATTAAAACTAGAAAAAAATCGGCCAGGCATGGTGGCTTATGCCTGTAGTCCTAGCTTTCTGGGATGCCTCTGTGAGTGGATCATGAGGTCAGGAGTTCAAGACTAGCCTGGCAAAGATGGTGAAACCCCATCGCTAGTATAAAAACAAAAATTATCCAGGCACAGTGACAGGTGCCTAAATCTCAGCTACTTGGTTGGTTGAGGCCAGAGAATCACTTGAACCAGGGTGGCAGAGGTTGCAGTGTGCCAAGAACAAGCCTCTACACCCCAACCTGGGTGACAGAGTGAGACTTCACCTCAGAAAAAAAAAAATCTAGAAAGAATCTATCTGTGAAACTGCTTTGTGATGAGTTTATTCAGCTCACAGAGTGAAAACTTTATTTTGATTCAGCAGATTGGAAACACTCTTTTTACTGTATCTATAAAGTGACATTTTGGAGCATAGTAAGGCCTACAGTGAAAAACAGAATACAGAATATCCCAAAATAACTAGTAAGAAGCTATTTGTGAAACTGCTTTGTGATGTATACATTCAGCTCAGAGAGTGAAACCTTACTTCTGATTCAGCAGCTTAGAAACACTTTTTTGGTAGAATCTGCGAAGTGACATTTAGGAGCCCACTGAGGCAAATAGTGAAAAACTGAATATCCAAAAATAAAAACTTGAAAGAAACTATCTGTGAAACTGCTTTGTGTTGTGTGTTTTCAATTCGTGGTGTACAACATCACATTTGATTCAACAATTTGAAAACACATTTTTTGTAAGGTCTGCGAAAGGATATTTCAAGGCCCAGAAGGCCTGTACTGAAAAACAGTATATCTCATGATAAAAAATAGAAAGAAGATGTCAATGAAACTGCTTTGTGATGTGTGCATTAAAGTCTTAGATGGAAACCTTTCTTTTTTTTTAATTCAGCAGTTTGGAAACACTCTTTTCATAGAATCTGAGAAGGTACATTTATGAGGGTATTGAGACCTATAGTGAAAAACCAAAAATCTTCTGATAAAAACTAGAAATACGCTATCTGTGAAACTGTTTTGTGATGTGTGGATTCAGCTCATAGACTTAAACCTTTCTTTTAATTCAGCAGTTTGGAAACCCTCACTGTGTAGAATCTGCGAAAGGACATTTGGGAATGTACTGAGGCATATAGTGAAAAACTGAATATCCCACGACAAAAATTACAAAAAAGCTACCTGTGAAACTACTTTGTGATGTGTGAATTCAGCTCGCAGAGGGAAACTTGTCCTTTGATTCAGCAAGTTGAGAACACCCTTTTTGTAGTATTTTCAAAGGGACATTTTAGAGGGCATTGAAGCCTATAATAAAAAACTGAATATACCATGATAAAAACCTAGAAGAAGCTATCTTTGAATCTGCTTTGTGATGCATGCATTCAGCTCATAGAGTGAAACCTTTTGTTTGATTCAGCAGTTTGAAAACACATTTTTTGTAGAATCTGCAAAGGGTGTTTTGGAGCTCTTTGAGGCATATAGTGAAAAGGTGAATATCTCTAGATAAAACCTAGAAAGAAGATATTTGTGAAACTGCTTTCAATGTATGCATTCAGTTCACAAAGTTGAATCTTAGTTTTGAATCAGATGTTTTTAAACGTTTCTTTATAGAGTCTTTGAGGAGACAATTTAGAGACCACAGAGCCCTATAGTGAAAAGCCAAATATCCTGAAATAAAAAGAAAGAAGACATCTGTGAACCTATTTTGTGACATGTGCTTGCAGTTCACAGAGTTAAACCTTACTTTTGATTTATTAGTTTTGAAACACTCTTTTTGTAGAATCTGCAAAGGGATATTTCTGAGCCCACTGAGAAAGAAAGTGGAAAACTGAATATCATGAAATAAAATATCCTAGAAGGAATCTACCTGCCAAACTGCTTTGTGATGTGTGCATTCAGTTCACAGAGTGAAAAATTTCTTTTGATTCAGCAGCTTGGAAACACTTTTTCTAGAATCTACAAAGGGACACTTTGGGGTACAGTAAGGCCTACAGTGAAAAACAGATCACAAAATAAAAACTAGCAAGAAGCTGTTTGTGAGACTGCTTTGTGATGTGTACATTAATGTCAAAGATTTCAACCTTACTTTTGATTCAGCAGTTTGGAAACACTCTTTTTGTAGAATCTGCAAAGTGGCATTGCAGACCCCACTGAGGCCTACAGTGAAAAACTGAATATCCTGAAGTAAAATCTAGAAAGAAGCTATCTGTGAAACTGCTTTGTGACATATACAGTCAGTTCACATTATTCAATGTAACATTTGATTCAACAGTTTGAAAATATTCCTCTTATAGTATCTGCAAAGAAACATTTTGGTGCCCACTGAGGCCTATAGTGAAAAAATACGTATCCTAAAATAAAAATGAGAGTGTATCTGTGAAACAGCTTTCTCATGTGTGGATTCAGCTTTCAGGGTTGAACCTTTCTTTTGATTAAGCAGTTTGGAAACACCCTTTTTGTGGAATCAGCAAGGGGACATTTCAGTCCACTGAGACCTATAGTGAAAAACAGAATATCCCATGATAAAACTAGAAAGATATCTGTGGAACTTCTTTGTGATGTGTACTTTCAGCTCACAGATTTAAGCCTTACAGCAGATTGGAATGGCTCTTTTTGTTGAATATGCAAATGGAAATTTTGGAGGGCTTTGAGGCTTATAGTAAGAAATCGAATATCCCACAACAAAAACTAGAAAGAAGCTATCCATGAAACTGCTTTGTGATGCATGGATTCAGCTCACAGAATGAAACCTTTCTTTTGATTCTTTAGTTTGGAAATATCCCACGATAAAAACTAGAAAGAAGGTATTTTTGAAACTGCTTTGTGATGTGTGCATTCAGCTTACAGAATTAATCCTTTCTTTTGATTCAGTAGTTTAAAAACACTCTTTTTGCAGAATCTCCAAAGGGAGAATTTAAAGCCCACAGAGGGCTTAAATGAAAAACAAAATATCCCGAAATAAAAACAAGAAAGGCGATATTTGTGAACCTGTTTTGTGACGTGTGCATGCACTTTACAGAGTTAAACCTTACTTTGGATTCAGCCGTCTGGAAACACTCTTTTTGTAGAATCTGTGAAGGGACACTTCTGAGCCCACTGAAGCCTGTAGTGAAAAACTGAATATCTTGAAATAAAAACTAGAAAGAAGCTGTTTGTGAAACTGTTTTGTGATGTGTGCATTCAGCTTACAGATTTAGCCTTACTTTTGATTCAGCAGTTTGGAAACTTTCTTTTTGTAGATTGTACATTGGAACATTTCAAGGGGCATTGAGGCCTATAGTGAAAAATTGAATATGCTTTGATAAAGACTAGAAAGAAGCTACATAGGAAACTGCTTTGTGATGTGTGGATGCAGCTCACAGAATGAAACCTTTGTTTTGATTACACATGTTGAAAACACTATTTTTGTAGAATCTGCTAAGGAACTTTTCTCAGCCCACTGAGACCTATAGTGAAGCACAGAATATCAAGCCATAAAAATGGGAAAGATGCATCCGTGAATCCACTTTTTGAGGTGTGAATTCAGCTGACAAAGTTAAACCTATTTTTGATTCAGCAGGTTAGAAACAGTTTTTTGTGGAATCAACCAACGGACATTTCTCACTTCAGTGAAACCTATGGTAAAATGTCAAATACCTTGCAATACAATTTAGAAAGAAGCTATCTGTGAAACTGCTTTGTGATTTGTGGTTTCACCTCACACAGTTAAAGTTTTTTATTTGATACATTAGTTTTGAAACATTGTTTATGTAGAATCTGTGAAGAAACATTTCAGAAACCCCTGAGGCCTTTATTGAATAACTTAATATCCTGTGATAAAAACTAGAAAAATCTATCTGGGAAACCGCTTTACGATGTGTACATTCAGCTCACAGAATTAAACTTTTCTTTTATTAAGCAGTTTGGAAACACTCTTTTGTGCAATCAGCAAAGGGAGATTTTGCAATGCAGTAAGGCCTACGGTGAAAAAAATGCATATCCCATGATAAAAACTACAAAAATCTATCTGTGAATCTTCTTTGTGATGAGTCCATTCAGCTTTCTCTTGAGTCAGCTTTCTTTTGATTCCACAGGTTGGAAACTCTTTTTGTAGAATCTGTAAAGGGACATTAGAAAGCTCACTGAGGCCTATAGCGAAAAACTAAATATCCTGTAATAAAAACTAGAAAGAAGCTATCTGTGAAGTTTCTTTTCTCTGTGTGTATTCAACTCACAGTGCTAACCTTACTTTTGATTCAGCTCTTTGGAAACAGTCCAAAGAATCTACAAAGGGACATTTTGGAATGCAGTGAGGCCTACAGTGAAAATCCAAATATCCCACAGTAAACACTGGAAAAAAGATATCTGTAGAACTGCTTTGGGTTCTGTGGTTTCATCTTGCAGGATGAAACCTTTCTTTTGATTAAGCAGATTGGAAATACTGTTTTTGTAGAATTGGCAAAGTGGCATTTCGAAGGTCATTAAGACCCATAGTGAAAAACATAATATCCCGTGATAAAAACTAGCAACAAACTCTGTGAAACAGCTTTGTGATGTGGGCATTCAGTTCACAGGGTTAAACCTTTCTTTTGATTCGGGAGTTTGAAAACACTCTTTTGTAGAATCCGTGAAGCTACATCTCAGAGGTCATTTTGACCTATAGTGAAAACCCGAATATTTCTTGATTAAAAACTAGAAAGAAACTATATGTGAAACTGCTTTGTGACGTGTGGATTCACCTCACAGATTTAAATGTTTCTTTTGATTCAGAAGTTTGGAAACACTCTTTATGTAGAATCTGCAAAGGGACATTTCATACTACAGTAAGGCCTATAGTGAAACATGGAATTTTACTAGATAAAAACTGGAAAGAAGCTATCTGTGAAAATGCTTTGCCATACGTGCAAACACCTCACAGAGTTAAACTTTACTTTTGAATCAGCAGTTTGCAAATACTCTTTTTGTAGAACCTGTGAAGGGACATTTTGAGTACAGTGAGGCTTACAATGAGAAAACAAATAGCCAGCAATAAAAACAAGAAATAAGCTCTCTGACAAACTTCTTTCCTATTTGTTGATTCAGCTCAGAGTTAAAACTTACTTTTTATTAACCATGTTTGAAACATTTGGTTTGTAGAATCTGTGAAGGGAAAATTTGAAGCCCACTGAGGCTTACAGTGCCAAACTCAATATTCAGTCACAAAAACTAGGAAGAAGTATCTGTGAAATTGTTTTGTGATTTGTGGATTCAGCTCCCATAATTAAACCTTTATTTTGATTCAGCAGGTTGGAAACACTATTTTTGTAGAATCTGCAAAGGGACATTTCTCAACCCACTGAGACTTACAGTAAAATCCCAAATGTCCAGCCATAATAACAGGAAAGATACCATCGTGAATGTGCTTTGCGAGGTGTGGATTCAGCTGACAAAGTTAAACTTATCTTTTGATTCAGCAAGTTAGTAACACTTTTTTTGTAGAATCTGTGCAGGGACATTTCACATCTCGCTGAGGCCTACAGTAAAAAATCGAATATCCCACCATAAAACCCAGAAAGAAGCTATCTATGATAATGCTTTATGACGTGTGTATTCTGCTCACAAAATTAAACCTTACTTTTGATTCGGCAGTTTTGGAACACTTGCTTTGTAGAATCTACAAAGGAACATTTTGGAGGGCCTTGAGACTTATAGTGAAAAACTGAATATCATGTGATAAAAACTAGAAAAAAAAACTATCTGTGAAACTTCTTTGTAATGTGTCATTTCAGCTCAGAGAGTTAAAACTTTCTTTTGAATCAGCAACTTGTAAACACTCTTTTTGTAGAATCTGCCAAGAGATATTTCAAGGTACAGTAAGGTCTATAATGAAAAACAAAATTTTCCACAATACAAACTAGAAAGAAGCTATCTGTGAAACTGCTTTGCAATGTGTGCATTCATCTCCAAGAGTGAAATCTGCTTTTGGTTCAGCAGCTCTGTAACATTCTTTTTGTAGAGTCTATGAGAGCCATTTTGCAGCCCACTGAGGCCTATATTAAAGAACCGAATATGCCACAATGAAAACTAGAAAGTTGCTATCTGTTAAACCACTTTGGAAGGCATGGCTTCAAAAAGTTAAACTATTTTTTTTTATTCAGCAGGTTGAAAACACTCTTTTTCTAGAATCTTCTAAGGAACATTTCAGAGCCCACTGATGTCTATATTGAAATATTGAATATCCCATGATAAAAACTAGAAAGAAGCTCTCCACTTTGTGATGTGTGAATTCATCTTAAAGAGCTAAAACTTTCCTTTGATTCAGCATATTGGAAACCCTCTTTTTGAGGAATCTACAAAGGGATATTTTGCATCCCATTCAGTCCTATAGAGAAAAATGGAATATCCTTCAAAAAAACTAGAAAGAATCTAACTGTAAAACCATTTTGTGATGTGCAGATTCATTTCACCGAGATAAACATTTCTTTTGTTTCAGCATGTTGAAACCACTGTATGTATAGAATTTACGAACAGATATTTCAGAGTTTTATGAGGCCTATAGTGAAATACTGAATATCTTGTGATAAAACTACAAAGAAGCCATTTGTGAAACTTCTTTGTGTGTGCGGATTTAGCTCAAAAAGTTGAACTTTCTTCTGATTCAGCTGGGTGGAAAATATCTTTTTGTGGAATCTGTGAAAGAAAATATTGGGGCCCATAATGCCTACAGTGAAAAACCGAATATCCCACGATAAAAAGTAGAAAGAAGCTATCTGTGAAATCACTTTGTGGTGTGTGGATTCAGCTCACAGATTTAAGCCTTTCTTTTGATTCAGCTGGTTGGAAACCCTCATTGTATAGAATTTGAAAAGAGGCATTTTAATTTCCAGTGAGATCTATAGTGAAAAAACAAATATTCTGTGACAAAAACAAGAAACAAACTTTCTGTTGAATTGTTTTATGATGTATGCTATTATTGCACAGAGTTAAAACTTACTTTTTATTCAACATGTTGGAAACACTCTCTTTCTAGAATCTACAATGGGATATTTTGGAGTCCATTGAGGCATATAGTGAAAAACTGAATATCTCATGATAAAAACTAGAAACAAGATATCTCTGAAACTGCTTTGCTATGTGCAGACTGATCCTATGAACTTAAAAATTTATTTTGATTCTGCAAACACTCCTCTTGTGGAATGTACAAAGGACATTTCTGAGCCCATCAAGGACTATAGTGAAAAACAGAATATCATGTGATAAAAACTCGAAACAACTTATCTGGGAAACCACTTAGCAATGTGTGAGTTCATCTAACAAAAGTAAGCCTTTCTTTGATTCAGTAGGTTGGAAACCATCTTTTTTTAGAATCTATTAAGGGGTGGCCAGGCATGGTGGCTCTTGTCTGTAATTCTAGGATTTTGGGATGCTAAGGAGAGTGGATCACAAGGTCAGGAGCTCAAGACCATCCTCACTAACATGGTGAAATCCCATCTGTAATTAAAAAAAAAAAAAAAGCCAGGTATGGTGGTAGGCATTTGTAGTCCTAGCTACTTGTGAGGCTGAAGCAGGAGAATGGTGTGAACCTGGGAGTTGGAGTGTTCAGTGAGCTGAGATCATGCCACTGCACTCCAACCTGGGTGACAGAGTGAGACTCCATCTCAAAAAAAAAAGAAAAGAATCTACTAAGAGACATTTTGGAGCCCATTGAAACTTACAGTGAAAAATTGAATATCCCGCAATAGAGACTAGTACCCAGATATCTGTGAAACCACTTTATGATGTATGGCATCTCACAGAGTTAAGCCTTTCTTGTGACTCAGCCAGTTCAAAACACTCTTTTTGTAGAATCTGCAAAGGGACATTTCAGAGCCGATTGAGACCTATAGTGAAAAACTGAATATCCTGCTATGAAAACTAGAACAAGCTATCTGTGAAACATCTATGTCATATTTGGATTGATATCCAAATATGAGTTAAACTTGTCTTTTGATTCAGCAGGTTAGAAACGCTGTTTAAGTAGAATCTCTGAAGGGATATATCAAAACCCATTGAGGCCTATTTTGAAAAACTGCATATCTCGCTGTAAAAACTAGAAGCTAGGGCAGGCACTGTGGGTAAAACATGTAATCCCAGCACTTTATGAGGGTAACTCACCTGAGGTCAGGAGTTTGAGACCATTCTGACCACATGAAGAAAACTTGTCTCTACTAAAAACACAAATTGCTCTGGGCATTATGATGCATATTTATAATCCCAGCTATTTGGTAGGCTGAGGCAGGAGAATTGCTTAAACCCAGGAGGTGGAGGTTTCAGTGAGCAGAGAGCAGAGATCACACCATTACACTTTAACCTAGTCAATAAGAAAAAACTCTGTCTCAGAAAAAAAAAAAAAAAATCTAGAAACAAGCTATCTGTGAAACCTTTGTGTGACGTGTGGATTTATCTCACAGAGATGGACCTTTCTTTTGATTCAGCAGTTGGAAACTTCTTTTAGTAGAGCCTAAGAAGGGACATTTTAGAGCCCATGAAGTCTATTGAAAAAAATGAGTATCCCACGATAAAAACAAGAAACAAACTACCTGTGAAGCCTCATTGTGATATGTGGATTCATCTCACAGAGATAAACTTTCTTTAGATTTAGCACACTGGAAACACTCTTTTTGTAGAATATATAAGTGGACATTTCAGAGCCCATTAAGGCCTGTTGTAAAAAACTGAATAACTGAAGATAAAAAACAGAAACAAGCTATCTGTGAAGTCAATTTGGGATTTGTAGATTTATTTCAGAGTTGAACTTTTCTTTTGATTCAGCAGGTTGGAAACACACTTTTTTTAGAATCTATGAAGGGGACATTTTGGAACTCACTGAGGCCTATAATGAAAAATTGAATATTCCATGACAGTAACTAGAAACAAGGTATCTGTAAAATTGCTTTGTGGTGTGTCCATTCATCTGACAGAGGTAAGCCTTTCTTTTGATTCAGCAGGTTGGAAACACACTTTTTTTAAAATCTATGAAGGGGACAATTTGGAACCCTTTGAGGCTTATAATGAAAAATCGAATGTTCCATGGCAGTAGCTAGAAACAAGGTATCTGTGAAATTGCTTTGTGCTGTGTCCATTCATCTCACAGAGGTAAGCCTTTATTTTGATTCAGTAGATTGGAAACACTATTTCTTTGTAGAATCCACAAAGGGACATTTTGGGGCCCATTAGAGCCTACAGGGAAAAACTGAGTATCCTGCAATAAAAACAAGAAACAAGCCATCTATGAAGCCACTTAACAACGTGTGGATTCATCTCACAGAGGTAAACCTTTCCTTTGATTCAGTGGGTTTGAAAAATTCTCCTTGTAGTATCTACAATGGGACATTTCACAACCCTTCAAAGCCTATAGGGAAAAACAGAATTTCCCATGATAACAAATATAAACAAAGTATCTGTGAAACTGCTTTGTGATGCATGGATTTATATTACAGAGTTAAACCTTTCTTTTGATTCAGCAGATTGGAAACACTCTTTTTGTAGAATCTATGAGGGGAAATTTCGGAGTCCATTGCTGCCTGTAGTGAAAAACTGAATATTCCATGATATTAGTCAGATGGGCTTCCCTTTGTGGGTGACCCGACTTTTCTCTCTGGTTGTCTTTAACATTTTTTTCTTCATTTTAACGTTGGTGACTCTGACAATTATGTATATTTCTCTGGATTCCTCTTCTCGAGGACTATCTCTGTGGTGTTCTCTGTATTTCCTGAATTTTAAGGTTGGCCTGTCTTGCTAGGTTGGGGAAGCTCTCCTGGATAATATCCTGAACAGTGTTTTCCAGCTTGGTTCCATTGTCCTTGTCACTTTTAGATTACCAATCAAATGTAGATTTGGTGGTTTCGTATAGTCCCATATTTCATGGAGGCTTTGTCCTTTCCTTTTTCGTCTTCTTTCTATAATCTTGTCTTCTCACTTTATTTCATTAGGTTGATTTTTAATCTCTGATTTTTTTCCACTTGATTTATTCAGCTATTGATACTTCTGTATGCTCACAAAATCATCATGCTTTATTTTTCAGCTCCATCGGGTCATTTATGTTCTTTTCTAACCTGGTTATTCTAGTTATCAATTTGTCTAACCTTTTTTCAAAGTTCTTAGATTCCTTACATTGGGTTAGAACAAACTTTTTTTTAGCTCAGAGGAGTTTCTTATTACCCATTTTCTGAAGCCTATTTGTGTCAATTCATCAGACTCATTCTCCATCCAGTTTTGTTCCCTTCCTGGCTAGTTGTGACTTTTTTTTTTTTTTTCCTGAAATGGAGTCTCACTGTATCACATGTGCTGAATTGCAGTGGTGTGATCTCGGCTCACTGCAACCTCTGCTGCCTGGGTTCAAGCAATTCTCCTATCTCAGCGTTCTAAGTAGGTGGGGTTACAGGTATTTACCACCATGCCTGCGTTACTAATTGTATTTTCATGAGAAACAGGTTTCACTATGCTGGACAGGCTGATCTTGAAGGACCTGACCTCGTGTTCCACCCATATCAGCCTCCCAAAGTGCCGGGATCACAGGCATGGACCACAATGTCTGGCACATGCTTTTTATATATGGTCAAAGAACAATCAGACCCAATCAATGGTGTGGCCAATTGCTATGCAACAATGGAGTGAGGAATTTGAAAGTTGGGGCAGGGGCAATGAAGAAGACACAGTTGTCTCAGGCTGTGTGCAGGCAGCCTCAGGTGCCCTCCTCCTTGAGGCCTCAGTTTTCAGAGTAAAAGTGTCTGCTAGGTGATGACCAATAGCTGTACTCTCCTAGGTGGTCCCCACAACTATTCAACCAGGGCCCCTGGAAGACATAGCTTAAGTCCCCAACCATTAGATCACCTGTAATTTCCAATCAGAAATGAGAGACCGACTGGAAATTCTCAGTCAAGGTCCAAACAAAAAGAATCAGTGGCACACCCACCAGGACTAAGACAATTTTTAAAAGAATCATTTCTGTGTTTTTGGTGCAACCACGTATTTCTGTAAAACAAAATTACTTATTGTAAATGTTACATTTTTAACTCATTATGTGTACGGTCCTGTGATAGACAGACCAAGGGAATTGTCACCTCAGAGTCCATAAGACCATATGCTTACATTCTACTTCTATTTAGATTGAATTTGACAAGCCAGCCAAACACTCTGCAGTGAAACTCTCATAAAGACAAGTGAATGAGAAAGGGAAACAAAACAAAACACAACAACAACAACAACAAAAAACAGTGCTGTGAGTGGAACTGGTTCATGCCTGTCATCCCTGCACTTTGAGGGCCTGAGGGCAGGTGGATCCCTTGATCCCAGGCAATCCAGAACAGCCTTAGCAATATGGTGAAACCTCCTCTCTACAAAAATACAAAAATTAGCTGTTTTCATAAACTTTACTCAAAATTAATAAATAAATCGATTAAAATTTAAGATAAAAAATCATAAATGCTGTATTCTCTTATTTTTCTTCCTACCCTGAGAAGAACATAATATAGCTGTTCTCTGTTTGACTGTCCATCTGTTTGTGACAGAATCTTACTCTGTCTGTCACACAGGCTGCAGTGCAGTGGCACCATTATGGCTGACTGCAGTATCAACCACCCCAGATTAGGTGAGTCTTCCAATTTGCCCTCCCGAGTAGCTGGGACAACATAGGAATGCACTTCGTGTTTTGGCTGTGTTTTCCAAGACTTGACTTGAGTTCCTGTGCTAAAGCATTCCTACCTCCTCAGCCTCCCAAAGTGTTAAGGTTGCAGGTGTTAGCCACTGCACCTGGCCTGACTTAATACATCTGGTCTCATTACACTTTGACCTATGAAGAACTCAAATCAAGGGAGAATCACACGAGACTTTCAGCATTCTTTCTCTAAAGCGGGGAGGTGAATGGTGGCCAAATGTCCTGTACTTCTGTGGATTTAGGTGGCCACGTGTAGAGGATAGATTTCAAATGTTTCTGTAGAGGCACAAGCCACAGTCGTTTGGAGCAAAGGATGGGGTTTCTGACACTGTCTTAAGGGCCAGGAAGGTCCAGGATCTGCCAAGGCCCGTGTTCCATGGCGTTAGTGTTCTATGGAATTCAGGGTAGATGGAGCCATCGGTCCTCATTGAGTTCTATCCCTAGGCCCCACTGTGCAGATGAAGTCAGAAGGAACAATCCCTCATCCTACATGCCACATCCCTCCACTGAACTTGAAAGCGGATCAATTTTCCAAACATGAGGTGACTCTTGGTTGGAAATGGATGACAGGCGGCTAGCCTTCCCTGAGTCAGTAGGATAAAGAAATCATTCTGTGGCATAGAATGAGGTGTGGCTCGTATCTTGAATCTCCATTTAAAACCAATGAAGATGGCCAGGCGTGGTGGTTCATGCCTGTCATTCCAGCACTTTGGGAAGCTATGGCAGGCAGATCACGAGTTCAGGATTGTCAGAGCAGCCTGGCCAACATGGTGAAATCCCACTTCTATTAAAATTACAAAAATTTAGCTGGGTGTGGTGGTGCGTGCCTGTAATCCTAGCTTCTCAGGAGGCTTAGGTAGGAGAATCACTGGAACCCAAAAGGCAAAGCCACTGTAACTCCAGCCTGGGGGACGGAGTGAGACTCCATCTCAGAAACAAACAAACAAAGCCAATGAATGTGTTTAACTCAAAGTGTCACGCTAGGCTCTATTGACAGGATACATTAAGCACCGGGGAAATGTCAGGGGATAGGTTGGAAACTATTTTGTGGCCTCAAGGGAGGGTTTGAGAGGTAGTCCCACAAACCTGACAGCCCAAGGAATCCCCTGAACTCAAGAAGCGATATTCACTTCTAGTCTGTAGCCACCCATGCGGGATAATTGGGTTGTCTACAGAACTCCTAGTGAAACGTGTGGGCTCTCACTCCATTGAATGGAAATGAGAGAATCTGTTTCCTAGCATGCAGTGGCAGATGAACAATGATCCAGACACTCGCATGAGAAGAATGTCAAGCTGTACTCACACCGCGTGGTTTTGTAACCTCCAGCGTGTGTGCTGGTGGGGGGTGCTGTGGACAGAAGAGGGGAGAGAGTGGTGGTGTCCGGCATGTGCCAGAGACATGGGACATGGTTGGTTTTGTCAGAGTCTAGGGAACTCATCAACTGTCAGGATGTCTTGCCTTCTGCTCTGCTCTCTTCTCTGCCCTGCTCTCCACATCTTCACAGTGTAGTGGAGACGATGTAGGTGGAGGTTGCCGTCACATTGGACTTAAGCAAAGGAAGGCTGCCCTCCTAGGAGTTTCCCTGGAGTGGGTGCCTTGGGCAGTGAGATGGTGACAGTGAGAGGGATGCATGGTGGAGGCCACAGGCCAATGTAGAGGTAGGCATTTGACCTCTTTGTGGGTGGTCAGCTTTGTGGAGTCCCATGCATTCTTCCAGAGAGTCATTCAGTGCTAGCAATCATGGTCTCCAGGATCACAGTTCCTAGCAGAGGCACTTTTGTTCACACAGAATCCTGGGAAGGAAAGTTCTCAGCAGGCTTAGAACTCCTATCCAAGAAGCTGAAACAACTTCTGGGAGGTTTTCCAAAGAGTCAGTGGTTCCACAAGGGGACATGGGAGTTCTGGAAATTGAGAGAATTGTTTGGAGATATATATTTTAGACACAATGGACAGAGCTTTGTCACGAGCTGTTTAGGACATGGGGGATACAGATTGAGAAAACCCTCCTAGCTTCCTATGTGAAAAGAAGTACGATTTATTGAGACAGAATGTCTGGGTCACAGCCGAGGCAAGTGAAAACAAACCCAGATTTTAGGGTTGGATTTTCACTAGTATGTAATATCTATGAGATATCCAAGCCCAGAAATGAACTCTCCAATTCTGTACAATTTTCTGTATCAAAATCAAACCTGGGATTTCTAAAGTTAAGAATTCAGCCTTGGTAATAGATTAGATTAGATCAACCTGAGCCTATACTAGAAAAAAGACAGGGAGTGAAGAATAGGACAGAGAAAGAATGACACAAAAAGAGAGAGAGAGGCAGAGAGAGACAGAGACACCAAAAAGAAAGAGAAAAAGAGAGAGACATAGAGAAAGAGGGAGACAGATGGACAGACAAAGAGAATGACAAAGAGAGACACACTGAGAGAGACAGAGAGAGACATGGATGAAGAAAGAATGACAGAGGACAGAAAGACAGACTGAGAGAAACAGAGACAGAAAGAGAGAGACACAGAGAGAGATGGAGAGAGAGATAGACAAGGAAAGAGACAGAGTGAGAGAGACGAGAGAGAGAGAGACAGAGAGGGAGAGAGAGAGGGAGAGAGAGAGAGGAAGAGGAACGGGGTACTCAAGAATTAACTACATGTATTTTATAATGCTCTGATGCCATAAACGGTGGCCGGAGTATGCTTTGAAAACAAGAACATCAAAAGCAACAGCGGCAGCAGCAACACTCACTTACAGATTTTTAGAAAGTAAGATGTTATGAATTATAGTTTACATCAACTCGTTCTCACCATACGTTGAGAGATTTGCAAAAGTGCTAGTTAACAACAGAAGAAAACAGCAGTTAAAATGTCCTGGGGAAAATATACATCTTCCTAAAAATTGGTGAATTCTACTTCAGCTGTAAATAAACATGAAAAGGAAAAAACGCAAACAAAACAAAACAAGCAAACAAACACGGGCCAAAGCATTGTCTCATGAAATCTTAAACCAGCAAAATTCTTTGTAGAAAGCATTTCTATTTTGGGCAAATACTAATAGGCCCAGGGTAGAGCTATGAGGCCCTTCCCATTTTGAAAATATGCTGGCCCGAGAGAGGAGAAAATAAAAAATAAAACATCCAGATAAAAGGTGATTGAGACCCAGCCCGGATGTAGCTTTCCTAGGGAGAGAGGCCTGAGGAGCAAAGGGGGAAAAAACTCATAACTGCAGTCTGCCCCACCTGCCGGTCCAGTTGTCCACGTGGGTCAAGCTTTATGCCATTGATCCAAGCTGCCTCTAGGGAAGTGGGACTGTGCCGTCCCCATCTTCAAAAACTGTGGCCAATGAGTGAAGCCTGACCACCAATGCAAATGTCAGCCTCGTGAGAATGAGATCACTGGCGAGGGGTCGGGGAAGGGGAGAGAAGACGGAGGCACACCCGGGTGACTCTAGATCGTTTCCAAGCAATGTGTGGGAGTTGTGGGGGTTGGGGGAAACCCACCTAATGCTAAATTAAGGTAAAATGGCTTGGGGGTCCGGGTGGTGACTTAAAAATTAAAGTCACCCCACATGAAGCCAAAGTGGAAGAGCCTATTAGCATTAAAGAAACCAACACATGAAGAAAAAATAATGCGCTGATAAAAGAAAAGGGGCCCCGCCAGGGCGGAAGTTCCCTAGAACGAGGGAGAGAGTGAGGAGCCTTCAGAAGGGAGGGAGGGAAGCCAGTTGCTCCAGGCTCTGTGAAGTCGGCCAGACCTCCCACCGTGCTACCTCGACTTTCAATAACAGAGGCGGCTAGGTGATGCCTGAAGACAACCGAGGCTTGCAAGTGTGAGACAGCACGGAAAAGAAAGGAATGATGCATCCTTCTGGGTCAGGGTGGAGGTTGGGGAGGAGGGGCGGAAGAGGCACACGCCAGTCACTGGCCTCTTCCAGATCCCTCTCACATCAGGTTGTTTCCGGTCCCAGGGAGTACTCCCAGGCAATGCCCATGACAAGGCGACCACAGCCCCACCGAGGACACAGCCTACGTTCCTGCCCATGGAATCTTCTGGAAATTCCATTCCCCCAGAGAGAAAAGTGGACCATGGGGTCACAGGTGTGAGGATGGAGGCTAGGGCTGGAGGTGGGGCCTATCTAAGGCCATTCCATAGCGTTTCAGGTTATACTCCAGACCCAGGACCTCAGAGTGTCTATACCTGTCACAGTGGAACAAAGTCCATGAAATCCACGCTCCCAGACACAGCCTGGATTTCCCGGAGAGGACAGCTTATATCACATTCCCTCCTGTCCTGGGGCCAGTTTTCACTCCTGAAGTACCCATTTCTCAATCGTGTTCCCCAAAGGCCACTCTGTCGTGAATCAGTCAAAAATCTAGTTCGGTGAATCCCGGAGCATCCACATCCGACCAATAATATCGGAGTCTGCACACTACACATCACTCCCAGCAGTGTCTCTCCACGAGACCATCACCGCCATATTAGCCTGGCAGCGATACAGTGCCATTTACTAGAAATCACTCAAAAGTTTCACTCTTGTTGCCCAGGCTAGAGTTCAGTGGCACAACCTGTGCTCACTGCAACCTCTGCTTCCCAGGTTCAACCGATTTTCCTGCCTCAGACTCCTGAGTACAAGGGATTATAGGCATAACGCCACCACCCACGGTTAATTTTGTATTTTCAGTACACGCAAGATTTCTCCATATGTGTCTGGCTGGTTTTGAACTCCCGACCTCAGGTGATCCGCCCACTTCGGCCTCCCAAAGTGCTGGGATTGCAGGCATTAGCCACCGTGCCCCACCAAGTGCACAGAATTTTATGCAACAATAATGAGATTTCTTCCTCATTGCCTTCACAATTGGTTTCACTAAATAAGATTTTGTTTAACCGTTTATTTTTAAACTGAGGAGTTGTCAGGGAAATACCAGAAGCAGACTCCATAAGAGACAGGGGGAAAACTCTGAACATGCTCCTTCCATCCAAGTGCAGACCTGGCCTCGACCTCCCGAAATCATACACCGAGTGGGGAAGCCCAGCACGGCCTGTCTGTCTAGATTTCTCTCATCCTCTCTAAGCATGGCACTCCTTCCTTTGGTGGAAGGTGCGGGGCCCTCCCCAGAATGGGGATACTGAAGACCTACAGTCAAACAAAACACACCCTGTGAAACTCAAGCATAGACATGGACAATTTCCCCATCCTCTTGGGGCCTTCGTTCTGTAGACCCCCGTGAAGACAGGTCCCAGAAACATGTCTGCCTATTCTTTTATTCATCTGCCTGTGACAAGTTGAGGTTTCAGATAAACCTTCAGTGGGAGGAAGACAAAGCACTCTCCCTGCCCCCACGTGATCTTTTTTGTGAGCAGTGAAAAATGACAGTCTCCCAAGGCAAAAGTCTCTAGATACCCTGATCCATTTCTCCCTTCCCAGTGGGATTCTAACTTGGGGTGACACACAGTCTGCTAGCCACCGACAACAGCTGTGGTAACCACACCGTCTAAAAGCCAAGAAGATAGAAAACAAAACAAAACATAACATAACTAACTTAGTTAAATGAGTAACTAACGAGGAGAGGGAACTAAGGGAGTCAACCTATAGCAGAAATGACACACCATTCACAACATAAGGTCCACAGTGAAAGGTGGCAAAACATGTGCTTTTAAAGGCTGAAATCTCGGCGGCTCACACCTGTCATGCCAGCATTTTGGGAGGGCCAGGAGACTTGAAGTCAGGAGTTCGAGACAAGCCTGGCCACCATGGCAAAACCCCGTCTCTACTAAAAATACCCAAATTAGCTGGTTTTGTCTGTGTGCATCTGTAATCCCAGCTACTGAAGACTGAAGCATGAGAATCACTGGAACCTGGGAGGCAGAGGTTTCAGTAAGCCGAGATAGTGCCACTGCACCCCAGACTGCACAGCAGAGAAAGAGACTCAGTCTCAAAAAAAAAAAAAAAAAAAGGAAAAGACTACTGAAATGCCCGCCTGTCTTCCTTCCCTTTTCCCCTTTAGAACCTACGGTTATTTACAGTTTCTGATCCCTTAAGTGGCAGAATATGTTGCATGGGGCTAACTGTGGCTTTCTTACATTGTCACTGAATGTCCCCTACAAGGCCGGATAACCCCTGTCTCAGGTCAATGAGGTGGCGTTTGGTTTTGTTTCTCTCTCTTTCTCAACATTTATTTCTTGTTCAAGCATACATGTGCAAGATTGTTATATAAGTAACTTCTGACTGGGGGGTTCAGAGTGCAGATTATTTCATCACCTGGGTACTCAGTGCAATACCAGACGGTTTTCATGTTTTAATTTGAACCTGTCTCTCCTACCACTCCTCCTCCCTCAAGTAAGGCCCCATGTCTGTTGTCGCCCTTTTTCTGCCCACGTGTTCTCATTATGTAATTCCCACTTACAGATGAGAACATGCAGTATTTAGTGTATTGCTGGTTTCTTATACAGTGATGGTGATAAAAGAGGCATGAGAGTAAATCAATCCTTAGGACACTCCCCTATATCCTCAGCACACAAATCCCTCCCCACACACACTCTCACCCCTGGATCCCTTACTCAAGCCCAAGAAACGAAGAAAGACATAAAGTAAAGTAAGAGGTCAGCCTCCAAGGTGGTGGAGGTGGGTGATCTCAAAGGGTGAGTAAGTGGTGGGGGGGAGGGGATGTTGTGGCCAAGCTAGAAAAGGTGGGAGACTGAATTTCTATCCCCATCCCACCGCCCAGTCTTTGGGTGGGGTGGCTCCTGCAAAAGCTTCTGAATGGAGAGAAGCTTGAAGCAATGGAAGTCACCAGCTAGGAATTCAGGAAGGGAATAAAGCTTTGTGCATGTGAATGGGACTTTGGAACACAGTACTGTGGCTTCCAAGGTGATGCTCCTCGCCTTGCACAGAGCAAGACTCTGTCAGAAAGAAGGAAAGAAACAAAGAAAGAAAGAAAGAAAGAAAGAAAGAAAGAAAGAAAGAAAGAAAGAAAGAAAGAAAGAAAGGAAGGAAAGAAAGGGAAAGAAAGAAAGAAAAAGAAAGAAAGAAAGAAAGAAAGAAAGAAAGAAAGAAAAAAAGAAAGGAAAAAGAAAAATCAGTACACTAGTCATGGTTGTGATTACCGGGAGGCCAGGCAAATTGGCTCACACCCATCATTCCAGCACTCTGAAACGCTGGTACAGGAGGATTGCAATGATGTGATGAGACTCTGTAGAAAAAATTTAAAAATAATCTGGGCACAGTGGCGTGTGCCTCTGGTCCCAGTTACTTTACTCTGCAGGCTGAGGAGGAGGGATTGCTTGAGCTAACGTGTGTCCAGGCTGCAGTGCATGAGCCATGCTGGTACCACTGCACTCCAGCCAGGATGACAGAGTGAGACGCTGTCTCTGAATCAATCAATCAATCAAATCACTGAAAGGACCTCTCTATTTCTTACTTTCAATGGATATCTCTTTAGGACAATTAGGCATGGTGGCTCATCCCAGCAATCCCAGCATTTAGGGAGGCCAAGGTGGGAAGATTAAAATAAAGAAAAAAAGAAAAAAAAGAAAAATGTGGGGGAAAGTGTATCTCCTTGTCTGGTGACCAAAATTACACAAACCCAACAAGGAAGGAACGTGTGTAGAATTCGATAAATGTATCCTGTTTTCCTAAACTACTGTACAGTGTTGTCATCTTAAAGATGAGTGTGGCTGGGGGTGGGGGTGGCTCACGTCTGTAATCCCAGAACTTTGGGAGGCTGAAGTGGGTGGACCATGAGGCCAGGAGTTCAAGACCAGCCTGGCCAAGGTGGTGAAGCCATGTCTTTACTAAAAATACAATATCAGCAGGGTGCAGTGTTGGGAACCTGTAATCCCTGCTACTGGGGAGGCTGAGGCAGGAGAATCACTTGAACCCAGGAGGTGGGGGTTTCAGTGTGCCAAGATCAGGACACTACAATTTTGCTCCAGGTGACAGAGCAAGAATCCATCTCAAAAAAAAAAAAAAAAAAAAAAAAGGATGGGTGGATCAGCCTGGCCAACATGGCTAATCCCCATTCATCTCTACTAAAAATGCAAATATCAGCCAGGCATGGTGGCACACACCTGTGATCCCAGACACTCAGAAAGCTGAGGCAAAAGGATCACTTGAACCTGGGAGGCGGAGGAGCTCACACTAATGCATTCAAGCCTGGGTGACAGTGGGAGACTCCATCTCAAAAAAAAAAAAAAAAAAAGATGGAAATTATAGATCTCAGAGTTGACAAATGGGTAGATCCACTATGAGATGCACAAGGGATGGCGGCCAAGCTTGAATTGCAGTTTTCTTTTTATTATTTTTCATTTTTATTTTTATTTCTTTTTATTTTTTTTAGCTCTGTCACCAGGCTGGAGTGCTGTGGTGTGATGTCAGCTCACTGCAATCTTCGTATCCCCGGTTCAAGTGATTTTCCTACCTCAGCCCCCCGAGTAGCTGAATTTACAGGCACACGCCAACATTCCCAGCTAATTTTGTATTTTTAGTAGAGACAGAGTTTCACCATGTTGGTCAGGATGATCCTGATCTCCTGACCTCGTGATCTGCCCGCATTTGTTTCTTTCTCTCTTTCTTTCTTTCCTTCTTCCTTCCTTTCTTCCTTTCGTCCTTTCCTTCTTTCCTTCTTTCTTTTCTGTATTTCTCACAGGATTGCCCAAGTTAGAGTGGGTCATGACTGACTGCAGCCTTAAACTTTCAGGCCTCAAGTGATCTTCTCCTTTTCTCAGACTCCTGAGTAGCTGGGATTACTGGCATGAACCACCACACCTAGCTAATCTTTTTATCATTTTTATTATTATTGTTATTTTGAGACAAAGTCTCACTCTAACACCTAGGCTGGAGAGCCGTGGCATAATTTCAGCTTACTGCAACCTCTGCCTCCCTGGTTCAAGCGACTCACCAACCCCAGCCTCCTGAGTTTTTGCCATGTTGGCCAAGGCTGGTCTCAAACTCTTGGCCTTAAGTCCATCCACCTGTCTTGTCCTCCTGATGTGCTGGGATTACAGGCATGAGCCACTGCACCTAAATGAATTTTATCCACTCTGTCTCATATATTCTCAAAGAAATTGCTTGGAAGTAGATGCTAGCATAATCCCCAATGTGCATATATTTCAGGGCTGGAGAGACTTGAAACAGAGTGATTCTTTTATGGTCACAGAAATGAGAAGAAAATGAATTTTCTAATCCAGCTCTGTTCTCTCAAACCTGGGGCCCTGGCTGTATTTAGATATTTTCAGGGGGTAAGGGGCTGTGTGTTTGCATAATTGCATACAGATGAAGAGTTGACATGGATAGGAAGGTGAGTAATCAGCAGCTGTGCAGAGACTTTGCATACATTTATAGAAGAAAAGGGCTCAGGGGATGATGGAAACTTGAAGAACTAACACACTCCTCTTGTGAAACTTTGAAAACTAGACACCCACATTCTAGAGACAGCCCTGTACATAGCTCATTTCATGGGATATGCTTAAGAGAACACTGTGTTCTTATTTCATGGTGACATTCGTAAGCTGTTGCCTTAGAAGGGTCCAAAGTGAGAGCCTTTTAAAATAATACAGGTATTGGCTGAGCCCACATCCTTGATACCTGTGTCCATTTGGCAAGAGGCACCCACAGGTAATGCAGTGTAGCCCAGAGCAGATATGTCCATGCCAGACCTCTTTTGTCATCTAATCTGAGAAACCCCATCTGGCCCCCCATAACCATGTGTTGCATGGGGAATAGGAAGGGAAGGGGCTTTTCCTGGCAGGTGCAGGTTGTCAGGTGTTGGAACTCTGGTGAGTCTGTCATGTCCACACCCAGGTCATGGCTGGTTGAATAAAAATCTGAGTGTTGGGGACCAAGTGTGTCTACTCAGATGTGAATCCCAAGGCTTTAGCTGTCCTCTGGTTTTTTCATGTGCTGTGAGTCTATGAAGATGTTCCTATGTGCCTGATCTGGGGAACAGAATTTATTTTGAGACAGAATCTTACTTTGTCACCAGGCTGGAGTGCAGTGGCTCAATATCCACTCACTGTAAGCTCTGCTTCCTGGGTTCATGCCATTCTCCTGCCTCAGCCTCCCAAGTAGCTGGGACTACAGGCTCCTGCCACCACATTCAGCTATTTTTTTTTTTTGTATTTTTAATAGAGACAGGGTTTCACCGTGTTGGCCAGGATGGTCTCAGTCCACTGACCTTGTGATCCACCCGCCTCAGCTTCCCAAACTGCTGGAACTACAGGCGTGAGCCACCACACCCAGCTGGGAGCAAAATTTACAATGGGGATGTCACCTTGTGGTAAAAACAAGGGAGACCATTATATATATATATTTTTTTTGGCTTGGCTTGGCTGCTGGGCATTCTCTTTAATGAAATGTGTCAAAATCAATGAGAAGCTGTGTGATGAGTTCAAGTCCCCATCACCTTGGACAAGGGGCAATTTCACCTTACCACCAAGAATGTCTCACAGAGAGCTATGGTGAGAACAGGCACATGGGAATGTCTACAGACAGGGGCCTGACAAGGCCAGGATGGGTCCAAAACCCAGACACAAATATGGACTGTCTCTGGGCTCTGTCTTAGAGCTTTTTTCTCAGAGTGACCCAAAGTTCTGCTGCCAAAAATGTGGCCTTCATTAGTCCCAATGGCAACTTTGTTAGATGTAAATTCCCTGTTCATATACTTCTAGAAATACCAGAGGAGGCCTTTGTGTTGTTTTTACTTTACACTAGGCTATATTTATTCTTGTTGCTACAGTTTGTATTGTTTTAATTATTTACCCCAGTTATCATCTGTAGCAGGCAGCTTCACTGTATTGCCAGACTTTCTCTGAGACTTAAAAGCCACCACTATTCCTAGGGAGGTTTTTACACAAAAATAGGGAAGAGGTTACATGAAAAAGAGGTTACTTTGTTCCCTGCATTTGCCTGCAATGTGTCACGTCAGATAGCTCATCCCTGTAGGCCTTTAGTGTAGAAGCTGTGCTTTCACATGTCTTTGTAATGTTCTATAAAAGAAGGTCATTCCCCAGAGTGGCTTAGCCTTTCAATGTTGGTAGAGCCTGCCATGATAACATTCTATTTTCATTTTAGCTGTAATGAAGAAAACGTCTCTGTGTGTCACGATTGGCTGTAGCAGTTTGCTTGGGCTTCCATAATCCAGTACCATGTACTGGAAACTGAGTTTCTCAATGGAAACTGAGTTTCTCATAATTCTGGAGGCTAGAAATTGAACAACAAGCTATTGGCTGAAGTGGTTTCTCTAATGCCTCTTTCTACTTGAGATTAATTGACCACCTTCTGTTTATGTTTTCAAAGGGTCTTCTCTTGAGCCTCTGTGTCTTTACTCTTTTTAAAAGGACTCCAGTCATGTTAGATTACGGTCCACTTTACTGAACTTACTTAATCATAGTCACCTCTTTAAAAATTATATGTCCAAACACACATTCACTCACAATTTGAGGCTAACTACATTATATATGCCTTAGAATGTCAACATATAAATATTAGAATATCAACATATAAATTTGAGAGAAGGGACAAAATTAAGAACATGATATGTATTAATGGTAGATTGCCAGGAAACTGATTACTGGGTAAAAGGAAATACATGTGTAAAATTTTAAAAGCTTCAGCCAGATAAATTTCCACAAGGTCTATGGCAAGTACATTGTCATCGACAGTCCCTGAATAAAGCTGCTTCTCTGAACCCAGCCTCTCCTAGATATTAACATTCTTTTAATTTTCTGACAATCTCATGTCTGTGGTGCCAATAAAAACACAGTTTCTTTTATTTCCATTTTTCCAACTGATATGTTTAAGTCACTTATTAGTTGTTATTTTAAATATAGATATGGATTTTCTGTATTTGACTCTGTCATCAGTCTTGCAGTCTCCCAGCAGTTATCTTCTTACCAGGTCTGAAAATGTTGTGTCTCTTTCTTAAGATTTTTTTTAATATTAACAAAGGGAGGGCCAGGCATGGTGGCTCATGCCTGTAATCCCAGCACTTTGGGAGGCTGATGTGGGCAAATCACGAGGTCAGGAGATCGAGATCATCCTTGTTAACACGGTGAAACCTCGTCTCTAATAAAGATACAAAAAATTACCCGGGAGTAGTGGCAGGCTCCAGTAGTCCCAGCTACACAGGAAGCTGAGGCAGAAAAATGGCATGAACCCAGGAGGCTGAGCTTGCAGTGAACAGAGATCCTGCCACTGCACTCCAACCTGGGTGACAGTGCGAGACTCTGTCTCAAAAAAAAAAAAAAAAAAGGAAGAAAAAATTGTTGATTTAATTCTTTCTAAGCTGTCTTGCCCTGTTCACTGTCTCCAAAATGGAGAGGAAATATGGCTTCTCCAGTTTCTTGCACTCAATGTCAGAAGCTTCTGTGTTTCAGGTAATTTAGAGGAAATTTCATGCAGCCCTCTCTGGAAGGTTCTTAGGTCTGACCCACGTGCTGTTCAGCAGCCTTTTGAAATTGCATAGCCTGTGTTTTCTCATCTCTACACTGAGGGCTTTTTGGAGAACTCAGTGTAAAAATGCACTTCATATACGCTATTAATGCTGATGGATGCTGTTGCTTAACAGTTCACAAAATTACATGAGGATTTCTTGTAGCTAGTAGTGGTTAGATTACCCTCAAACCCATATCAAAATTTTTAAAAAGTCTAAAATTTTTTGTCAGGGACATGCATGTCCTCCACATTCACAAGAAGGAATGTTTGTGGCCAGGTGCGGTGGCTCATGCCTGTCATCTCAGCATTGTGTGGGGCCAAGTCAGGCAGAGCACTTGAGGTCAGGAGTTCAAATGCAGTCTGAACAACATGGACATACCCCATTTCTACTAAAAATGCAAAATTAGTTGGACATGGAAACATATGCCTGTAATCCAAGCTACTAAGGAGGCTGAGGCAAGAGAATCACTTGAACCTGGGAGGCAGAGGTTGCAGTGAGCTGAGATCGTGCCATTGAACTCCAGCCTGGGCAACAAGAGTGAAACCACATCCCCCCCGCCAAAAGAAAGGAATGTTTTGTACATTTACACACGACAGTTCTTTCTCCTTCTCAATATAGCATGGTGCATGTAGGAGTGGACTCCCAACTCCTGGCTTCAGAATGCTCAAAGACATGGTGGTGTACTTTGAATGACAGATTGGTTTGGCTGAGACCAACTGTAATAAAAGAAAATGAATCTTGAGAAAAGGTTTGAGAGAACTTCAGAATTTCTAGGCCAACCAGTTGTGTCAGATTCTCTCAGAACAAAGCCTCTATGTAAAAACTGTGACCAGTGATTATATTAAATGGCCAAGTTTAATGGACATATATAATGTAATATAATATAATCAGCCAAAAATTACAACATATACAAAGTATTAGGGTAATATAACAAAATAATATTAAAAAAAGATAAATACACAGAAATCTACCATAAAGAAATAGAGAGGTATAAATTACATACAAAATTTTAAAATAATTATCTAAATGGTGCTCAGTGAGCACAATGTGAGCACAGACAATGAAATAAAATCAGGAAAATAAGAACATAAACAATAACATAAAAATATTAAAGAGCAAATTATGGAGTTGAAGAATATAAAAAGAAAAAAATGCCTGGGAAATTATCAAGCTTAAGTAAAAAACACAAAAATTAAAAAGTTCAACAAATTTTAACTAGGATAAACACAAAAAGATTCCTAATGAGAAAAATTATAAGCAAAGTTTTGAAAGTCACAGACTAGTAGATAATCTTGAAAGCCAAAAAAGAAAAGCTATGTGTCTTTTATATGGGTGCTTCTATGAGATAATCAGTGAATCTAGCTGCAGGAATCTTGCCAGCCAGAAGGGACATAGGTAATATTGTCAATGTGCTGAAAGAACAAATAATTTTAAGCAATAATACTATATCCAGATATACTATTTATCAAAATGAAGAAAAAGTAAAGTCTTTTTGTGATGACCACATACTGCAATAGCATATCACCACTAGGACTGCACTACAAGAAATGCTAAAGAGAGATTTTCTCATGACAAAAATGAAGTGATGATAAATAGCATCACAAAATTAGATGAAAGTACATAACTCTCTGGAAAAGAAATATGCAGGCACAAAAATAAGATTCTGATGAATTCAAATGATGGTTCAGAAAACATATGTAATTATGAAATATAATTTTAAAAAGCCTAAAAATAAGTAAAAATATTTGTTAATGATATATAATTTAAAAAGATATTAGTGACATCAATAATATTAATTTGAGGTGGATGGAAAGAGAAAGAATGTTTGTATGCAATTAAAATTAGTGTTACTGGCCGGGCATGGTGGCTCATGCCTGTAATCACAGCACATTAGGAAGGCGAGATAGGCAAATCATGAAGTCAGGAGATAGACACCAGCCTGCTCAACATGGTGAAACTCCCCGTCTCTACTAAAAATACAAAAAATTATCCAAGCATGGTGGTGGTGCCCTGTAATCCCAGGCCCTGGGGAGGCTGATGCAGGAGAATCATTTGAACTCAGGAAGCAGAGGTTGCTGTGAGCTGACATCGCACCATTGCAGTCCAACCTGAGCAACAGTGTCAGATTCCATCTCCAAAAAAAAAAAAAAAAAAGTTTTATGAAATCCCCATGGTAACCGCAAGAAAAATATTTACAGAGATACATACAGCACACAAATACATTAAAGCATGTCACTACAAAAATCAACACAAAAGGGAAGATTAAAAGGAGTAGGTAAAGTGGACCACATAGCTGTAAAAATCAGATTAAACAATGACAATAAGTTCTTCAATTTCAAAAACATAACTTTATATTTATGAACTTAACTTTTCAATCAAAACATGTAAATTGAAGAGAGGGATTAATAAACAACAACAACAACAACAACAGCACAACTTTATCCTCTCCGTAATTGACTCACTTTAGCTTTAATATCAAAACTAGGCTGAAAGTAGTAAGATCAAAATCGACTTTTGATGTAAATGGAAATCAAATGAGAGCAGTGCTGGTCACATCTATGTTAGGCAAAACACATTTTAGTCATAGTTCATGAAACAAACTTTAAGTCAGCTGGGTATGGTGGCTCATGCCTGTAATCCCAACATTTTGAAAGGCCAAGGTTGGCGGATGACGAGATCAGGAGATGGAAACTATCCTGGCTAACACGGTGAAACCTCACCTCTACTAAAAATACAAAAAGATAGCTAGGAGTGGTTGTGGGCGCCTGTAGTCTCAGCTACCCAAGAGGAAAGGCAGGAGAATGGTGTGAACCCAGCAGATGGAGCTTGCAGTGGGCTGAGATTGTGCCACTGCACTCCAGCCTGGGCAATAGAGTGAGACTGTTTCTCAAAAATAAAAATAAACCTTTAGTCTAAACTGTCACAGAAGACAAGGAAGGCCATTAAATAATAATAAGAGGGCTCATTCACTTAGAACTTATGAAATTTTATTATATATATGTGTCTGTATATATATATACATAAATTTTTCACACCAGTGTTTCCAAATGCACAAAGCAAACATTGAAATAATTATTACAATAGACAGAAAAATAATAATAGTAGAATACTTCAATTCAAATTTTAAATAATAAATAGTAAAGCTAGCCTAAATATTAATAAGGAAACAGAAATTATGAAAACATTAGAAAAAAATTAGACCTAATGAGAATATACAGAATACACAACAACAGAACACAATTTTCTCAATAGTTCATAAAACAGTCTCCTAGATACACCACCTATGAGGCCACAAAACAAGACTTCACAATTTTTTAAGAATAGAAATATTAAAGACTATTATTTCTGATCAAAATGGAATAAAACTAGAAATCAACAACAGAAGAAAACAAAAATATCAACACAAATGGAAATTAAACAACTCACTTTTGAGCATGATTGTGTTCAAAGTTTGTAAGGCTTCATCTTGTGAAAATATTCATACTTCCTAGTGAACTGCAGATTCAATGCAATCCCTTTTAAATTAACTTTTTTTTTTTAAGAAATAGAAAAAATAACCAACAAATTATATGGAATCTCAAGGGATAAAAAAGAGCCCAAAAATGTTTTAAAAAAGAAATAATGTTATTGATGTCACCTTTTCTTATTTTAAAGCACATTACAAAGCTACAGTAATAAAAATAGTTTTGTTCTAGCATAAAGACAGACGTTTTCCAATAAAACACAATGTAGCACAGATGAAAACCTTGCACATATGAGCAAATAGTTACTGGAACACCTATACATATTGAAACATTATTCACAAAGGCAAATATTTGAAAGCAAAACAAACTTTCCTCACCAAATAAATGAATAAATACAATTTGTGATATAAAAGTAATGGAAAACTACTCAGCCTTTAAGAGGAGAAAATCTTGAAACATCCAAAATAAAGATAAACCTTGAGCACATGATGCTAAGTAAACTTAGCCACAATAAAACAGATACTCTATGATTCCACTTACATGTAATATCTGAAGTATTGAAACGGTTTTCATCAGGAGCCAGGTGGTAAAATAAAAATGGGTATTATTTATTTATATTGAGCTTTAGTTTTGCAACAGAAAAAAGTTCTACAGATATGTTTCATAGCAATGTAAATATGCTCAACATGGCTAAACTGTATAAGAAATATATTTAAGATTCTCAATTTTATGTTATGTATTTTTACTACAATTAAAATTAACAACCACACCTAAGGGTAGGTGGCTCAGGTCTGTAATCCCAACACTCTGGGAGGCCAAGGTATTCACATCACTTGAGATTAAAAATTCAAGATCAGCCTGGCCCCATTTCTACTAAAAATACAAAACTTAGCCAGGCATGGTGCATGCTTTTAATCCCAGCTATTCTGGAGGCTGAAGCAAGAGAATTGCTTTAACTGGGGAGGTGGAGGTTGCAGTGAGCTGAGATTGTGCCACTGCACTTTGGGTGACAGTGCAAGACTCTGTCTTAAAAATAAATAAGACAGCTAACAGAGATAGAGCTACAAACTTTCTAAAAATTTACCATCAAACCACAAAACAGTTTCTTTCACACTAAGATATTATAAGATAAAGATGTTGAAATTAAGACAATTTCCATGAATATCACCTAGACAGAATCAATTGTTGGCCACCAGCCAAGAAGAAAAATATACAAATCATAAACAAAATAGTGGTAATGTTTAAACACGCAAACACTTAGATAATTATATTGACAAAGGAAGTAGACCTGATTCATACTTGACTTTTGCCTCACACTTTATTAAGATGTACAGAGTTGACAATTGTCATACAAAATTATAGAATATAAATTAAAACTAAAAACAGTAAACTGATGTATGGTGGCCTGCCCTAAAAAAATGAAACAGATACAAAATTGCAAACAAAGTTGAAATTAACATTAACCCCCAAAATTCTGATTTGAATACTGCAATTCAAAACCATAATAAATAGGTAGAAACTAGAAACACAACTGATGTGAGGCAGGCTACTCTGAAAAATACAGAAATATAAAATACAAAATTAATGAAGAGCAACTTTAACCCATAAAATCCTCAATAAACAAAGAAAAAATTCTAGATAACTACAATTTTCAACTCTAACTGTGCATCCATGAAAAGCATTAATTTTGAATTGTTTCATACAGTTAAGGCAACAACATTTCAAAGAAAACCCATCATAATTATTTATAAGGAGCTTTGATGAGAAAGTTTTTAAAAAAGCATTTAAGTAATACTAAAGACACTTTTAAATTATGCTTCTGATACATTGATTTGTTGCTGCTTTGTTTTCCCTTTTTTTTTTTTTTTTTGAGATAGAGTTTTACTCTAGTTTCCCAGGCTGGAGGGCAATGATCTTATCTCGCCACAACCTCCACCTCCCAGGTTCAAGCTACTCTCCTGCCTCAGCCTCCTGAGCAGCTGGAATTAGAGACATGTGCCACCACACTCAGCTAATTTTGTATTTCTAGTACAGATGCGGTTTCTCCATGTTGGTCAGGCTGCTTGTCTCAAACTTCTGACCTCAGGTGATCCGCCTGGCTTGGCCTCCCAAAGTGCTGGGATTACAGGAATAAGGCACCATGCCCGGCCCTTTGCTGCTTTTCTTACAAAATAATAAGGGTGTAATCTAGCCTTTAGAAGAAAAGTCTTACATTTCTAGATATAATAATTATATATGTTTTAAATACAGTATAAAGAATTGATATATAAAATACAATTGGGAATAAGTTTTGCTCTTATTCAGGTAAAAGTTGAGGAAACTGGAAGAAAATGCTAGTAATAACATTGTGCCTAATGTCAATGAAACTTACAAGACAAATATTTTAATAAGTTACATAATTATATACAATATATATATTTGAGAATGTTTCATTGTTTTATTTATGTATTCATTTTTTTTGAGGCAGAACCTCACTGCTGCCCAGGCTGGTGTGCAATGGAAGGATCTTGGCTCATTGCAAACTCCACCTCCCAGTTTCAAGTGATTCTCTTTCCTCAGCCTCTCAAGTAACTATGATTAAAGGTGCATGCCACCACATCTGGCTAATTTTTGTACATTTAGTAGAGTTGAGGTTTCACTATGTTGGCCAGGCTGGTCTCAAACTCTTGGCCTCATGATTTGCCCACCTCTGCCTCCCAAAATGCTGGGATTAAATGCATGAGCCACCATGCCAGGCCTTGAGCATGCTATTGTAGAACTGAAACTAAGATTACAGACAAATTACAGACATATGACAATTCAGAAAGTGACAACACAGTTATGATAATCTTAATGTTAAAGAAGACAGAATCACAAAATAATAAGTGAGAAATAAGATAATAATTGGAAATTCAATGTATGTAGAGCAATGTTCTAATTTCCCCAGTGGGAAAAGTTTTTGTAAGAAATCCATAAAATGAATACATACAATAAACCGTATTACATTACAGTAGATACTATTGGCATGTAGAGTTTAAATTTTTAAGATTAGGTCCTGATAAGAAAAAAGAATTCTCCATAAAATAATTTTCTTATATTTAACAAGATACTTTTGCACATAAAGATTTTCCATCAACTTTTTTGTAGAATTATGTTTTAAACCTTCATAGGATGTGAAATTATAAAGCAGAAACGTGTCATCTCTCTCTAGTGTTCCTGAAATTTCATTTTTTATTGTATAATCCCATTTATATGAAATATCCAGAATATGCAAATCCATAGAGACAGAAAGCAGACTAGTAACTGCAAAGGGAGGAGTAGGAAAGAATTGAGAGTGACTGCTAAAGCGTATAGGATTTTCCTTTATCATCACTGCCTCCCCCACTGTGTTGACAGTCATAACCTTGCTAGTAAGCTAAAAATCAATGGATTGTATATTTCATTTGTTTGTTTTTAGAGTCTAAAGTCTCACTATGTTGCCTAGGCTGTTCTTGAACTCCTGCCTCAAGCAATTCTCCACCTCAGCCTCCCCAGCTGCTGGGATTATGGGCATAAGCCACCATATCCAGTTCTGAATCACTTCAAAATTGTAAATTTTATTGTATGATATGTATATCTCAGCTAAAAATAAAAGAGAACAGGGAGTTCTGTACTGATATGATATAATCTACAAATATATTAATTAAAAAATGAGAGGTACAGAATAGTGTGTGCCATGTACTACTATATTCTTAAAAAAATTATACACATATATATATATATATATACACTGTCCTGGCATAAAAACTCTCAAAAGACATATGGGAAACCAGTAACATTATTTCCTAAAGCGAAGGATCCTGGAGTGCCTGTGGATATTGTGGTCTGGAAGGGAGACCTAACTTTTCAACTTGCTCTTTTGTACCTTTTAAATTTTGTATAGAGTACTACACTTCCATTATTTTTTAATTTATGGAAAGAAAAAAGGAATACTCTGATGCTTTCTCTTTAGTCTTTGGTTTTATTTTAAGAGATCATCTGCATTTTTTTCTGTAATAAACTTAACATATCCACCCATTTTGTCAGATTTATTTATTCCTTAGTGATGTGTTTTAAAAGTACAGTTTTTGTCTCAATCCTTAATAATACTATATTCATTGTATTTCAGGTGTTTGGGTTTCTCATGGAGAAAAAGAAACACAGGCATAAACCTCTATACTATCAACCTGCTAGTCCTGCACATGATTTGAATAAAGTGTTACTGATACTTGAACAATTTCTATGATGTCCGCAGAGTAATATCAACAAGAATCATTATAAAGTAGCTGGCCTTATAAGTCAAGAGTTATGATATTTGACCACTGTTAATCCATTTCTAGATCTGATCTAGATTATTTTCTTAATTATTTATTTATTTATTTATTTTTATTTCTTTTGTGAAGGAGTCTCACTCAGTTGCCCAGGCTGGATTGCAATGGTGCGATCTCAGCTCACTGCAAGCTACGCATCCCTGGTTCATGCCATTCTCCTGCTTCAGCCTCCTGAGAAGCTAGGACTATAGGCACCCACCACCATGCCCCGGCTAATTTTTTTTTT
Source organism: Pongo abelii (assembly GCF_028885655.2). Lineage (NCBI taxonomy): Eukaryota > Metazoa > Chordata > Mammalia > Primates > Hominidae > Pongo > Pongo abelii. The sequence goes on along the minus strand of NC_072009.2, from coordinate 41,568,475 downwards.
TTTTTGTATTTCTACTAGAGATGGAGTTACACCGTGTCAGCCAGGATAGTCTTGATCTCTTGACCTGGTGATCCACCCACTTGGGCTCCCAAAGTGTGAGGATTACAGGCTTTAGCTACTGCACCCATCCAATCTGATCTACATTATTTTCTGGCTCTTCTGGTATATTGCTGGGCAACTGATGCACGATTTCTTCCTTGTGGGATGTTGTGGCTTCTTCATAAAGGACTTGAATAATCTCACACTGAATATTGTCTGTTAGAGTCTTCTCATTATAACCCCTTGTTTCAAGTCTTTCATACAATACATTGGTATCCGTCCTCAGCACAAAAACTACATGAAACCAGCATTTAGGGAAGAAATCAAAACAGTGGTAATCAACAATAACTCCACCTTCTCTCATTTGGTTATCTAACTCATCAACTACTCTGTTTTCATCTAAAATGTGACAATCATACTCTTCATCATAGCCATCATACAGTTGCTCCTATCAAGATAAATCACCCACATCAATGTATTTCAGTCCTGATATTGATGCAAGTTCTTTGCCTACTATGGTTCTTCCAACCCGTGGGGTACTGGTAAGCAGGATGCTGAGAAGCAATGACGGCTTGCCGCGATGGCTCTGAGTGCCTTGCACACATGTCCTTTGCACTATTGTTCTTGGAATTTCCAAACGAAATCCCAATGCCTCTCAATACCTCCACAACACCCTTCACACATCTTTGACTTGAGAAACCACATATTTATTTAAAAATTACATAACATAGAGGTCTCCAGAAATGTGCGCAGATTTCTCCAGATTCCCAAAACTAATGAAAACTAGTCAGATCATGTAGGTTCTTACAGATTCTGGGAGGACTTTGGTTTTCAGTGTGAATGCACTGGAAGATTCTGGGAGGGAGAAAGGAAGCCATAGAAGATTGAAGAGCATAGTAAGCATGGGACAGGAACATGTTTCTCTGTGACAGCAAGAAAAATAAAATTAGGCTTTTCTAAAACAATTTCCATTAGAACAGAGATGACCAAACCATATTTAAACTCTGGCTTTCTCTGTGACCTTTGGACCTCTCCCATGGTTTACATGCTCATTTTTTTTCACCTTGCTTTGTATATAGTTGTTGCCTCCTCTCTTTTCACAATGCAGGAATTTTTTCTTTGCTACAGACTATCCACCAGAGTTTTTTTTTCTTCCCCACAATAGTAATTGGGCTCACCAGAAAATGCCAAACTCCCAGCATCTTCATCAGGAAAGAATTAAAGCTGTAGTGTATGTGTTGAAATGTTTTTCCTTTCAAGAGATTGCCTAATGAATAGACATGGAGTGCTGAAGGACATGATGGAGTCATACAGACAACAGTTGTGTCTGATGAGAAGAAAGAAAACTGCAGCACTAGAGAGGCTGCAATACCACAGACAGTCAACTGGGGAAGAAAATAGGTAATCAATCTAAAAACAATGAAACAAATTATCTTTAACTGAGAACTACACCCAGATTTATAGAAGACATACCGAGAATGCATCTGTGAAGTGCCCAGAATCTATAGCCTGGCTGATTGCTGTCAATATCCCCCTTTACTAAGGTAGGGTTTTTTTTTTTTTTTTTTTTTTTGAGAAAGAGTTTTGCTATGTAGCCCAGGCTGGAGTACAGTGGAGCAATCTCAGCTCACTGCAACCTCCATCTCCTGGTTTCAAGCGATTCTCTTGTCTCAGTCTCCTTAATGGCTGGGATGAGAGGTGCACACCACAATGCCCAGCTAATTTTTTTGTATTTTCAGTAGAGACGGGTTTTGCTATGTTAGCCAGGCTGGTCTCAAAATTCTGGCCTCAAGTATCTGCACGTCTTGGACCCCAAAGTGCTGGGATAACAGGATGAGCAACTGTGCCCAGCCATGGCAGGCTTTAAATGCTAGATTTGATGTACATTGTATAATTTTCCAGATCTTATAAAAAAATTACAATTCATATGAAGAAGGTGGGAAATACTCTTCACTGGAAGAAACAGAATAAATATCCAAAAGTTGACTCTTAAGAAATGAAGATTTTTGCATATCTGATAAAGAATTAAAAACAATTAAAAGTTCTTAGTGAACAAAAATAAAACAAAAATAAACAATTGAATAATATTTAAAAATAATAAATGACCAAAATGTGATATCAACAAAGAGATGAAACCTTTTTCTAAAAACCCAACAGAAATTGTGGCATTGAAGGATCTAATAACTGGCATTTACAAATTCACTACAGAGACACAATAGCAAAAAATGGAGCAAAAAAAGAATCAGAAAATTAAACATATATTATTCACAAATATTTAGGCCTGGAAACTAGTTTTTGGAAAAAAATGAGTGTGAAATATGAGACTTACTGGACATCATCAAGTAAACCAATATATTCAGGGAAAGAGTCTTATAAAAAGAATATAGGAAGAAAATGACATAAATGTTATTTGGGAGAAAAAGAGGGGATGCTGAGAACCTTACATGTTTCTGTGATGAAACAAAAAATACTAGTAACCAAGAATAATTGATCTGGAAAACACTGTACTTCAAAAATTAGAAAAAATAAAACGTTTTTAAGTTTAAAATAAAAAATCTAAGGTTGCTTACTACTAGAATAACCCTAGAAAAAAATGCTTAGGATAGTCAATTATGTTGAAACATTAAATGATGCTGGACAGCATCATAAAGCCATAAGAAAATATAAAGCTCTCTGTTAAATATAAATATATACACTGATATAAAATTTGCTGTTGTAATAATAATGGTGTATAAAATTCTTAAATCTCTGTGAAAATACACACAATATATAGCGATATAATTTGTAACATTAGTAAGAGAGTGGTGGAAGTTAAAATCAATGTATTTTGTATGCTGTTAGCTTGAAGTTGAAGGCAAAAGCTGTTTGCCCTGGGGACCTTAACACTGGGCAAGGGATGAGATAAAGCTGCCATATTGTCTCCCTTAGTTTTTCCATCACCCTCTATTCTGCATAGGGATTTTTCTTGGTCTGCAAGAATAGTCAGTGTGGCCAGGCTCTGTTCTGCACAGACAGACAGGTGTAGGTAGGCATGGCATGTATAGAGGGGGCCTGGGATTCTAAAAAGAATTAAATACTCAAAAAATGGAAAACTGAGAATTTTGGGAAAGATTCTCAGGGCTTTGGGCTGGGGAAATCGCAAGTCCTTGCTTCCAGCCATGCGGTTTCTTATCAGAGTTGTTGGGGTCATGTGCCTGCAGGTGTGCCTTAGGGAGACGTTGCAGGAGATTTAGCCAGTGCTTATTGTCCATGAAGAAATGTGTCACTGCACCTGCTTCTCACTGCAAGTGAACAGCAACATGCCAAAACACTTCCCAGGGCTGCAAAACAGTGAGGAGATGCAGGAGGTCTTGGGGCTGTGTATGAGGGAAGGCTGGATTGGAAGTTGGGTAGAATGCCCAGAGGAGGGACCCCTAAAGAAGGGCCAGGCAGCACTTCCCCAATCCTTGGAGGTCTTGTGTCACAGATAAGCATGTGAATGTAGGGTTGGAGCACAGACCTCCTTCTCAGCCTGTCACACCAACACCTTATAACTTCATAGCCCACAAGTTAAAGAGCGGAGTTGTGATTCTAAAAAAATCCGGCAGTACCAAGCCAGGCTTGATATCAGCCCAATCAAATTCTGTAAAGATAAATGATGTCTTGTGGGAAAAAAAAAAAAACTTAAAAAGATTCACAGTATTTGAGTGAAGAAATATGCCCAGTACAGCACCAATTGCTGTGGTGAGATTCACCTGGTTGTAAAGCAAAATCTCTCATGTACTCATATTCCCTGGGGAAAAGCCACTCATGTTCCCAGGGTTTACCTGCTTGCTAAGAGGAATTGTGGAAAAGATTTGTAGCTCAATGGTGCCCGTAGTTGATCACAGAACCTTTCTTCTTTCCCAAAACAGCCACCATTAAAATTCAGTGAAACACACACTGGAAGATAGTCCTGAAGTTGGAGGCCCTGGGGAGTCCTCAGCACACCCCTGCATTAGGGCTGCCCAAAAAGGCAGCTCTAAATACTCCACCTACCCAAGACACTAGTGGACAAAAAGCAGTTAGCCTTGTCTGCTCCTCAAGACCCACATGTGATTCAGAGGGATTTGGCAGAAGATTCTTCATAAGAAAGGATCTCTGCCCACCAGCAGACAGGAGAGTGTGTTTCTGTGAGAGTGTGTGTGTGTGTGTGTGTTGAAATTAGAACCCCAACTAATGTGTCCGTTATGGAATTTGAAAATGGAAGCCTAAAGTTGAAAATTAAAATCACCCAAGAAAGCATCTTGCAAACTATCTGTGCTAGATGCGATGTTTTAGGGTACAGGGCCCAGGTAACATCCTACATCCCTCTCCCTGAAAGAGCTACACACACTATTCAAGGCCTGCTTCCACATAAGCCACTTCCAAGAGCAGCTTAAGAGCCTGGACCCATCTGCCAACTTCAGCAGGGCTGACTAAACTGCTTGTTTTTCCCGAGTATCTTCTCCAATGACCTGAGAGGTGGGGGAGACATTGGGGCCAGGATTGAAAAGAGGGAAGGGGAGCATGGAGGCCAGAGGCTGAGGACCAGGTTTTCCCACCTGGAGGGGTCTGGCCTAGAGGCACTCAAACCAGGGTCAAATTTAGGTGGAGACAGCTGGCCTTGGGTGGCCCTGTGCTACCACCAGCCTTGAGTCCCTCAAACAGTAGGAAGTGAAAGAATGGCTTGGAGATGAGCCTCACTGACTGTGTGCCTCCTGAGTACATCCTGCCAGTGACCCAGGAGGGACCATGGTGTCTCCAGAGCCAAGACTGGAAGGTGGAACTCCCAAAGGGAGCAAAGAAGAGGGTCCTAGGTGAGATGAAGGGCTTATTTCTACTTGACCATTCTTGAAGCGCTTTCAGTGCCAAAAAGTGATTAGCATGAGCATCTGGAACCCACTTTCTGGAAACTGCAAGATGCAAGGGGATTTCATGTACCTCTTTGTAATTACAGACTAGTACAAGAAGGGCCCCATCACTGCATCCACATGGGGCTTTTACTGGGTCCGGTAAGTCTCTGCCAGCTCCCCACAAACTCCTGGGATGTCATTTTTTCTGGGTCTGTGGACACACAACCAGGGCACTTGCTCAGTGCCCACTTCCTCCTTGTAGGCCTACAGCCAATTGCTCAACCCCAAGCCCACTAGCCCTTGCTTCCTAAGCCATTCCCCACTGGAGCTGCTCAAGTACCACAGCCTGAACTTCATAAAACACTTTGTCATGCCAAGAAAGAAAAGGTAAGGCTGCCAGGTATGGTGTCTCATGCCTGTAATCCCAAAACTTTGGAAGGCCAAGGTGGGCAGATCACAAGGTCAGGAGTTTAATATCAGCCTGGCCAATACAATGAAACTCCATCTCTACTAAGAATGCAAAAATTAGCTGGGCATGGTGATGCATGCCTGTAGTCCCAGCTGCTCGGAGGCTGAGGCAGAAGAATTTCTTGAACCCGGGGGGTGAAGGTTGCAGTGAGCTAAAATCATGTTGTTTCACTCCATTCTGGGTGACAGAGTGAGGATTCTTCTCAAAGAATAGAATAGAATAGAATAGAAGAGAAGAGAAGAGAAGAGAAGAGAAGAGAAGAGAAGAGAATAGAATAAAATAGAATAGACAAAATAAAATAGAGTAAAATATAAAATAAAATATAAAATAAAATAAAATAAAATGTAATGTCACTGTTTCATCTCCCCCTGATATGTGTCAAGTTACAGGGGCTTATGGGATGAACCAGCCAGCCAAAACTCCAGAGTTTCTGCCAAACAATCTACCCCCACTGCTTGAGTTCCCTCTAGGGAGCTGTCAGTATGACAGGGGGCATCCCTGAGAGTGGTGGCCATTTGCTCCTATCTGACCTCAGTGCAGATTATCGGGGCAAGAAGATCCTACAGCAGATGGAAGTCTCAGAGAAGTAGCTTATGGCAGTGTTCTGGGCTCAGTGGGCTGTGTATCTCCCTCTCCCCTAATTGTCACGAATTCCAGAACCACACACTCACCCAGATCACTGCTCCATTGCATGTGTGCAGCTGGATGGCTACCCAGGCAGAGGCTGCCATAGACCGCATGCACACAGAGAATGCCTACACCTTGAGGCTGTACTATGAGGAGAACATTCCTGAACAGGGTCATGCAGACTGATCCTGCCCTCAGTGTCTAGTACCCCCTTCCTCCTGTGTACCAGACAGAATTCTGTGCACTTTCCTGGAGGCTCCATGCTGGGTCTGTTCATTTGGAAGTTTGAGGTTGTCCATAGGCAGGTAACAAAAGAGACTTCTCCTCCATTTGGAAAAAAAAAGAAAGAAAGAGAAGGGAGACTTCTCAGAGCACATTGTGGGGCACAGGCTGAGCCTTTGCCTCCCTCCCTTGTCCCTCTATGGTCCCAGGACTGAAACAAGGAGCTGCAGACAATGAGGGAACTGCTCTGCAAGAACTAGCCTGAGTGGCTGCTTCAAAAAAGAACCACAATCAAAGTGCCTACAGACTCTAGTGACTGACTGGCAGCCTCAGTCCCACCTACCATCTGCAGGCAGGTTTTCTTGCTGACAGAATGAAACCAAGGAAAGCAGGAATGAATCCAGCCTTCTCAGTCACCCCGAAGGCTGTCTGGGGTTCCCTGCAAGGCCTTCTAGCTTTCTGCTTCTTGGAAGACCACCCAAGCATCTCTTTCTGGCCTTGGAGACTTTGATTCTCTGGAAGGAGAAGGCCCTACATTTCACTAGGCTAAGCGGCCAGGTCCATCCAGCTCTCCCCCTTCAATAACAACCAATGGGCTCTCACCTGGGCACACACTGCCCAACCTTGGCCCTTCTAAGGCAGGAGATCATTTGTCTTACAGGTTCAGCTTACTAGGGCATAAAAGTTATCAGTGCTGTTATTAAGATTGAGAAATTAGGGGGAAAGAGTTGCCTTGAAAAATTTCCCCTAATCTTACCTTGGAGATCATCAGCACCGGTGACAGCATAGGCAGGGCTGCTGAGGATGCTGGGGGAGAGTGCCCAGCCTGTCCAGTAAGCTGGTCCTTGCCAGAGGTGGCTCATGACCCAGGCCCTGAAAGAAGCAGACAGACATCCCAGCAAGGAGCTGGGGTGTATAGATCAGGGCAGCCCAGGCACACTGATGGTGGCTTGGCACTACCTCCCATCAAGAGGTGTCACCACAGCTGACCCTTGGAGCCAGGGGGTGATTTTCAATGTGTGCAAGGCAGTCAGCTCCATCAGCTGTACAGCCTTCAGCACTCACTTCACCTTGGACATCTCACCAGAAAGCAGTGGGTACCGGCCAATGGAGAAGCTTTGCAAAGTGGGACAGAGCATCATGGGTTAGGGGATCTGGGGCCTGCCTGCTCATCTGAGCATTGCTTCCTGAGGGTGTGCTTTGCAACCAAACAGTGACTGTTTTCATGTTGTCTATTTATTTATGGGTTTAAAGTATCCTAATATTTCATTTATACTAGTTTCAGGCTTGTATTTGTGTATTTGTAAACATTTTATTAGAAGAAAGATGGCTTCAGACAACAAAATTTTAGAAGATCTTAAGGTGGCATAGACTTTCATGACACAACAGCTACTGTTGACCTCTTTTTGCTACCTTTGTGCAACGTATACACAGAAAGTGCAGCCAGAGGTGATGAGGCCAAGTGTCTAGAGCAGAACTGCCTGGGCTTGCTTGCTTGTCTGCCATCAGATGGACTCTGGCTGTGAGGCGGTGCCCACCCTGGATCTACACCCCCCACCCCCTCTCCTGAGTAACCAACACAAGGCAGTGCTAATTAGCGGGTGAGTGATGGGCATCAGGCACCCCAATACCATCTGGGAAGATTTGAACATCATCTAGGCTGGGGCTGTGGGGGGCAGGAGCTGTGGCTCTCTTCACTTGTTATGGCACCACCCACAGATGCATCTGCCCTGTGCTGTTTCTCCAGGAATCAGCTGCCCGTGGTCCTGAGCCTGTCATGCCATGCCTGCTACCTCACACTGCTTGTGTTTGAAAAAAACATCCTGAGATGGTACTGCTGGATGTGAGCACTGGCAAGAGGACAGCACCTATGTCCTGGGGGATTAGGAGCTGACCAGATAGCTCCAGAATGCCTCTAGAACAAGTGGGGGCTGGTTCTGCAATTAATGACATCTCCCAAAAGATGTGTTGGCAATGGCTCAAGGAATATTTGATGCAGAGGTCTAAATGAAGACACATGAATGGAGTGTGTGGATATCAGTTAGCAGCTGGCAAACAGGTGCCTCCAAAGCCTCATCCTCCAACAACTGTGGAACATGCCCAAGCCATGAGTGTATACACCTAGAGTGAATACATCTGGCTGCTGCTTTTGCTGCCATTATCCCCAAGCTCAATCTCACTTAAAATTTGGATTTTAAATAGAAAAGATAAGAGGCTTTTCTGTGTTCTGGAATAGGAAGCCAGGGATCTGTGTAGGGGTGGCACTAGGTGCACATTAGTTTTGTGACAGGATGAGAGTTGCAGTGGTTTTTTTAATCATGATAGGCCTGGTCTGGTTGTAACTCTGAGTGATAGGGAGGGAGTCAGCAGTGGTGGACATGTAGACATCTATGTGCCCAACCCTGGCCTGCCTGCCCTCAGACATATCAAGAGGCACCACCACAGGCTCTGACTTGTCTCCTTACTCCTTGTATATCAGATGGGAATACCCAGAAGCTACTGTCTGAATGTATTATTCTCCCATTTGGACCTGAGCCACCTAACACACAGTGAGGGTGGGTGGGTGAAGGGCCCAGGGGAAAGCAGGGCTGGATCATGGATCCTGGTGGAAATTTAGAGATACAGGAGTGGTTGTCACCTCTCTGTGGAGCCCAGCTCCACACCTGATCCTTGCCACACAGCCCCATCTACAGAGACCAGCTCTGGCAAGTTTAGGGATCCCTAAGGCCCGAGGCTGCTCCCTGTCACCCCTGTCTGTGCTCCTTATCTTTCCTGCTGTCAGAGCCCAACATGAAGGGAGAGGTTGATGCCCTGTGAGCCTGAAGGAGTTGTTTCTGTCTGGGGTTTTGCATAGAGTTACTTATGAATATGCTCTGTCCAGATACAATATTTCAAAGGAAGTGAGCATGAACTAGCAAGTGCAGCAACCCCATACTTGATAAATAAATTTTTCTTGTCTTTAAACCATCACATTTTCATTTCACATTGGAATAAGGGAAGTGAAACCTGCTGCAGCAGCCTCACCCATGTGCTCTGTAACCCAGACTCATTTGGTTGTGAGGGCTGTTGTCAGAAATGTTATGAAAAGAAGAATATGTATAAATTTAATCAAATGTAAAATTATGCTTATAATGTCATTTATGTGGGAGATAAGAGGGTGGAGTAACAGGCACTTAGTAGGAGTTTACCCAACTGTCACTTACCAGGCTCATGAGTGTGGCTCTGGGGAACCTCACCTGACATTGGTGACAGAAGAGAAAAAGCCAGCATGAAGGCTAGGTGGGGGAGAGGTGCCAGGTTGTGGGGCTAGGCCCTGGGCATGCTAAGCCTGTTAGGTCACTGGACATCTAACTGCCCAGGCACTGGCCCTTGACACATGAGTTGAGGTAAGAGGATTGGGCAGCACTCTTCAGGAGTCACACTGTGCTGGGAGAATGGAGGAGAATCTACAACTGGCCATCCTAGGGTAGGTTTTAGAGTGATCTGGACACTCTTGGAGAGCTAATGAGATGGGAGGAAGGCAGTCCCTCAGGTGCATCTGATGACTGGAGCCTATGGTGCTCGGGGGGGAGGGGGTGTCTGTGGGGGTGGCATGACCCTATGAGAGGAAGAGTTTACAGCTTTTACAGCTGGTGGCTGTTGTTCAGCAGTCCCTCCTCAGAGCAAGCATGTCATCAGCCACGTGTATAAGTGAATGTCTTTTGAAGTGTTTAGAGAGTGCTCTATGTCTTAGAAATTCCTTTCCCCTGGCCTTGTCCAGTGAACACAGTTCACACAGCTAACACCTGTTCTTGAGATGTCTTCACCATGCAAATCTGAGAATGGATTGGGTTTAGTTACCATTCTGCCTTCTCCTCACCTGAGAGGCCTATTTTCTTTGGTTGATTCCTTAAGTATATTACTGTCGGTCACCTTTTGACAACTCCTATGACAAGTGGCTGTTGTTTCATTAAAAAAAAAAAAGAAGGCTATGAATGTGAAACCCTCCTCTTCTACTCTCTTTCTCTTAGGTGAAAGATTTTCTTTTTTAAAAAAGGGTACATAGTGGTATCCCAGCAGGCGTAGTGTGAGAGCTGACTTGTGCTAGGCTATGGTGTCATTGTGGATGGGCACTTCTTCAAGATGGAAAACCAAGTCTCACTGAGTTGCAAGAGCCATACTAGCCTTTCTCCACATCCCCCACTGTGGGCTTTCACTTATCTCCCATGATTGAATTTTTTAACATACATATTTTTATATATATACACACACACATACATACAAATACAGGTCTCACTCTGTCACCCAGGCTGCAGTGCAGTGGCTGAATCATGGGACACTCTAGCCTCAAACTCTTCAGCTCAAGTGATGCTTCCACCTCAGCCTCTCAAGTAGCTAGGACTGCAGGCAAGCAACGCTACACCCAGACAATTTGTAAATCTTTTTCTAGAGACTGAGCATACTTATGTTGCCCAGAATAGTCTTGAACTTCCGGGATCAAGCAATCATCCCACATTCAACTCCCAAAGTTTTTAGATTGCAGCTGTGAGCTACCAAACTCAGCCAAAAATATATTTTTTAAAGAACCGTTACATCCAAATTATGAGTTATGATCGCACCACTGCTCTCCAGCCTGGGCACCAGAGCAAGACCTTATATCCAAAAACAAAGCAAAATGAAACAAAAAAAATACTTACAACAAAATTAAACTTTGAAGATTGTGTCATCTGTGTGTAGCCCTGCCCTCCAAGCTATCAGAGTTAAATATAATGATTATTGAGAAAACAGTTAGATAGTATTAAGAAATTTCTGTATATTCTCCAGCTGAGACTGAGGTATTCTAAATGTGGCCCAAATATTTTCTCACCACTACCTTCAGAATCTAACCTAGCAAGTCAAATCAGAGAACCTGCAGAGGACAGTTGGTCATTTTCAAGTAGAAAGAGAATTATCCCCTCGACGAGTTGGTGGGTGCAGCACACCAGCATAGCACATGTATACATATGTAACTTACTTGCACATTGCGCACATGTACCATAGAGTCTAAAGTATAATAATAATAAAGGAAAAAAGAAAGAGAATTACCCCCATTAATAAGAGTAATACAGTGATTCTCAAAAACAGAAATCAAATTGAGATGCAGCACAGTCAGGTCACAACTACCGTGGCATAACCTCCTCACACAGAATGGTTGAGGAGCCTTTCTTAGATTTACAAATTTGGGCAATATAATTCTCGCTTATTTATTCCCAGCCCTTGCTTCCCACCTGATTCCCTATGGCCACCTCACGATGTGGTCAGCAATGGTGTGCAGTGTGGTAAGAGAGGGGCTCAGGGATGGGACGAGGGTCTTTACTACCTTATCAAAATGCTTAAAAAGTTGTGAAAAAAGTGTCCACATGTTCTACTTCCTACCTTTAAATAGCTGCTAAGATGTGTTATGCAACAGATCAAGGAAGGGGAAGAACAAATGCATTTCAAGTCTCAGCTCACTTCTTAATTAGCTGTGATACTCTGGACATGTGACTCCAACTATTTGAGCCTGTTTGCCTGTTCACCCAAGACAATCCTAAGCAAAAATAACAAAGCTTGAGTCATCATGCTACCCAACTTCAAACTATATTACAAAGCTATAACAGCCAAAACAACATGGTACTAGTACAAAACAGATATATAGACCAATGGAACAGAACAGACACCTCAGAAATAGCACCATGCATCTACAACCATCTGATCTTTAATAAACCTGACCAAAACAAACAAAGTGGGAAAGAAATTCCTATTTAACAAATGGCGCTGAAAAAACCAGCTAGGAATATGCAGAAAACCGAAACTGGACCCCTTTCTTACATCTTATACAAAGATTAACTCAAGATGGATTAAAGTTTTTTTGTTTCGTGGGTTTTTTTTTGAGATGGAGTCTCACTTTTTTGTCCAGGCTGGAGTAGAGTGGATTGATCTCTGCTCAATGCAACCTCCATTTTCAAATAGAAAGGGAAATACCTTTCTAGCAATTCTCCTGCCTCAGCCTCCTTAGTAGCTGAGATTACAGGCACCCACCCCTACATCTAGATAAATTTTTGTATTTTTAGTAGAAACAGAGTTGCACCATGTTGACCAGGCTGGTCTCGAACTCCTGACCTTGTGATTCGCTTGCCTCAGCCTCCTAAAGTGCTCAGATTACAAGGGTGAACCACTGCACCTGGCTGGATTAAAGTCTTAAATGTAAAAACCCAACCCATAAAAACTCTAGAAGAAAACCTAGGCAATACCATTCAGGACATAGTCATGGACAAAGACTTCATGACTAAAATATTGAAAGCAATTGTAACAAAGAAAAATTGACAAATTAGATCCAATTAAACTAAAGAGCTTCTGCACTGCCAAAGAAGCTGTCATCAGTGTGAACAGGCAGCCTACAGAATGGGAGAAAATTTTTGCAGTCTATCCATCTGACAGAGGTTGAATATCCAGAATCTAGAAGGAACATAAACAAATTCACAAGAAAAAAACAAACAAACAATACCAGGAGAAAGTGGGCAAGGGATATTAACAGACTCTTCTCAAAAGAAGACATTTGGCTGGGTGAGGTGTCTCGGGCCTGTAATCCCAGCACTCTGGGAGGCTGAGGCAGGAGAACCGCTTGAAGCTGGTAAGCGGACATTGCGGTGAGCTGAGATCCCACCACTGCACTGCAGCCTGGGTAACAGAGCAACACTTCGTCTAAATAAATAAATAAGTAAATAAATAATAAAAAAGATATTTACATGACCAAAAAACATAAACCTTATTTTCACTGGTCATTAGAGAAATTCAAATCAAAACCACAATGAGATACCATCTCATGCCAGTTAGAATGGCAAGTATTTAAAAGTCAGGAACCAGCAGATGCTGGTGAGGCTGTGGAGAAATAGATATGCTTTTACACTGTTAGTGGGAGTGTAAATTAGTTCAACCATTGTGGAAGACATTGTGACAATTTCTCAAAGATCTAGGAAAAGAAATATCATTTGACCCAGCAATCCCATTACTGGGTATATACCCAAAGCATTATAAATCGTTCTACTATAAAGATACATGCACACATATGTTTATTGCAGGATTGTTTACAATAGCAAAGACTTGGAACCAACCCAAATGCCCATCAATGATAGACTGAAGAAAGAAAATTAGGCACATATACACTATAGAATATTCTGTAGCCATAAAAAATGAGTTCATGTCCTTTGCTGGGTCATAGATGAAACTGGAAATCATCGTCCTTAGCAAACTAACACAGGAACAGGAAATCCAACACCACATGTTCTCATTCATAAGTAGAAGTTGAACAGTGAAAACACATGGACACAAGGAGGGAAACATCACACACTGGGGCCTGTCTGAGAATGGTCAAGGAAAGGGACAGCATTAGGAGAAACAGCTAAAACATGTGAGGCTTAAAACACAGATGGCGGATTGATAGGTGCAGTAGAGGTGCACGGTGGCTCATGCCTGCAATCCCAGCACTTTCTGAGGAGGAGGTGGGTGGGCCATCTGAGGTCAAGAGTTTGAGATAGGTGCAGCAAACTACTATGGCACATGTAAACTTATGGAACAAACCTGCACGTTTTGCACATGTATCCCAGATTTTAATTTAAAAAAAAAAAAAAAAAAAGCACTAAGGTTGATGGGGAGTGGGGGTAGGGGAAAGCGTGGGGGTAGGGGCGGGAGTGGGTGTGCCCTGGAACTTTATCCAGTCAGTGTAGGTGGTGTGGCAACCGCCCAATCAGGCACGCAGTTGGAGAGGAAGGGAGGGCGTGGCTTCCGGCGTTTGGCAGGAACTTTTTCTCTCTCTTGTACGGGAACTTGGGAATCTTCTCCACGTTGGCAGCTCCAGGAGACTTCCTCACAGTCTCTGTTAATAGCTTACAGTCTCTGTGATGCATAGCTAAGATACGAGGACATCCTGCAAGCTGTGAAATGGTGAGTACGGGGGTTCGGCATCCCAAGAGAAGAGATCAGGCTGTGAAACCGGCAGTACGTGCTCCTCCACAGTCATCTCCGAGTCATCCGTGCAGCTTGGCGGTCAGTCCCCTGTGGCCGCAAGATGGTGGCTGGGCTAGCAGCGGGGGTCCCCGCATCCCACCTCGTGCAGTCCTGTCCTCTCCCTGTGCGGAGTTCTGCTGTGCGTCCACAGCCCCGAATACTCTCCAGATTGTTCAGGGATCCCAGTGGGTCATAAAGGCAGAAAAACCGACTCCGAGTGTGCGTGGGAGGAGCTGCGGCCCCAGGGATCTCCATTCTGTCTTATTAAAAATTAAAGGGAGTCCAGCCAGGAGCCGTGGTTCACGCCTGTAATCCCAGCACTTTGGGGGAATGAGGCAGGCGGATCACGAGGTCAGGAGATCTAGCCCATGCTGGGTAACACAGTGAAACCCCATCTCTATACATGTATGGATATATTTCCTGACCCTTAATTATATTCCATTAATGTGTATATATTGATCTCTTTTCTACAACTTGGCAGAATTTGATTATTAGTGTTAACAGTTTTATTATTACTTAGGATTTTAATTATATATGTAAAATTATAACATCTATGTGTAGAAATAAGCTTATTTATTTTCCAATTGAAATGTTTCTTTTCTTGTATTGCTCAATTATTCTCACCTGATTTGTATTGCAATTTTGATCAGAAGTAATGAACGCAGCTATGCTTGTCTTGTTCCTGATCTTAAGGAGAAAGCTTTTAGTCTTTCACCATTGCATGTAATGGTAGTTTTGAGGTTTTTTTTGGTACTTTTTAATGTTAAGGAAGTTTTAGTCTATATCTAGTTTACTAGATGCTCTTATAAAAACCTTTCGGATTATGTCAATTTTTTTCTCCATCAATTGAGATGATAATTTCTTTTTCCTAAAAATCATTCTACTGAGTTGTTATATTGCATTGACTAACTGCAGTTGTTAGAGTGAGAAAAATTGGTTTACGTCTTTTAATGTTTAAAACAATTCATCAGTGAAGCCATCTGATTCTCGACTTTTCTTGTTAGTATGATTTTGATAATTTATGCAGTCTTTTGCTAGTTACAGTTTGTATTAGACTTATTCAGGGAAATAGAAGGAATAGAACAAATATCTACCTCTATGTCAATAACTATGTCTGTGTTAATATATGGGACAGAGCCCTTTTGGGTTGTCATGGCGGTGTCTGCGCAGGGGGCCTTTCTCAGTGATCTCTGGGCTGGTTTAGAGAACCCTCTGTTCTTCCACTCACCTCATTTCAGTGCTGGCCCTTGTTGGCAACAGCAAGCTTCTGCCCTGCACCAGAGGAAACAGAGTGTGACCGGATTAAAACTTTTTTGTCAATCTCCTGTGTGGAGCTCTGCAAAGACAGTAACTGGCAGCCAGATTTGGAAGACTTAGAGCTATTTCTGGCCATCAGTGATACTCCTTATACCCCATGCAACCTTCTGCTCCCCAGATGAGGCATAGACTTATGTCTGCACAGACCTTCAGCCTTGGAAGTCACCAGATAACAGCTCCAGGGCACAGAACAATCAATTCAGGTGGATGAGTACCACAGCTGCCTTTGCCTTCCTCCTTTACCAACCATGACCTGGTTTGTAAACGTGAGCTATCAGTATTCTAACAACCCAACAATCTGCTCCTCCTCAGAATGGGACAGCCTCATATGACATTCCCCTACACACAAAATTTGACATTAAATAGTTATCCCTTTGTATTTGGCTTGTTTTATGTAGTATAATGTCTTCAAGTTTCATCCATATAGTAGCATGTATCAGCATTGCATTTTTTTTTTTTTTTTTTGAGATGGTGTCTCTTTTTTCACCCAGACTGGAGTGCACAGCAATGCAATCATGACTCACTGCTGCGTCAATCTCCCCAGGCTCAAGCGATCCTTCTGATTCACATGGACCTCCCCTGTGGCTGGGACTCTAGGCACACCCCACCAAGGCCAGCAAACTTTTGTACTATTTGTAGAGATGGAATTTTGCTATATTGCTCAGGCTGGTCTCAAATTCCCAGGCTCAAGACATCCTCTCATCTTTGCCTCCCATAGTCCTGAGATTATAAGCATGAACCACCATGCCCAGCAGCATTGCATTCATGTTTAGGCTAAATAATATTCCGTTGTGTATCTATACCACTTTTTTTTATCTGTTTATCTCTTAGAAGATATCTGGATTTGTTTTTACATTTTGTACTGTAAATGATACCGCTATAAAAATAGGTGTGAAAGTATCAGTGCATGAGTGAATAAAATTTAAAAACCCAAACACATCTGTGCATGCAGTTCTTAAATTGAATAACAGAGGTCAGGCATGGTGGCTCACACCTGTAATCCCAAAAGTTTGGGAGGCTGAGATGGGCACATCACTTAAGCTCAGGAGTTCAAGGCCAGCCTGGGCAACGTGGAAAAATCCTGTCTCCACTAAAAATTTAAAAATTAGCTGGGCATGGTGGTGCATCCTTGTAGTCCCAGCTATTCTGGAAACTGAGGAATGAGAATCACTTAAGCCCCAGAGGCAGAGGTTGCAGATTAAGTCTTTGCATTTAATTATTTTGGATACACCTGTAGTTGAAACATATGGAAGTGGTCACGTGTTGCTGAAACATACAGTAATTCTATATGGAACTTTCTGATATACTGCCAAACTATTGATCACAGTTGATAAACCATTGGTCACAGTTGATAAACCATTCTCACTAGCCATGCACCAGGGTTCCACTTCACCCATATCCTAGCCAGCATCTTTTTCGTTTTTGTTGTTTTGGTTTTTATATAGCCACCCTAATAGATGTAACGTGGTACCTTATTGTGGTACTGATGTGCATGTCCCTCAGGACCGGTGATGCTGAGCATTTTTCTGTAGGCTTATTGACACAATATAGATTCAAGTCCTCTTCCTTTTTATAAATACTGTTGTTGTTTTTTTTGTTGTTGAGTCTTAGAAGTTCTTTATATTTTCTGCTTATTATATTACACCTTATGTACCTAGTCAGATACATGATTTGCAAATCTTTTCTCCCATTTGCTGGTTGTCTTTTCACTCTGTTGTTCATGCTTTTTGTACCAAATTTTAGTAGTAGTGAGTTTTTTTTTTTTTGGTATCAAAATACATGAACAACAGAGTGTTTTCATATCAAAAAAACACAAAAGATTCATATTTTAGTCAAGTCCAATTTATGTTTTTCATTTTGTGGCCTATGCTTTTGGTGTAACAGTCAAGAAACAATCAGCAAATTTAATGTTGTAAGATTTTTGCATTTTCTTTTTCCTAAGAGTTTTTAAAGTTTAACTTTTTAAAACTTTTACAGTAGGTTTGGGGGTACATGTGAAGGTTTGTTATGCAGTAAACATATGTCACAGAGGTTCAATGTACATATGATTTCATCACCCAGGTATTAAGAACAGTACCTGATAGGTATCTTTTCTGCTTCTCTCCCTCTTCCCACCCTCTAACTTCAAATGGACCCCAATGTCTGTTGTTTTCATCTTTGAGTTCGTACGTTCTTATTTAGTTCCTACATAAAACTGTGAACGTGCGGTATTTGGTTTTCTGTTCCTGTGTTAGTTTGCTAAGGATAATAACCTCCAGTTACATCTATGTTGCCATAAAAGACATAATCTCTTTATTTTATGGCTGCATAGTATTCTGTAATGTGTATGTGGCACATTTTCTTAATCTAATCTGTTACGGATAGTATTTAGATTGATTCCATGTGTTTGCTGTTGTCAATAGGGCTGCAATGAACATTTGCATGTATGTGTCTTTAAGTTAGAATAATTTCTATTTCTCTGGGAATATACAGAGTAATGGGATTGCAAGCAGAACTATTGAATGATGGTTCTGCTGTTAGCTCTTTGAGGAATTACCAAACTGCTTTCCTTAATGGTTGAACTAATTTACACTTGCACCATAAGTTCCCTTTCCTCTACAACCTTGCCCACATTTATTGTTTGACTCTTTAACTATAGCCATTCTGACTAGTGTGAGATGACATCTCATTGTGGTTTCTTTCTTTTTTTTTTTTTCTTTTTTGATATGGAGTCTCACTCTGTGAACAGGCTGGAGTGCACTGGCATGATCTCAGCTCACTGCAACCTCCATTTGCTAAGTTCAAACAATTCTCTTGCCTCAGCCTTCTGAACAACTGGGACAACAGGTGCACACACCACACCCAACTGATTTTTGTATTTTTGGGAGTGATGGGGACTCACCATGTTGGCCAAGATGGTCTTGATCTCTTGACCTCGTGATCTGCCTGCCTCAGTCTTCCAAAGTCCTGGAATTACAGACATGAGCCACCGAACCTCGCTGTCTTGTTGTTGTTTAAATTTTCATTTCTCTAATGATCAGTGATGCTGAGGTTTTTTTCATAATCTTCTTGGTGATATACATGTCTTCTTTTGAAAACTGTCTTTTCATGTGCTTTGTCCACATTTTAATGAGATTACTTTTATTGTAAATTTAAGTTCCTTATAGATGCTGAGATAGTAGATCTTTTTCAGATGCATAATTTGCAAATGTTTTCTTCCACTCAGTAGGTTCTCCATTTTCTCTGCTGATAGTTTTATTTTCTGGTATGCAAAAGCTCTTTAGTTTAATTACATCTTACTTGTCAATGTTTCCTTTTCTTATCATTGCTTTTGGTGTTTTTGTCATGAAATCTTTGCACGTTCCTATGTCCAGGATTGTATTGTCTGGATTGTCCTCTAGGGTTTTATACATTTCAGTTTTATATTTAAGTCCTCAATCTTGAATTTATTTATCTATTTATGTATTTATGTATTTATTTATTTATTTATTTATTGTATAAGGTGTATAGTAGGGATCTGGCTTCATCTTCCACGTATGGCTAACCAGTTATCCAGGCACAATTTATTGAATAAGTAATCTTTTTCTTATTGCTTGTTTTTGTCAGATTTGTTGATTATCACATGGTCACAGATGTGCAGCCTTACTTCTGGGTTCTCTATTCTGTTCCATTTCTCTATGTGCCTGTATATGTATCAGTATCATGCTGTTTTGGTTACTGTATCCTTGTAGAATAGTTTGAAGTCAGGAAACATGATACTTCTAGCTTTGTTCTTTTTGCTTAAAATTGCCTCATCTCTTTGTGCCTTTTTTTTTTTTTTTCCACAGAGTCTTACTCTGTCACCCAGGCTGGAGTGGAGTTGCAGGATCTCAGCTCACTACAAGCTCCACCACCTGGATTCACGCCATTCTCCTGCCTCAGCCTCCCAAGTCACTGGGTTACTACAGGCACCCACCACTATACCTGGTAATTTTTTGTATTTTTAGTAAAGACAGGGTTTCACTGTGTTAGCCAGCATGGTCTTGATCTGACCTCACCATCTGCCTGCCTCGGCCTCCCAAAGTGTTGGGATTACAGGCATAAGCCACCACTCCTTGCCTTCTGGTTTTATATGAACTTTAAATAGTTTTGTCTAGCTCTGTAAATAATTTCATTGGCAATTTGAAAGGAATAGCATTGAATCTGTAAATTACTTTGCCCAGTATAGCCATTTTAAACATACTGGATCTTCCCATCCATGAGCATGGGATGTCTTTCTATTTGTTTGTGTCTTCTCCGATTTCTCTAAGCAGTGTTTTGCAATTCTCATTGTAGAGCTCTTTCACCTCCTTGGTTAGTTGTATTACATGATATTTTATTATTTTTGTGGCAATTGTGAATGAGATGGCCTTTCTGATTTGGTTGTCAGTGTTGCTATCTTTGGTGGAGAGAAATGCTAGGGATTTTTGCACATTGATTTTGTATCTTGAAACTTTGCTGAAGTTGTTCATTGACTAAAGAAGTTTTAGAGTTCTAACTACAGGGTTTTCTAGATATAGAATCTTGTTATCTGCAAACAGAGATAGTTTGACTTTCTCTTTTCCTATTTGGATGCTGTTTATTTATTATTTTTTTCTGTTGCCTGATTGCTCTGGTCAGGACTTCCAATACTATGTTGAATAGAAATGGTGAGAGAGGGCATTCTTGCCTTGTACTGGTTTTCAAAAGTAATGCTCCCAGCTTTTGCCCGTTCAGCAGAATATTGGCTGTGGGGTTGTTATAGATGGCTCTTATTATTTTCTGCATCTATTGAGATAATCGTGTTTTCTTTTTAATTCTGTCTATGTGATGAATTACATTGACTGATTTACATATGCCAAATCAATCTTGCATCTTAAGGAGGCAGCCTACTTAACCATGATGACTATCTTTTTGATGTGCTGTTGGATTTGGTTTACAAACATTTTGTTCAGAACTTTTGTGTTGGTATTCATCAAGAAAGTTGGCCTAAAGTTTTCTACACTTCTTGTGTCTCTGCCAGGTTTTCATGTCAAGATAATGCTCACTTCATAGAATGAGTTGGGGGGGGGGATGTCTCCTCATTTTTTGGGGATAGTTTCTGTAGGAATTGTACCAGCTGTTCTTTGTACATTTCATAGAATTTGGCTGTAAATTCATAAGGTCCAGGGCTCTTTTTGATTTACAAGCTATGTATTACTTGTTCAATTTCAGAACTCGTTATTGGTCTGTTTAGGAAATCAGTGTATTCCTAGCTTAGTCTTGAGAGGGTGTGTGTGTGTCTAGGAATGCATTTATCTTTTCTAAGTTTTATACATAGTGTGTATGAAGTTGTTCATGGTAGTACTGACCCACATAAATAAAAACAACCATCAGAAACCACTAATGTTTTAACAGTTATTTTTGTGTCTTGAATCGATTTTTGTTTTAACTTTCTACATGGAATATGATAAAGATTTAAACTTACTGGTTTAAATTTGGACTTGTTTTGCCAGCCTCACTTGTTGAACAAACTATCATTTCCTTTACATAATGGTTTAGGCACACTTGTCAAAAGACAATCAACAATTTATGCAAGGTTTTCTTTTTTGGAGTTACCTATTTTATTAATTTTCTCTCTATCGTTGCTTTTATGGCAGTATCAAACTTAATTATAGCAGTTTTTTATGTTCTTGTTTAAAATGTGAGCCACCTAGCTTTGTTCTTTTCCTCAAGATTATTTTGGATATTCAGAGTACCTTCAAATTTCATATGAATTTTAGCATGGGCTATTCTGTTTTTGCAGAAGAAAAGTTGGAAAAAATTAAGAATTGGGATTACAGTACCTTTGTAACACTACTTTGGGTAATATTGTCATTTTAACTTTATTAAGGCTTCCAGTCCATGAACATGGAATTCCTTGCCACTTATTTAAATATTTTTTAGTTTATTTTATAAATATTCTTATGTTGTAGATTTCATTGTACAAGTTTTGTTCCTCCTTATTAAATTTATTGCTAAGCATTATATTTATTTCAATGTTGTTGCAACCAGTTGTTTTCTTAATTTACTCTCAAATTTATTGTTGGTATATGGAAATGCAGTTTATGTTTCTGTGTTGTAAAAATAATGATTTTATCTCACAAATCTAGATTAGCAATTCATTCAGAATAAATACACTATTTACACTGGTAGTCATTTAACTATTTCCAATAAGCCAGCTAATTTCACTGTGTTCTAAATATGTTCAATTGTGTATTATTTTCATTTCTTCTCACCTGTCATTCACTCAGCCAGAATTACATCATTTCACAATAGAACTTTAATTTCTGGTACCTGGCACAGTGGTTTATGCCAGTAATACCAGCATTTTTGGAGGCCAACATGGGTGGATCACCTGATATCAGGAGTTTGAGACCAGGCTTGCCATTATGGTGAAACTCTGTCTTTACTAAAAAAGCAAAAATTAGCTGGGCAGGGAGGCAGGAGCCTGTAGTCCCAGCTATGATGCAGGAGAATCAATTGAACTTGGGAGGTGGAAGTTGCAGTAAGCTGAGATAGTGCCATTGCACTCCAGCCTGGGAGATAGAGTACTCCATCTCAAAAAAAAGGAAAAAGAAAAAATCTATTTCTCCAACTTCCATTTCTCTAATGTCTCTAAAGTCCTTGGTAATTGTATTTATTCCTGTCTCTTACAATCTTTGACAATCTCACAACACAAAACAGCCAAAGTTAGTCTTCATGTTAAAAATCTTCAATGGATCTTTTACATCAGAATATTGGTTAGTGTAATATTTAATGGAAAGGATGCATGCTGCTGAGATATAATTCTCCAAAAGTCTTTAAGAGTTTGTTGTTTGTTATTTTTTTAGGTTGCATATCTCTCCTTTTCCAGGGTATTTTTCAAAGATTTTTGTACAGAAATAGCCTGGGAAAAGGGTAGTAATTTTTTCTTTTCAGGTGAATGGCAGATAAATTACTCAACCAATATAAAAAAGACAGGTTTTCTCTGTGAGGCAAATGTTGGACACCTTTGCATGTAACCTACTTTTACAAGATTGAGGTTTCTTAATCTTGAGGTTGCTCAGCTGTGATACAAACCTTCCACATGTGTAATGTGCATCTGAGCCTTTTGAAATCCCTCCAAAAATTGTAGCATGAAAAAGAAGAACTAATACAAATATGATGAATTTGCCTCCAGTTCTGCAGTCAATCTTAAGTATTTTTGTCATTAAAAACATTTGTTTCTCAACTAACTATGACCCGGAAGTCCCCTCCTCACTTTGAGAATTCCCGCTTTTGCTTCAAGTTCTCCTGCCTTTGCATACCGAACCTATGTTAATCTTGCACACATTGATTGATGTCTCCTGTGTTTCTAGAATGTATAAAATCAAACTGTTCTGATGACCTTAGGCACACGTCTTCAGAACCTCCTGAATCTGTGTCACGGGTGTGTGTCCTCAAACTTGGCCAAATGTACTTTCTAAATTCACTGAGACCTGTCTCAAGTTATTAGAGTTCACAATGGAGAGTGCATTGTAGCTCCACCCTGGGACTTCTCATTAACAAGTACTGTCCTGAATCTCTCCAGATGCAGTGAAACCAGGTATATATAAATTGTATGAAACTAAATGGCACTTATTTGAAGTATATGAATGAGTGTTGAGGAAAAACCACAAACAACCCACCTTTCAAAGAAGCAATAACACTGAATTCTGTGACGTTTTCAGAGTCAAATTGTTTCCTGCGTCATCTCCACTAAATTTGAAAACATTCCAGGGTGAGCTATTGTCCCTTCAGCCTTTGGCCCTCTCCCTTCAGTCCCCTGCATCGTCCCCTCAAGCCTTGCAGCAATCACATTTTCTGATTCTGCAAAAGCAGATGGGAGACCTGAACTCTGCTCACTGCAACCTCTACCTCCTGAGTTCCAGATTTTCTCCTGCCTCAGCCCCACGAGTAGCTGGGATTAGAGACAGGCACCACCACATCCAGAAAATTGTATGTTTAGTAGAGATGGGGTTTCACTATTTTGGCCAGACTGGTCTCAGGTGAACGGCCCTTCTTGGCCTCCCAAAGTGCTGGGATTACAGGCATGAGCCATTGCACCTGGCCTGAGAACAATGGCTTTTTAATGATATTTTTGAGCATGAATTCCTTTGAGAATATTATAAAAATTAGGAGCTCTCTCTAGTAAAATGCACACATACACAGGGAATGTTCCCAGAGCCTCTGAAGCCCCGCCATGTATCCCTGGCTAAGAATCCTTTCTCTATAGAATGTATTCTACTTATAGTGCTATTCATCACAAAACAAGTTGCCCGTCACGATCTGATGTTGAAATGCACATTTGGAATCTTACAATCACATAACATCAAGTGTTCGGTCAAGAAAGACAGACTCCTCCCACAGCAAAGTGGCAAAAACTTTGCACAGAACGCCAAGGCCTCCTTCTGGACTGTTTAGGATTCCTCCGTACACTTGAGCACGTGCACAACCATCTGAGATGCGAAACGCACAAAAGTTGGTCTTAATTTGAACAAATCAGCATCTTTCAGAAGCTGCAAAGAAATGAAGCGTCAGAGAAAGTGAAAATTGTCCCTAACAATAGCTCAGAAAATAGGGCTGATTAGGCAAATTGTAGAACTGAGTTTCAGTGACTCCCAGATGTCGTGGATCACCAATTACTGTTACCATACTCCTAGGAGCATCCTGCTTACCTGTTTGCCAGCCAAATTCAGTAGAACAGATTTTAGTCAGGCAGGCCTGGATTTAAATGCTGGCATTCTTTGCGGTATAAATTTGTGGAGGCTGCTTGGCTTCTCTGAACCTTGGTTACCTCATCTGTAAAATGGGACTAACAACAGAATCTACCTCATAGGATTATTGTGAACATTAAATTAAATAAGACATGTAAAGTACTTAGCACCCTACTCAGCAAGTGGGAAGTAGTTATTAATATGGCTGTTACTATGGACAGTAGCAGACGGCAATAACAACATAACTCAGGGGTTAGGAAAACTGGATTCCAGGCCAGACACGGTGGCTCATGCCTGTAATTCCAGCACTTTGGGAGGCCAAGGTGGGTGGCAGTTCACTTGAACCCAGGAGTTTGAGATCAGCCAGGACAACATAGTGAAACCCTATATCTATAAAAAATAAAAAAAAATAGCCAGGTGTGGTGGGGCATGCTTCTGGTCCCAGCTACTCAGGAGGCTGAGATAGGAGGATCGCTTGAGCCCAGGAGGTTGAAGCTAAAGGGAGCTATGATTGCACCACTGCACTCCAGCCTGGGAAACATGGCAAGATCCTGTCTCCAAAACAAAAAAATAAACAAAAAACTCTTGATTCCACGTTTGACTCCAATTACTTGCAGGTTTATCTTTATGCAGGTTACTAAACTCTCCCATTTTTAGTTTCCTCAACTGAAGCAAAGGGTTAGCCCCTACTTCAAAGTGTAGTTCACAATGGCTCAAGCCTGTAATCCCAGCACTTTGGGAGTTCGAGGTAGACTGATCACTTGAGGTCGTGAGTTAAAGACCAGCCTGTTCAACATGGTGAACCCCTGTGTACTAAAAATACAAATATTAGCCGGGTGTGGTGGCACACACCTGTAGTCCAAGCTACTTGAAAAGCTGAACCAGGAAAATTGCTGTAACATGGGTTGCAGTGAGCTGAGATCACACCACTGCACACCTGTCTGAGTGACAGAATGAGACTTCATCTCAAAAAACAACAACCCCTGGCAAAAACAAACAAACAAACAAAGTGAAGTTCAATGAGCTAATAATGCATGTGCTATATGTGCTTAAACATGCCTGGTGCACATTAAACACCCCGTAAGCAGCGACAATAAAGATGATGATGGTACTAATAGTAGTTAATATTCACAAAGCTCTTACTAAATGCAGGAACTGTTTTAAGCACTTTTCATGTATCATTTTTTATTAGTTGTCATAACCAATAAGGTAAGTCCAATTATTGTCTTTGGATGAGCGCTGCAACACTCAAATAAGTTGTGCTAGATCATAGAGCTGGTAATTTTTTTTTTTTTTTTTTTTTTGAGACAGGGTCTTGTTCTGTTATCCAGGGTGGAGTGCTGTGGCATGATCACAGCTCATCACAACCTCAACCTCCTGGGATCAGGTGGTCCTTCTGCCTCAGCCTCCTCAGTAACTGGGACTACAGGTACGTGCTGTCATGCCCAATTAATTTTTAAGTTTTATTTAAAGATGGTGTCTTGCTATGTTACTCAGACCAGTCTCAAAATTCTGAGCTCAAGCAATCCTGCTTCCTTGGCCTCTCAAAATGCTGGGATTACAAATGTGAACCAACATGCCAGACAAAATTTCAACCTAGAGAGAGCTTGAGACTGTGCCCTAAACCACTATTTTCTTGAGAATAATGTGTCAACATCAGCCCTGTATATCAGAGATTCAAGATCACTTCATATCAAGGAATATGCCCCGACATTCACATAGGTTCTTTTCTCTTTTCCTTAAGTGTCAGCCAGCTTGAGAAATAAAGGAACAGAGTACAAAATAAATTTTAAAGCTGGGCATCCGGGGGAGATATCCCATGTTGGTAGGTTCCGTGATGTCCCACA
Organism: Pongo abelii; assembly: GCF_028885655.2. Taxonomy (NCBI): domain Eukaryota; kingdom Metazoa; phylum Chordata; class Mammalia; order Primates; family Hominidae; genus Pongo; species Pongo abelii. The sequence continues at coordinate 41,542,386 of NC_072009.2, read as the reverse complement.
AGCCACAAAAACCAGCAAGTTTTCATTAGGGAGTTTCAAAAGGGGAGGCAGTGTGCAAGTAGGTGTGGGTCACTGACACTAAGTACTTTACAAGGTAATAGAATATCACAAGGCAAGTCGAGGCAGGGTGAGATCACAGGTCCATAGGATGGGGCAAAATTATAATTCCTAATTAAGTTTCAGGCACCATTGTCATTGATAACATCTTTTCAGGAGACAGGGTTTTGATAACCGGTCTGACCAAAATTTATTTGGTGGGAATTTCCTCTTCCTAATAAGCCTGGGAGTGCTGTGGGAGACTGGGGTCCATTTCACCCTGCAGTCTCGACCATAAGAGATGGCCATGCCCAGGGGGGCCAGTTCAGAGACCCATCCCCTGGTTTCCATTCTCTTTCTCAGGGATATTCCTTGCTGAGGAAAAGAATTCAGTGATATTTCTCCCATTTGCCTTTGAAAGAAGATAAATATGACTCTGTTCCGCCCAGCTCACCAAACATTGCTCTTATCCTCTTCTTTTTTTCAAGGTGCCCAAATTTCATATTGCTCAAACACACATGCTGTACAATTTGTGTTGTTAATGCAATTATTACAGAGTCCTGAGGTGATATACATCCTCCTCAGCTGACAGGATTAAGAGCTTAAAGTAAAGACAGGCAAAGGAAATCACAAGGGTATTGACTAGGGAAGTGATAAGAGTCCATGAAATCTTTACAATTTATTTTTAGAGATTGCAGTAAAGACAGGCATAATAAATTACAAAAGTATTAATTTGGGGAACTAATAAATGTCCATGAAATCTTCACAATCTATGTTCTTCTGCCATGGCTTCAGCCATTCCCTACATTTGGGGTCCCTGACTTCCAGCAACATCTCTCCCTTTCTTTTTATATAAATGTGTCATGGTGATGAAGCTTTGTTCATTCTCTTGATTTTGACACAGGATTCTTTGACTGGTCTGGCACACTAAAAACAAGCTGATTAAACAAAGAAACACAATTCCAAAATTTACTACAGTAGGGCCCCCATTAGACTTAATCCAAATCATGGGGTTTAATCCATAAATATTTTCTGCCACCTGATCTAACACCTCAGCTCCAGGCACAATGGATAAGTGAGCTTGAGAGGCTTCAAAAATTTGTTTCTATAATTTAGTTATTATCAGGCCTCTGAGCCCAAGGTAAGCAATCATATCCCCTGTGACGTGCATATACACATCCAGATGGCTGGTTCCTGCCTTAATTGATGACATTCCACCACAAAAAAAAAAGTGAAAATGGCCTGTTCTTGCCTTAACTGATGACATTGTCTTGTGAAATTCCTTCTGGCTCATCCTGGCTCAAAAGTTCCCCCACTGTGTACCTTGTGACTCCCACTCCTGCCCACCAGAGAACAACCCCCCTTTTTCCTTTACCTAACAAAATCCTGTAAAATGGCACCACCTCATCTCTCTTCGCTGGCTCTTTTTGGACTCAGCCTGCCTGCACCCAGGTGATTAAAAAATTTGTTGCTCACACAAATCCTGTTTGGTGGTCTTTTCACACAGACATACATGAAAGTTAGTGTCCTTACTCGGATCAGGGGACCTCCCTTGGGAGATCAATCCTCTGTCCTCCTGCTCTTTGCTCCATGAGAAAGATCCGCTTATGACCTCAGGTCCTCAGACAGACCAGCCCAAGAATCATCTCCCCAATTTCAACTCTGGTAAGTGGACTCATTTTACTCTCTTCTCCAGCCTCCCTCACTATCCCTCAACTTCTTTCTCCTTTCAATCTTGGTGCCATACTTCAATTTCTCCCTTCTCTTAATTTCAATTCCTTTTATTTTCTGGTAGAGAGAAAGGAGACATGTTTTATCTGTGGACCCAAAACTCTGGCACTGGTCACAGACTAAGGAAGGCAGCCTTCCCTTGGTGTTTCATCATTGCAGGGATGCCTCTCTGATTATTCACCCAGGTTTCAGAGGTGTCAGACCACGCAAGAATGCCTGCTTGGTCCTTCACTCTTAGCAGCAAGCCCTGCTTTTCTGGGGTGGGGCAAGTACCCCAAACCCTTCTCTCCATGTCTCTACCACTTCTCTGCCATTCTTGGGGGGTAAGAAACCCCTAACCCCTTCTCCTTCACCCTTAGTGGCAAGTCCTGCTTTTCTGGGGGAGTGGCAAATACCACAACCCTTTATATCTCTGTGCCCTAATCCATTATTTCCGTGCCACAACATCTTATATCTCTGTGCCCCAATCCCTTATTTCCATGCCCCAACCTCTTATATCTCAGCACCCCAATCCCTTATTTCCTCACTCTGAAATCATATGTCTGTGCCCTGACCTCTTTCCCACTTTTCTGGGGGGTAAGAACCCCCTAACCACTTCCCTCCATGTCTCTACTCTTTTGTTTGGGCTTGTCTCCTTCACTATGGGCAACATTCCACCCTCCATTCCTCCTTCTGCCTTAGCCTTGTTCTTAAGAACTTAAAACCTCTTCAACTCTCACCTGACCTAAAATCTAAGAACCTTATTTTCCTCTGCAATGCCGTTTGACCCCAACACAAACTCTACAGTGGTTCCAAGTAGGCAGAAAATGGCACTTTCAATTTTTCCATGATGCAAGATCTACATAATTCTTGTTGTAAAATGGGCAAATGGTCTGAGGTGCCTGATGTCCAGGCATTCTTTTACACATCAGTCCCTCATTAGTCTCTGTGCCCAGTGCAACTCATCCCAAATCTTCCTTCTTTCCCTCCCGCCTGTCTCCTCAGTCCCAACCCTAAACATCACTGAGTATTTCTAATCTTCTTTTCTACAGACCAATCTGACATCTCCCCTCCTCCCGAGGCTGCTCCTCACCAGGCCGAGTTAGGTCCCAATTTTTCCTCAACCTCTGCTCCTCCACCTTGTAAACTTTTTATCACCTCCTCTCCTCACACCTGGTCCGGTTTACAGTTTCATTCTGTGAGTAGCCCTCCCCGACCTGTCCAACAATTTCTTCTTAAAAAGATGGCTGGAGCTAAAGTCATAGTCCAGGTTAATGCTCCTTTTTCTTTATCCAACCTCTCCCAAATCAGATAGCATTTATGCTCTTTTTCAAATATAAAAACCCAGCCCAGTTCATGGCTTATTTGGCAGCAACCCTGAGATGCTTTACAGCCCTAGACCCTAAAAGGTCAAAAGGCTGTCTTTTTCTCAATATACATTTTATTACCCAATCTGCTTCCAACATCAAATAAAACTCCAAAAATTAAATTCTGGCCCTCAAACCCCACAACAGGACTTAACTAACCTTGTCTTCAAGGTGTACAATAATAGAAAAAAGTTGCAATTCCTTGCTTCCACTTTGAGACAAACCCTAGCCACACCTCCAGCACACAAGAACTTCCAAATGCCTGAACCACAGTGGCCAAATGTTCCTTCAGAACCTCTTCCCCCAGGAGCTTGCTACAAGTGCCAGAAATCTGACCACCAGGCCAAGGAATGCCTGCAGCCCAGGATTCCTCCTAAGCCATGTCCTATCTGTGCAGGATCCCACTGGAAATCAGAGTGTTCAACTCACTTGGCAACCACTTCCAGAGCCCCTGGAGCTCTGGCCCAAGCCTACCTGACTGACTCCTTCTCAGATCTTCTCAGCTTAGCAGCTGAAGACTGACACTGCCTGATGGCCTTGGAAGCCTACAGGACCATCATAGACACTCTAGGTAGCTCTCACAGTGGAGAGTAAGTCTGTCCCCTTCTTAATCAATATGGAGGCTACCCACTCAACATTACCTTCTTTTCAAAGGCCTGTTTCCCTTGCCTCCATAACTGTTGTGGGTATTAACAGCCAGGCTTCTAAACCTCTTAAAACTCCCCAACTCTGGTGCCAACTTAGATAATACTCTTTTATGCACTCTTTTTTAGTTATCCCCACCTGCCCAGTTCCCTTATCAGAATGAGATATTTTAACTAAATTATCTGCTTCCCTGACTATTCCTAGGCAACACACACACCTCATTGCTGCCTTTTCCCCCAGTTCAAAGCCTCCTTCACATCCTCCCCTTGTATCTCCCCACCTTAACCCACAAGTATAAGACACCTCTACTCCCTCCTTAGTGACTCATCATGCACCCCTTACCATCCCATTAAAACCTAGTCACCCTTGCACTGCTCAACAACGATATCTAGAGGCCCTAAGAATCACAAACTATGCTCAGCTCACTCTCTATATGTCTCACAACTTCCAAAATCTATTTTCTTCCTCATACCTGATGCATATTCTTTCTGAACCCCGGCTCCTTCAGCTGTACTCACTCTTTGTTAAGTCCCACAATTACCATTGTTCCTGGCCTGTACTTCAATTCTGGCCTCCCACATTATTCCTGTTGCCACACCTGACCCCCATGACTGTATCTCTCTGATCCACTTGATATTCTTCCCATTTCCCCATATTTCCTTCTTTCCTGTTCCTCACACTGATCAAGCTTGATTTATTGATGGCAGTTCCACCTGGCCTAATTGCCACACAGCAGCAAAGGCAGGCTATGCTATAGTACAAGCCACTAGCCCACCTCTTAGAACCTCTCATTTTCTTTCCATCATGGAAATCTATTCTCAAGGAAATAACTTCTCACTGTTCCATCTGCTATTCTACTACTCCTCAGGGATTATTCAGGCCCGCTGCCTTCCCTACACATCAAGCTCGAGTATTTGCCTCCACCCAGAACTGGCAAATTAGCTTTACTCAACATACCCCAATCAGGTAACTAAAATACCTCTTAGTCTAGGTAGACACTTTCACTGGATAGGTACAGGCCTTTCCTACAGGGCCTGAGAAGGCCACCGCAGTCATTTCTTCCCTTCTGTGAGACATAATTCCTCAGTTTAGCCTTCCCACCTCTATACAATCTGATAACAGACCAGTCTTTATCAGTCAAATCAGCCAAGCACTTTTTCAGGCTGTTAGTATTCAGTGAAACCTTTATATCCCTTATGGTCCTCCATCATCAGGAAAAGCAGAACAGACTAAAAGTCTTTTAAAAACACACCTCACCAAGCTCAACCACCAACTTAAAAAGGACTGGACAATACTTTTACCACTTTCACTTCTGAGAATTCAGGCCTGTCCTCAGAATGCTACAAGGTACAGCCCATTTGGGCTCCTTTTTATTAGGCCCCAGTCTCATTCCAGACACCAGACCAATTTGGATTGTGCCCCCAAAACTTGTCATCCCTGCAATCTTCTGTCTAGTCATACTCCTATTCATTGTTCTCAACTACTCATACACGCTCTGCTCTTGTTTACGCTGCCAGTTTACACTGTTTCTCCAAGCCATCACAGCTGATATCTCCTGGTGCTATCCCCAAACCACCACTCTTAACTCTTGAAGTATATAAATAATCTTTACTGGCAAGGCTAGGCTGTACCTCCTTAGGCACTCTCTAATTAGATGTCCTAGGTCCTCTGAATTCTTAGTCCTTTAATACACATTTTTCTCCTTCTCTTATTCCATTTAGTTTTTCAATTAATACAAAACTGTATCCAGGCCATCAGCGATAATTCTAAATGACAAATGTTTTTTTCTAACAACCCCACAATAGCACCCTTTACCACAAAATCTTCCTTCAGCTTAATCTCTCCTACTCTAGGTTCCCACACTGCCCCTAATACCGCTCAAAGCAGCCCTGAGAAAGATTGCCCATTATCTCTCCATACCACCACCAAAAAATTTTCACCGTCCCAACACCTTACCACTATTTCGTTTTATTTTTCTTATTAATATAAGAAGGCAGGAATGTCAGACCTCTGAGCCCAAGCTAAGCCATCATATCCCCTGTGACCTTCATGTACACATCCAGATGGCCGGTTTCTGCCTTAACTGATGACATTCCACCACAAAAGAAGTGAAAATGGCCTGTTCCTGACCTAACTGATGACATTGTCTTGTGAAATTCCTTCTGGCTCATCCTGGTTCAAAAGCTCCCCAACTGAGTACCTTGTGACCCCCATTTCTGCCCGCCAGAGAACAATCCCCCTTTTTCCTTTACCTACCAAAATTCTATAAAATGGCCCCACCCCGTCTCCCTTCGCTGACTCTGTTTTTGGACTCAGCCTGCCTGCACCCAGGTGATTAAAAGCTTTATTGCTCACAAAAAGCCTGTTTGGTGGTCTCTTCACACGGACACACACGAAAGTTATGTCCAATGATAAATTATCTTCCCTACCCAGAAGGTGTCCTTTGACCATTTCCCATGAATGATCAGTCTCATTATAGGAATACAGGGTGATGCAGAAATCCAAAGTATTCCAATCGCACTGCATTTCCATGTGATGCTCGAGACTCACTACCCAGTCTCCAAGCCAAATAACAGACTGTCTTAAATTATTAATTTGATTTGCCAATTTTTGATCAATGCATTGTTGAGAATTCCACATTTGGGTGGAATTGGCTTGCCAAACATTAACAAAATGAGCCATTTGAATGGATGGGTGTAATGCCATTCCGCAGTGGTAGCCATTGTAGTGACTGTAATTAGGCCCAAGATAACAGTGATTAAAGTGGAAACAAATCCTTTAGATCTTTCTAGAGTTCGCTGTAGCACTTCATTAATTAAATGTACTGAGGGGGAGGATTCCCAAGGTCTAGGCAAAGTTACCAGAATCCAGATTCCTTCTCAAGCTTGAACCAACATTACACTTTTCCTGGAGTCAAAATGGGAGTTAATACAAGTGTATAGATAACAATTAATTCATTTGACAGTTTGATTACTTGTCCAAAGTTTGATATTTCATACTAACAGCATGTAAGAAGGCTTAACACAACTCTGTATGGGAACAGTCAAGTTGGAGGTAAGTAAAGCAGAATGTCTGGGTGTACGTTGATACTGAGAGAGTGGGACGGTAGTGGGAACAACAGTCAGAATAATTTTCCTTTCCCATACTCACAGTCCAGACATGGCAATAGCCAGTTTCCAAAGTTCTGGGTGTTCTGGGCTCAGAATGGGAAGTACCATATGAGGCCTGAGGAGGGTAATGCTTTTATTTTCCCATTTTAAGGAAAAGAATGAGAGCTGATCCTCCTATGCAAAGTAGAATGATATTCTCATTCTCCTGCTAAGAAATAAAATAAGTAGCCTCCAGGCATTCCCTTTCGCCAGGGGAGCAATAGTTTTTTAAATAGCCCTTTGGTGCCCAGTCTATTACTAAACCATATGAGTCATTTTTTAATATTACTGCATATGAGTTAACACAATCTTCCCAAATTAAAGTTTTAGATGGGCCCTCAAAATTTTTAGGGCATGGTTTTCCTGGAGGTTTATATTGAATGTATGGGATATCTTCCATTACTCCTCCTTTCATTTGTTTTAAAGGAGAAAGGGAGAAGCCAGAGATCAAATGTCCCATTTTATCTTTAGCTGATCTTTGCAGAAGGTAAGCAGCCCAGAATGGAGTTTCTAGATGGATGCAATCAGGTGCATGTCCGAGGCACAGTGGTGAGTATTTATAACCCATGGTTACATTACATGCAGTGCCTTCTTCTCCTAGATGAGCCGGGCAATGGTCATCTGTGCTCCAGGCATCCACACACTATCGTTAGTGTAGATTTCTGTAGGAACATCTATCCAGCTGAGAGATCAAATAAGTGGAGGAAAAGGCACATAAGCCCAATAAGAATTGGTCAGGTAAATCATTGTGAGAGGAGACTGGTGAGACAGAAAGTATAAGGAGGAGAATCATTAAATAAAACCTAGTGTGAGTGAAATTTAGTTCTGAAGGAGAAAGGGAAGAACAGAGGGATGTTATTTTCAGGCTAATAGAAATGGTGAGATTTTTAGGTTTGTAAGGAGAAAAAGAAAGGTAATCAGAAGTGTGATTAGTTAGATGGGTCTCCATTGCCATCAAAGAGGATTGATTTACACCCATTGTGATATGGTGTGCCTGTTTCTGAGGAGTCAGCACAGATCTCACCACATCTGAAGTCAGTCTCTGACACAGATGTCTTTTCGTTGTGATTTTCATTGTCAGTATTCATCCAAAGCTTGAATCTTCTGGTGGGTACCCAGACAGGGGATTGATGATCTCCTGCTGAAACAAAAGCATATCCTCTTCCCCATGTTATAAGTGTGCCAGGTTCCCAGGTATTTGTTTGGGAGTTTTTCCATAACACTGGATTGCCTCTGTTTAAGGAAAATTTTTTGCCTGTATAATGGCGTTCGGCTGCAGTTAGAGTATTTTCTTTAGGAACATTGAAAAAAATTAAAATAAACAATGCCAAATGTATTTGGGAGTGTGGAGTAGTTAAATCATCTTTTGGTTATTCAGACTGTTTGGAAAATTGGGTTTTTAAAGTGCAATTGGCATGTTCCACCGCAGCTTTTCCCTGAGGATTGTAAGGCATTCCAGTAATATGGGAAAATCCCCACTGTTGCATAAATGAATCAAAAGCCTTGCTATCATATCCAGGGACATTGTCTGTCTTTATTTGATATAGAAGCCCCATAACTGCAAAGCAAGAATACAGATGCTTTTTAACATGGGCTGTGCCTTCCCCTGTTTGGGAAGTAGCCCAGATAAAACCTGAGAAGATATCTACAGAGACATCCACATATGACAGTCTGCCAAAGGAGCTAACAACATGAGTCACATCCATTTGCTATAAAGCATTAGGAGTTAGGCCTCTAGGATTAACGACAGGTATGAAGAACTGGCAGTGAGGGCAGCTGTGAACAATAAACTTAGCCTGTTTCCAGGTAAAAGCAAATTTATCTTTTAATCCAGAGGGATTGACATGAGTGAGATTATGGAACTCCTGAGCTTCTTGGGTTGTAAAAGAGACCAAACAGTCGACTTTATATTTACTGGCAGATATGGGTTCTGGTAAAGTGATATGAGACCTAATATATGTAATATAGAAAGGGTGTCTACATTGGTGAAACGCCTTTGTAACCTTGAAAATAAAGAAGCCAATTCAGAATTATCAATATGTTTGATAGTAGCAGTTTCCATATTTTTGGTGGCATGTACAAGATAAGTAGAATCTGAGACAATATTTAAAGCTTTGGGAAAATCCTCTGAGGGAGTAATCACAATTATCTCTGCCTTTTGAGCAGCAGTATAAGAGGTAGAAATAAGTTTGTCTGTAAGACCTATATAGCCAGCATTGCCATTACTGGAGCCACCAGTGAACACTGTAATGGCCTCAGGAATGGGATGATTTTTTTAAATCGAGGAACTGCCCAAGACGTCATTTTTATAAAATCAAACAATTTGATTTTTGGATAATGATTGTCAGTAACGCCAATAAAATCAGCCAAGTGAATTTGCCACAGTGAGAATGTTGAAAGGTAGCTTGAAATTTGAGCCAATTTAAAGGAACTACAATAATATTTGGATCAAATCCAGAAATTTGAAGTATTCTGCACTGAGCCTGTCCAATTAATATGTCTATTTGGTCTGGATAAACAGATAGTGTTTTTGACCGAGAATGAGGAAGAAAACACCACTCCTCTAAATCATTATGTTGAACTATTAGTCCAGTAGGGGAGTGTGGTGAAGCAAAAATCAGAAGCTGAAGAGGCTGAAACGGCTGTACTCTAGATAACTGGGTGTTCTGGATTGTTTCCTCTACAAAGTCCAGTTCTAGTAAAGCCTCAGGGGGCAAAGTCCTGGCGCTATGGAGGTAGGAATTTCCCCACAGCATAGTGAACAAGTTAGCACATAGGTTGGAATGCCTAAAGTAGGTCTTAAATAATTAATGTTACCCAAATGTTTTTGGAAGTCATTTAAAGTTTTAAAAGAATTTCTCCTAATGTGAACTTTTGAGGTTGAATACATTGTTTATCGACCACAATTCCTAAATAATGAACAAGAGTAGTCTGTTGAATTTTATCCTGAGTGAAGTGTAATCCAGCCTCTGTAACACAGTGGCTTAAAATTTGGTAACAGTCAATTAGTTTTTTATTAGTGGGGGCAGTAATTAAAATATCATCAGTATAATGAAGAATATAGGCCTCAGGAAATTGGGCTTAAACTGGTGAAAGCTCTTGTCCAACATAAAGCTGGCAGATTGTAGGACTATTTAGCATTCCCTGAGGAAGTACTTTCCATTGATAATGAGCTGTGGGCTCCTGATTATTGATAGATGGTACAGTAAAAGCAAATTTTTTCACATTCTGATTTATTTAAAGCAATATGAAAAGAACAATCTTTAAGATCAATAACTATGAGAGGTATTAAAGCAGGGGCAGGTATGTCAGGTTGGACGTCCCCCATAGGTTTAATTACAGCATTAATGGCCCTTAAATCTGTTACCATCCACCATTTGCCTGACTTCTTTTTTTACTAGGAACACAGAATTCCAAGGGGAAAGGGAAGGTTCCACATTTCCAAGTTGCAACTGCTCAGAAATCAATTGATTTGAAGCCTCCAGTTTTTCCTTAGAAAGCAGCCACTGCTGAATCCAGATGACTGGTTGAGGAACCAAAACGACAGGAGGATGAGGGGCTGTAGTGGATGGGGGAGAGCCTGCAGAATGATAGGTAAACTGTAGTTTGGTCCTGGAGATATTAGCTGATGTCAAAAGGTTTGAAGAGAAGAGAGTTAGCTTATCTATGGTACTGGGCCCTGTGAGCCACTGCCATGGGAGTTTCAAGTACTGGCTATTCATGAAAGGAAGTGAGATCAGTAGGGAGTAATGTTAAGCCAAAGTCACCGAAGTTAGACTTTGAATTTTCGGGGAGGAGTAGTCAAAGGGAGAGTCTGGTCAAATAATGAAGGTTGTGAGGGAGAGGAAGGCTGAGGAAAAGACAGAGAAACTGAGGAAAACGCCAAAAGCTGCAGGAATGGCAGGGGGTCACAAGATCTGCACACCACTAAGACAGCATGTACCAAGGCCCAACCACCCCACAGAGTGCGGGAATGTAATACTCTGCCAAGATCAGTTTCCAGAATGCTGTACCAACACAATTCCACAATTTTATATACACAGTTCCTTTTTCAGGAAAACAAGGACAGTATTTCAACACTGTCCAAATAGAGTGGCCATATTTTTCATGGTTACTCGGACACCACCCTGTTTTAATAGGAGTTTAATGTACCAGACATAACCATGATGTTTAGACTCCTCATGACCCATATTTAAAACAGACCTCACACAGACTACTCACCACTCATAAGGGAGTCTAACACGCGTATCTGCAGCCAAGCCGATTGACGTTTCACTGCACCTACCAAAGGGAATCAGGTTCCCTCACACACTTAGGAAAAAAAGAAAGACCACATGGGCACCAGATATTGGGGAATCTGCTCCAATATTGATGTAGGTTCTTTTCTACTTTCCTTAAGCATCAGCCAGCTTGAGAAATAAAGAGTCAGAGGACAAAAGAGAGAAATTTAAATCTGGGCATCTTGGGGAGACATCACATGTCAGTAGGTTCCATGATGCCCCACAAGCTGCAAAAACTGGCAAGTTTTTATTAGGGAGTTTCAAAATGGGAGGGTGTGTGCGAATAGCTGTAGGTCACCGACATCAAGTACTTTACAAGGTAATAGAATATCACAAGGCAAGTAGAGGCAGGGTGAGATCACAGATCCACAGGACTAGGGCAACATTATAATTGCTAATGAAGTTCCAGGCACTATTGTTATTGATAACATCTTATCAGTAGACAGCGTCTTGAGATCAATCGGTCTGACCAAAATTTATTAGGCAGGAATTTCCTTTTCCTAATAAGCCGGGGAGCACTATGGGAGACTGGGGTCTATTTCACCCTGCAGTCTCGACCATAAGAGATGGCCATGCCCAGAAAGGCCCGTTCAGAGACCCATCCCCAGGTTTGCATTCTCTTTCTCAGGGATATTCCTTGCTGAGAAAACGAATTCAGTAATATTTCTCCTATGTGCTTTTGAAAGAAGAGAAATATGGCTGTGTTCTGCCTGGCTTACCAGTAGTCAGAGTTTAAGGTTATCTCTCTTCTTTCCTAAACATTGCTGTTATCCTCTTCTTTTTTTCAAGGTGCCCAAATTTCATATTGCTCAAACATATGCTGTACAATTTGTGCAGTTAATGCAATTATTACAGGGTCCTGAGGCAATATAGATCCTCCTCAGCTGATGGGATTAAAAGATTAGCATACAGACGGGCATAGGACATCGAAAGGGTATTGATTGGGAAAGTGATAAGTGTCCATGAAATCTTTACAATTTATGTTTAGAGATTGCAGCAAAGCAGGCATAATAAATTGCAAAAGTATTAATTTGGGGAACTAATAAATGTCCGTGAAATCTTCACAATCTATGTTCTTCTGCCATGGCTTCAGCTAGTCCCTCTATTTGGGGTCCGTAATTTCCCACAACAACTTCACTAATGTTTGAGACACTTCCCATTTCCAGCTGCAGCTCCCCAACCTGCCTCTTCAGTTTTCATGGCTTGCGGGGGAACAACTGTACCCAAAAGATGCTGTTCTAAGAGAACACAGACAGCCTTCTCCAAATCCGTCTAGATCTGCTGTTAGTCTCAGTCAGCAAATGTCCACTGACTACTCTAGTATGAGATGGACAGCACTTCTCCCTGACCACACCAACAGAAAGCATTCAGGTTTGCTTGATGATTTCATAAGGGGAATATATTGAGGTGGAAGAATGTTCCCTACATGCTTGTTTTGCAACTTCCCAGATCGGGCAGGCTCCAGTGAAAATCATGTGATTAGGGAGCCCAGACCAATGGCAGACCCAGGGCCCACTACTCTCCTCCAAATTTGCTAGGCTTCCATTGTCACAGCTCACAGGAAGCCAAGAAGAACACCAGGGACAGATGGCAGATATCCTGACTTCCTGAAAAGGATGGCTAATTGAATATAGCTAGGTTACATTAATCATCCAGGGTCAGAGAACACAACAAGGAAAGGAGAGAGGAGAGAAATCAGTCCCGCCTTTCTGGTCAGTTGGCACAGGAGCAGTGGCACAAAATGGGTTTATGTGGGGGATTTAGCTCACTTAATCTCTATCAAGGCACCCCCTACTTGCAAATTCCCCAAAGATACATACAACTTCAATTAAAGGCTAGCCCCAGCCTCCCCTCTGCTGAGATTGCTGCCCTGAGCTGTTCCTTTATAGAAATGCTGGCAATACCACGTCTACTCAGCCACCTATGGTTTAGGGGGACCATACAGGCTTGCATTAGCACTGCTGGATTTAGAGGCAGGAAGACCCAAAACGCAGGGATAGTCTCCTAGATTTAACTATTCACAGGGATTAACTGGTCATTATCTCGTCTGGGATGCGTGTTCTGCAGACCCTGCTTTCTATTTGTACCTCTCATCTGGCCCTGCCCAGGATTGATTTCAGCAACCATAAATTTGGAGGGAGCTGTCCATCTTGGAAAAGATTCTGGAATGGAGACCTGAAAGCAAGGAGGAAACATGTTTCCCAGGAACCAAATACAAACAATTTTCAAATACAAATCATGCCTGACCACTCCTTAGGCTTCTTTGAGTAGGTTACAAGACTACAGGCTCAGGGAGCTTCAGGAGATGTGCACCGTCGGGCCTCAGTGAACAGAATCTGTAGGGAGTTGCCACATGGCCTCTGACCTTGTGTATGATCTAGGTGAAGATACATATTTTTCTCACAATATGACAGACAGCATGAAGCTAGAAGCAGATACACTTGAGATGACAGAACCAAGAATCCAAAAGCTAGTGTAAAATAAGTCTAAAGTGCTAATTAAAAGATGAAATTTATGAATAGCAGGAACAGATACAGTCTTGCACTTTGGTCAACAACATTAACAAAACCAATCAAAGGACCCTGCCCAGGTTTATATTTTTGTCACTGTTACCCTCGGCACAAAACATAATCTTGTGAAGTCCAAGTTCCTAACTTGTAAAAGTGGGATAATAGCCCCTACATTATGATATTGTTGCGAGAATTAAATCAGTTAATGTAGGCAAAGTGCTTACGGTGATGATGATGATCGTGATGATGGTGGTAGTGGTGGTGGTGATAATGGTGATGGTATGATGATGGTGGTGGTGAAGATGATGCTGACGATGGTGATGGGTGATGGTGCTGGTGATTATGGTGATGGTGATGATGGTGGTGGTGATAGTGATGATGGTGATGGTATGATGATGTGGTGACAGTGACGGTGATGATAGTGTTGATGGTGATGGTCATTATGGCAATGATGGTGGTGGAAGTGATGGTGATGATTGGTGATGGTGATGATGTTAGTGATGATGGTGGTAATGGTGATGGCGGTATGATGGTGATAGTGATGGTTATGATGGTGATGGTAATACTGGTAGTGATAGTGATGGTGATGGTGATGGTGTTGATGATAATGTGATGATCTTGATGGTGGTGATGGTGATGAGGATGGTGGTGATAGTGGTGATAGTGATGATGATGGTGATGGTGATGATATTGGCAATGATAGTGATGGTGATGATGATATTGATGATAGCAATGATAATGATGGTGATGGTGAAAATGGTAGTGATAGTGATGGTGATGGTGGTGACGGTGATGTGATGATGGTGATGGACATGATGGTGATGGTGATGATGATGGTGGTGATAGCGATGGAAGATGATGATGATGATGGTGATGTGTAACACATGGTGCCAATCATAGTGCTTACCACTAGGCAGTCTCATTCCAGAGCCTATGTTCTTAACCATCTTGCTGTACTAATTCTCATAAGAGTTAAGTATAATTATTATAATTATTACTGACTAGGAAGAAATGTGGCTGATCCACAGCATGTGCAAAAATGACTTTAAGGATAACAGCTGACAGCAGTTACAACCTGAGTCACGTAAAGACTATCCGTAATCAGGTGGTGACAGTACCAAGCTACTTTTGCAGCATGGATATCGCAAGAGTAGAGGCCTAAAGACACAGCAGGATCAGAGGGAAATGACTATGGCCGGGTGTGGTGGCTCACCCCTGTAATGCCAGCATTTTGAGAGGCTGAGGGAGGTGGATCACCTGAAGTCAGAAGTTCGAGACCAGTCTGGTCAACGTGGTGAATCCCCGTCTCTACCAAAATACAAAATGGTGGTGCTGGGCATTTGTAATACCAGCTACTCAGAAGGCTGAGGCAGGGGAATTGCTTCAATCTGGGAGGCGGAGGTTGCAGTGAGCCCAGATCATGCCATAGCACTCCAGCCTGGGCAACAAGAGTGGAACTGCATCTCAATAAATAAATAAATAAATAAATAAATAAATAAATAAATAAATAAGAAAAGAAAGAAATGACCAGAATGACCAAACCATAGCATAAGAACATTAGTGAAGACCAGGTATGGTGGCTTATTCCTGTAATCTCAGCAATCTGGGAGCTTGAGGCAGGAGGATCACTTAAGACCAGGAGTTTGAGACCAGCCTGGGAATATAGTGAGACCCTGTTTCTAAAAAAAATTAAAAAATAATAGCCTGAGGACCTGGCATGTTTTGCCTGAAGAAAATAATTGAGGGACATTCCAGCCTCTTTCTAAGGCATTAAGCCTGCTACATAAAATCCAAGGTCCAGAAGTAGGCCAGGTGAATATGGGTCCTTGGCAGACAGATCTCAGCTCAATATAGGAAGTCCATTCTGAAATGTTGACCCAAGATGAACAGGAAGCCTCGTGTCCCAGAAGCATCTGAGTGCTGACAGAATCCAGAAGTCTAGGACTCAAACACTGTATAGAGGAGTAACTATTTTACAGGCTCTAAATAGCTCCTCCTAGTGTGGAACTAGGAACATCTGATGACCACATGCATCACCCGGGGGGTTTGTTAGACACATTGATCCAGAGTCTCCACCCCAGCCACTGAGTCTGAATCTGTATTTTTCACAAGTTGTACAGGTGATCTGTGTGCACTTGAATGCTGACAAACACTGATGTGGAGATCATCTGAAAAAGACCCAGATCCAGGTGGGCTGCAGCTATGAAAAGCAATAGAGGGGAGAAACAGTGGGGCAAGGAAGAGTGTGTGGTTCTAGAGTCTTGTCTCTATGGGGACAGCCCAGCTGAGCTTCCAGCCCAGCTGCTCCAATTATCCCTGTTTTTTATCTACTGGGGCTCAGAAGAGTCCGTCTTATTTGCATAAGGAGGCCTGAGGTAAAGGGGCTTCTGGGTACAGGTACTCATCTGACACCTCATTAAGCCATCTTGGTAAATCATCTCTAGAATGCCTGTTGTTATTTTAGGAAACAACATAAAGGGAACGATAATTAAAAGTAAAACCCTGAGTGGAAATTTCTACTTCCTTCCAGTGGTTGGCAAGTAAAGCACTTTGGGAATTTTTTGGTAAGGAAACATTTCTATATGTTTTCACCAATTACACATCATCAAAGCTTGTCTATATTGAAGGTGTTTTTCCCTTTCCTTTCCAGGTGCTTTGGGTTTGCAGTTTTATTCTATTACTGTCTTTTATCTTCTCTTTTTTTTTTTTTTCCATTCCATTGAACATTTTCTGATTTTACTTTGACTTGCAATGGGAGAGGGTATTGCTTCTAGATGTTACATGACATCCGAAGCATAAAATGGTAAACGAAGCTGCAGGTCGTTTTCAGCTGAAAAGGCAATTATACGATTCATAGTTATGACCATGCCAGAGTATTTTTTTATCTTAGGTCTCCATCGGGATTTCATCCAGGGATTTGCTGTCCAGTAGAAAGTTCACCTTTGAATTATCCACTGTCTGCAACCTCCTAGCCTTGCTGCTCTCCTTCACAAGTGCAAGGGCATTCCTGTTAGACCTTCTCCCTTCTTGGAACTTCCAGGGCCCTGGTGTTGCCGTATTCACCTTGTTTTCAGGGCCCTTTGTCATGCATCTTTCCAGTCCCTCATGACCCTCATTGCCTACCTGCTTGGCCCACGGTCTAGGACCTTAGCCCCTTAGTAACACTCCTTAATCTGCCTTACACACTCTCCTCCTAATCCTCCTCTCTGATAAAACCCGAACTTCGAGTCATCCCACCATATGCCTTCTCTGCTTCTGACTCCATCCTGCTGGGAGAGGAGAAAGCGCACAGAAGCACCAGCTGAGGCCACCACAGTTTCATGGTCTCAAGCTTTCCTTAGATTCTTGTGCTCTCCAACAACTGTTTTAGTTGTCCTAAATCCACTCTTCTGGAAAAAAACAAAATAAAACAAAACAAAACAAAAAAACTGTCATTTGGCCCCAATTCCCAGCCTCACAGAGGAGACTTCTCTTTGTTACAGAATGTTGACAGCTCTTTCAATACCAGTATTTTTGTTAACTCACTGAGGCTGCTTTTAGGATACTGAGACAGGTTCCATGGCCCTGTGATAAAGCAAATGAATTTGAATCTCTCAGGTGTGGCCCAGGGTTCTTTTTTAGTTACTTTTGTTATCATTTTTTTTTTTAGAGATATCATCTTTCTCTGTCACCTAGGCTGGAGTGCAGTGGCGTGATCATAGCTCACTGCAGCCCGTAACTTTCTGGGCTCAAGACATACTCCTGCCTCAACCTCCTGAGCAGCTGGTACTACAGTTGCAAGCCACCATGGCCGGTTATTTTATTTTATTTTATTTTATTTTTGAAACAGAGTCTTGCTCTGTTTCTTTATTAAAAATTGAATACTATCTAGGAGAGACCTATCATACAATAAATAGCCCCGGGGTAAACATATTTCATAAGGTCCAATGTCATGAGTTTAACTCTTTTACTGTTATCCAAGTACTGTCTTACCTATAGCCTTTTTTTTTTTTTTGTCAGAGTCTTTCTGTGTCACCAAGGCTGAGTCCAAAGGCACAATCATAGCTCAATGCATCCTTGAGCTTCTGAGTTCAAGCAATCCTCCACCTCAGCCTCATAAGTGGTGGCACTACAGGTGAATGTCACTGGGCACAACTGTTTTTATTTTTTATTTTTTTCATAGTAGAAATGGGGTCTCTATTTCTCAGCTTCTTGAACTCCTGGACCCAATCAGTCCTCCTGTCAGCATCTCAATGTTCTGGGATTCACTGCATGAACCACTGTTCCCAGCCTCATTTTTTTCTTTTTAAAATTTTGCTGGGCAGGGTGGGGTGTGCCTGTGATCCTAGCTATTTAGGAGGCTGAGGTGGGATGAATGCTTGAGCCCAGGAGGTCAAGGCAGCAGTGAGCTATAGACTGTCATTACCTTGCAAGAGAAAAAAAGATAAGAAAACCCCCTCTGTGGGCCAAGGTGATGTAGCCAGCTGACATAGGATTTTACTTAGAATTAATTTTACTTATTTATTTATTTATTTTTTGGGACAGAGTTTCTCTTTGTCTCCTAGATTGGAGTGCAGTGGTATCATCTGAGCTCACTGCAACCTCCTCCACCTCCAGGGTTCAAGCAATTCTTGTGTCTCAACCTCCTGAGTAGCTGGTACTACAGGCATGTGCCACTACACCAGGCTGATTATTTTGTATTTTAATAGATATGGGGTTTCACCATGTTTCCCAGTCTGGTCTTGAACTCCTGAGCTCAGGCAATCCGCCCACCTCTGCCTCCCAAAGTGCTGGGATTATAGGCATGAGGCACGCACCCGGCCTTGGATTTTAGATAGAATTTAAAAAGCTCGTGATCCCCTTGAAGTTCTTTCATCATCTTCCCAGACATACAGGAAGCCTAGGTAAAAAACACCAGGGTTAGAGGTTCTCTGCGGTCTTTGAATCAGGGTGAAAGAAATGGACAGGACCTCAGAGTTCAATGAATATAATCCTCATTAAAATCAGATATTATAATTCAGTCAGTGAGACCCAGAGACTTTTCACAGCTGACTCCTAGCATAGCTGGAGGAGACCTGTATCTTGATTTTCTGAATCCCAGTTCTCACACAGTGTTGTGTTAATATATTGTGTTAAAAAGAAATGTAAAGAAGGAGAGAGTACTATGGAGAGAATAGCTGGGGGCAAAAATAAGAAGCAATAGTTATTCCCAGGATGTATAAGTTGGCTATTACTTGGTTTGTTTTGCATTCAACATAGATCAGTTTTCAAGCTTCAAACCCCCCCCCCAAAAAAAAAAAACAAGCCTGAAGCTCCCTTCTAGCTCCTCACTTTGGATCTGTGACTAAATCCTGATGGATTGTCTGAGCAAGATATGTGGAGAGGTAGATAGTGGGGCCTAGGCACATCATGAGTTCTAAATGGCTGATGTCATTACAAAAACCATAAGCAAGAAAGGACCTACTGTTTCCAGGAAGTGGGGGGAAAAGTTTCTAAGGAGAAAGTATGAGTATTGAAGAAGGAGGGTAAGGGTTCTGTAGCAAAGAAGAGGTTATTGGATGGTCCCTGTAGGTTGCGAGTGGAAGAGGGGTGCACAGCAAGGCGGGGTGTGAGTGAGGTATGCTCAGAGATCATTTTTGTTTTTGTTTTTTGACCAATAAAGTGTTCAATTTTTTTAGTTTTAAAACTTTAAAATTTTATTTTTTTTTTTTTGATCAGTGAAATGAGAGATGGTTTTGGGGATGTTTGGGAGCCATCTAAGAGGTTTATTAAGCTGGAGATTATCAAATTAAAATTTGCATTTTAGATAGATGCTTTTACATGGAAGATAGATCTAAGATTTTGTTTCAGTTAAGAGTTAGAATGCAGTTGCTGAGATTATGAATCATTCATTCATTGATACAAATTTATGTAGTTCATAATGTAAGTCAGTCACTGATCTAGAAAAGAAAAGATAGTCCAAAGCAGCACAGTGACAATGGATATGGAGTTATATAACCAACAACACATACAGAGAAGACAGATTTGAGAAATACTTAGGAGACAAAAATCAGTAGGACCTGAAAATTAATGAGGGCAATGAGACGTGGAAAGAAAGGAGTAAGAATGTTGACAGATAGTTGAGACAAATATGTCCAATATTTTAGAATTATATAATAAATTTAAATAAATTTTCTGTCAAGAGCCCCAGAAGCATTAAAACCCAAATGCTAATACATAAAGATCAAAAAAGCCTTCATTTGAAACATCTTTGAATGAGGAGACTACTTTGGACTTTGTTATTTCTCCAAGGCAGAGATGCAGGCCTGCTAAAGGGAGGTAATAATATCAACTACCAAACTGTAGGTTTAACTGAGAGAGGTTGAAATGAAAAGTACTAAAGTCTTGCTGGGCCTCTTTCAACAGCCTCATGGTAAGCCATTCCTACCAGAATTCTGATTTCATCATAGTGGGGTTGCTTTCATGTAATTTTGGAATAAGCTTTTAAAAACCGAGAGCAACAAGAACAGCATGTGAACAGACATGTGCTGGGGGGCAGAATGAATTGAGTAAAGTTTATACAAAAAAAAAAGGGGGGATTTTATGAATGCTACTTTAAAGGCAAAAGACTAGTCAAAGCACCTATTTTTGCTTTCTTAATTCCTTACCTGCCACTACAAATAAAGAGCAGCAAAGTTAAAAGAAAAAAAAAGCTATGTGCTGCAAATGCCTTTAAAGACACTTCCTTAGCAGTTCATTTTGTTGTGTACATCATAATGTCTTGCTAAGCAGGCTGCCCAGCTCAACTTCTAAACTCATGGTTCTGTGAGATGAAAAGTGAAATGTAGTATTTACAATCCTGGGAATGAATTAATCCCTGGTAAAATAGAAGGATTTAATTTTCTCATCTGCTCATATCTAGCTGGCTTTTTATCGAAGCAGGGTACCAGGGATCTGTTTCTACTTGTCGCCACAGGGCAGGGAACTAGAATCAGCTCCTGAAGCTAAATGCCTGAAATGTCTCAGACAAGTAAAAACTGACAGAATTCATCACCACTAGGCCAGCCTTACAAGAAATTCTCAAGGGATTCCCACATCTGCAAGTGAAATGATGATTACTATGAAGAAAACACACAAAAAAAGTATAAAACTCACTGGTAGAACACATACACAAAGGAGAAAGAGAAAATAATCAAACTTTATCACTGCAGAAAACCACCAAATTACAAGGATGAACAATTAAGAAGGGAAGAAAGGAACAAAGGATATATATCTATATATATATATATAGATATATGTATATATATACAGAAAATAATTAACAAATGAGAGAAGTCCTCACCTATCATAATAATCTTGAATGAAAACTGATTAAACTTCCTCCCTAAAAATATATAGACTGGCTGAATGGATTGAAAAACGTGGCCCAACTATAGGTTGCCTACAAGAAACTCACTTCTTCTGTAAAGACACACATAGACCGAAAGTGTGGAAAAAGATAGTCCATGCTAACACAAACCAAAAGCAAGTAGGGTGGCTGTACCTGTGTCTGATGAAACAGACTTGAAGTCAAAAATGATTTTAAAAAGACAAAGGTTATTATATAATGAAAAAGAGATCAATTCAGCAAGAGGACATAACAATTCTAAATATTTATGCACTCAGCACTGGAGCACCCAGGTGTATAATATAAACCAAATATTATTAGATCTAAAGGGAGACACAGAGTCCAATACAATAGCTGGGGAATTCAACACCCCTTTCTCACGCTGAACTGATCATCTAGATAGAAAATCAACATCAAAACACGATTTATACTGAACTTTGGACCGGACACAGTGGCTCACACCTGTAGCCCCAGCACACTGGGAGGCTGAGGCAGGCAGATCCCTTGAGGCCAGGAGTTTGAGACCAGACTGGCCAACATGGTAGAATGCTGTCTCTAATAAAAATACAAAAATTAGCTGGGTGTGGTGGCTGGCATCTGTAATCCCAGCTACTTGGGAGGTTGTGGCATGAGAATTGCTTTAACATAGGAGCGAGCTGGAGGTCGCAGTGAGTCAAGATCATGTCACTGGTCTCCAGCCTGGGCAGCAGAGACTCTGTCTCAAAAAAACAAAAAAGCAACTGCATTTTAGACTAACAAAGAGATAATTACAAAACATTTCATCCAACAGATGCAGAAAACACATTCTTTCATCAGCACAAGAAACATTCTCCCTATTCTGGTCTATTCTACCATACGTTAGGCCACAAAACAAGTCTCAACAAATTTAAAATTATTGAAATTAGATCGAGTATTTTTCCTGACCACAATGGAATAAAACTAGAAGTCAACAACAAGGTGAACTTTTGAAATTGTACAAATACATGGAAATTAAACAGTATGCTCCTGAATGATCAATGAAGAATATTTTAAGTTTTCTTTTCTTTCATTTTCTTTTATTTTTTCTTTTCTTTTATTTTTATTTATTTATTTATTTATTTATTTATTTATTTATTTTTTGAGTAGCTAAGAACAATTGTTCTGAAGACGCAAAGCTAAACTAACTTCTGACATCCAAACACAGCCTGACAGCGTAGCTACAAACTTTGCTCCTGATCCATGGGTAAAAGGAGCTCTCAGCTTTGCGGAAGCCTTCTATTTGTGCAGCCTGCCGTGCGACAGAAAAGACGCACCTGTGAGCAAGAACCATACACTCAATATACCACTGCTTGCTCCTAAGTGCCCAGAATTTCATCCAGAGAAGTAGCTTTAGAAGTTAGGTGATGAATTCTATTCATTTATTTTAAAATTTTGTATATATAAATATAATATATTTGTATGTTATATTTTTATATATTTTTAGGCAAAGTCTTGCTCTGTTCCCTAGGCTGGAGGGCAGTGGTGTGATCTTGGCTCACGACAACCTCTGCCTCCCGGGTTCAAGCGATTCTTTTGCCTCAGCCTCTTGAGTTGCTGGGATTACAGGCATCTGCCACCAAGCCTGGCTAAACTTTGTATTTTTAGTAGAGATGGGGTTTCACCATGTTGGCCAGGCTGGTCTCGATCTCTTGACCTTAAATGATCTACCTGCCTCAGCCTCCCAAAGTGTTGAGGTTACAAGCGTGAACCACCGTAAGCAGTCATCTTTTTTTTCTCAAGCAGAAGAGCAAAGATGAGGGGTTCTCCATCCTAACAGCACACCAAGGATATTATCTGCCTGCATTAGGAAGCGTCCAGGGCATACAGGATGACAGGAACTTCCAATGCGATGAATGAGAGTGTCTTGGAGTTACTTGATGGGATCCCTTTGGATGCTTCTCATACCTCCACCCTTCCTGAGGCTTTGCAGCTGGGCTTGGGAAGAGGAAGACCCTTTAATATTTAGGAGAGCAGAGAAAGAGGGAGAATGGAGAAGCCACATACTATAGTCTTCTGTGTTTTACTGGCTAAAAGGGCTGTAGATACTTTACATGCCCCCCATATTGTCAACAGACCAGGCAAGGTGACTGACATCTGTAATCACAGCACTTTGAAAGGCTGAGATGGGCGGAGCACTTGAGATCACGAGGTCAAGATTAGCCTGGGCATCATGGCGAAACCCCATCTCTACTAAAAATACAAAAAATCAGCTGTCCGACTGGGCGCCGTGGCTCACGCCTGTAATTCCAGCACTTTGGGAGGCCAAGGCGGGTGGGTCACGTGGTCAGGAGACCGAGACCATCCTGGCTAACATGGTGAAACCCCATCTCTACTAAAAATACAAAAAAATTAGCGGGGTGCGGTAGTGGGCTCCTATAGTCCCAGACACTCGGGAGGCTGAGGCAGGAGAATGGCGTGAATCCGGGAGGTGGAGCTCTCAGTGAGCCAAGATAGCGCCCCTGCAGTCCGGCCTGGGTGGCAGAGAAAGACTCCGTCTCAAAAAAAAAAAAAAAAAAAAAATCAGCTGACCGATGTGGTGTGCACCTGTAGTTCCAGCTAATTGGGAGGCTGAAACAAGAGGGTCACTTGGACTCGGGAGGCAGAGGCTGCAGTCAGCCGAGATCGCACCACTGCATTCCAGCCTGGTGACGAAGTGAAAGTCTGTCTTAAGAAAAGAAAAGGCCTGGCGCGGTGGCTCACGCCTGTAAATCCCAACACTTTTAGAGGCTGAGGCGGGTGGATCACCAGGTCAGAAGACCGAGACCATCCTGGCTAACATGGTGAAACCCCGTCTCTACTAAAAATACACAAAAAATATTAGCTGGGCGTGGTGGTGAGCGCCTGTAGTCCCAGCTACTCAGGAGTCTGAGGGAGGAGAATGGTGTGAACCTGGGAAGCGGAGCTTGAGGTGAGCCCAGATCACGCCACTGCACTCCAGCCTCGACAACAGAGTGAGACTCCGTCTCAAAAAAAAAAAAAAAAAAACAAAAAAAGACAAAAAAAACAAAAACAAAAACAAAAAACCCCAAATTGCCAACAGGAAGAAGGCAGAAACAAAACAGGTGCTCACAGCTGCCAGAGATTTGTGGGCCCTGCCTGGGGTATAGGTCTAAATGCCGGCTCTGCATTGAAGACATGAGGGAATTTCTTTGTCTTGTTCTTGCTGCAGCTCCGTGTAACTGCATACCATGATATCTCTTTCCTTTCTGGGTGATAATGTCCCATCCATAAGCAGGTTACTAACAAAATGGAGGACAGGACTTCACTCTTCCCTGAACACCTACATGGGGAAGATCCCTTTTACTGAGCACCATGGCTACAATTTTAACAGTTACTGCAAAATAAAAGTTGCTACATTCTCATGATGATGGGTTTTCCTATCACCTGAAAAAGTAGTTCACCGTGTGTCTGTATCCAGGGTGAAAAACACTTTTAAAGTTTATATATGCCTCAGTATTTCCCTCAAAATAGCACAGGCTGAAGCTTTCACAAAAAGAAAACCAGAATAAGAACTGGAAAAACACATAAGTATAAATTAACAGCCACAAAATGGGGAAGTTAGAGACTATGAAATAGATTTGTCTTGCGGAAAGATACAATCTGAGAAGCAATTCTGTAGGACTTAGCTGAAAGTCAATGGGAGACTGATCAAATGAAGTGGTAGAAGCCATGTAATTTGTCAAACCACTCATCTGTGACAAACCCACATAGAATCCAAGGAATGTAGGTGATCTGACAAAAGGCCTCATGTTTAAAATTTGCCCTAAGTTTCCCCAAATACACCAAAAATTTCCCCACTTGAGCCACTTTTTCAGATACAGTTTAGCTGTCTGTTCTTGTGACACTAGGTGCCTTTAGAGAATTCTTGGGAGCCGCGTGTGGTAGCTCACACCTATAATCCCAGCATTTTGAGTGGCTACGACAGGTGAATCACTTAAGGTCAGGAGTTTGAGACAAACCTGGCCAACATGGTGAAACCCCGTCCCTACCAAAAATACAAAAAATAGCCAAGTGTGGTGGTATGTGTGTGTAATTCTAGTTACTCAGGAGGCTGAGGCAGGAGGACTGTTTGTACCTGGGAGGCAGAGGTTGCAGTGAGCTGAGAGTACACCACTGCACACCAGCCTGGTTGACAGAGCAAGACTCTGCCTCAAAAAAATAAAAGAACATAAAAATTATTGGGTCTGCGTGCAGTGGCTCATGCTTGTAATCCTAGCACTTAGGGAGGCTAAGTTGGAAGGATGGTTTGAGGTGGGGACTTTGAGACCACACTGGGCAACATAGTGAGACACCATCTCTGCCAAAAAATAAAATAAAATAAAACCGATGTTAAGATATTTTTGTGTAGAAAAAGAAAAAAAAACAAAAAACAAAAAAAAAAACGACCTGGGCATGGTGGCGTGCACCTATAATCCTAGCTCTTGGGAGGCTGAGACTGGAGGATTGCTTGAGCTCCAGGAGTTTGATGCTGCAGTGAGCTAGGATTATGTCACTGTGTTCCAGCCTAGGAAATAGAAGGAGACACTATTTCAAAAAAAAGAAAAGAAAAGAAAAAAAAGCTAGACACAGTGGCTCAAGCCTCTGATCCCAGCATTTTGGGAGACCCAGGCAGATGGATCACCTGAGGTCAGGAGCTTGAGAATAGCCTGACCAACATGGTGAAACTCTGTCTCTACTAAAAATACAAAATTAGCCAGGTGTGGTGGCACATGCCTGGTGGCTACTTGAGAGGCCAACGCAGGAGAATAGCTTCAACCTAGGAGGCAGAAATTTCAGTGAGCTGAGATCGGGCCATTGCACCGCATTTTGGGCAACAAGAGTGAAACTCTTACTCAAAAGAAAAAAAAAGAACTACTTTTTTTACTGTTACAATGATAATAATAGAGGCTTTTCTCTCGAGGAGCTCTATACACATAGGCTGGGTGCGGTGGCTCACGCCTGTAATCCCAAAACTCGGGACGCTAAGGCAGGCAGATCGCTTGAGGTCAGGAGTTCAAAACCAGCCTAGCCAACATGGTGAAGCCCCGTTTCTACTAAAAATACAAAAATTAGCCCAGCGTGGTGGCATGTGCTCTTGCTGGGTTCAAGCGATTTTCCCACTTAAGCCTCCTGGGTAACTGGGATTACAGGCACCTGCCATCATGCCCGGCTAATTTTTGTATTTTTATAGAGACAGGGTTTCACTATGTTGGCCAAGCTGATCTTGAACTCCTGATCTCAGATGATCGGCCCTCCTCAACCTCTCAAATTGCTGGGATTACAGGCATGAGCCACCGCCCCTGGTCTTTGCGAAGGGCAAGACAAACTGGAATGGATTCATCGGAGAGACTTGCGCATGCCCTGGAAAGCATTATAGTTAGACCCATGGGAGACAGGTTAGTTTTACTGTCTGTGTTCCCCATGTGTTGTTGCCCATGTGTTGCTCCCATGGTAATCCTGCTCAGTAGGAGAGAAATCACAGGTTCGGACATTTGGTGTATGTCCTTGCCTGAGGAGCCAATCGGGTAAAGCTACCATACGCGGGATTAGTACTGAAGGACTCTAAGTCAGAATCCCACCCAGGAGGACCGATACGGCAGCACCTCGGAACCTTTGTTGGCCTCGGGTAGGCGGTCTTCTGTAGTCCCCTCCAGGGGGCCGCTCCGCCCCGTGCTGGGCAAGTCCTGCAGTGCTCTAGGAACCGGAATCCGGTGCAGAGAGCCCCTCATCCTGGGAAACAGGCTGCTGCCAGAAAGGCGGTCACCCCGTGACCCATCACATAACGTGTTTGTGGGGAACCTGATGCTAAACTATTCGTAGACATCTTGCTTCTGGGTCAGGGTTTTCTATGGAGCAGAGCAGCTCCCTGGATGCTAGGTATTGAAAGTCAGACCTCCACACAAGGTCCTGTGCACCCGTGTGCGGGGGAACTGGTGATGTGGCGTGTCCTGTGTAATTCAGCCCTTGACATATGCCTTCCTTCCTTTCTCCTGTTCCCGAGAACCTCGTTCCCTGGCGCGCTCATGCCCAGCCACCCCGGAGCCCTGGAGCACGCAGTGGGTGTCCCTCGCGAGAGCTCATCGGCTCCCGCAGTACATTCGGGAGGCGCCCGTCCCCACCCTCGGGCTTTCCAAGGTGCCGCACCAGGGGTTGCTGAGGTAGGGGTGGCGCCCCTGCTCGTCTTTCCACCTCTCCGATTCCACCTCCTCCCCGCACCCCGCTGGGAACTCCTCCAGGGCCTGAGACTGGATTCGTCGAGCCTGGTGAGAATGACTGAGGAGTGGTTGTCGGAGGGTGTGCCCCTGCGGTTCCTGTCCCACTAGTGTTCACGCGTGCCCAGTGGTGGCCGTTGGGGTCACGGCCTCTCTTTCTACCCCAGGCGCGCGGGGATGGGATATGAACCAGTCAATCTTGTGCTTTCCTCCTCTCTCCGCTCTCCTGGTCAACCAGCGGACAGTGGGGAACTGCGATCAGGTCGGCGGAGTTAAATGGCATGAAAGGTGGGCCGCTTGCTGTGATAAGGTTCCAACTGGGTCCCTCCGCGAGCCCTGGGTCCATAAGATGTCGGCGGGGAGCGTTAGACTTGACCATCAACTCGGGATTTCTAAGGTAGAACGGATAACTCTGGTCAGCAGCACTACCACCTGCATCTACTAGATGTCGCTCTTTCACTACGTCGTTTCTTCCTCTTCAATTGTTTCCACAGTATTTTCAGTTGTTCTTCAGTTTGTTTTTCTTTTTCCTTTTACTTTTCTTACTCCTTTTTCTACACACTGAAGTTGCTGTGGTTTTACATTTACTTCTTCTTCTTTATTATTTTTTTTTTTTTTTGAAAAGTTGGAGTGTGAGAATGCAATCTCGGCTCATCACAGCCTCAATGTTCCTAGTCTCCCTCAAGTGATCTTTCCATCTCAGCCTTCCAAGTGGCTGAGATTGCAGGAATAGCTTGATTCTGGGACGTCGAATCTGCAGTGAGCCATGATCACGCCATTGACCTGCAGCCTGAATGACAGAGAAAGACCCTGTTTCAGAAAGTAAGAGAGACAGGTTAAAGAAATAACTTCTTGAAATCACTACAATTAATTGTGATCTAAATTACCTTTTACATTTTTATATTTTTCACTCTCTCACTAGTTTATTATTATTGCTGTTCTTATTATTTCTTTGTATTATTGTTTGTTATTATTGTTATTGTTTTTATTATTTAGTTATTTAGAGATGGAGTCTTGCTCTATCACCCAGACTGCAGTTCAGTGGCATGACCTTGTCTCACTGTAGCCTCAAATTCCCGGGTTCAAGTTCAAGACCAACCTGGGTAATATGGCATAACATCCATGTCTACTAAAATCTGTCACTGATATCCCCAGGGCCATTGAATATGGCAAGTGCAATTTCGGAGGCTGAGGCAGGCACTTGGCTAGAGTTCGGGAGTTTGAGACCAGCCTGGACAACAGGCTGCAGTGCATTTGACTGACCAAGGCCCAACACAGCCTCCACCTCCGGAGCCCAGGTGATGCTCCCACCTCAGGCTCCAAAGGAGATGAAACTACACGCTCCTGCCATCACACCCTGCTAACATTTTATTTTATTTTTTTAAAGTAGAGACATGGTCTCACTGTATGGCCAGGGCTGGTCTCAAACTGCTGGGCTCAAACAATTCTTCCACCTCAATCTCCCAAAGGGTTGGGATTATAGTTGTTAAGCCGTGATGCACTTCCCTCTTTCTTATTTCCTTCATTTTTCTTTTTTCTTCCTCTTTCTTTCTTTCCTTTTCTTTCTTTTCTTTTTCTTTCTTCTCTCTCTTTTTCTTCCTCCCTTCTTTCTATCATTTCTTATTGTCTTTTTCGGTTTCTCTGTCTTTCCATTTTCTTTATCTTTCTTCCCTTTACATCTGTCTGTTTTTCTTTACATTTATTTTTCTTCATCTTTTTTGCTGTCTCTCTTTTCTCAATTCATTTCCTGCCATCCCTCCATCTGTCTGTCTTTGTTTGGATTCTGGAAGGGTCTCCTAATTCTGTATCTCCCTGTGGATCACAAGCCTCTGAGACTTTTGCTTTGTTGTTTTTCCTCTTTGTTCCATAAAATGCATTCACTCTTCTTTTATTTACATACTCTATGGATGGTCAAGGGCTGGAAAGAAAGAGATGGACCATAAATGTGATTGGTTTCACAAGAGACATGGAAGACTGAAGAATGCACGATGAGTACTTTTCTAAATATCCTGTTTATTCTCCCAACTGCGCTCATAAAAATCTGGATGCATTCAGTGGGTTGAGGGATCTCTGTGTAGTCATGACCCTGCAATTTTACTTGACAAGAGTGGCGATGACAGACGGGTGCCACAGAAAGCTACCCTTCTTTGGCACCAATTGAGCATGGTGACAACAGATTCAAAATGGCCTGTGTATGAACTTGATGGTCCTGTTTTTCTGCTCTGGTCTTTTGGAATGAGTGGAGCCTTCCTGTGTCCCACCATTTCCTTGCATTTTTTTTTTTTTACATACATTCATTCACTTATTTATTTATTTATTTATTTTAAATATAGTCTCGTTCTCTAGCCCAGGCTGTGGTGTTTTATTGGCTAGCTGCAATCACCACCTCCCTGGTTCCAGCGATTCCCCTGCCTCAGCCTCCTGAGTAGCTGGGATTACAGGTATATGCCAACCTACTCACCTAAATTTTGATTTTTATTAGAGACTGTGTTTCACCATGTGACCCAGGCTGGTCTTGAACTCCTGACCTTCAGGGATCTGCCTGCCTCAGCCTCCCAAAGTGGTGGGATAAAAGGTGTGAGTCACTGAACCCAGCCTAAATTGCAATTTTTCAAAATTAATTTGGGTTTTGTTTTGTTTTTCAAATAAATAGGTCATCATCTAATGGCCACTGTTATTGAAAGGCCACTGTTATTGAAAGTGGCCACTGTTATTGAAAGGTGGCCATGAGGGAGGCCTGGCCAACTTCACAGAGCCTCAGGCAACTGCTTTCTCTCCTTCTCTTCTGGAGGCCCCTCCTTGTCTCCCTCACTGCCTAGGGAAACTCCATCCTTGTGGGGACCCTGTTGTTCTTTTATCCCTGTAGGTAAATTGTGTCTTGTTCTCTTGCCAAGGTGGTGGCATAGTATCAGCTGGCTGCAGTCTCCATCTCCTTGCTTCCAGTGATTCTCCTGCCTCAGCCTCCCAAGTAGCAGACGTTACAGGTGCGTGCCACCGTATCCAGCTAATTTTTGTTTTTTTAGTAGAGACAGGGTTTCACCGTATTGACCAGGCTGATCTCACAATCCTGACTTTGTGCTCCACCAGCGTTGGCCTCCCAAAGTGCTGGGATGACAGTCATGAGCCACTGGGTCTGGCCACCATCATTGGTTTTAACTGGAGATTCAAGACTCAAGGCATATCTCATTCTATGCCACAGAATGACTTCTTTATCCTGCCAACCCAAGAAAGCTGGGCCCCTTCTGATTCATTTCAAATGGAGAGTCACTTCATGTTTGGAAAACAGATCTGCTCCCAAGTTCAGTGGTTGGATGTGGCATGTAGGAGGACGGACTGTTTCTTCTGACTTAGTCTGCATGGTGTGGCCTAGTGCTGGAGCTCAGTGCAGATAGATGGCTCCCTCTACCTTGGGTTCCATTGTCCCCACCCTGGAACACCAGCCTTGGCAGATCCTGGCGTTTCCTGGCCATTAAGATCTGTCAGAAACCACATCCCAAGCTTGGATGCCCCGAAGGACTGTGGCTCACACCTCTCTGGAAACATTTGAAATCTATCCTCTATGCATGGCCACCTAAAACCACAGGAGCACAGGACACTCGACTACCATCCACTTCACTGGTTTGTGGAGAGAATGCTGAAAGTCTCTTGCTGACTCTCTCTTAACTCGAGTTCTTCAAGGGCATGTGGTCAGGACATAGTGAGACCAGATATATTAAGTCAGGCTGGGTGTGGTGACTCATGCCTGCAAACCCAACACTTTGGGAGGCTGAGGTGGCAGGATTGCTTGAGCCCAGGATCTTGAGACCAGCCTTGGACAACACAGCCAAAACCCGATGTGCATGCCTGTGGTCTCAGCTACTCAGGAGGCTGAAGTGGGAGAATCACCTAACCCTAGGGTGGCTGAGGCTGCAGTGAGCTGTCATGGTGTCACTGCACTCCAACCTGGGCTACAGACACAGAGAGACCCTGTCACAAGTAGAAAGACAGACAGACAACACCTATATTATGTCCTTCTCAGGGTAGGCTGAAAAACTAACAGAATACAACAATTACGAATTTTTTACATTTTAAATTTAAAACTATTTATTTTTTCATTTGTGAAGATTGTGAAGCCAGCTAATTTTTGTAATTTTGTAGAGATGAGGGTTCACCATGTTGCCAAGGCTAGTCGTGACTGCCTGGAATCAAGGAATCCACCCTCTCTCCGGCTCCCAAAGTGCAGGGATTAAAGGTGTGAGCTACTGCTCCTGACAACATTGTTTTTTTTTTTTTTTTTTCTTTTTTTTTTCTTTCTTTTCTTAATTGTTTGTCTTTCCAGGAGTTTTATGGCAGGGTGTTTAGCTGGCTTGTTTAAATTAATTCTAAATAAGAACTGAGGATGTCAGCTTCTGGCCTCATGGACTCTGGGCTGAGAAGTCCCCAGGTCTGTCTATCATGGTACTGTACACGTAAGAAGCAAACAAGTCGTAATGTTTAAAATAAATAATTTTGTTGTACAGAAATATACGGATGCACCCCAAACACAGAAATGATTCTTTAAAAAGTTGTCTTAGTCCTGGTGAGTGTGGAAATTATTATTTTAGGTTTGGAGCTTGACTGAGAGAATTTCCAGTCGGTCTCTGGATGGAAGTTCCACATGATCCAATAGGTGTGGACTTAGGCTGTGTCCCCCCAGGGACCCTGGTTGATTAGTTATGGGGACTGTCTGCCAGGGTTTCATGACCCACTGTACTGTGGGGGCCTCCATCCTTCCCTTCCTTTACCCCCTCCGGGTGATGACAATTCATTGAGGGCTGACACTCTCATTGGCAGAAGTTGGGCATCACCTGGCGGCCATTGTTACTCTGAAAATGGAGGCCTCAACGAGGAAGAAAGCTCGTGGCTCCCAGGCACACCCCGGGGCAACTGTGTCTTCTCCAATGCCCCCACCCCCACCTCTAAGTTTCTCCCTCTGTTGTTGCCTAGGGAATTACCACCCTGATGAGTGGGTCTGATTGTTCTTTGATCAGTTAAAAAAATAGATAAACATGCCGGGCATGGTGGCTTACACCTGTAATCCCAGCACTTTGGGAGGCAGAGGCAGGTGGATCACCAGGTCAGGAGTTCAAGTCCAACCTGGCCAGTATGGTGAAAACTTGTCTCTACTAAAAACACACAAAAAAATAGCCAGGCATGGTGGTGTGTGCCTGTAATCCCAGCTACTCGGGAGACTGAGGAAGGAGAATTGCTTGAACCTGGGAGGTGAAGGTTGCAGTGAGCCGAGATAGCACCACTGCACTCCAGCCTGGGCAACAGAGTGAGAGTCCATCTCAAAAAAAAAAAAAAAAAGAAAGAAAAATAAAGAGTCCAGGCACAGTGGCTGACGCCTGTAACTCTAGCATTTTCAGAGGCTGATGCGGGTGAATCACCTGAAATTGGGAGTTTGAGACCAGCCTGACCAACATGGAGAAACTCTGTCTCTACTAAAAATATCAAGTTAGCCGGGCTTCGTGGCACTTGCCTGTAATCTCAGCTACCTGGGAGGCTAAGGAAAGAGAATTACTTGAACTGGGGAGACACAAGTTGCAGTGAGCAAAGATTGCACCATTACTCTCCAGCCTGGACAACAAGTGTGAAACTCCATATCCAAAATAATATTAATAATAATAATATAAAAATAAGTGTGTTACCAGGAAAAAAAGAAAAAAAAAAAAAAAACAACAGTGACATAAACAAACTCCTCTGTCCTTTCAAGGCAGCAATGATGCTATAAAGTGATCCATCTCTCTCAGCTTCCCAAAGTGCTGAGATTACATGTGTAAGACACTGCACTCAGCTATGTGTAATTTCTATGTGTACTTTGTTTTTTTAATTTAATTTAATTTAATTTAATTTAATTTAATTTAATTTAATTTAATTTTTGTTTGTTTTGAGACAAAGTCTCACTGTGTCATCCAGGCTGGAGCACAGTGGTGCACTCGTGACTCGCTGCAACAGCCACCTACCAGGTTCAAGCAGTTTTCCTGCTTTAGCCTCCTGAGTTGCTGAGAATATTGGAAGGTGCCATTGCACCTGACTAATTTTTGTATTTTTCATAGAGACAGGGTTTTGCCATGGTCGCCAGCTGGTCTCGAACTCTTGATCTCAAGTAATCCACCCATCTCAGCCTCTCAAAGTGTGAGAAAGAGTTTCTGGGGTGCCAGATGGGTTAGTCTCCCCTGTGTGAGGCATTCATTTGGAGCCATGGGTGCCTCTGAGGAGAAATGTCTCCTTATTGCCTTCATGTCTTTATGCCCTGAAAGCATAGCAGCTTAGAGGCATTCCACAGGTTCATAAGGGAGATACCACTCCCTTGAAGCAGTGGCGTATAGTCAAACATATTGGCTCCTCCTGAAACCCACTCCCACCCATTTCGGTCCTGATAAGTTAAAGATCTTGAGTAGTTACACACACGCCTTTGCTCAAGGAAATTCACAAAAATCTCTGCTGCTATACATCTTATTGAATGACACTGATTAATCCTTTTCCTCATCCCTTTCTACCCCTCCCATCTGCTTAAGAACAAACGGCTTGTAAATCAACGAATTCAGCAGAGCTCCAGAGCTCTGGGCTGTGAGCAAGCCTCCGGAGCTCCGGTCCCCTGGACCCGCCATTTAAACATTTATTTTGTCTCTTTCCAATTCCGCTGTCTCTGCCGGACTCGGGGTACCCACCAGCTGTTGTGGGGCTGGTTTCCCCAACACAAAGTGCTGACGTTACAGGCATGAGCCACTGTGTCCGGCTATGCGTAATATCTTAACTCAGCTCATTCCTTGACTGGGTACCATGGGCATTTCGGACACTTTCTCATGGAACTTACTTGTGCCTCAGGATCTGTTCGCACCCAGTCAGGTCCACAACACTTCCGTGTCATGCTGGAGTTCTGCTGTGCACACCCACTTACACCCAGTGTGTGATGAGCGGCTCAGATCACTAACTTTGTGGCTCCATGGTTGGGCATTTGGTTTCTACTAAAAGCCAGAGGCTAGCTGAGAGAGCCTGTAGCTAGAAAGAATGGTTATCTGCAGATAATGGCAGGGCCTTGCTCCGAAATCCTCAAGACCTCCATTGTGATTTGGAATAGCCTCTGTCTCAAATGGTTGGTCCTGTTTTTCTGCTCTAGTCTTTATGAATGAGTGGAGCCTTCCCGTGCTCTGCCACCTCCTTGCATTTTTTTACATTCATCTATTCATTTATTCATGTATTTTTCAGAAACGTGGCCTTCCTGTGTCTCCGAGGCTGGAGTGCAGTGGTAGGATCATAGCTCACTGTGACCTTGAGCTGCTGGGCTCAAAGTGATCTTCCTCTGCCTCAGCCTCTGGAGCACCTGGGCCTACAGGCATGGAGCGAGCCATAACACAGCACAATACCCCGCTAATTATCTTCAATTTTTTTAAAATTGTTTTCTTTTTTTCTGAGACAAAGTCTCCCTCTGTCACCCGGGCTGGAGTGCAATTGTTCCCGGACCAAACTGAGGGTGGGGCTGTTTATTCTCACGACCTGATAATAAGATACGGATGAACTAAAAAACAGGGAGTTTTCATTTCTGTTACCACTTACAGGGAGAAAGCCTGGAAATATCACCAGACCGACTCAAAATTACAAAGGTGTATAAAGCTTATGTACCTTCTAAGCTACCTGCGTAATCTTAAGAGTGCATGCATCCAAAGGTGGAATCAATTTATTTTATTTTATTTATGTATTTAGGTATTTATTTATTTATTTTGAGATGGAGTCTTCCTCTGTTGCCCTGGCTGGAGTGCAGTTGTGAGATCTCAGCTCACTGCAACCTCCACTTCCCGAGTTCAAGTGATTATCTTGCCTCAGCCTCCTGAGGAGCTGGGATTACAGGTGCCCACCACCATGCTGAGCTAATTTTTGCATTTTTTTTAATGACGGGGTTTCGCCATGTTGACCAGGCGGGTTTGGAACTCCTGACCTCAGGTGGTCTGCGGGCCTCGGCTTCCCGAAGTGCTGCGGTGACTGTCTTGGGTCATCACGCCCAGCCTGCCTGTTTTGCACTAGAAATGGGCTCTCTCCTTATCACGGTATAAACGCGTCTATATTGTGGAATATGGCGTGCGTGTGTACGTGCGTAGGCGCATGTGTTTCTCCATGTTTTCCAGAGCCATAGTGATTCTTCCCCCGCAGGGGCTCTGGTCTATTACTTGTTGGGAGCTCCTGGGAGGGCACCGGGCTGATACTTCCATCTGTTGTCATCTGGCGTCATCTAGATGTCACCGTTTTTGAAGTCTAGGAGGCGCACAGGACGCTGTGGCCGCCCGCCAATGGTAAGGAGCCAGTGTGGCTTCTCTCAGCTCCTTCCAGTCCTACCCTAACCCTCGGAGGCCCGCCCTACCCCCGTCCCTTCATCCCCTCCCTCCTTGCCCAGAAAACCTGTGGAGATTCTGGCTGGACCAGATTGTTGATCTTTTTCATCAGTTGCTTCCTTTTCTTTCTTTGTGTGTTTGACCCTCGTGGACTCTTCTGCCTGAGTTTTACAGACGGCAGCTCCACCCTAGGCATTTTCATTAGTGGGGACTTTTCTGATTCTCCCCAGGTGTTGTGAAAGCAGGTAGATGTCAAGCATGTTGTACTGAATGACATTTCTCAGAAATAACCGAATGAGTGTAGAGGAAGAAGCATGCACTGCATAACTTTCAAATCAGCGATGGCAGCACTATGAATTCGGTGTCTTTTCTGGAATCAGCTTGTTTCCTGGGTTGCTCTCCGTGTCCCCCCACCCACCCCAGGCTAGGAAATTTTCCAGAGTGAACTACTGTGCCTCCTTCCCTTCCCCCTCCTGTTTTGTCCCCTCCCCCTCACCTTGGTTCCTCTTCTTGGAGGCTGGCAGCTTTCCTCTTCCTCTCTCCCTCCCTCCTTAGGGAAACTCAACCACCTTGGCTTAGTCACTTGGCTTAGTCACTTGGCTAAGTCACTTTTTGCCGTTACGTTATGTTTAATATTTTTTTTTTCCCCAGCCAGCATATTGATAAAGTGGAAAGTGCATCATAGCCCCTCTCTGGGCCTTACTATTTTTTTAGAGTTTCTTTTTCTTTTCATCTTTCTTTCTCCTTTCATTTCTGTCTTAAAATTTATTTCTCCATTTCTTTCTTTCTTTTTCTTTCTTTCTTTCTCTTTCTTTTTTTCTTCTTTCTTTCTTCTTTCTTCCTTCCTTCCCTTTCTTTCTTTCTTTCTTTTTTCCTTTGTCTTTCATTCTCTCTTCCCATATTTCTCTCTTTCTGCTTCTTTTTTCATTTTCTTTCTTTTTTGACTTTTCTGAGATGGAGTCTCGCTCTGTCACGCAGGCTGGAGTGCAGTAGCACTATCTCAACTCACGGCAACCTCCACCTCTGGGTTCAAGCAATTCTTCTGCCTCCCCCGCCCCCCTCCCGTGGGTAGCTGGGACTACAGGCCCGCACCATCATGGCTGGCTAATTTTTGTATTTTCAGTAGAGACAGGGTTTCGCCATATTGGCCATGCTGGTCTCGAACACCTCAGACTCCCACATTGCTGGGATTACAGCCAAGAGCCACTGCACTCCCTCATTGTTTCTTTTAAAGGTATTGTTCCTTTCGAAATGTGACCTCCTTCTGGGTTTCCTTTATATCTTTTTCTTTCAGGACTCGCAATCTTTATTCGTTCAAGTTTTTCAGATGGAGTCTTGGTCTGTTACCGGAGCAACAGTGCATTGGCCTGACCACGGCTCACCACACAGCCTTGACCTCTCGATCCCAAGAGATGGTCTTATTTCAGCCTTTTGAGGAGTTGTGACTACAGACGCATGTCCTTGTGTCCTGCAAACTTCCCCCCCCCTTCCCCCTTTTCTTTCTCTTTAAGTAGAGACAGGGTCTCGCTATGTTGCCAGAGCTGGTATCAAACTCCCAGGCTCAGGCGATTCTCCCACCTAACCTCACAAAGTGTTGGGATTATAGAATTGAGTCACCATGCCCTGCCCTTTTTGTTACTTTCTCTTTTTTTCTTTCTTTCTTTTTTTCTTTCTTTCTTCTCTGTCTTTTATTCTTTCACATTTTCTCTTCCTTTTTTCTTTCCTCTCTTTTTTTCCTCCCAGCTTTCCATCATTTATTTCCTCATTCTTTATCTGTTTCATTTTTGTTCCCTTTCTATGTCTCTTTCTCTCTCTCTGTTCCTCTTTTTTTTTTTTTTTTTTTTTTTTTTTGACAGAGTCTCTCTCTGTTGTCCAGGCTGGAGTGCAGTGGCACGCGTGGTGCCATCTCCACTCACTGCAAGCTCCGCCTCCAGGGTTCACACCATTCTCCTGCCTCAGCCTCACGGGTAGCTGGGAATACAGGCGCCTGACACCGCGCCCCGCTAATTTTTTGTATTTTTAGTAGAGACGGGGTTTCACCGTGTTAGCCAGGATGGTCTCGATCTCCTGACCTCGTGATCCACCCGTGTCCGCCTCCCAAAGTGCTGAGATTACAGGCTTGAGCCACCGCGCCTGGCCTCTCTATTTCTTTATATTTCTTTGTCTAGATTTTAATAATTCTGTCTCTCTCTGTTTCTCATTTCCTTCTTCCCTCCCTCACTCGCTGTTCCCTTCCCTCCCTCCTTGTTTTCCTCCCTCTGTCTCTTTTCTCCATTCCCTTTCTCCCTCTCTCCCTCCCTTCCTCTGACTGTCTTTGTCTGGATTGTAGAAGACTCTCCTCATTCTGTATCTTCCTGTGTCCTAACCGATCTGTAACCAAGTTCCGTTTCTTCTTTCTCATTCCAAGATGCATCTTCATAGTCCCATGCGCCACGGGTTGTCTTTTGACTCTGTCGCAGTCCATGCAGAGACATGTTTGGGGAAAGGTTTCTGTGAAGTTGAGGAGGAGGGGCTGTGTTTTCCGCCTCTTTGAAAAGACTTTGACTCATGGTTTGGGTTTCCCAGTCATGGGCTTCCTTGCCATCTGGAGCTCACTTGTGAGTCAGAGCTTGGGCGTTGCAGGGCTTTGTTGGGGGAGACTGTCGCCGTGCTTCCGTGTCCAAGGGCAGTGTGGGGCTGCCCTCGCTGGTAGAACAGCATGCCACAACTCCTGAGTCTTGGCCCGAGATCCACGCGGACGTATTGGGCATGGCACTGGTGGCTGTGGACACCCTTCCCAGCCCGGTGGCCGGCCAGCGCAGGTCCTGGCCGTCTGCTGCTCCTGCTCGGCCCTAGTCCCTCTGCCCTGATCTTTTTTTGAAGTCTCCGTGTACAGTCGGAGAGCAGTCCCTGAGCATGCATGTAGTCCGAGAGGTGGCACCTGGCTGTGCTTTGGTCCCTCATGTGATCAGTCATGCTAGGTGCCGGCTGAAAATGACTCCGTCTTGCTCTGGAAAAATGGGCCAGCCCCTGCATTGCACGGGTGACTGGGAGGGTGTCCCTGGCCCTCTGCTTCTCCTGTCTGTGTCCTGGGGTTGACCAGAGGGCCCTGAGTGTTCTGTGTCATGCTGCCATGGTGGCAGTTTTTGGGAAAGATGTCCAGGTCATGCTTTTCTGGGCTGGTGGTGTGGTAGCTGACTTGACACCCCGCCACCAGGCAAGGTATATCTTTCACTCCGAATTGGCATTTTGGGCCACCAGGTTGTTGCTGACATGCAGTCTGGCAATTAGATTGGGCCTCTAGAGGCCTGTGAAGCTCTGGTATACCGGTAACCCAGCTAACCGGCCCTGTTCCGGTTTTAGCTGATTGCTGTGACCTGTGTGCCTGCCCTCACGCATCCTAGTGTCACAAATGTCCGTGGCACCCCAGGTCTCTGGGCCTTTGACCCTGGCAGGGAAGGCAGCTTGAGCTCCCCTGACCAGTGTGCTCCCCGCTGTGGGCACAGGGTGGTCAGAACAACCCCGTCCTATTGGCTTTGTGCTGTGCATGTCAGGCATTCCCCTCCTTAAATTATCTGCTGTCTCCATCCCGGAGTGAGGCTGGCTGGGCTGTTATGCTCATCAGTTTCCTCAAGACTGACCCCAGCTCAACCACCGCCTGCTATGGGGCTTTTCACGATTGATGTGGTGACTTCACGCTCTCCCAGGCTGTCCAGGAAAAGACTTCCCACGGAGGACACAGCCTTCCCAGCAGCCTCTGTGCCAGAACCAGGGAAGTCGTGGAGTCCCTGGCTTGCACTCAGCGTGCGTTTCTCATCCACGGGGGGCACCGCCAAGCGGCAAGAAGGCCATAGGAGAAAGGAAACAAGACGCCAAGCTTGAAAGAGGACGTTCAGACAGCATGAGGAAAAAAGCGGCGAGCCAGTGACGTCACATGGATGACAGTGCCTTTCTGGCAGCCCCTGCACCGGGACGGTGTGTGGAGTGGGGGGGGGGGATCGTGGAGTCCCTGGCTTGCACCCAGGGTGCGTGTCTCGCCTATGGGTAGCAC
This sequence comes from Pongo abelii, assembly GCF_028885655.2. Taxonomy (NCBI): domain Eukaryota; kingdom Metazoa; phylum Chordata; class Mammalia; order Primates; family Hominidae; genus Pongo; species Pongo abelii. The sequence goes on along the minus strand of NC_072009.2, from coordinate 41,502,757 downwards.
CGCAAAGCTGCAAGAAGGCCCTCAGGGAAGGGGACAGCACATCAGACATGAAGGGGGAGGTTGAGGCAGCCCGGCGGAAAAAAGCAGCGAGGCTGGGGTTGTCCCACAGATGACAGTGCCTTCCCGGAAGCCCCTGTTGCGCGCCTGCGTTTGTCGCGGAGTCCCTGGCTTCGCCGCTTTTTTCACCGTTGATCTCTCCTTACAAGCCTGGCATCCGACTTCCTTCCCCCGGAGGCCTTCTTAGCCGCTTTGGGTTACCCCCAGTTGGCGCGACACGCACTCTGGATGCAAACCAGGGACTCCACGACTTCCCTGGGTGCAGCGTAGAGGCTGGAGTCTTCCCATGGACAACAACGCCTTCCGGGCAGCGCCTGTACCGGGACCAGGAAAATAGTGGAGTCCCTGGCTTGCACCCAGGGCACGTGTCTTGCTCACCTGGGACTCCCTAAAGCGGCAAGAAGGCTCCCTGGAAGGGGGACAGAAGGGACACCACGTGAAGCTTGAAGGGGGACGTTGAGTTAGCCCGAGGAAAGAAGCGGCGAGGCTGGGGTCTTACCATGAACGATAGTGCCCTAACATTAGCTCCTGAGCCGGGACCGGGTGGTCGTGGAGCCCCTGGCTTGCACCCAGGGTGGGTGTCTCGCCGACGAGGGACACCCCAAAATGGCAAGAAGGCCCACAGGGGAAGGAAACAGGACGCCAGGCTTGTAAGGCGACGTTGAGGCACGCCGGAGAAAAACTTCCCGCCCACGACAATGCCTTCTCAGCAGCCCCTCCACCGCACCCGGGGAAGTCTTGAAGTCCCTAGCTTTCACCCAGGGTGCGTGTCGCATCTAGTGGGGTCAAGCCAAAGCGGCAAGTAGGGCTGCGGGAAAACGAAACAGTACGCCAGGCTTGAAAGGAGACGTTGAGTAGGAAAAAAGCAGCAGGACTGCTTACTCCCACAGACAACTGTGCGTTCCCCCAGCCCATGTGCCTGGCCCGGGACGGTCGTGGAGTCCCCAGCTTGCACCCAGGGTGCGTGTCGCACCCACAGGGGAATCCCAAAGTGGCAAGAATTATTCTGGGGGAAAGGAACATGATCCCAGGCTTGAAAGGGAACACTGAGATAACACAGGGAACAAAGCGGTGGGCCGTAGTCCTCCCACGGACGACAGTGCCTTCCCAGCAGACCCTGCGCGGTGCTTAGGGTGGTCGTGGAGTCCCTGGCTTGCACCTAGTGTGCGTGTTGCGCCCCCGCGGGGCACCCCAAAGCGGCAAGAAAGCCTCCGGGGTAAGGAGAGGGGATGTTGAGGCAGTACTGGGAAAAATTTTCCACGGAGGGCTGTGCCTTCACGGCAGCCTCTGCATCATTCCCAGAGAAGTCGTGTAGTCCCTGGCTTGCACCCAGAGTGTGTGTCGTGCCCACGGGGTGTGGGGGCACCCAAAGGGGCAAGAAAACCTCCAAAGGAAGGGAACAGCATGCCAGGCTTGAAACGGGACGTCGAGGCAGCACGGGGAAAAAACCGGCGGGTCAGAGTCACAGCACGGGTGACACTGCCTTCCCGGTCTCCACTATGCCGAAACGTGGGGGTGGTAGTGGAGTCCCTAGGTCGCACCCGGTTGCGCGTCGCGCCCACGGGGGGCACCTTAAAGTGGCAAGAAGGCCCCCGAGGGAAGCGGACAGCATGTCAGGTTTGAAGGGGTACGTTCACGCAGCCTGGGGAAAACAGCGGCGAGGCTACGGTGGTCCCGCGGACAAAAGCGTCTTCCGAGCAGCCCCTGGGCCGAACTCGTGTGTTTTGCTGAGTCCCTGGCTTTCACCTAGGGTGAATTTCTCTTCCACGGGAGGCACCCCAAAGAGGCAAGAAGACCTTTAGGGGAAGGAAACATGACGCCAGGTTTGAAATGGAAAGTTGAGGCAGCACCGAGAAAAACGCGGGTGGTCGGGGTCCTCCCACGGACAACAGTGCCTTCCCGACAGCCCCTACGCCGGGCCTGGGGGAGTCGTGGACTCCCTGTCTTGTACACAGGGTACACTTCTCGCCCATGGGGGGCACCCCAAAGCGGAAAGAAGGCCCCTGGGGAAAGGGAACAGGAAGCTAGGTTTTAAATGAGACATTGAGGCTGCCCCAGGGGAAAAGCAGCCGGCCGGGGTCATCCCATGGATGATATTGCCTTCCCGGCAGCCCCTGCGCCTGGCCCCGGGGAATCGTGGATCGCTCGCTTGCACCCAGCGTGCGTGTCGCACTTAGACATGGGGTGCCCCCAGGGATGCGACCAGCACCCTCGGTGCAAGCCACGGACTCCACGACCACCCCGGGCCTGACTCACGGGCTGCCGGCAAGGCACTGTAGTCCATGGGACGACCCTAGTCGGTGGCGTTTTTCCCCAGACTGCCTCAATTATCCTTTTCAACCCTGGCGTCCCATACCCTTCCCTCGGTGGCCTTCTTGCCACTTTGTGGTGCCCCCCTGTGGGCGAGACATGCACCTTGCCTGCAAGCCGAGGACTCCACGATGTTCCCAGACCCACCGCAGAGGTTGCCTGGAAGACGGCGTTATCCATAGCAGAACCCCAGCATCTCCTGTTTATTCCCAGGGCTGCCTCAACGTCCCTGTTCAAGCCTGACGTTCTGCCTCCTTCCCCTGGGAACCTACTTGCTGCTTTGGGGTGCAACCGTGTGCCCCTCGGTGTAATCCTGGGACTCAACAACCCCTCCGTGTCCGGCAAAGCGGTTGCACCCCAAAGTGGCAGGAAGGCCTCCAGAGGAACGGAACAGGAGGCCAGGCTTTAATAAGGACGCTGAGGGAGCACGGAGAGAAAAGAGGCCAGCCGGGTTCCTCCTGTGGATGTCAGTGCCTTCCCGGCAGCCCCTGCGCGGGGCCCGGGGGATCTTGGAGTCCCGGTCTTGCACCCAGGATGCGTGTGTCACACACAGGAGGCACTCCAAAGCTTCAAATAGGCCCCCGGGTGAAGAGGACAGCACTTCAGACTTGAAGGGGGACGTTGAGGTAGCCTGGGATAAAAAACGGCGACGCTGGGTTCTCCCACGGACGGCAGTCCCTTCCTGGCAGCCCATTCGCTGGGCTGGGGTGGTCCTGGCGTCCCTGGCTTGCACCCAGGATGCGTGTCTCGCCCACAGGTGGCATCACAAAGCATCAAGAAGGCCCGGGGGGAAAAGTACAAGACGCCAGGGTTGAAAAGTATAGTTGAGGCAGTCCGAGAAAAAAGCAGCGGGCCTGTGTCCTCCCAAGGACAACAGTGTCTTCCCAGCAGCCCTTGCGCCGGGCCTGGGGTGGTCGTGGAGTCCCTGGCTTGCACCTAGGGTGCGTGTCGCGCCCACAATGAGCACCCCAAAGCGGTAAAAGTTCCCCGGTAGAAGGGAACAGGACGCCGGGCTTGAAAGGGGACATTGAGGCAGTCCCGGGAAAAAATTCCCGTTGAGAACACTGCCTTCCCGGCAGCCTTTGCGCAGTACCCGAGTGGATGGTGGAGTCCCTGGCTTGCACCCAGGGTGCGTGTCTTGCTCACGGGGTGCACATGAAAGCAGCAACAAGGTCCCCTGGGGAAGAGGAAAGCACCTCAAGCTTGAAGGGGGAAGGGGGACATTGGGGCAGCCCCGGGAAAAAAGCGGCGAGGCTGCTGTCATCGCACAGACAACAGTTCCTTCCCGGCAGCCCCTGCGCTGGGCCCCGGCGTCGTTGTTTCTGACTTGCACCCAGGGTGCATGTCTCCCTATGGTGTGCACCCCAAAGCGGCGAGAAAGCCTCCGGGGGAAGGGAACAGGACGCCAGGCTTGAAAGGGGGCGCTGAGGCAGCGCGGGGTAAAAAGCAGTGGGCAGGAATCCTCCCACAGACGACAGTGCCTTCCCTTCAGCACCAGCGCTGGTCCCGTGGGGTGTCGTGAAGTCCCTGTCTTGCACCCAGGTGCGTGTCTCGCCCAAGGGGACACCCCAAAGCGGCAAGAAGGCGCCTGGGAAAAGGAGCGGGAGGCCAGGCTTGAAAGTGGACTTTGAGGCAGCCCAGGAAAAAAAGCTGTGAGCCTGGGATCCTCCCAGGGACGACAATGCCTTCCCTGCAGCCCCGGGGCCAGGCCTGTGGGCCTGGGGGAGTTCCTGCCCCTGGCCCGGGGCGTGGGGGTGGCGTGGAATTCCTGTCTTGCACACAGAGTGCGTGTCTCACTTAAGGGCGCACCCCAAAGCGGCAACAAGGGCCTGGGGGAAGGGGACAGGACGCCAGGCTTGAAAGGAGACTTTGAGGCAGTCCAGGGAAAAACTTTCCACGGAGGACAGTGACTTCCCGGCAGCCCCTGCGCCAGACCCCGGGTGTTTTGGAGTCCCTGGCTTGCACCCCGGGTGGGTGCCTTGCCAACGGGGTGACACCCTAAGCGGTAAGGGAGCCCTCGGTGGAAAAGAACAGGATGCCAGACTTGAAAGGGGACATTGAGGCAGCCCCGGAAAAAATGGGGCGAGGCTGGGGTCCTTTCACGGGTGACAGTGCCTTCCCTGCAGCCCCTATGCCAGGCCCTGGAGGGTCGTGGAGTCCCTGTCTTGCACACAGTGTGAGTGTCTCGCCTAAGTGGGGCACCCAAAAGCGGCAAGAAGGCCACCGTGGGAAGGCAACAGGACGCCAGGCTTGAACGGGGACGTTTAGGTAGCCCAGAGAAAAAAGCAACGAGGCTGGGGTGATCCCAGGGATGACAGTGCCTTCCCTGCAGCCCAGCGCTAGTCCCGGCGGCATCATAGAGTCCCTGGCTTGTACTCAGAGTGTGTGTCTCGCCCACAGGAGGCACCCTAAAGCGGCAAGAAGGTCCCCGGGAGAAGGGGACAGGATGTTAGGCTTAACAGGGGACCTTGAGGCAATCCGGAGAAAAAAGCAGTGAGCCGGGGTCCTTCGAAGGACAGTGCCTTTGCGGCAGCCTCTCGCCCTGCCCAATGAGGTTGCGGAGTCTCTGGCTTGCACCCTGGTTGTGTGTCACTTCCACGGGGAGCACGCCAAAGCACCAGGAAGGCCTCCGTTGGAAGGGAAGGGGACGCCAGGCCTGAAACGGGACGTTGAAGTAGCACGAGGAAGAAAGCAGCGGGCGCAGACGTCCCACAGACTGCAATGCCTTTCCGGCAGTCCCTGCGCCAGGCCTGGGGTTGTCGTGGAGTCTCTGGCTTGCACCCAGGGTGCATGTCGCACTCACAGGTGTCACCTCAAAGCGTCAAGAAGGCCTCCGGGGGAAGGAAACAGGACCCCAGGCTTGAAAGGCGACGTTGGGGCAGTCCGGGGAAAAAATTTCCCATGGATGACAGTGCCTTTCCGGCAGCCCCATTGCAGTGAATGGGAGTGGTTGTTGATTCCCTGGCTTGCACCCAGGATGAATGTCTCCCCTATGAGGGGCACCCCACAGCGGCAAGAATGTTCCCGGGAGAAGGGGACAGCACGTCAAGCTGGAAGGGGGACGTTCAGGCAGCCCCAGAGAAAAAAAGCGGGAATACTGAGGTCCTCTCATGGACGACACTGCCTTCCCGGCAGCCTCTGCGGTGGGCCCGGGAGCTTCATGGAGTCCCTGGCTTGCACCCAGCGTGCATGTCTCGCCCACGGGGGGCACCACAAAGATGCAAGAAGGCAACCGGGGGAAGGATACAGAACATCAGGGTTGAAAGGGATAGTTGAGGCAGTACGGAAAAAAAAGCGGAGGGACGGTGTCTTCCCATGGAAGACAGTGCCTACCCGGCAACCCCTGCTCCAGGACCGAAGTGATCGTGGAGTCCCTGGCTTGCACCCATGGTGCATGTCGTGCCCACAAGGGCACCCCAAAGTGGGAAGAAGGCCTCCAAGGGAAGGGAACAGGACGCCAGCCTTTAAAGGGGATGCTGAGGCAGCACGGCGAAAAAAGCGGCGAGCAGGTTTCCTCCCGTGATGACAGTGCCTTCCCGGCAGCCCCTGTGCTACGCCCGGGGCGACGTGGAGTTCCTGGCTTGCTCCCAGGGTGCGTGTGTCTCCCATGAGGTGTACCCAAGAGCGGCAAGTAGGTCCCTGGGGGAAGGGGACAGCACCTCAGACTTGAAGGGGGACATTGAGGCAGCCCGGGGAAAACAACCTCCAGGCTGGGGTTCTCCCATGGACGACAGCGCCTTTCTGGCAGCCCCTGCGCCGGGTCGAGGGTTTTATGGAATCCCTGGCTTGCACCAGGGTGCAAGTCTCACCCACGGGGGCCACCCCAAAGCGGCATGAATACCTCCGGGGGAAGGGAACAGGACACCAGGCTTGAAAGGAGACGTTGAGACAGTCCGGGAAAAAAACCCCATGGAGAACAGTGCCTTCCTGGCAGTCTCTGTGCCGGGCTTGGGGTGGTCGTAGAGGATCCCGACCACGGGATATCAAGCGGGGTATCACATTACTTTTCCCCGGGGGAATTATTGTTGCCGTGTGGTGCCCCCTGAAGGAGAGACACACAACCTGTGTGCAAAACAGGGACTCCAGGAGACCCCCAGCACGCCGCAGGGGCTGCCCAGAAGGCACTGTCTTCCCTGGGAAGTTCTTCCACGGACTGCCTCAACGTCCCCTTTAAAGCCAGTTCCCATCCCCTAGTGCCTTCTTGGCGCTTTGGTGTGCCCCCGTGGGCGAGACACGCACCCTGGGTGCAAGCCAGGGAATCCTCGCCTGAGGCCTGGGTCTCTCTCCTGTCCTCGCGACGGGAGTTTACACGAAGTCGGTGGCCATGGGAATCCGGGTTCACAAGGACGTTTTCCTGGTAGCTGGCAAAGGCAATATCCTTCCCTGGAAAAAGCAGCCAGTGCGTTCTGGAGGAGGTCTTGGCTGGCGTCTGTGGGACACTCTGCCCCTGCCCTCCCCTTCACCAGGCTTGGACGTTTGTGGTGGCGCCAGATGAGTAAATTAAATTATCTCTGCCTTCCTGGAGCAGGAAGACAACCAGGAGGGCAGGGAACCTGGGCCTGCGCCTTTGAGGTCTGGAGATGTCCTGCCTTGCCCTGCCTAGGGCTGGGGACCTGGTGGAGCTGCAGCAAGGCAGAAGAGGTGGGATACCGCTGTCTGGCGGTGCACGAGGAGGTTCTGAGGTGAGGTGGGGATGCAGGCAGCTGGAAAAGGGGTAGCAAAGTCGGGGGGTGTTTTGGAAGCAGTGCGACAAAAGGGAGAAAGAGGGAGCTGGAAGCCAAAAGCCTGCAGCAGCTGGTATACCCAGGCGGCCTCATTTCCAAGTACTGAATCAGGCCGCACTCTGCTTAGCTTCACAAACCAGAGGAGATCAGGTGTCTTCAGGGCGGTAAGGCCTTAGACACCCGCAGTGATACCTGGCTGACACAAGAGCCTGGCCCACCATGCCCGCCCGACTCCAGGCGTCACCGCCACTCCAAGGCAGGTGCTTGCTTTTTTTTTTTTTTTTTTTTTTTTTTTTTTTTTTTTTTTTGAGATGGAGTCTGGCTCTCTCGCCCAGGCTGGAGTGCAATGGCGTGATCTCCGCTCACTGCAAGCTCCGCCTCCCAGGTTCACACCATTCTCCTGCCTCAGCCTCCCGAGTAGCGGGGACTACAGGCTCCCGCCACCACACCCGGCTAATTTTTTGTATTTTTAGCAAAAATGGGGTTTCATCTTGTTAGCCAGGACGGTCTCGATCGCCTGACTTCGTGATCTGCCCGCCTCGGCCTCCCAAAGTGCTGGGATTACAGGCGTAAGCCACCGCTCCTGGCCGAAACTTTCTTGTATTTATTACTTTTGTTTGGTTTATTATTTAGTCTTCCTACTTAGAATGAGTAGTTTACACACCACAGCTATAGTGTTATAAGATTCTGTTTTGTTTTGTACAGTTACTATTATCAATGAGGATTTTTTTTTTTTTTTTTTTTACCTGAAGGTTGATTATTTCTTTCTCATCAATGTCCTTTTCTTCCTGACTGAAGTACTCCCTTTAGCATTTCTTGTAGGGTAGGCATGGTATTGATGAAATCCTTCAACTTTTGTCTGGAAAAGGCAGTATTTCATCTTTTTGTTTGAAGGACATTTTTCACTATGTATGCTATTCTAAGGTAAAGTTCTCTTCGTTTAGCGCTTTAAATATTTATTGCTTCTTTCTGCTGGCCGGTAGGCTTTCCTCTGTAAAGTCTGCTGCCAGACGTGTTGGAGCTCCCCTCTATATTATTTGTTTCTTTTGTCTTTCTTTTGTAGAACTTTTCTTTTTCTTTGACATTTTGAAGACTGGTTATTGAATGTTTTGAAGTAGTCTTTTTAAATCTGTTTAGTGTTCTATAACATTTTTGTAGTTGCACTTGGATATCTTTCTCTAGGTTTGGAAAGTTTTCTGTTATCATCCCTTTGAATAAATTTTCCTATCCCTGTCTCTTTCTATACATCTTTAAAACCAATAACTCTTAGGCCTGTCTTTGTAAGGCTATTTTCCAGATCCTGTAGGCATTATTTGTTGTTTTCATTCTTTTTCTTTTGTCTCTTCTAACTATATATTTTCAAATAGCCTGTCTTCAAGATCACCATTTCTTCTGCTTGATCCATTCTGCTATTAAATGGTTCGAATGCATTATCCAGCATGCCAATCGCATTTTCCAGCTCCTGAATTTTTGTTTAATTTGTTGTAACTATTTCAATCTCTCTGTTGAGTTTAGCTGATAACATTTGGAATTTCTATACTTTGTTATCTTAAATTTCTGTGAGTTTTTAAAATACAGCTATTTTGAATTCTCTGTCTGAAAGATTGCATATCACTTTTTCCCCAGGATTTGTCCCTGGTGACTTATTTAGTTCACTTTGTGAGATCATGTTTTCCTGGATGATGTTGATGTTAGCAGATGTTCTTCAGTGTCTGGACATTAAAACTTTGGCATGCAGCACCATAGAAGAGGTTAAAAAAAGAATTTTTTTTTTTTTTTAAAGGTGAGAATTTATTGTAGTCTTCACTGTCTGGGGTTATTCATAGCCATCTTTCTTGGGAAGGATTTCCACATATTTGAAAAGGCTGGTGTTGTGATCTAAGGCATATCTGCTTTAGGGGACACCGTGTACCCAAGAGTGCTGTAATTTTTGCTGACTCATAGATGTACCACTTTGACAGTCTTGGACAAGATCCAGGAGAATTTTCTGGATTAGTAGCCAGAGACTCTTGTTCTCTAACCTTATTTCCCACAAAGATACAGAGTCTTTCTCTCTATTCTAAGCCACCTAAAGTTGGGAGTAGAATGACACAAGCACCCCTGGCCATCACCACTATGACTATCCTGGGTCAGACCTGAAGCTAGCATAGCACCGGGTCTTGCTCAAGTCCTGATGCCTGCACTTCCTAACAACTGCCTATGTTCACTCAAGCCCTTTGATCTCTACAATTAGCAGGTGTCAAAGCCAGCCATATCTGTGTTCTTTCCTTCAGGACAGCGAGATTCCTCAGTCCCTGGCTGGTTCCAGAAGTGCCATTCAGAAGTCAGGGAGTAAAGCCAAAAATTTCAGAAGTCCACCAGACATTCTATTGAATCCCAGCTGAGCTGGCATTCAAACCGCAAGAAACAGTCCTTCCTATTCCTCCTTTCCTTTTCCAAAGGCAGAGTAGCCCCCAGCACCCCAGGCCACAAGGAGTACCATCTTTGTTCCTTTAAGGCCCAAATCCTCTTTTCTGGTTGTGATGAATGTGGCCTGGACTAGGACTTGCCATTTTCATGTCGGTGGCCTCCCCACTGGCCCTGGGCAAGTCCATACTTGCCAACCAAAAATCAAGTCCCAGAATCAGGGATCCCAAAAAGCTTTCTTGGTGCTCTACCCACCGCTGGCCTTGCTGGTACTTAAGTGGCAAGAAAAAGTCCCTTTTACCTTTTCTTCTGCTTTTCCCAAGCAAAAGGAGTTTTGCCCTTTAGCCACCACAGCTTGTAATGTGCTGAGTCTCACCTAAATCTAGTAAGTCTATGAGGATCACGCCTGGTTCTTGATGTAGTATCTGGGTATGGCTGCTGGTTATTCATGGCCCAACGGTTGTTAAGTTTGCAGATGATAAATGCTGCCAGCACTGGTTTCTTTCCTTCAAGGCAGCAGGTTTTCTTCTGGCCCAGGGTGTGTCTAGGAATATCTAGGAGCCAGAGCCTGGAAAGGAGGCCTCAGGACTCTGAGCAGTGCACTATCTTGCTGTGGCTGAGCTGGTATCTAGGATGGAAGACAAATTCCTCCCGACTCTTTTTCCTCCTCTCCTCAAGCAGAAGGATGGGGTCCCTTTTGGAGCTATAAGCTGTGCAGCCTTGTATTAGGAGAGTGATAATTCCAGAACACCTTTGGCTGCCCCAGCTGGTGTCTCAGTATGTTGCATGCCCTCCCTCTCCAGTTGACTGTTCTTGGGCCCAGTTCAGCCCTAGGTCTCATGTTAGAGTTGCAGTCCTGATGGCCTAGGCTGCCTTTCAAATTTTCTTAGATACACGGAGCTCTGGAGCCCTCACAACCCACATTTCCAAATGTTCAATTTCCAACCACTGGAATCTCATTCCCCTCTGGCCAGGGCTGGTTTAAATAATCCCTCTTTTGATGGGCTTTAACTGCATTTGGTCTGGTTTTCCTTTTTGGTCTAACAGGGCAGCACGGAGTTCAATGCCTTACAATTGCTGTGTTATCCCTCCTGCAGAATCCAGTGTTGATCTCGGCACCAAACCATCACTGCTGGGGGTGAGGAAATGGTGCCTCTTTCAGTGATATGAAGCTAAAACCAGATACTTTGAGTACTCACCTGATTTTTGGTTCTTATGAATGTACTTTCTATGTAGATATTAATAGTTGTTCATCTGGTGTCCTTGCAGGAGGGAAGATCAGTGGAGCCTTCATTCTGCCATCTTGCTTTACCTTCACGCCCAGGAATCAGAATGCAGAACTTTCAATAAGAAAAGCTTTCAGAACTCAGGAAGGACATAGAAATGTCCTGTTTCTGTACATTTAACATTAGAATGTTTCTTCAACTTAGGTGCATAACAGTGACTAATCCAAGATTATCATAGCTAATTTGACTTGGACCATGGAATTCATTCAAATACTTTGTCTAGACAACATAAATACGGCTGATTTGGCACAAAAATCTAACACACTATTTTCTTGGTATTCAATTGATTTTTACTCTGTTTTGGGTAGTAGTTTTATAAACCAGTCAGTCTCTTCATTAAAGTTCTGGGAATTCTTACTCAGTTCAAATGATATGATTCTAATGGTGCAACAAATCTGTATTCAAGAATACTTCTCAGGACCTTTTCCATCCTTTCAAGAAACTCCTTAAAGATACAATATTTTATAAGTTTGCAAGCTTGTAAAGTTTTCAGAAACTGCCTCAGAATTAAGCAATTTATAGTGGAAATGATTTTAAATCATCATAGACACAACAGAGAAGAAAATTTTATTATTTACAGGAGTGAGCCACCGCACCCAGCCTCGGAAGTTAATTTAATAAAATTTTATAAATAAATTTATCAAATGTGTCATCTTTTAATCCCAGATTTTTGTGAACCTATGCTTTGGATTTTCTTGGATTTTCCCCCAACTTTCTCTAGTTATCTAGTTTTATCTATTTTTTACTTCTTCACTTTGAAATCTTTAAGTAACTTCAAAAAATTAAAACACATTTTTATGCCTTTCTAAGTTTTCTAATCAAAAGTTTATCTTCATTTATTGATTTGCCTGAAGATAAGCATATAAACAGAACCAAAGACAGAAACCACATGATTATCTCAATAGATGCAGAAAAGGCCTTTGACAAAATTCAACAACCCTTCATGCTAAAAACTCTCAATAAATTAGGAATTGATGGGACGTATCTCAAAATAATAAGAGCTATTTATGACAAACCCACAGCCAATATCATACTGAATGGGCAAAAACTGGAAGCATTCCCTTTGAAAACTGGCACAAGACAGGGACACCCTCTCTCACCACTTCTATTCAACATAGTGTTGGAAGTTCTGGCCAGGGCAATTAGGCAGGAGAAGGAAATCAAGGGTATTCAATTAGGAAAAGAGGAAGTCAAATTGTCCCTGTTTGCAGATGACATGATAGTATATCTAGAAAACCCCATTGTCTCAGCCCAAAATCTCCTTAAACTGATAAGCAACTTCAGCAAAGTCTCAGGATACAAAATCAATGTGCAAAAATCACAAGCATTCTTATACATCAATAACAGACAAACAGAGAGCCAAATCATGAGTGAACTCCCATTCACAATTGCTTCAAAGAGAATAAAATACCTAGGAATCCAACTTACAAGGGATGTGAAGGACCTCTTCAAGGAGAACTACAAACCACTGCTCAAGGAAATAAAAGAGGATACAAACAAATGGAAGAACATTCCATGCTCATGGGTACGAAGAATCAATATCATGAAAATGGCCATACTGCCCAAGGTAATTTACAGATTCAATGCCATCCCCATCAAGCTACCAATGACTTTCCTCACAGAACTGGAAAAAACTACTTTAAAGTTCATATGGAACCAAAAAAGAGCCCACATCGCCAAGTCAATCCTAAGCCAAAAGAACAAAGCTGGAGGCATCACGCTACCTGACTTCAAACTATACTACAAGGCTACAGTAACCAAAACAGCATGGTACTGGTACCAAAACAGAGATATAGATCAATGGAACAGAACAGAGCCGTCAGAAATAATGCCACATATCTACAAGTATCTGATCTTTGACAAACCTGACAAAAACAAGAAATGGAGAAAGGATTCCCTATTTAATAAATGGTGCTGGGAAAACTGGCTAGCCATATGTAGAAAGCTGAAACTGGATCCCTTCCTTACACCGTATACAAAAATCAATTCAAGATGGATTAAAGACTTAAATGTTAGACCTAAAACCATAAAAACCCTAGAAGAAAACCTAGGCATTACCATTCAGGACATAGGCATGGGCAAGGACTTGATGTCTAAAACACCAAAAGCAATGGCAACAAAAGCCAAAATTGACAAATGGGATCTAATTAAACTAAAGAGCTTCTGCACAGCAAAAGAAACTACCATCAGAGTGAACAGGCAACCTACAAAATGGGAGAAAATTTTCACAACCTACTCATCTGACAAAGGGCTAATATCCAGAATCTACAGTGAACTCCAACAAATTTACAAGAAAAAAACAAACAACCCCATCAAAAAGTGGGCGAAGGACATGAACAGACACTTCTCAAAAGAAGACATTTATGCAGCCAGAAAACACATGAAAAAATGCTCACCATCACTGGCCATCAGAGAAATGCAAATCAAAACCACAATGAGATACCATCTCACACCAGTTAGAATGGCAATCATTAAAAAGTCAGGAAACAACAGGTGCTGGAGAGGATGTGGAGAAATAGGAACACTTTTACACTGTTGGTGGGACTGTAATCTAGTTCAACCCTTGTGGAAGTCAGTGTGGTGATTCCTCAGGGATCTAGAACTAGAAATTCCATTCGACCCAGCCATCCCATTACTGGGTATATACCCAAAGGACTATAAATCATGCTGCTATAAAGACACATGCACACATATGTTTATTGTGGTATTATTCACAATAGCAAAGACTTGGAACCAACCCAAATGTCCAACAATGATAGACTGGATTAAGAAAATGTGGCACATATACACCATGGAATACTATGCAGCCATAAAAAATGATGAGTTCACGTCCTTTGTAGGGACATGGATGAAATTGGAAATCATCATTCTCAGTAAACTATCGCAAGAACAAAAAACCAAACACCGCATATTCTCACTCATAGGTGGGAATTGAACAATGAGAACACATGGACACAGGAAGGGGAACATCACACTTTGGGGACTGTTGTGGGGTGGGGGGAGGGGGGAGGGATAGCACTGGGAGATATACCTAATGCTAGATGATGAGTTGGTGGGTGCAGCGCACCAGCATGGCACATGTATACATATGTAACTTACCTGCACATTGCGCACATGTACCATAAAACCTAAAATATAATAATAATAATAATAAAAGAAAAAAACAAACAAACAAAAAAAAAAACAAAAGTTTATCTTCACAAGTCTGTAATCCCAGCACTTTGGGAGGCCAAGGCAGGTGCATCACTTGAGGTCTGGGATTTCAGACCAGCCTGGCCAACATGGTGAGACCCCATCTCTACTAAAAATTCAAAAATTAGCTGGGTGTGGTGGTGAGCCCCTGTAATACCAGCTACTTGGGAGGCTGAGGCAGGTGAATCACTTGAATCTGGGAGGCAGAGTTTGTAGTGAGCTGAAATCATGCCACTGCATGCCAGCCTGGGCAACAGAACAGGACTTGGTCTAAAATAATAATAATAATAAGAAGAAGAAGAAGAAGAAGAAGAAGAAGCATATCTTGCTTTTTCATACAGTCTGATTGCAGACTTGTTTCTTTCATATCTAGTAGTTTAGTCTTAGTAACCCCAATTTTCAGTGAAAACCCTAAAAAGTGATTTTCAAATATCTTATATCAGTATATTGAGATAAAACCATTTTATACTTTTAAAGAAATATAGTTCTTCAAATTATTGTTTATTAACAGAACCAAAGATATTCAGGTTTCTATACCATATACAAGTAATATGTCATAGCATATAGATCTAATTTTTAGTGGTGAATATTTCATTATTTTAGCTTACAAATGACTCAAGTCATTTTATAATTATCTATTACTTAATTTAATGTTACTTTAAGGTTTTAAATTATGGAACAGAATTTTGGAACTATGACACAGGCAGCATCAATAATGTCCTCCCCCAGTAATTCTAGGTCCCAAGTAGCCCCATGGCACCTCGAAAAACTGTGAAGATCATGGTCTGCTTGAGTCCATTAGGACTAAAGACAGAGCTGTGAAGGCTATACCTGAGTATCCAATCCCTCCTAAAATAGCCAGGAAGCAAAATAGGAAAAGCATAGAAAGAACAGTCAAATTGGGCTTGACTCCAGCTTATAACTGCTGGTCTAGACATGGAGAACATGTCTCCAGACTTCATGATGGACACCTATCATGACCCTCTGATTCCAGAAACTCTTAACAAAAGACATAAGCTCACAGTTAAATAAAGCAAGTACCTAATTATATTCAACTGATAATTGTAAAGCCATTTCTATTTTACTAATGATGTAAGAACTAGCTTTATTTAAAAAATATCACATATATGTAACACATATAGACATACAAACACAGAGGAATAGATCTTATAGCTTTCATGAAGGATTTATTTTTTTTTTTATTTTGGGTTTGGGAGTACATGTGAAGGTTTGCTAAATAGATAAGCTCATATAACAGGGGCTTGTTATGCCGATTATTTCATAACCCAGATATTAAGCCTAGTACTCGATTGTTAGGTTTTCTGTTCCTCTTCCTCCTCCCACCCTCCTCCATCAAGTAGAATCCCGTGTGTATTGTTTCCTTCTTTCAGTTCATAAGCTCTCATTATTTTACTCCCACTTATAAGTGACAACACGTAGCTGTGCAGTATTCCATGGTGCATATGAGTGTTCTGTGTGGAACATGTGTAAGGAGAGAAGAAAAGAAACACACAATACTTTTAAGGGTAAACAGACTTTATCCCAAGTATATGGCAATACAGGTATAATAAACAAATCATCTGATAAGCCAGTGATATAATAAACAAATTGCAATGGGAAGGGGAGAAGAGAAAACACATATTATATATATTACATATATATTATGTATATATATATTATATATAATATATACATATACATATGTGTGTGTGTGTGTGTGTGTGTGTGTGTGTGTGTGATGGGGGATTCATCACCAGAGAGGGAAGCAACTACCTGGCCTCCAGAATTGGCCACTAGTCCATGCACAGATGAGGAGAGATCCCATGAAGCTTCAGCATGGTCTTGGAAACTAGCTCTTTTTCTTAAAATTTGTTTGACATGAGGCCCAGTCATGAGGGCCCTTCTTGACTGGGCTGAAGGAATACAAAAAGGTCATCAAAAGCATACCTTCAAAAGCCTGTAGTTCCAGCACTTTTGGAGGCCAAGGCAGATGCATCGCTTGAGGTCAGATGTTTGAGACCAGCCTGGTCAACATGGTAAAACCCCACTATACTAAAAATACAAAAATGAGCCCGGCGTGGTGGTGTAATTGTTGTTGAAATGTTTATTCTTTTTCAATAAGTATTTCTCTGAAAGAGTGCTGAATGAATGTCTCAAGGGGCTCACACAACTCATTCCAAGTCTTAGTAACCATTGTTTGTGTCCGTGTTCAGTTGAGTTCAAATTTAATAATTAAATTTTGCTCCATAATGTCCCACATTATCTTTATTCAATCCATCATTGATGGGCATTTAGGTTGATTCCATATCTTTACTTTTCTGAATAGTGCTTCAATAAACATGTACATACTTGTGTCTTTATGATAGAATAATTTATATACCTCTGGGTATATTCCCAGTAATGAGATTGCTGTGTCAAGTGATGGTTCTACTTTTAGCTCTTTTGAGGAATTACCATACTGCTTTCCAAAACGGTAGGACCAATGTACATTCCAACCAACAGTATATGTGTTATTTTTTTCCACAACTTTGCCAGGATCTGTTCTTTTTTGACTTCTTAATAATGGCCATTCAGACTGGTGTGAGATTGTGTCTCACTGTGACTTTAATTTGAATTTCTCTAATGATCAGTGATATTGAGCTCCATTCCTGAGTTACTTAACTTAAATTAATAGTCTTCAATCCCATACAGGTTGCTGCAATAGCCATTGATTCATTTCTTTTTTCTGTCTGAGTAGTATTCCATCCTACATATATACCACAGTTTCTTTATCCACCAATTGACTGATAGGCATTTGGATTGGTTCTACATTTTTGCAATTGGAAATTGTGCTACTATAAATATGTGTGTGCAAGTATCTTTTTTGTATAATAACTTCTCTTTTTCCTCTGGGTACTGAGTACATAGCCAGTAGTGGGATTGAGGGGTCAAATGGTACTTCTACTTTTAGTTCTTTAAGGAATCTCCACACTATTTTCCATAGTGATTGTACTACTTTAAATTCCCACCAGCAGTGTAGAAGTGTTCCCTTTTCACCACATTCACACCAACGTCTATTATGTTTTTATTTTTTTTATTATGACCATTCTCATGAGAGTAAGGTGATATTGAATTGTGGTTGTAATTTGCATTTCCCTGATTATGAGTGATGACGAGCATTTTTCATGTTTGTTGGCTATTTGTATGTCTTCTAAGAATTGTGCATGACCATACTGCCAAAGGCAATCTACAAATTCCACGCAATTGCCATCAAAATGCCACCATCATTCTTCACAGAAATACAAAAAACGATTCTAGAATTCATATGGAACCAAAATAGAGCCCGCATAGCCAAAGCAATACTAAGCAAAAAGAACAAATTAGAAGGCATCTCATTACCTGATTTCAAGCAATAGCATAAGACCATGGTCACAAAGACAGTATGGTTCTGGTATAAAAGTTGGCACATAGAAAAATGAAACATAACAGAGAACCCAGAAATTAACCCAAATATTTATAGCCATCTGAACTTTCAGAAAGCAAACAGAAACAAAGTGGGGAAAGAACACCCTACTCAACAAATGATGCTGGGATAATTGGGAAGCCATATGTAGGAGAATGAAACTGGATCCTCTTGTCTCACCATATACAAAAATCAACACGAGATGGATCAAGAATTTAAATCTAAGACCTGAAACTATAAAAATTCTAGAAGATGACATCAAAAAAAAACCTTCTAGACATTGGCTTAGGCAAGGATTTCATGACCAAGAACCCCAAAGCAAATGCAAGAAAAA
This sequence comes from Pongo abelii, assembly GCF_028885655.2. Taxonomy (NCBI): domain Eukaryota; kingdom Metazoa; phylum Chordata; class Mammalia; order Primates; family Hominidae; genus Pongo; species Pongo abelii. The sequence goes on along the minus strand of NC_072009.2, from coordinate 41,485,006 downwards.
CAAAGATTAATAGGTGGGATTTAATTAAACTGAAGAACTTTTTCACGACAAAAGGAAGAGTCAACAGAGTAAACAGACAATCCACAGACTGGGAGAAAATCTTCACAATCTGTATATCTGACAAAAGCCTAATATCCAGAATCTACAACCAGCTCAAACAAATTAGCAAGAAAAAAATCAAATAAAAAAGTAAGCTAAGGACATAAGTAGACAATTCTTTGGCCACTCTTTAATACGGTTGTTTCTTTTTCTCTTGTAAATTTATTTAAGTTCACTATGTTGAATATTAGACATTTGTCAGATACATAGTTTGTAAATAGGTTTTCTTGTTCTGTAGGTTGTCACTTCACTCTATCGATAATTTCTTTTGCTGAGCAGAAGATTTTAAGTTTAATTATACCCCACTTGTCAATATTTGCTTTTGTTGTAATTGTTTTTGGTGTCTTTATCATTAAATCTTTGCCTGTTTTTATGTCCAGGACGGTATTGCCTAGGTTGCTTTCCAGGGCTCTTCTAGTTTTGGGTTTTACATTTAAGTCTTTAATCCATCTTGAGTTGATTTTTGTATGTAGAGTAAGGAAGAAGTCCAGCTTCAGTCTTCTACATATGGCTAGCCAGTTATCCCAGCAACACTTATTGAATAGGGAGACTTTTCCCCATTGCTTGTTTTTGCCAGCTTTGTCAAACATTAGATACTTGTAGGTGTGCAGTCCTATTTCTGGGCTGTCTACTCTGTTCCTTTGCTGTGTGTGTCTGTTTTTGTACCAGTACTCTGCTGTTTTGGTTACTGTAGTGCTGTAGTATGGTTTGAAGTCTGGTAATGTGATGCCTCAAGCTTTGCTCTTTTTACTTATGATTGCCTTGGCTACTTAAGTTCTTTCTCGGTTCTATATAAATTTTTAAATAGCTTTCTCTAGTTCCGTGAAGCATGTCATTGGCAGTTTAATAGGAATAGCTTTGGGTACTATGGTGATTTAAATGATATCATTTCTTTCTCTCCATTAACATGGAATAATTTTCTTCATTTCTTTGTGTCTTCTGTGACTTCTTTCAGTAGTGTTTTGTAATTTTCATTCTAAAAATCTTTCACCTCCCTTGTTAGCTGTATTTCTAAGTATTTTATTCTTTTTTGTGGAAATCATGAATAAAATTGCCTCTCTGATTTGTCTCTCAGTTTGGCTCTTCTTCATTTATAGGAATGCTAGCAAATTTTGTACATCGATTTTGTACACTTAAACCATGTGGAAGTTGTTTATCAGCTTAAGGAGCATTTTGGGTCACAAGAATAGGGTTTAGATTATTGTGTTGTCTGCAAACAGAGGTAGTTTGACTTCTCTTTCTATTTAAATACCTTTATTTCTTTTTTTAATACCCTTTTTTTTTTCTTTTGTCTGATTGCTCCAGCAAGGATTTCTAATACCATGTTGAATAGGAGTGGTGAGAGAGGGCATCCTTGTCTTGTATGGGTTTCAAGAAGAATACTTCCAGATTTTGCCCATTTAGTACAATGTTAACTGTGAGTTTGTCATATGTGGCCTTTATTATTTTCAGGGATCTACCTTCAATACCTCATTTATTGAGACTTTTTAACATGAAACATTGTTGAATTTTACTGAAAGTCTTTTCTGTATCTATTCAGACAATCATGTGGTTATTGTCTTTAGTTTTATTTATGTTATGAATCACATTTTATTGATTTGCCCATAACAGACCAACTTTCCATTCCAGAGAAGAAGCCTACTTCACTGTGGTAAATTGCCTTTTGATATGCTGCTGGATTCAGTTTGAGAGGATTTTTTTTTTTTTTTTTTTGTAGATAATTGAATGGACATTCATCAAGGATATTGGCCTGAAGCTTTCCTTTTTTGTTGTGTCACTGCCAGGCTTTGGTATCAGGATGATGCTGGCCTCATAGAGGAAGCTGGGAAGAAGTCCCTCCTTCACTATTTCTTGAAATGGCTTTAGTAGGAATGGTACTAGCTTTTCTTTGTACATCTGTGAAAATTTGACGGTTAATTTATCAGGTCCTGGGCTTTTTTTTTTTTTTCTTGGTTTGTAGGCTGCCTACTACTGATTCAATTTTTGGAGCTCATTATTTGGCAGTTCAGAGCCTGAATTTCTTCCTGGCTCAGTCTTTAGAAGGTGTATGTGTCCAGGAATTTATTTATCTCCTCTAGGGTTTTTTGTTTGAGTGTGTAGAGGTATTTGTAGTAGTTATTGATTGTTATTTTTATTTCTGTGGGGTCAGTAATAACATTACCTTCATCATTTATAATTGTGTTTATTTGAATCTTCTCTTTTCTTCTTTATTCATCTAGCTAGTGCCTATCTATCTTATTAATTATTTCAAAAAACCTTGATTAAGTGATCATTTGAACAATTTTTTATGTCTCAATTTCTTCCAATTCAGCTCTGATTTTAGTTATTTCTTGTCCTCTGAAATCTTTGTGGTTGATTTCCTCTTGCTTTTCAAATTCTTTCAGTTGTGATGTTAGGTTTTTAATATGAGGTCTTTCTAAATTTTTGATGTGGACATCTTATGCCCTACACTAACTTTTCTCCTTCTCCTAGAAAACTCAGAACCATGCTTTCTAAACCATTTCAAGCTTTCTCAGTGAATCAACCTGATCACCCTGAGGCAAAGTTAGCAATTTTCCATTACACATGTTTCTTATTCTCTTTAATAATATCTGATGCAACAATTCAAGTGTTTCTTGCCTCGTGGATATTTGGAGAACTCATTTTTTTTCTGAGACCAAGACTTAAAACTTTGTTCTTTAAACATTAATGAAGATCTATTTAGAAAGTCTCCATTTTACAGCAAAGGTACACAAGTACCAATGAAAATAAATATAAAATTATATGACATACAATTATATTGTGGAAAGATTGAATAAACAAGTGAAATAAGCTCAAAGAAAAAAAGAAGATGATATAAAATGATACATAAATGAAAAATCTGGGCTAGTATAGCATTAATTTATGTCCAGTAAAGTGTGTACATTGTAGAAGTGGCAGGAAAACTGCATACAGAGTGAGACCTGACCAAAAATTTTAACGAAAGCTCAGATCTCTGTATGGAGATTGGTAGGGGAGACAAGGACAGGCCAGAAAAATATAAATTGTTTGATCTATACCCTTAAAAGTGATTAAAGTGGACTCAGGAAAACATGCTCCGCTTTAGGAGAAGGACACGTGTTCAATGCTGTCCAAAGTTCAGAGTAACCCTACCTTCTCCAGGAGGAAAGGGGAGGCAAAGAGCAGGCAGACAGCAGTACAGCCAGGTCAGTACAGGGCTCCTAGGCCAAGCCAGTTGGGCTACATTGTACAAGTAGTGAGGAGCCACTGCAGGCTGGCCTTTACTCATTAGTTTGTTATGTTTTCTTTAGTAACAAGACATATGATCAAAGTTAATCTTTGTAAATATTGCTGCAGCTGAACACAGGATGGATAAAACCAGTGTTTAAAAAATTATGTTGTATAGAACACTAGCCTCAGTGAGATATTAGTGGAACACACGGTGCGTGCACACACATAAACACACACACACGCACACGCTCACGCTGAGCCCAGATTATTCTGGCAAATGCTGGGTTAAGCAAACTAAAAGAAACATCTTTAGTGCCGGACATCTCAGAACCTGGAATGTGGCTATATGACTCATAAAACAGCAACATTAAGACAGAGTGTGTGATTTTGTTTTCCAGAAATGTTGAAACATTTTCCTTTCCTTGGCTTCAGTGTCACCTTCTTTCTCCTCATTCTCCATCAACCTCTGTGGCTGCTCCTTCTTGGTTTCCTTGTTGGCAATCTGCTGCTGTTCACCCATTCATTCTCTTTTCATTCCCCATGAATTTCTCAAGTGTGTTTCTATTCCTGCAGATCTTTCCTTGTTTTTCCTGACACCTCTCCTTGTCTGACCCTCCCCCACTCTAAGGCACATGTTCCATCTGTGTGCACTTTTGGCATCCTGGGATGCTCCCAGAGTGTTCCCTGCCATACTCCAACAGGTTTTCTCCCCCAGACTCTGTGAGGGCAGTAGCATTTTCTCCACTGTTGCTTCAATACTCAATACACAACACAGAAGCTGATTCCAAAACATTTACTGGGCCAACTGAGACTAAATATATGTTCCTCCAGATCTTAAAAAGTTACAATAATAAACATAGCACAATAGTCCAAAAAAGTCTCTTCAGTCATGAATTCTCTATATATGCACAAGAGTTTTAAATCATTATGAGGAAAATTTAAACAGAAACTGTCACAAAGTTCCCTAAGATAAATTATTTTTCTTTATGCTTCAATTCATCAGATGAGACTCAAGACCATGTGTTATTGTAAATATTTCTAGCTTACAGCATAACAACCTGATGTGTATTGTTTGAATTAACACAATATAAATCTGTTAATTAAAAATTGCATAATCACTTCAAATAAAATTCTGCCTAATTTTTATGTTATTCATATGTTCAAATGATAATGAGCTCATAGGCTTTTCCAGTACCTCAGTCAAAACATTGCAGTGATTCCAGCTGTGGGAACAGCATCTGAGAGTTATGTTACAGATGGGGAAAATGTACTTATGTGACATTGGCCTTTGCACTACAGTGCCCTTTTGATTCAGGAAAATGCTGTTTCCTTAAAATTCTAAAATCTGTTCTGCCAGGTCTGAATTGTATGTGGGAAACACAGTTTTTAAAATTTTAACCACAGATGTTTTATTCCTTGATGAAAGCAGTGAATAGATAAAGGCCACCAGAAGAGCCTCTGATGTTGCTTCAGAAGCAGTGTGACAGAGAGCATCATCCTGAAACATTCCCTTATGTCTGCCTAAAATCATGTTAGGTAGGAAAGTCAAAACTTAGGAGGCTGTGGAGATCCAAGGGGATCATTGAGCTCTGAGGCTTATGAGAGGAGAGAAGAGAGAGAGGTCTAAGACTTTCTGGGTATAAATTTATTGGTTACAAGTGCAATTTTCTGTAAGCATGGATTGTGTAATTGTGAAGTCAGGGCTTTTAGGGTATCTATTACCTGAATAATAGACATCGTACCCATTAAGTAATTTCTCACTATACACCCCTCCCATCCTGTCATCCTGCTAAGTCTCCATTATCATTCCATTCTCTATATCAGTACCTAGACATCTTTAAGCACCCACTTATGAGTGAGAATATACGATGTTTACTCTCTGTCTGGTTGTTTCACTTACAATAATGACCTCCAGTTCCATCCATGTGTCTCCAGCAGTTATGATTTTATTCTTTTTTATGCCTGAATAGTATTTCATTGTGTATATTTTCTACATTTTCTTTCTCCAAACATCTGTTGATGGACATTAGGTTGATTTATATCTGTGCTACCATGAATAGCGTTGCAGGAAACATACAAGTACGGGTATCTTTCTGATACATTTATTCATTTTCCTTTGTGTAGCTACCCAGTGGTGGAGTTGCTGGATCAGACAGAGCCAATTGATGATCAGTAATGGTGGCCAATAATCAGCTAGAAACAAAGCACTTACCAGGGCCTAAAAATGCCAAAACTCTGAGACCACTTACCTTGAAAAACTTCAACAGCCCTGAGTTAAACATCCAGACACATTTATCCACCATTTAAATACCCTTTATTGCCTGTCCCCTGTGCATCTCAGAAGTCTCTTTTTACCACACTGTATATACAGCATTAGCCATTTATATGAAACTCCAAGGCATGTTATACTAAATAGTCAATCATGTATCCATAGTACCTAGCGCAGTCCTGGCATATAGTTTCCTACTAAACATTTGAAGAAAGAAATAATTATCTTCTATGCAGGTTCCAAGATTTAAGGGGATTTCTCAGTAAAAATAAAGTATTACAGTTCACAAATAATCCACTTCCTTTTTTGCAAGTGGGATATATTTTAATCGTATCCCCTAATAACATTATTTTCATTTACTTCCATCTAAATATACTGTCCTAGGAAAGCAGTAAGAAAAAGAGTTAAAGCTGGAGCTTGAAGAATTGTACATTGTCCACACTGTGCCCTGGCGTTCATCGCTCCCCTGAGCTTCATCTGTTACGTATGTCAGGGAAGATAAACAGTGTGAAAGTGGCCTCAACAAAGGACCCCAGATCTCTGGCTTCCCCATCTGGAAAGTACACCTCTGTGAACAATGTCTTCAGAGCCTGATGACAAGAATGGCCCAAGCAGTCCACCAGGGAAAACTGGGCCATGTGTACATCAACGCAGAGCATCAAGCAGCAAGTAACATGTAACTGAAGGAGACAGCAGGAGCAACAAGGAGGGACAACCATGACCTACGAAGGCACCATTCCAGAGATGCCTGGACCCCACAATAGGCTCAGTGCCCATTAAACTCTTGGGAACCAGTGCTTTCCCTTGCCATCACTTGGCATATTTGGCATTTTGCTACTTAAAATAATGGTTTTAGTGTTCACCTTTCCTAGGAGACAGGCAGATCCTGTGACACTACAGCTTCTGGCACACAGTAGGTACATCACAAACATCTGCTGAGTTCACACACTCTTGCCTTCTCAAAGCTTCTTGTCAAATCTTCAGTGAAGAGGAATTGCCGATTGAGAAAGAATTAAACTTCTAGAGACTCCTGGATCCACTGAAGTTTGAGGCAAGGTGAGATTTGTTTACTGCCATATTCCTAGCTCATAACATACTGTAGTCACTTAATAAATGTTTATTAAACAAGTGAGTGAATTGACTCATACATCTTACTTAGCAATATGTTTTCTGTGTAAAGTTGATATATGTAATAGTTTACTTCTGGTATAATTTTACATTACTTATTCAACAAATCTGACAATTCAACTAGGTGCCAGGCACACCACTGCTGAAGAAAAAGAGGTATAAGATACAATTTCTGTCTACAAGAAAGACACAGTCTAAAAAGTAGAAACATATGAACGAATTTTTACAATAAATTGGCTAAATTCAAAACAGGAAGGGTTTGTTTCTATTTTAAACAGCCCTAATCAGGAAATGTTAGAAAGTTCTAAGTACAAAATATTTCAACACACCATCTAAGCATGAAGCAGAAACCAACCATAAATGAGTTTGCTACCACCAACCTCAACAGTAAGAATTCCAATCCTGCTGCTGCAAATTAAGTGCCACTCTGATTTTATTATCTGATTTTGCTATCTGGAGAACAAATTAATTATTTTGTGAGTGAGTTTGATGAAGGATGAGTTTAGTCCCGATTTTCTGTTCATCTCATGCCCTTCACCGTATAAGGTCAACCTGCCATGTTGTAACATAGAAAGAAGATCTCATGAGGTGCAGCCCCTTGGACTTCCCCACCTCCAGAACCATGAGCAAAATAATCCTTTTTACAAATTACCCAGGCAGTGGAACCATGTTGTTTCAGCCGCAAGTGGACCCAAAGACTTTATTATTTTTTCTTCTTTAAAGAACTAAATTACTTAACTTACAAAGGAGCACATCAAATTTCCTTACAAATAATCAAAAAGCCCACATATATTTTTATAGGAAGTAGTACAACAGTCTGACACTGAAAGAAAACATCATTTTACTTTTAACTATACTTTGAGAAATAAAGAAAAAGCAAACATATAAGTTGTCATGCAGTTTTATTTTTCAGTAAGATAATTGCAGATATTTTTATGGTTTTTTTGGTCTATGTAAATGTTAGTCTCTGTTGTCATGCATAATCTGATACTGTTTTAATGGAAGATCATTTGTAATTAGGGTGATATTTGTCCAGTTGTGATGGTTGAAGATCTGGCCTGGAATGAGGGACAGCTGATGTATCAGGTATCGTAGGCATTTGCAACCATGGTTTGCCTACTGGTAGCAGGTTAGGATGTGGAGCCTCGTAGACTAATACCACAGGATATCTTGTTGGAAGAGCAGATGGTTCCACTATCAGCCCCAGAAAACTGTTTTGCAAGGGAATTATGTTGTGGTATTGAGAAGTTGTGGTTGTAATGAAATTCACAATGTGGCCACTTGCTTGGATGCAGGTGCTATGAGAGTGCATATGAATAGAGGTCAACTGATTTAAAATAGCATGCTGATCTGTTCCAATTTGTTGAGACAAGTGACAATAACAAACACTTAAAATATCAGATTTCTGTTTCATCACACAAACTTAATATCATCAAAAAATTCATGAACATGGTTTACTATTTTCAAGAATGTGCTTTTGGGAAAAGAGCACTAAAGTTGTTAAGCCCTCAAGTGAAAACATGTTATATATTAATAGTAACATTGCATTAAGTGGCTTTGGTACATTTATTTTGATTTCACTGGTAAGATTCAAAGTTGTTAGCAAAATTTCTTAAAATGCTGGAAGGTTAATTCTCAAGCTGAACTCAATAATTTCAAAAAAATTAAAAAAATTTTACCTTAGTATTTTATATAATTTTCAAAATCTGGTCTTACTTCATGTATTAACATATTTACTGACGTACAAAGTAAAATTACATATATACTCTATGTAAAGTGGTAACTGAAATATATTAAATATCTTGCTTAAGACTATGGATTCATTCTCTCCTGCCAGAAAGGTGGCTACAAAGGCAGATCTTTGAAAATTCTGTCAAATTTTACTAAATCCATAAAGGCTGAGATGTCAAACAAAACTTTTGATACTGTCAGCTTGAAATATTCTGTAAGGAGACTTTCTATGCAAAATTTCTTTCTTGACGAGTTCTTCATTAATCACTATGCAAGTTCCATTCCCATCCTATAGAATAGACTTGAATTGGTCACTCTCAAATATTTTCTGATATTTTCTGGGGAAGGTCAGAGAAAGAAAAATCATTATCTTTATCTGGCTTAGAAACACACACTGTGTCACATGGCCATTTTAACAAGGATTCTTGTGAAAAAACCTGAACAGTATTTTCTTCAATCATTGACCTTAAGTCTGAGTCCCCGGGGAATGTGAGTTTACACAGTGGAGATCTAGCGGAGGCTTCTGAATCAGTTAATTCATCTCTGGGAGAAACAACTTGAGTTTCTGAGGAAACATGTGCCATCTCAAATAAATATTTCTTTAGATACTCTTCCACCCTGTATGGTTTTCAAGACTGAAGCTTCAAACGCAGCTTCAGAAGGCTTATGCAGGTAAGGCAATCTAAAGCATCACTCTAGTATATGTCAAGCTGAGTAGCAAAGACATCACAAGAGGACTTTAGTCTCCTAGCATTCAATAAAAATCTGGCCAAAAGTATTTCCTTCCCAGTCTGAGAAATGTAGCCAGTGAAAATAAAACATAGACTGCTCACTTATACATTGTAGGCTGCAAAATCACATCCCTGTAGCAGCATTTAAATAAATAAGAAAATAATGTCCTCAATCCCTGAAATAAATGTAATTCTCTCCCTGACACAGACACTCTTATTAGACTGGTGAGAGGAGCATAGGTCCTGGTAATTGCAAAATGAAAAAAAAAAAAAAAAAAGAAAAAGAAAAAGGAAAACAAAAGTTAACGATTTTAAAACCTCTATGACTTTGGCATGTTGGATTGAAAACTGTTGCAGTGCAAAACCAATATGGTAAAAACACATAGCCATAGAGAAAAAAAGTAGGTTACTGGTTATCAGAGGCTGGGAAATAAAAAGAACTGTTTAGTAGATATGGAGTTTCCTGCTGGGCAATAGAAATGTTTAGGAACTAAAGATAGATGATGATTGTATGACATCATAAACATATTAAATTCCATTGAATTGTACACTCAAATGTAATTTTTCATTATGTGAAACTTACCTTGATAAATCAAGGGGAGAACAATTGTGAATAAAACTAACTAATTACATTTCAGAATAAAAAGTTATTTATATGCATATCTCTTCAAAACCTTTTTCAGTCATATCAGAAAAATAAATAATGATTTTATTTGGTATGTCTGTAAATATCTGACAAATGTTAATGATGAAAGAGATTTTAAAAGAAGGTGATTTACTTGTAAGGAGATCCCAAAGAGTAGGAGATGTAAATAAATAATAATAACAATAAAAATAATAACAACAAGAAAATGTTGTAAGAAAAGTAAGCATGTATGTTTGTCTAAGCAGTAAAATTTTTATTTGGCTCCAAGAACATAATCTCTATGAAAAAAGATTTTGTAAGGAATAATCTTTGTGTCCTGCAAATAATTGTTAACCTTATTAAGCAGGATTTGAATTTATAAAGTAATGTTACTATTGAATAAAATAGCAATGCTGCATTAACAGTAAGACTTTTTATATCTTCATGGTTGAAATTTGACATATTAAAATTTGAACTCTTTGACATTGATACGCGTTGAATACATGTAGAAGAAAGAAATAAAATATTGATATTTCTCATATCGTAGGAGTTAGTTCTCTCATACTGGGAAGAGGTGTCATTGTTAGAAGATTGTCTTCGTCTAACATCCTTTAGGTTTTGTTTTTTTTTTTTTTTTGGAAAACGTAGACTTTAAATAACTGCTTTTATCAACAGGTTAATCCATGCAGTTACAAAGTAGTTAGAAATTTCTGAAAGGTGTTATAGTTAAAAAAAAAAAAAAGCTGATTCTTACACATGTATTATCTAGCACTTCATGGGGACACTACTGTTCAAAAGGCCCTGGCAAAATAACTCCCAAATGAAACACTCAACCCAAGGTTGTTTTCAGCTCTCTGTTAGTGAAGCTGGGTGCAGAATGGAAAGCCTCTAAAAGGAGAGGATACAAAGTCAGGTGAGTAGGGGCAATTGGCAATGCTCAGAGCCTGCCAGACTCCAAACAGGGAGCCAAAGTGGTTTTTTTCTGGGACATTCTACTTGAATTATAGTTTAGTCAACCATAGATCTTCAAAAGAGAACAATTAGTTAACATGATAAAAAGTTTCCTGCATTCTTTGGACTATGTGTCTTAATTATAGTAAGCAAATTCTGACCGTTTTAACGAAAATAGCCTCCAACATTTTGCATGTATGAAGAAAACTTAATTATCCACAGGGCTTTTAATGTTTGCTGGACAACAATACATGAATGATAAGCTATAAATAATACTGATTTATGATATAAAAATACTAGTTTTTTTCATTTATTATTTTTATAGGCATTCACTGTTTGAGTCAAGGTTAGGCTTGTTAAGTGATTAAAGACAATTTTATTACAGCAGCATGTACTTATTCTATTCTAAAATAATAAAATTTGTAAACACAAACAGCTTTTATATTTGTTTGCAACCTGCAAAATTGAGTTATTTTGCTGATATAAAATACTGAGAACTCACTTGAGGACCATGCCACCTTCTGAAAAGGCCACACACCTACTTCTTAAATGTGTTAAAGTTACAGCATATCCCAGACTCATCCAGAGCAAAATAAGTAAGCAACTGACTGCTCTTGACTGTCCCTTTCCCAGCACTAGCACTGATTGCATTGGGAAAAGCCACAGAGCAAGGCTGCACAGCCAGATGGAGGAGGCTTTTTATTTGAAGGCAAAATACCAAAATGGCTCTCTGGTGTAGGGGACTTCTACTTTCACACTCAGCTTGTACATGATCCTCTAACCTTAACTTATTTCTCCTTAATGGGCTGATTTGGACTGACTTGTTGAGAATGGTATCCATTATTAATGAGTCAGGAGAGAAAGGGATTTCTGTGGTTGCATGTAAACTTGTGATAGGTCTGCAGAAGTTGCACGTGAAGAAGATAGTGAGGAAGTCAGCCATGATCCATCTATGCGAAGGTCAAACCAGCTTCATTGTACACTTTGAAGACTTTCTTAATGGTATTGACATAGGCAGCTGTTCTCAGGTCCAATCCCAGGTTAAACTTCCTGGCTGTGCACATGATTTGCCTGGCAAAACACTCCATTGTGTATGCCAAGCCAGAGTGCATGATGTCTTTCTCAGATGCACCCGGCGTCCTGTCTTGGAACTCTGCCGTGGGTACAATGGGAATAGTTCCACCATGCTTTCCAAATTGTCTTTCTAAACTCTCTTGAACAGACAAAAGCAAGTGGTAGTTAAAATCCCTTTCATACTTGAAGGTCAAACGGCTACAGCTGACATGATTTAGATTCTTCAGCCACTCAAAGTAAGATACTCTCATTCCTCTAGCATTCAAGTAGAGATCTGGAATAACAATTATGTTTCTCTCCAGGAAGATCTTGTCAGCTTCTGGAGTTGTTTGCCCCTTGGCACCTCCAGCAATGATCTTGGCTTTGACTCTGGATTCACTGGATTTGGTCAACTGATTCTCACGGGCAGCTGGGATCAGTATGTCACAGTTGACCTCCAAGATGCTTCCTTCATAGGGCTTTGCCTTGGGGAAGCCCAGAATGGACCCACGTTGCAATTTGAAGTCTTCCACTTCCTTTGGGTAAATACCACCTGGATTCCATATACTCCCTTCAGACTCACCAACAGCAATACATTTAGCACCAAAACGATGTAAATATCTCATAGAGTGTAGGCCCACATTACCAAATCCCTGAAGGACAAATGTTTTATCTCCAAACCCTGGTGTCATTCCTAAAATGCTCATGTAAGAAGCTTCATTGATGATGTTTTCAATCCCACGGAAGACACCATGGCCAGTAGCAGAGATGCGTCCATGGATTCCCCCTTGGCTGATGGGTTTACCAGTAACACGGGCTTGTGCATTAATGTCATAGTGCTCTATGGTACTGGCATAGGCATCAGCGATCCAGGACATCTCCCACTCACCTGTGCTCATGTCTGGAGCAGTCACATCAATACCACGACCAATAAAGCCTTTCTTTGCCAGCTCCTTGTGATCTTTTCCAATTCATTACTAGTATAGTTCTTGGGATTGTTCTTAACAACCCCAAATAGCACATCAACCACTGCACACTTGTATGTCATCAGAGAAGCCAAAGCTTTTACTTCATCTACACTCACATCAGTGCTGTAATGGACACTTCCCTTGCAGGGCTTGCGGTGCTGGCTGTGCTGGGCCGTGTAGCCTTAGATGACCTCCCAGGAGCCGTCGTCGTGCCCGATGCGGAAGGAGAGACTCAGCACATGGTTGCAGGGCTTGATGATCCACAGGATGCCGTGCAGCCTGTTCTCCTTCTGCTCCTCACTCTCCCAGGTCCTCAGGTCCTCCACCAGCTTGTCTTCCACGATGCTGGCGCCGCGATTGAAGAAGCCCTCCACCATCTTGAAGAAGTTGGGGTCGCCCTAGCGGTCGGCCACCGCCTCGCTGTAGTGGCTCCATGCGGCCAATGCGAGCCCCGACTGCGGGGTGGGGGCGGATTGTCCCCGGGCCTGGCCCAGCAACGCGGCCGTGTGGGCGGCCGCTGAGCCCAGGGCAGCGGGCCCGGCCCAGGAAAGCAGCAGGGATTCACCCCAGGTTTTGCGGTTTTTTGTTCTTGTTTAATTCAGATTTTTTTCTACTAATATTATGTAACAAAAATGTTCACATCAGTAAATTCTTTGTGAAGATAAAACCCGTCTCCTACCAGATGCATGTGGTTCCTCAATTTTGACCTTTTTTTAAAATTAAAAAAAGTGCAAAATTAAAATATATATATTTTTAATTTTTTACTTTTCTGGAGAATTTTCATGTCGCTCTATCTGAATGGAGTATATGATTCTTTTGTAATGGGAGGGGATGAATGATTACTGACAGTAGCAAAAGATGGGAGATGAGTGTGGAGAAAAGAGAGCGTTAATGGGAGGATCAGAAGACAAAATCACATTAAATGTAGGAAAATCTAAGTCAAATTCTGGCTGAGCATTTTGGGTTGCTAAGATGGGTGACTGTGTAGGGAGGGAGTATGCCTTGTGTTTTCAGGGGGAGATGACTCAGCTAAAGCTGTCTTCTGACTCCAAACTACAAGCCTACCTATAGTCATAAAAAGGCAAGAAAAGAAGCATTTTTACATGAAAAAGGTAAACATAAAGTAGGCTGTATCCACTTAGCTACGTAAAAGAATCAGGTATCTGTCTGATCTCCTTAGTGGCAGCCTGTGATACACATGCTCTTGCAGCTTCAGCCTCCCAGGTAGCAGGTTCTCCAGGAAAAGGCCAGTAGGCTCAGATAACTATTCAGTTTCTTTAATTATTTTAATATTTTTTATAGACAGAGTCCTGCTATATTGTTCAGGCCAGCCTGAATTTATAAGCCTGAAGTGATCCACCCACCATGGACTTATAGATTGCTAAGGTTACTGGTGTGAGCTACCATATCTTCCTGATTTGTAAAAACTTTTGTAGAGATTGTGTTTCACTATTTTGCCAAACCAGGTTCAAAATTCTTGGCCTCAAGCGATCTTTTTGCCTTGGCCTTCCAAATTATTGGAATTATTATTATGAGCAAGAAAACCTCAGCTAAAATATGTTATTATCTTTTTAATTATTACTTAATATTTTATTTAGAAAAGGTAAAGATTCATACTTAATGATACACTGGAAAAAGGTGCAATACAAAGTTATTGGAGTAGGAACCAATTTTGAAATAAACACACACTTAGATTACACAATTTTAAGTTTACGAAGAATTCTCTCACAATTACTGAAAAAATGTTTATTGTATATTTAAAATTTGAAATAATATTTTTATGGTTAGGAAAATGTAAAGAAGTATAATAGACAACCAAACCAATTATAAGTTCCCTATGAATAAAATCCAAAGCCATATACCAGTCACTGGCAGGAACACAAATTAGTTTTTTAAAATGTAAAATACAGTGATAATGAGGAATGTAGCAGCAATCTGTGTACTAATCATAGTAATTTATTTTGATTCAGGCAGAAAAATAATTCTGCTCTTTAAATAAAAAGTACCTACACAGTCAAAGACAGTTGTATTTTCAAGCTGTTTCTTAACATAATTCTTATTAGTTAACACTAGTTTTTACTGACGATCTTACCACTTCACTAACCCACATTTTAAACTAATGCTTGAGTAAAAAATAATAACTGGTGTAATAAATAAATGCTTTTCATATATCCATACATTAAGGTCCACTATTCTAAGGTGCAGATATCTTAAATTTTTTTACTTTAAAATAACTAAACCAGAAACGAAACACATTCACATAAATTAAGGCTAATGATTCTATGAAAAAAGCAAACAGAAGACTGAAGAAAAGTATTAAAAACATGTTGATGCCTTGTAAAGAATCATAGAAGCCAAGCACACATTATTTTTGTTACTAAGAAGCTAATCTAAAAGCTTAGCACGAGCAGGGTTTAAATAAACACCATTACAAGTAAGCAGTTCTTTCACAAACTGCAAATACTCAACTTTATTGCTTTCACTTAGGAATAAATGTCATTTTTTTTTTTTTTTTTTTACCATACACTTTTCTCGAAGGCTGGTGACATGATGATATGATGTGGTCTTGCAACAGTTAGCCATATGTTTTATTATCTCATCTTCTTCACTAATCATGTCCATTTGTTTATTATTTCAAAACTATGTAAGCATTTTATCCCCTCTTCTGCTGTCTATATGACATGCACTTCAGCATGTGATCAAATACATTCATGTACTCTCCATCAAAACACTAATTTTTAAAATTTCTTTTTTTATCATTACACTTAAAGTTCTAGAGTACATGTGCACAATGTGCAGGTTTGTTACATATGTATATATGTGCCATGTTGGTGTGCTGCACCCATTTACTCGTCATTTACATTAGGTATACCTCTTAATGTTATCCCTCCTTCCTCCCCACTTCCCCCATTCCATGACAGGTCTCATTGTGTGATGTTCCCCATTCTGTGTCCAAGTGTTCTCATTGCTCAATTCCCACCTATGAGTGAGAACATGTGGTGTTTGGTTTTCTGTCCTTGGCTATAGTTTGCTCAGAATGATGGTTTCCAGCTTCATCCATGTCCCTACAAAGGACATGAACTCATCATTTTTTAATGGCTGCATAAGTATGCCATGGTATATATGTGCCATGTTCTTAATCCAGTCTACCATTGATGGACATTTGGGTAGGTTCCAAATCTTCACTATTGTGAATAGTGCCACAATAAACACACGTGTGCATGTGTCTTTATAGCAGCATGATTTATAATCCTTTGTGTATATACCCAGTAATGGGATGGCTGGGTCAAATGATATTTCCAGTTCTAGACTCTTGAGGAGTCACCACACTGTCTTCCACAATGGTTGAACTAGTTTACAGTCCCACCAACAGTGTAAAAGATTTTCTATTTCTCCACATCCACTCCAACACCTGTTGTTTCCTGACTTTTTAATAATCACCATTCTAATTGGTGTGAGATGGTCTGTCATTGTGGTTTTGATTTGCATTTCTCTGATGGCCAGTGATAATGAGCATTTTTCGATGTGTTTTCTTGCTGCATAAACATTTTCTTTTGAGAAGCGTCTGTTTATATCCTTTGCCCACTTTTTGATGGGGTTGTTTGATTTTTTCTTGTAAATTTGTTTAATTTCTTTGTATATTCTGTATATTTGCCCTCTGTCAGATGGGTAGATTGCAAAAATTTTCTTCCATTCTATAGGTTGCCTGTTCACTCTGATGGTAATTTCTTTGTCTGTGCAGAAGCTCTTTAGTTTAATCAGAACCCATATGTAAATTTTGGCATTTGTTTCCACTGCTTTTGGTGTCTTAGACATGAAGTCCTTGTCCATGCCTATGTCTTGTATTGCCTAGGTTTTTTTCTAGGGTTTTTATGGGTTAGGTCTAACATTTAAGTATTTTCAGAGACTACTATAAACACCTCTACACCAATGAACTAGAAAATCTAGAAGAAATGGATAAATTCCTTGACACATACATACTCCCAAAACTAAACCAGGAAGAAGGTGAATTCCTGAATAGACCAATAACAGGCTCTGAAATTGAAGTAGCAGTTAATAGCCTATCAACCAAAAAAAGTCCAGGACCAGATGGATTCATAGCTGAATTCTACCAGAGGCACAAAGAGGAGCTGGTACCATTCCTTCTGAAACTATTCCAATCAATAGAAAAAGAGAGAATCCTCCCCAACTCATTTTAGGAAGCCAGCACCATCCTGATACCAAATCCTAGCAGAGACATATGTACAAAAAAGAAAATTTTAGACCAATATCCATGATGAATAGCGATGCAAAAAAATCCTGAATAAAATACTAGCAAACTGAATCCAGCAGCATATCAAAAAGCTTACCCACCATGATCAAGTGGGCTTCATCCCTGGGATGCAAAGCTGGTTCAATACACACAAATCAATAAATGCAAACCATCATATAAACAGAACCAAAGACAAAAACCACATGATTATCTCAATAGATGCCGAAAAGGCTTTCGATAAAATTTCTCATCATCATCAATTTTAAATCCTGTTAAATCTTCATCATCAAATTTATACCAGGAATCTCAGTCATCATCCTACCATTTTTTGAATAATATAAGAATATTTATGCCCACTGCTTGCTTGACCACAGAATACAGGCACACTTAAAAGTCTGCATTTTGTGATCTTTGTAGTTTTATTTTCAGGTTACTCTTTCTGTTAAATCAACTGATTTTCTGATTGGACAGTATTCTCTTCCAGCTTTGCAATGCCTGCTTCTGTGTAAGGTCATGTATCCAACTCCCAAGGAAATTCAAAATAATCACTGAATGTAAATGCACATTTTTATTCATACTCAAATCCTTTCTGTTGGCCAAAAAAAAAAAAAGAAAAAAAAATTATTTAAATAGCAAGTGCTTAATTATGTTAACATACCATAGACAGACAACATGTAAAATGTTCACATTCCCTGAGCAAACATTAAAACAATTAAATAATAATATTAGGGCTTATAATCTTTTAAATTTATTTATAAAAGTATAAGTAAATAATAATTAACATCATTAGGGTGATTATGCCATCGCTAACTTGAGCAATATTTTCTTACCAAAGCTTAAAATATTTACATATAGCAATCCTTTGATAGTTACAGGGGATTGGCTCCAGAAGCCTCTTAAATACTATAATTTGTGTCTGCTCAAGCTTCTGATTTACAATGATGGAGTATGTAAGTATAATTCACATCCTTCCTCTTGTGTAGTTTACTTTTTCCCTACATAAATATTTAATAAAATGTAAATGCTCCTTAGGCAGATAATATACTCTAACGGCTTTAAATTTGTTACATTTTACGATCATATTGATTTGTTTTTGTTTTTGTTTTCAAACATCTTAATATACGTTTGCAGAAATCTGGTTGCAGAACCTGTGTATGTAAAAGTCTCTTATTTGTTGTAAATCAGAAAACATTACTGACACAGACACTGATGGCTATGTGCTCTGAGATAAATAACTTATGAGGAATAAGGTAGTTTGTTCTCCTAGAATTCAGAGTTCTCTTGTGAGTATAATGTATTTTTACAGATTTCATGATATAATTTATGTGACATATTTGGAATTATTACCGCACAACAAATATGGCTGTTAAACTAGTTGTGGAAGGAATGAGAACATACACAGGAGCTCCAAATGTCATAATTTCCTTGTAGCTACAGAGAAAAATAACGTTATCTTACACATATCTATCATGTTTCTATATGTTTTTCTCTACACCTGAGGTTATTGATACAAAAAGAAACAATATCCAGTTTATGCACTGATGAAGTTCGTCGCATAGAAAAATTAGCTAGGCAGACATGCACGCCACAGTGAAGTGCTAAGAAAACATAAAGCACAAGCAACCAAGAGCAAAGATGGAGACTTTATTAGAATTTTATATTCTGTGTGCCTCATTCACTTTTTGTCAGTATAATTATCCATCTTTATCTGTTTTAAATTCAACACCCTAGGGGTAAAACCAACTATAATACCAGGACTTGAATTTTACATTTTTGTTGTTGTTGTTTGTTAGTGGCTGTTAATCAAGTGTTAGTGAACATCCCATATGGAGATTCTAATAAAAGAAACACTGCCAAGGTTGCAATGACTGCATGGTGTGATCTATCAGATCTAGAAAGGCAGAGGAAAGTTTGTGTTTTAATCTCCATTGATGATAAGTGCTGAGATGCTATTTGAAAACCAAACAATTTCTGATCACTGAGGAAGATAAACAGAAATTTAAGAATTATTTACTACAGTTAAAATATTCTAATTTATTTAGTTTCTGTCAATATCTATGCAAAAAAGTAAAGGAATGATAAATTACTTGAGTACAAACATTTCCAAAATTAAAGTATTCTGGGTTCACTTACTTCATAGCTGTATCTTAAATATGCAAACTGCCACTAAAACCTAACATTTTTTTCGGCTTTATTTCGAACCAGATACTTTTTATTTTCAACCAGATGCTTTTATACTCTTAGCAGCCTGATTTTAATAGTTATATCATGTTGCTAATGGGTCCATGTAGCATTATCTCAAAAACAATATTTTTCCTTAGCAGAAAAACCTTAATTTGAGAAAAATATTCAGAGAATCCTAAAAATAAGTACAGCTTATATGACACAGACAGAACAACAGTAAAAAAAAAAAAAAAAAAAAAAAGAAAAATGCCTATTTTAAAAAACAAAATGTGAATATAATTATTAAAAATTAAAAGCCCGGCATGGTGGCTCATGCCTGTAATCCCAATGCTTTGGGAGGCTGAGATGGGTGGATCAAGAGGTCAGGAGACCACCCTGGATAACAGTGAAACCCCATCCCTACTAAAAATAGAAAAAGAAAATAGCCGGGTTTGATCGTGGGCTCCTGTAGTCCCAGCTACTTGGGAAGCTGAGGCAGGAAAATGGCGTGAAGCCAGGAGGCAGGGCTTGCAGTGAGCTGAGATTGCATCAATGCACTGCAGCCTGGGTGACAGAACGAGACTTCGTCTCAAAAAAAAAAAAAACTTCTCATTATTTGAAGGCTGAATTTCATTTACCAGGTCATAGAAATGTGACTACATCTAGCATGGTTTGAAAACAAACAAACAAAAGTGGTAATTATTATTAACTAAAATTTCAGGGGAGGAGGCAAGATGGCCTAATAGGAAGAGCTCCGGTCTACAGCTCCCAGCGTGAGTGACGCAGAAGATGGGTGATTTCTGCATTTCCATCTGAGGTACCCTGTTCATCTCATTAGGGAGTGCCAGACAGTGGGCACAGGTCAGTGGGTGATCCCACTGTGCATGAGCCAAAGAAGGGTGAGGCATTACCTCACTCAGGAAGCACAAGGGTTCAGGGAGTGCCCTCTCCAGAGGTGACAGACAGCACCTGGATAATCGGGCCACTCTCACCCGAATACTGTGTTTTTCCGATGGGCTTAGGAAATGGTGCACCAGGAGATTATAGCCTGACCCTGGCTCAGAGGGTCCGACACCCACGGAGTCTCGCTGATTGCTAGCACAGCAGTCTGAGATAAAACAGCAAGGCAGCAGCGAGGCTGGGGGAGGGGTGACAGCCATTGCCCAGGCTCGCTTAGGTAAACAAAGCAGCCCGGAAACTTGAACTGGGTGGAGCCCACCATAGCTCAAGGAGGCCTGCCTGCCTCTGTAGGCTCCAAGTCTTGGGACAGGGCACAGACAAAGAAAAAGACAGCAGTAACCTCTGCAGACTTAAATGTCCTTGTCTGACCACATTGAGGAGAGCAGTAGTTCTCCCAGCACACAGCTGGAGATCTGAGAACGGGCAGACTGCCTCCTCAAGTGGGTTCCTGACCCCTGACCCCTGAGCAGCCTAACTGGGAGGCACCCCGCAGCAGGGGCAGACTGACACCTCACACAGCCGGCCAGGTACTCCAACAGACCTGCAGCTGAGGGTCCTGTCTGTTAGAAGGAAAACTACAGAAAGGACATCCACACCAAAAACCCATCTGTACATCACCATCATCAAAGACCAAAAGTAGGTAAAACTACAAAGATGGGGAAAAAACAGAGCAGAAAAACCGGAAACTCTAAAAAGCGGAATGCCTCTCCTCCTCCAAAGGAATGCAGTTCCTCACCAGCAACGGAACAAAGCTGGATGGAGAATGACTTTGATGAGCTCAGAGAAGAAGGCTTCAGACAATCAAATTACTCTGAGCTATGGGAGGATATTCAAAACAAAGGCAAAGAAGTTGAAAACTTTGAAAAAAATTTAGAAGAATATATAGCTAGAATTACCAATACAGAGAAGTGCTTAAAGGAGCTGATGAAGCTGAAAACCCAGGCTCGAGAACTAAGTGAAGAATGGAGAAGCCTCAGGAGCCAATGCGATCAAATGGAAGAAAGGGTATCAGCCATGGAAGATGAAATGAATGAAATGAAGCGAGAAGGGAAGTTTAGAGAAAAAGGAATAAAAAGAAAAGAGCAAAGCCTCCAAGAAATGTGGGACTATGTGAAAAGACCAAATCTACATCTGATTGGTGTACCTGAAAGTGACGGGGAGAATGGAACCGAATTGGAAAACACTCTGCAGGATATTATCCAGGAGAACTTCCCCAATCTAGCAAGGCAGGCCAACATTCAGATTCAGGAAACACAGAGAACACCACAAAGATACTCCTCGAGAAGATCAACTCCAAGGCACATAACAGTCAGATTCACCAAAGTTGAAATGAAGGAAAAAATGTTAAGGGCAGCCAGAGAGAAAGGTCGGGTTACCTTCAAAGGGAAGCCCATCAGACTAACAGCGGATTTCTTGGCAAAAACCTTACAAGCCAGAAGAGAGTGGGGTCCAATATTCCACATTCTTAAACAAAAGAATTTTCAACCCAGAATTTCATATCCAGCCAAAATAAGCATCATAAGTGAAGGAGAAATAAAATCGTTTACAGACAAGCAAATGTAAAGAGAGATTTTGTCGCCAGCAGGCCTGCTCTAAAAGAGCTCCTGAAGGAAGCACTACACATGGAAAGGCACAATCGGTACCAGCCACTGCAAAATCATGCCAAAATGTAAAGACCATCAAGACTAGGAAGAGACTGAATCAACTAATGAGCAAAATAACCAGCTAACATCATAATGACCGGATCAAATTCACACAAAACCATATTAACTTTCAATGTAAATGGACTAAATTCTCCAATTGAAAGACACAGACTGGCAAATTGGATAAAGACTCAAGACCATCAGTGTGCTGTATTCAGGAAACTCATCTCATGTGCAGAGACACACATAGGCTCAAAATAAAAGGATGGAGGAAGATCTACCAAGCAAATGGAAAACAAAAAAAGGCAGGGGTTGCAATCCTAGTCTCTGAAAAAACAGACTTTAAACCAAAAAAAGATCAAAAGAGACAAAGAAGGCCATTACATAATGGTAAAGGGATCAATTCAACAAGAAGAGCTAACTATCCTAAATATATATGCACCAAATACAGGAGCACCCAGATTCATAAAGCAAGTCCTGAGTGGCCTACAAAGAGACTTGGACTCCCACACTTTAATAATGGGAGACTTTAACACCCCACTGTCAACATTAGACAGATCAACAAGAAAGAAAGTCAGCAAGGATACCCAGGAATTGAACTCAGCTCTGCACCAAGGGGACCTAATAGACATCTACAGAACTCTCCACCCCAAATCAACAGAATATACATTTTTTTCAGCACCACACCACACCTATTCCAAAATTGACCACATAGTTGGAAGTGAAGCTCTCCTCAGTAAATGTAAAAGAACAGAAATTATAACAAACTATCTCTCAGATCACAGTGCAATCAAGCTAGAACTCAGGATTAAGAATCTCACTTGAAAACACTCAATTAAATGGAAACTGAACAACCTGCTCCTGAATGACTACTGGGTACATAACGAAATGAAGGCAGAAATAAAGATATTCTGTGAAAGCAATGAGAACCAAGACACAACATACCAGAATCTCTGGGATGCATTCAAAGCAGTGTGTAGAGGGAAATTTATAGCACTAAATGCCCATAAGAGAAAGCAGGAAAGATCCAAAATTGACACCCTAACATCACAATTAAAAGAACTAGAAAAGCAAGAGCAAACACATTCAAAAGCTGGCAGAAGGCAAGAAATAACTAAAATCAGAGCAGAACTGAAGGAAATAGAGACACAAAAAACCCTTCAAAAAATTAATGAATTCAGGAGCTGGTTTTTTGAAAGGAGCAACAAAATTGATAGACCACTAGCAAGATTAATAAAGAAAAAAAGAGAGAAGAATCAGATAGATGTAATAAAAAATGATAAAGGGGATATCACCACCGATCCCACAGAAATACAAACTACCATCAGAGAATACCACAAACACCTCCATGCAGATAATCTAGAAGAAATGGATAAATTCCTCAACACCTACAACATCCCAAGACTAATCCAGGAAGAAGTTGAATCCCTGAATAGACCAATAACAGGAGATGAAATTGTGGCAATAATCAGTAGCTTACCAACCAAAAAAAGTCCAGGACCAGATGGGTTCACAGCCGAATTCTACCAGAGGTACAAGGAGGAACTGGTACCATTCCTTCTGAAACTATTCCAATCAATAGAAAAAGAGGGAATCCTCCTTAACTCATTTTATGAGGCCAGCATCATCCTGATACCAAAGCCGGGCAGAGACACAACCAAAAAAGAGAATTTTAGACCAATATCCTTGATGAACATTGATGCAAAAATCCTCAATAAAATACTAGCAAACAGAATCCAGCAGCACATCAAAAAGCTTATCCACCATGATCAAGTGGGCTTCATCCCTGGGATGCAAGGCTGGTTCAATATATGCAAATCAATAAATGTAATCCAGCATATACACAGAACCAAAGACAAAAACCACAGGATTATCTCAATAGATGCAGAAAAGACCTTTGACAAAATTCAACAACACTTCATGCTAAAAACTCTCAATAAATTAGGTATTGATGGGATGTAACTAAAAATAATAAGAGCTATCTATGACAAACCCGCAGCCAATATCATACTGAATGGGCAAAAACTGGAAGCGTTCCATTTGAAAACTGGCACAAGAAAGGGTTGCCCTCTCTCACCAGTTCTATTCAACATAGTGTTGGAAGTTCTGGCAAAGGTTATTAGGCAGGAGAAGGAAATAAAGGGTATTCGATTAGGAAATGAGGAAGTCAAATAGTCCCTGTTTGCAGACGACGTGATCGTATATCTAGAAAACCCTATCATCTCAGCCCAAAATCTCAAGCTGATAAGCAACTTCTGCAAATTCTCAGGATACAAAATCAGTGTACAAAAATCACAAGCATTCTTATACACCAACAGCAGACAAACAGAGAGCCAAATCATGAGTGAACTCCCATTCACAATTGCTTCAAAGGGAATAAAATACCTACGAATCCAACTTACAAGGGATGTGAAGGACCTCTTCAAGGAGAACTACAAACCACTGCTCAAGGAAATAAAAGAGGATACAAACAAATGGAAGAACATTCCATGCTCATGGGTAGGAAGAATCAATATCATGAAAATGGCCATTCTGCCCAAGGTAGTTTACAGATTCAATGCCATCTCCATCAAGCTACCAATGAATTTCTTCACAGAATTGGAAAAACTACTTTAAAGTTCATATGGAACCTAAAAGAGCCTGCATTGCCAAGTCAATCCTAAGCCAAAAGAACTAAGCTGGAGGCATCACACTACCTGACTTCAAACTATACTACAAGGCTACAGTAACCAAAACAGCATGGTACTGGTACCAAAACAGAGATATAGATCAATGGAACAGAACAGAGCCATCAGAAATAGTGCCACATATCTACAACTATCTGATCTTTGACAAACCTGAGAAAAACAAGAAAAGGGGAAATGATTCCCTATTTAAAAAATGGTGCTAGGAAAACTGTCTAGCCATATGCAGAAAGCTGAAACTGTATCCCTTCCTTACATTTTATACATAAATCAATTCAAGATGGATTAAAGACTTAAATGTGAAACCCAAAACCATAAAAACCCTAGAAGAAAACCTAGGTACTACCTTTCAGGACATAGGCATGGGCAAGGACTTCATGTCTAAAACACCAAAAGCAATGGCAGCAAAAGCCAAAATTGACAATTGGGATCTAATTAAACTCAAGAGCTTCTGCACAGCAAAAGAAACTACCATCAGAGTGAACAGGCAACCTACAAAATGGGAGAAAATTTTTGCAGCCTACTCATCTTACAAAGGGCTAATATCCAGAATCTACAATGAACTCCAACAAATTTACAAGAAAAAAACAAACAATGCCATCAAAAAGTGGGCAAAGGAGGTGAACAGACACTTCCCAAAAGAAGACATTTATGCAGCCAAAAGACACATGAAACAATGCTCACCATCACTGGCCATCAGAGAAATGCAAATCAAAACCACAATGAGATACCATCTCACACCAGTTAGAATGGCAATCATTAAAAAGTCAGGAAACAACAGGTGCTGGAGAGGATTTGGAGAAATAGGAACACTTTTACACTGTTGGTGGGACTGTAAACTAGTTCAACCCTTGTGGAAGTCAGTGTGGCGATTCCTCAGGGATCTAGAACTAGAAATTCCATTTGACCCAGCCATCCCATTACTGGGTATATACCCAAGGATATAAATCATGCTGCTATAAAAACACATGTACACGTATGTTTATTGCGGCATTATTCACAATAGCAAAGACTTGGAACCAACCCAAATGTCCAACAATGATAGACTGGATTAAGGAAATGTGGCACATATACACCATGGATTACTATGCAGCCATAAAAAAGGATGAGTTCATGTCCTTTGTAGGGTCATGGATGAAATTGGAAATCATCATTCTCAGTAAACTATCGCAAGAACAAAAAACCAAACACCGCATATTCTCACTCATAGGTGGGAATTGAACAATAAGAACACATGGACACAGGAAGGGGAACATCACACTCTCGGGACATTTGTGGGGTGGGCGGAGGGGGGAGAGATAGCATTGGGAGGTATACCTAATGCTAGATGACGAGTTAGTGGGTGCAGCGCACCAGCATGGCACATGTATACATATGTAACTAACCTGCACATTGTTCACATGTACCATGAAACCTAAAGTATAATAATAATAAAATTTTAAAAAAATTCAAATCACTAGATAGTGAGCACAATAAATATGCCAATCATAGTATCTCACATATTCTAGCCATACCATCAAATTGCAGTCCTGATAAAAATCTCATGAAAGTACACTAATCTCAGGAAGAACAACAGTATCTACTATCAGAATATTAAAAAACAATAATTAAAAGATACATTACAATTTTGTTCTCATCTTTGAAGAATCATCATCTTTATCACTGCCTTTTCAATTGTAGAAAAACTGTTTCTGATGACTAGGATTATGTATAGCTGCTGGATCACAGAATTTATATGAAAAGTAGCAGCAGCTTCTCTGAGTTCCACCAATCTTTTTGGTGGGCAGGATCCAACAGGGGGCAGATAGTCCTACTCTTTGAGTGCTTCACAAGCTATGAAAAAATAACGCTTTTGCAACAAAAATAATGATTTTCCCATTGTTCTCTTAATTGGGTTGTGAAATTTATTCTGTAAGGTTAACACAGGCATTTTGAAAGAGTACTTTAAACTTTTATATCAGCAATGTGAGCCACTATAAAGACGATTAAATACAGAATTTTTAAGTCCACACTTTTAAATGGCATTGCTTTTGTAATAATTTTATTAGAAAGAGTCATACACGATGATATAATATTAAATTCTCATGTGTTAAACAGAGACTTAGCATTAATCATTATGACTTTACATATTAAAAAACTTTTGCGCTTAAAATAAATCTAAACAATACACTTTCATCAGAACTTTATATAAGTAGAACATTAGGGTTTTCTCAGTTTTAATTGAACACTTCATTTAAATTATTGTTCCAACTCATAAAAACTATAACATTCACATAATTATCACTTTCTTCCTCAGCTAATAGTGATAATTGCTTTATATACATTCACAGTTGTATTGTGAGAAGAATACAATTAGATGGTGTCTTTAAAATACCTGTGAAAATTTTAAATGCTACTTTTTGTAAAACTGAATACAACTTACACATCACTCCATCTTAGAGGTGGATGGCATAAATTAGAGCACATTGAACTGCAAGTTATGTAGCTACAAAAGAGAATTAAACAGATCTTCATGTATTGACAGGTGTGTGACTAAGTACAAAACAAAGTTTACCATAACGTATAGTGCATATGCTGATTTCTGTAAAAAAAAAAAATAGGTAAGGGTTTGGAGATGTGCATATACCTAAAAGAAAATCTCTGGACCAGAAATATATTATTGGTGACAAGTTCATAGTTTTTACTGCATGTCCTCTTATATATTTGAAAATATATACTAATCACAAGAAAACAGTGGCTAAATAGTTTAACAAAAATAGTGTTTGGTTAAATATATATTGACTATTCCAATACAATAGTAAAACAAAATAACAAGAAAAAGTGCTTTCAAAAAGGAAATTCTTCTGTCTACATAGATCCTACAGAACACATAAAGATCTGAACTTTCAATAAGTGAGTTTAGCTAGAAACTCCTACAATGTACTAAAAAACATACTCATACAGAAGAAACATAAACAAATATAATTTCATATTTCCAATTAAATATCTGTACAGAATGCTGTTGTTAATTATATTCTTAACCTTCAGGTTTCTCTTCAAATTAATGAAATTTCCTGTTCGTACTTGTTAACTTACTTACATTGACTCCCACTCTGAGTTTCAGTTTTGTGTAAGATTTCAACATTGCCACCCATTTTGCTTAACTAATATGGACATTTAAAAGTAACAAAATGCACTCAAATGTTCTCTTCTCACATTATGATTTTTTAAAAAGATACCTCTCAGAATATAATTAAAATACATTAAGCAACTTTAACGTTTCAGTTGTGAAAATCTTTTAAATGAATATATTTTTAATATAAAATTTTGTAGCTTTAAATTAGATTTCTTTTACTCTAAAGGATTAATATTTTTTTTTCACTTATGACTAAATAAGACCCACTGTGGTAAAGTACCAAAACCAACTATAGGAGAGAAGCTAAGAAATACATGCTTATTAAAAAATTAATGTTCTCTTACTTAAATGGTTTTAATTATATACCTGGTGACTACAAAATGGTAAGCTAGTTGACCCAAAACAAAGGAAACCCTGAGTTAATTTTTCTAAATGAAACAATAGAATTTTAAACAAAAGTATGATTAATGAACAAAACTGCTTTATAATTTAAAATACTCACAGTTTTTACTTTGTCTATGTAAAATGTTTCAGTCAAACAGTCGAGCATCACTGTGAGATTTTTTACACAGCCAATAGCTGGTGCTGCAGGTAGCTCAAAACCAGGGTTGATGGTAATGGGTGACTTACGGACTGGAACAACCTTCTCGGTTAACAGTTCTTTGCTTCTCATATATTGCAGTTGAACTCTAGGTGCAGGGAAAATGAAAAAAATTAATTTCTAGTATGTTAGAAAAAATAATCACATATTATTGGTAGAAAATATAGGTTATAAAAACTTTCTTTTCAAAGACAATACCTTTAAGTTTATTTCACCTAATTGAACATCTCAATGTATCTTGAAGCAATTTTGAGTTTTCTTACATAAGAAAATCCTGAGGAAAATAACCTGAGTACAATGAACTAATGTAATTAATTATCCAAATTAGTTTTTTAAAGAAATTTCTACAACCTCATAACTTTACACACAGCCAAAAAAAAAATCATGCTAAATATACTTACTATTTTAATTACATATTAATAAAAATAAATTCATTTTCACTTACAAGAAAATACATTAAAATTATACCATTTTCTTTAATTATGAGACATATAAAGAAACACATCAAAAAGATAATATGGAAAATAAGGTTTTGCAAGACAGATTTTTTTTGAATTAGAAATTCAGTCAGGGGCCAGGTGTGGTGATTCACACATGTAATTCCTATACTTTTGGAGGCCAAGACAGGCAGGGTACTTGAGCTCTGGAGCTTGAGACAAGCATGGCCAATATGGTAAAAATCCATCAGGTGTGGTGGTGTGCATCTGTATTCTCAGCTATTCAAGAAGCTGATGAAGAATAAACACGTGAAGCTGGGAGGCAGGGGGTTGCAGTGGGCTAAGATTGCAGCACTGCACTCCAGCCAAAGAGACAGTGTGAGATTTCTTTCTAAAAATAAAAGAAAAGAAATTCAATCAGCTAAAAATTGAGATATGCTACTTATTTGCTTTTCAATGAAGTTTGTGACAATGCTGATTTGTAATTACAAAATGTTTTAAATAAAGTGTGGCACACATTTCAAAGCTACTGTAACCTCACATCCAGAAAAAAAAAATTATTTGTGTTTAATTAATTTAGTATTGTTTTATATTAAGTTCCATGGTACATGCAGGACACCCTGGTATATTTCACAAATGACAGAATGTTAGAATAGCAGCAAGTTAGAGAAAATTTCAGGATGTTAGAATAGCCAAAAATTAGAGAAAAATGAGATCTCATATAAAATTTCTGCACTTTTTTTTTTAAGACAGTGGTTTGCTCTTTTCATACAGGCTGGACTGCAATGGTGTGATCTCAGCTCACTGCAACCTCCACCTCCCAGATTTAAGCGACTTTCCTGCCTCAGCCTCCCAAGTAGCTGGGATTACAGCTGTCCACCACCATGCCCAGCTGATTTTTCTATGTGTGTATGTTTGTAATTTTAGTGAAGACGAGGTTTCACCCTATTGACCAGGCTGGTCTACAACTCCTAAACTCAGATGATCCTCCAGCCTCAGTCATCAAAGGTACTTGGACTACAGGTGTGAAGCACCACCCCCCGGCCTCTGCAAAATTTGAAGATGCGGTTTTTAATTTCTTCTTCAGAACTCTCTAGAATAGTAAATGTCAACAATTTATATTCCATGGGACAAAAGCATATTAGGGTATTTCAACCACAGAAAATGGATGTTACTATTGCATTTAGCAGAAAACGTCAGACATGCTGCTCATCATATTATAATCCTGAGCAAAAGTGACTCTCAATCAGAAATTATATAAGTACAAAACATCAAAGTCCAGGAATTAGAAATACTCTTTCATAAGTAAGCTTCATAATCTACTAGGAGAATGCTAATCTGGTCTTCAATGTCATGCTGGGCACCGTGGATGGTGCCTGTAATTTCAGCTCCACAGGAGGCAGAGGCAGGAGGTACAGTGAGCTGAGAAAATGCCATTGCACTCCAGTTTGGATGACAAAACTGAAACTCTGTTTTTAAAAAAATGCAGTGTATATAAGATGGATCATGTGATTCAACGCAAATAATCTTTCAAATTTGATTTTGTAAAACTTTTGAAATATAATCATTTGCAAAAGACGTTAAAAGATACCAAAATGTAGGACACTGAATAGTCATTATTTCAAGAACCAAAAGAAGTAAGTCATTTAAAAATAACCAGCTATGCTTTTTTTGCTATGGGATTTTAGGGGCATCAATTTGCCAGATGAAAACCTCTGTGGCCTGTGGTGTCTTTCCCTGAGCTTTAATCAGACCTGCTAAGTTGTTCTACACACACTATCTGACATGCTGCACTCATCTGGCATTAACAGCCAGGATTTATCACCTGCCAAGGACAAACGTGGATTAGTGGTGAGGGGTGTATGAGCAAGTATGGGCTCCAGCTGCTAAACAAGGTCAGTCATGCCAGCTGTATCAGGCCAGGAAGTTTTAGTTGCCAACAGAACTGCTAGATCATTGAAAAGCTGCAGCTGGACCAGTCCTACTGCAAGCAGCTTCCACAGCTGATACTGGGGAATGTACTGAAACCCAGAAGCTTGGAGATGCTGGAAAATGCAAAGCCACAAATGGTGTGACAGCCCACCCTGGCTTTGAGAGCTCCTAGGTCTGTGCACACTGAAGGGCCACAGCTGTTGTTTTATTTTTGTCTTACCATAATGTGATAAGACAGGGGAAACTTTTATCAATGTTTGAGTTACAGGTCATTCAGCCCTGCCATTCAGATAATCTCAAATTATGTTTCTGCATCCAGGAAGAATGAGATTCATACTGCCATCAGCCTTTTCACCTGTTTCTGCAGAGATAATCACCATGCTGATTAGGCAACAGTGATGGCCTCTCCTAGAAGATGCTTGAGATTTCATTCTACTCAACAGCTAGAATTCTCTAACCCTGGCTATAATCCTTGAAATCTCGGTTTCCATTTGGCTTGGTTATTGTAAAATCTCAGCAACTTTTATATCATAAGAAACATTTAATATTAGTCTTATGACAATCATTATGCCCAGTCTGTATGCATAATGAAGTGCACAAATGCACATATACAAATCTGTATTCTGTATGACTTCCAGTTGTATTCAAGATTAGTTCTATCCCAAAAGCCATTGAGTGTTGTCCGTGGTATCCCAAAAATAGAGTGTGCCTAGGGTTTTATTTTCCTATATTAGTGTTTTACAGAAATATTTTAAAGTAACGTAAAAGAAAGGGGGAGAAAAAATGAAATAGTTTACTTTTTTTTTTTTTCCGGAGATGGAGTCTTGCTCTGTCACCCAGGCTGGAGTGCAGTGGCACCACCTCAGCTTACCACAAGCTCCACATCCTGGGTCCACGCCATTCTCCTGCCTCAGCCTCCTGAGTACCTGGGACTACAGGCCCCCCTCACAATGCCCAGCTAATTTTATTTTTATTTTTTTGTATTTTTAGTAGATACAAGATTTCACCATGTTAGCCAGGATGATCTTGATGTCCTGACCTTGTGATCGGCCCACCTTGGCCTCCCAAAGTACTGGGATTATAGCCACTGCACCTAGCCTATAGTTTACTTTCTAATCATTGATTAACTGAACTGACTTCACTTTACTAACACTTACCCTAACTTGAATCAACTGAACTTTAAAAGAGCTTCTTAAAATCCTTCTGATTTACAGAAACCAAAGATTGAGTTAAGTAACTTTGAAAATATAAAATCAATGTTTTTTAAAAGTATGCTTCTTTTTTTTTCACAATTTTCTGGAGAGATGGTTCAATACCGTTAATTTCTCAAAGGTGCTGAGACTGGATTTTAAGGTATTCAACAGCATTTCTAGCCTCTTGGCACTAGATGCTAGTAACAACCTTACCACTTCCACTTCCAGTCATTAACTTGGCTTAAAGTGAAACTAAAGTAAAATCTACTGACCTATGGAAACCCTAGATAATCACAATGACTGTGTGTTACCCCTATAATCTCATTGTCTACAATCATTTTCCTTCCACAGTCTGCTCCATGCACAGTGACCTGGTTGTTTTTCAAACAATTTATTCAGGCTTCTGTCAGAGATCATCACACTTGTAGATCTTGTTGCATGCCTATATAATTATTCCATTATTGTTTTATTTAGATATGTACTTGAAAGTCACTTTGGAAACAAATAATTGTATAAATATTTTACATGAAACCAAGATGTAATTCATAATAGAGAATATTGCCCTTGCCTTTTATATGAAATTGATAACATCACTTAATTAAAAGCAAACAATAAACTTCATACCATAACCACCAAAACAAAAACCTAACAATTAGAAACACAAATTAAAAGTGTAAAATTCAATTTAACTATTTTAAACAATATTTTCATAGGACAAATCATAGATCACCTAAATAAAAATAATCTCTGAGAGTATATAATAATCAGTGCTTCCCAAATAAAAATAAAGGCAAAACTGCAGGGTTGGCAGCTTCAAACCATTCAAAGAAACATCAAACTAATCAAAAACTCTCTGTACCCTGTAAATCAGTAGTTTGTATCAACAAAGCAAAGCACCAAAAGAGACAATTTTAAAGTAGTAAATATTTTTTTGCATTGCCATACTGCCTCCCAGGCACAGACGAAGACTTCAAAATTGAAATCTGCATTTTCCATTTCAGGCCTTCATTCCTAATTCAGGGAGGAGTGAAGAAGCACTTGTGTGCTAATTTATTGTTTTTGTTGTAGTCTTTCTAGAAGGTAAATAAAGAATTGATGAAACATATTTTTATTTCTGTTTTGCTAAACTCAGAAGTCACTCTTGGTTGAAAAATGCCCGGAATTGGTCACAAACAAAATTTTAAGTTGTTGAAAGCAAGAATACAGTTATTTCATACAATAGACAATACAACAGATTTGTTAATACAGATCCAGTTTTTTTAAATAATAGCTTTCATATTGCTCTTATTCATAACATTAATGTCTTAATGGAATGCATTCTAAGCTATCAATAACTTAAAAAAAACACGTTGGAGAAATGAAGAAAATCTATTTCTTGTAAAATTGATATTCAAGCAAAAAATGTCTAGATATAGAAAAGCTAAAATAATGTGTGATTAAACATTCCCTTAAAAAAATAAAAAATGCTATTGCAATCCTGGCAAATTTAGCTATTGCTATTACAGATTTCATAGGCAGCTATTACATAAAAAGTTACAAATTTACTATAATGGACACTCAGGGTGTACAGATATAATCTGAGACAAGTTATACCGAGAAAGATAGAAAAGAATAAGAGCAGCATATACTTATACTGTTGAACTTAAAATTTAGATTATTCAAAAAGTTTAATATTATTCAAAGTCTATATTATTTTAGAATATAGTTAAAGTCCAAATATAATTAATTATCACATGAAAATACAGAAAAACGTTTTAAAAAGTTACCTTTTTTTAATGGACAAAGGAGTAATTGAGGATCAAATAAGAAAAAGAACATATAAAAAAGGTAAGTAAATGTCACAGTATGTAATTTTTTTACTTGTAATAACAGTAAATGTGAGCTCTTGTGTAAAAACACACAGACTGGCACAAATGTATCTTGGGAAGAAAAATTCACAGATGTGATGTCTTTGCATGTCTTACTTTATGTTCAAAGAAACAGAGATTGAAACTGAAATAATAGAGGTTCTTAGGAAAGCATTAAAACTTATTTTCAAACTTAGAAGAAAATTCTGGGCCAGGTTCAGTGGCTCTCAGGAAAAAAAAAAAAATCTGGAGATGAAAATAAAACAACTGACATTAAAATTCACAGCTAGGCGTGCTGGCTCACACCTGTAATCTCATCACATTGAGAGACTGAGTTGGGTGAATCAAGAGGTCAGGAGATTGAAACCATCCTGACTAACATGGTGAAACTCCATCTCTACTAAAACTACAAAAAATTAAAAATAAATAAATTAGTAGAGGCATGCAATCGCAGCACTTCGGGAGGCCTAGGTGGCAGATCATAAGGTCAAGAAGTCATGACAATGCTGGGAAATATGATGAAACCCCATCTGTACTAAAAATATACAAATTAGCTGAGTGTGGTGACAAATATCTGTAGTCCCAGATACTCAAGAGGCTGAGGCAGGAGAATCATTTGAACCCAGTATGCAGAGGTTGGAGTGAGCCAAGATTGTGCCACTGCACTCCAGCTCGGTGACAGGGAAAGATTCCATCTCAAATAAATAAATAATTAATACAGACTTTTAAAAGGGTGTTGAGCATATAGAACAAAATGTCAGCAAATTGAATAAAAGAGGCAAATGAAATTATTAAATCAAGAAGAGAAAAAAAATAAAGAAATGTGAAAACAGTCTAGAAACCATTGTGACACCATCAAGCAGACCTACTTATTCATTTTGGAAATTCAAGAAGAGACCAAGAAATAGGGAGACTAAAAAAGTGGTCAGACAAGTCACAAATTTAAGGTAATAAATACCTAAGAAACTCAACAAACTCCAAGTAAAATAAACTCAAAGAAACACACTCAAATGTACATGATAGTTAAACTGTCTAAAACAAAGACAATCTTCAAAGCAGAAAGAGAAATCTTGACTAGTAATGTACAAAAAACCCTGACAAATAATAGAGGAATTTCTTATCTGAAAATTCAGAGGACTCACATATTCCAAGTGCAGTAAGAAAAAGCTTTCAAAGATAAAAGTAATGTTTAAACAAAGTGTCCATCAAAAGTGAGGGAGAAGTTATGAAATTCCCAAATAAGAGTCACATTCTTTTGCCAGTAGACAATCATTTCAGAAATGCCTTATGGATTATTCCAGGGTAAAATGAAAGGACACTGAACAGCACTATTAACAAACAAAGAATAAAGTAAAGATAAATATAAGAACAATTATAAAAGATAAAAAGATTAACAATATGCAGCTTCACAATATGTTCTCCACATAATTTAATACACTATTATATTAAAAAAACTCACTAGCTTGTGTTTTTGAGATAGAATGCATATTGTTATAATTTTGAGAACTCAATAACTGAAATAAAGCAGGCCATGCTATAAAGGAGTAAGGGTTTTTTATGTTAAGTGAGAATAAACTAATGTGATTTTAGAAGTGTTTTACTTTTAGAATGTTCAATATAATCACTGGAGCAACTACAAAACAAAGAGTTATAGCCAGGAAGAAAGATCTCTGCACCACACCAGAAAGTAGGAGTACCTGAGGCTACCTAGCCAGACACCTTGGCATGATAAACAGAAGCCTCAGCTGTCCCACCATGGAATAAGTTGGGAGATACTAAGGTACATAGCATAGCTGCTTCTTCACACAACTTTTACTACACCAGTGGCCACAAAGTGGAACAGGCTCATCCATACCCAGGGCTGGTGCAGCAATGGAGGCAGAAAGCAGTGACAACATGGAGACTCAACAGAAAGAAAAATGACACAGTAATTGCTCCAATCCTATCTCTTCCTTCATGGCATCCCAGGAGTTTGAGGTTGAAACTGTTGTTGACAAAGGACAAGACAAAAATGGGAATACATAGTATTTCTTTCAGTGGAAAGGCTATGGCAAACAGAATGACACTTGAGAAGCAGAGCAGCAATTCATAAACTGTGAAAAATGTATTTATGACTTTAACAGATGACAGATTAAAAAAACAGAAAAAGAAGGACATGGTTGGCAAATAAGCAGAACATTTTGAACATTTTCAAGCAAGGCCAGAAAAGGAACTTCCAAATCTACCAACTCCAACTTTTTAAAGAACTTTCCTAAAATGCTAGTGACTTGCAAACACCACACATCTGAAACTGCCAGTTGTTTGCTACCAACCACAATGCTAGGAGAAACACAATTTCACCTCTCTTCGACCCAAGGAATATGGAGCTAGGAAATTAAACTATCAAGACTCTTGCACCTCAGAGCCCCTTTAACAGCAAGAACACAGTGGATTTCAATAACTCGGGAAACTGGATCCTATTTTGCTGGATCAGCAGGACACCACGGTGCTCAAGTTGGCAGCTAAGAATCCCTTCAGAGCTGTATTATATCCTGATTCAGAACAGACTGCAGGAGAGAACAGGTGCAAGATATACCCACTAATGTCTCAGGAGTCTGGCTCAGTTACTGCTTCCATGGTTATAGGCCTAGCTAGGAAGGATGGTACATTGGTATAAGCAATTCCACGAACAGCCAACAGAACAAAAAGCTTGCATATATTTGTTCCAAGTGTGAGACGGGGGCAAAGAAAGATTATTGATGATGAAAAAGACCAGCCTTTTATCAAAAGCATATATTTTACCATAAGGCTAACAGAAAATGCCAGTAGACTCGGAGACATTTCGACGAGGAAAAACGATGGCTTTACCCAGAAAGTGCTATCAACAGGATTGGCTGAGAATAACTCACTAAATATAGAAGTAATGAAAAAAAAATGAGAATGTTCTGCATAGGGATGCTGCAGATGACAGGAAGCTTATGCTGCCCAGTGCAGCTGGCTGTGTCCTTTGCTGAGATCTTGATTTTGTGTGCATTTAAGAAATGACAGAAAGAGAGCAACTATTGAAATAGTGGATACCATAAAGAACATTGTGAATAGTTTCATTCAGTTTAAGAAGCCTATTGTGTCAGCCAATATCCCAGCCATTTGACTAACTGCATCCATACTGCCTCTTTGTGATTTGGTTAAAGCGCTTGGTTTTAAACCCCTTATATGACTTTTGGACAGAGCCCAGGTGCCTTGTTTACCATTAAATTTCCCAAGATGATGGGTGAAGCATCGGCCAAGGTAATGTTGATTGGTGGGAGAAAGCTTAAAGCATGGGAGCCATGTGCCAAAGAACTGGTCTCTCAGATGTCTTGAACTGCAACTTTTTCCCCAAGTGGTTATGATTCAAATTAAGGGATTTGCTTCATATACTTCAGCTGTGCTAGAGAAAAGTAATGCCCTTATTTACTATAACATTAAAATGAAGTTGAA
This sequence comes from Pongo abelii, assembly GCF_028885655.2. NCBI lineage: Eukaryota > Metazoa > Chordata > Mammalia > Primates > Hominidae > Pongo > Pongo abelii. The sequence goes on along the minus strand of NC_072009.2, from coordinate 41,447,955 downwards.
ACAGGCCAATGAGAGAGTGTGATGTGCCAAAAGAATCTGAATCTCAGCACAAGGAATAGAATCCATGTTCAAGGATATGCAAAGGAAAATTGGTAAGTTTTAATAGTCAGTCTGTCTGCTCAGGACACAAAAACTGTGCTGAGCAAAATACATCATTAGCTGCAAGATGAACTAATTTGTTTTAACAGCCCTAAACAGTATCACCCATTCCTGCTATGGGTGAGCCAGGCACAGAGTAGGGAGAGATGCCTGAGTGAGCAACTTTTGAGTCCAGCCACGTCCCACCTCTAGGCAAGTCAGCAATGATAAGGTGAGATGTTCCAAGTGCCAGCTCAGGAGCCAGGTCCCTACATATATTTGGCTGAATCAGGCATAACACAAGCTGTTTCCTCCAGAGGGCCTGAGGAATGCAGTGGCATCCAGAAGCTTAGAAATTCCAGAAACTGCAAAGCTCCAAAGATGGTGTTACAGCCCTGGCTTGGAAAAGGTTGCAGCCTGGGTTCTTTAAGGGCTGAACCTCTTCTATCTTTTTTTTTCCTGTTACCAACAATTTTATAAGTGTGGGTTTCTGTGTTTCAGCCTTGTGCACCATTAAGTGGGTCCTGAGTTCTTGCTGCATATCCAGAGAGAATGAGGTATTTGGACAACAGCAGAACACTCAAGATCCTTTATTGAGTGAAGGTACAGCTCTCAGGAGAGAGAAAGTGGGTTACTCCATTTCAAAAACAGGACATAACTGCATCTGTGCAACACTCAGTGAAGACTGGACCAAGAGTGAACAGTTTCAGTGGAAAAGCAGGTTGTTAAAACATCTCTGAAGGCCTCAGTGGAGAGAAGTTTCAGAGTGGGTAGCTTCTATCTGCAGGAAGTTTGTTGAGATGTATCTGCAGCTTTAAGTTTGGAGGAGACTTATCTATTTGCAGCCGTGCAATCCCAAGAAGTGTACAACCCACAAAGGAGAGGTGGCATATAATTGGTAGTTCCACTTTAAATAAGGTCATTTCAAAGTCTGATGCTGGGCATCGTGATTCATGTGTGTAATCCCAGCACTTCTGGAGGCCAAGGCAGGTGGATCACTTGAGGTTGAGGTTCAAGACCAGCCTGACAAACATGGAGAAACCCCATCTTTAATAAAAAGACAAAATTAGTTAAGTGTGATAGTGGATGCCTTTAACCCCAGCTACTCAGGAGCTGAGGCAAGACAATCGCTTGAAACTGGGAGGTAGAGTTTGCAGTAAGCCCAGTTCACATCATAGTACTCCAGTTGTGGCAACAAGAGTGAAATGCCATCTCCAAAAATAAATAAAGGCATACATACATACATAAAATGAATAAACAAATAAATAAATAATCTAAATAAGTATGGAGTACATATGAGCTTCAGAAGGCAGAAAGAGTGTGCTGATTGTGCCATGGGTTGAGATGGGTGAAAAAGACGTCTAACCCAAAAATATCTCACAATCCTAATGCTGAAACACTAACAATAAACCTGAAAGCCTAACCCTAATCCTCACTTAAACTCAACCCAAACCATTAACAAAACATATGCCTAAACATAAATGTAACCCTACCTGAAACCATAAAACTATACATACCCCTACATCTACACCAACCTTAAACCTACCCCTGACCCTAAATCTACCCTAAACCCTAACACTCACCAAAACTCTAACCTAAATACTAAACCAATCCCTAACTCTAACACTAACTTTAAACAATGAACTCTAACCCCTAACTCTAACTCTAATCCCTAAAGCTAACTTCATACCTCATCCTAAATACAACCTTAACACTAACCATAATACTAAAACTCAAACCTTAAAAATGTAACCTAACACCTAACCAATATCCCTAATCAAATCTTCTACCTCTAACCCTAATTCTAACCATGCATTGAACATACCACTAACCTTAAAACCCTGACACTAACACTACTCCTAACTCTAACCCACAGCTCAAATGCAACTGCAACCATAGCTCTAACACTAAAACCTAAACTCTAACTATGAGCCTATACAATAAACTCTATCCCAAATTTAACCCTAAACCTAACCCCACCATAACACTAAACCTAAACTCTGACATTAGGCCAAACCCTAACCCCTTTTCCTAACCCTAAACCGACTCTAATCGTAAACCTAATTGCTAAACAGTAACCCTAAAAATAAAACTAAACCTTAAACACTAACCATAAAGCTAAAATGAAACCCTAACCAGGACATCAAACCTAAACCCTAAACCAAATCTTTATTCCTCTCGTAACACTAACCCTAAACCCAAACCCTAACACTAATGCACTAACCCTCTTACCTTAACCCTCACTGTCAACTCAACTTTCACCTTTGGTGCTAACCCAAATCCTCACTGTGATGTTAACACAGAACCTAACCCTACACTAACCCCAACCTCTAACTGTAAGCCTATTTCTTACCCTAAACCTAAACATAACCTGACATTAAATGTAACATCTAATCCTTATTCTAACTCTAGTCTTAAACATACCACTAACCTTTACCCCTGTCCCTAATCCTAATCATAACCTTACTCCCACCACAACACTAACCTCTAATCCAATGCCAGACCTAACCCTCAAACTAAACTTATTTCTGCAATTGTAAACCCCTATCCCTAATCCCAAACTTTTATCCCATTCTTAATATTATCCTATAACCCTTCAAAAGAATTTTAAATATATCACCTGTGACTCTAATCTTTAACCCCTAATGCCCATAAGAGTACACTAAACCTTACCTATTATTAACTCCAATTGAAAATTGAATTAAACAGATGATATAACTGGGACAAAACTCTAAATGTTAATAAATATGATAATTAGAGACATGTTTAACCAAATAATAGTACATGAAATTTGCTACATGGGGAAGACATTATGCACCTCAATGATTACATTCATTTTTTAAGAAAATTTAAGATTTGTTTGTTTTTAACATTCTGAAGCCAACCATTTTCAATATACCATGTAAATTAAATGATAGGAAAACAGTACATGTTTATCTCAACTGTTACAGAAAATACTTAAAGTTAGTTAACATATTTAATTGTAACAACATCCAATAAACCATCCTTCAAATTTGTTTCACATGATGAAATGTCTTTATGCAATATCCATAACAATCAGCGACTGAATTTTTGGAAACAAAAGCTTTAAGATGAGGAGTACAGCACTGATTCTCACTTTCATCATGGTATTCGATACAGTACTAGATGTTCCATCCAAAATAATTGGAAAAGAAAAATATATATGAAGCTATTCTTATGTGGTAAAATAAAAGTAAAAGTATCTACTCATGGATCTCATGTTCTCATGTACAGAAAATCTTAAGAAAACAACAAGAAATAAAATCTAGTAAACAAATTAAACAAACATACAGTATAAAATACAATACACTAAAATCTATTTCTATACACTAGCAATAAACCATATGAAAATAAAATTAACACAATAATTTTATTTGTAAAAGCAACAAGCTGTGTGTCATCCAACTTCCCTGGAACGCACAGGATCATGCAGCTAGGAGTGAAGGGTGTCCTTGGAGAGGAGTCTGTCCTGCTATATTGGGACCCATGCTGCACTGTCCGTGGGGCTAAGAAGAAACCACTCAAACTCTGGGGGAGTCAAAGTAGCATCACTTAAGTACATAATGCATGAAGAGTAGAACATCTACAGTGGTTTTGAAAGCCCTAAAGCCACAATGTCAAATGGATATTTTCAGACTCATAAATTTGTGGTAAAAGAGAACATGCGTGAACATCAGCAACAACGAAAGTCATGTTGAGTGGCCCAGGTCATTTTGATGAGAAGAAAAGCATTGAGGTCAATTTGGAGGAATCCCTTCACAAGTGCTGCCAAATCATGGATGTATTTTACCTAAATATTTCACTACACCTACAGTTCCACAGAAATGTCTAAATTCCATTTCACATGAAACTGTAGTAGAACTGTTGATGGCAGTAAACTTTCAAGATTGTACATAAATACAATTGATTGATAGGATAAAATAAATTATAATAAACTTAATTTTTTTCAGTGTTTAAGATCTGTAGTTCAGTTAGTATTTTTTATAGATAGCACAAGGTATGTATGCAAGGTAACTATAAAATTAAATGCAAGGTATGTATGCAAGGTAACTATCAAATTAATTGAAAAGAAGATTCTCTTCTGTTTTTTGTATAACAGAGTTGAAAATTTTTGCATTATGAAAAAACTAATGACATTTTCACAGAGAAATAAACAAATATGTCAATTCATAGGTGATTTTGCCTTATCCCTAGAATGTGACTTTAAAATGACTAATGTTGACACATAAAATGATGAAAATTAGGTATAAATAAAAAATTGCATTAATTACATGTTCATAGCTTAGCCTAAAGATGGATTTTTATTATTATTATTATACTTTAAGTTTTAGGGCACATGTGCACAATGTGCAGATAAGTTACATATGTATAAATGTGCCATGCTGGTGTGCTGCACCCATTAACTCGCCATTTAGCCTTAGGTATATCTCCTAATGCTATCCCTCCCACATCCCCCCACCCACAACAGTCCCCAGAGTGTGATGTTCCCCTTCCTCTGTCCATGTGTTCTCATTGTTCAATTCCCATCTCTGAGTGAGAACATGCGGTGTTTGGTTTTTTGTCCTTGCGATAGTTTACTGAGAATGATGATTTCCAATTTCATCAGTGTCCCTACAAAGGACATGAACTCATCATTTATTATGGCTGCATAGTATTCCATGGTGTATATGTGCCACATTTTCTTAATCTATTCTATCATTGTTGGACATTTGGGTTGGTTCCAAGTCTTCGCTATTCTGAATAGTGCCGCAATAAACATACATGCGTATGTGTGTTTATAGCAGCATGATTTATAGTCCTTTGGGTATATACCCAGTGATCAGATGGCTGGGTCCAACGATATTTCTAGTTCTAGGTCCCTGAAGAATCATCACACTGACTTCCACAATGGTTAAACTAGTTTACAGTCCCACCAACAGTGTAAAAGTATTCCTATTTCTCCATATCTCCTCCAGGACCTGTTGTTTCCTGACTTTCTTTTCCCAACACACAGAAGTGATACTTTACTTTTTATATTTTTCTTTCATTTTTCTTTTACTATTATTATACTTTAAGATTTAGGGTACATGTGCACAATGTGCAGGTTTGTTATGTACGTATACATGAGCCATGTTGGTGTGCTGCACCCATTAACTCGTCGTTTAGCATTAGGTATATCTCCTAATGCTTTCCCTCCCCCCTCCCCCCACCCCACAACAGTTCCCGGCATGTGATGTTTCCCATCTTGTGTCCATGTGTTCTCATTGTTCAATTCCCACAATTGAGTGACAACATGCGGTGTTTGGTTTTTTGTCCTTGAGATAGTTTGCCGAGAATGATGGTTTCCAGTTACATCCATGTCCTTGCAAAGAATATCAACTCATCAATTTTTATGGCTGCATAGTATTCCATGGTGTATATGTGCCACATTTTCTTAATCCAGTCTATCATTGTTCGACATTTAGATTGGTTCCAAGTCTTTGCTACTGTGAATAGTGTCACTATAAACATACGTGTGCATGTGTCTTTATACCAGCATGATTTATAGTCCCTTGGGTATATACCCAGTAATGGGATGGCTGGGTCAAATGGTATTTCTAGTTCTAGATCCCTGAGGAATCGCCACACTGAATTCCACAATGGTTGAACTGGTTTACGTTCTCACCAACAGTGTAAAATTGTTCCTATTTCTCCACATCCTCTCCAGCACCTGTTGTTTCCTGACTTTTTAATGATTGCCATTCTAACCGGTGTGAGGTGGTATCTCATTGTGGTTTTGATTTGCATTTCTCTGATGGCCCGTGGTGATGGCATTTTTTCATGTGTGTTTTGGCTGCATAAATGTCTTCTTTTGAGAAGTGTCTGCTCATATCCTCCACCCACTTTTTGATGGGGTTTGTTTGTTTTTTTTTTTGTAAATTTGTTTGAGTTCATTGTAGATTCTGGATATTAGCCCTTTGTCCGATGAGCAGGTTGCAAAAATTTTCTCCCAGTCTGTGGGTTGCCTGCTCAATCTGATGATAGTTTCTTTTGCTGTGCAGAAGCTCCTGAGTTTAATTAGATCCCATTTTTCCATTTTGGCTTTTACTGCCTTTGCTTTTGTTGTTTTAGATATGAAGTCCTTGGCTATGGCTATGTCCTGAAAGGTAATACCTAGATTTTCTTCTAGAGTTTTAATGGTTTTAGGTCTAACGTTTAAGTCTTTAATCCATCTTGAGCTAATTTTTGTATAAGGTGTAAGGAAGGGATGCAGTTTCAGCTTTCTACATATGACTAGCCATTTTTCAAGACTGATTTTTATCTACCCCTAACATAAAAATTTTATTAATGCCTATAATCTCAGCACTTTTTGAGGCCAAGACAGGCAGATCACTTGAGTCCAGGCATTTGAGACATGTCCAGGCAATATGGCAAACCTTTGTCTCTACCAAAAAATACAAAAAGTTAGCCAGAGATGATAGCTGAGTCTAAGGCATAGGATCAGTTGATCTTGGCAGCTAGAGGCTGCAGTGAGCCAGGATGGCAATTCTGCATTACGGGCTGGGAAAAAGAATGAGATCCTGTCTCAAAAAAAAAAAAAAAACAAGAAGAAAAGGAATAATTGCTGAAAATTTTATGTCCTGTGATAAACTTCAGTATTGTTTAATATTGTCTTCATTTTGTTTACTACTACAATTTAAGAAATTTACTTAAAAACAACTTTGGAAGGTTACTAGATACAGTATTTGAAGAAGAAACAGAACTATACCCAGATGGTCAACAAGTCAGCTCTATGACTTACAAGCAAAGCATCCCTGACAACTTTAAAAACAGAAATAATAAAAAATCTGGCAAGGTGTGGTGGCTTAGATTTTTTAGTTTATTTTATTTATTTTTTTAATTTAAAGAATCCTTTTTCTCCTCTTAGGCTAATTATAATGTATATCAATTTAATAGGTGACAGTTTTGTAAATAGAAGTGAAACATTGTAAAAAAAAATTAACTCTCATGTCCCCCCACCCACCACAGTCATCTGAATGGACCCCACCTTTTGACCAAAGGCATTCCCAAAGTGGCCCAGTTCCCGACAGGAAAGAGGGACACACATGATTCATTACACGCTCCTCCCTTTTGAACTTTAGTAAAAGTTGATCATCATTAACAGCAACATATACCTTAAGTCTGATAAGCAACATTTACCTTCTATTCTCTCAAGCCTGCTACATGGAGTCTTCATCATCATGGTAAAACTATGGTCTCTACAGTCCTTACTATTTATTGTAACCCCGTCATTCCTATCTTTTGATTTTAGGTTTTTGGGTAATAACTTAACTCTTTCAGACAACTGCCATTGAAAACATATTTAAATCTACCTGTAACTTGAAAGTCCAGCCCCACACCATCGCTGTTTCCATGTTGTCCATCCTTTCTCGACCAAACCAATGTACATCTTACATATGTTTGATTGATGTCTCCTGTCTCCCTAAAATGCACAAATATAGGCTGTGTACACAAAACATGGGGCACATGTTCTCAGGATCTCCTGAGTAGGGCTGTGTCATGGACCATTTGTCAATCATATTTGGCTCAGAATTCTTCAATTAATTTTATGGTATAATATTAAAATTTGATACTGTTAGTACATCTCACCTAATGTAGGATGTCAATCTTCATAAAATGGACATTTTCATCACCATTAGAAATCCACTCTCAATTAAACTGTGACTGTCTCAGGAAAAGAAAATTGTTGCTAACCAGTCATATAGCATATATTTAAACTTAAATAATAATTCAAGTTCTCATATACCTACTTAAAAATGTTTCTATATTGTTTGAACTACTTTAGTTCTCTAAGGAAAATGAGTCATTAAAGCATGAAAAAAAGTGTTGGAGGTTGTGATTTCTCCCCCATCCTCAGCCAGTCATAGTGGTTCCACTCAGCGCCTCCCCTTTCTCTGTACCAGAATCTCCCCCAGAAACAAGCTCAGATCTTCTGCAAACCACACTTTGGTAGCTGTGACAATGCGTGGTCACTGACTCACTCAAGGGACACTTTCGTATAGTCAGAATTGGAAGCTAGGACTGGGAATTAAGGCTCAGGGCAGTGGTCCTCCTCAGTTCTGGGTGCTGCAGACAGGGAGTCTTTTCCTCATGTGGCCACTAGATGTCTGAATGCCATGTCCTCTCCTGGGAGTGTCCTGAGGAGACGAATTTATTCTCAGCTCATCATAGCACCAGATCTCTTGTAGCAACGGCCACTCCTGGACATGTCCAGAAGAGAAAGAGGCTTCATCTTCATGGTGGACGCGACCCCAGGTGTACCAAAGCTGCGACCGCACTTAGGCGGGTCCTGAGATGAAGGAAGCTAAGTCTTCACCATGAACGTGCCACCGGTGTCCCCAGGTACCCTAAAACAACAGCCTTTCTCCGGTGTGTCCTGAGGAGAAGGAAGCACTGTCGAGGCACTGTGAGGACACCCTGCTCCTAAAAGAGTTGGTTTGCGGGCTCTGCGGACTCAGTGCCTAGGATCCGTGCACCCTCTGGTGGTAGCTCGGGAAAATCTCTGAAATTCGGGGTGGGTTCATACAGGAGGTAATCTCAGGAAGAGGAAGTGAAATAGAGCCAACTTTCACATACCTGAATGGAGATAAAAAGAAACAAAGAAGACGGGCAATTGAGTTTTTGTATATCAGTAATAATGAATAGAAATCATTGGAATTTGAATATTAATACACCACTTACAATACTACCCACAAAATTGAATCCAATAAGTATAAATGTAACAAAATATGCAAGATTCATTCAGTAAACAACAAGTCACCTTTGAGAGAAATCAAAAGAAATGCTAGTAAATGCAGAGAGGCCTGGCATGTTGGCAGATGCCTGTAATCCCAGCACTTTGGGAGGCTGCCACAGGCAGATCACTTGAGCCTAAGAGTTGGAGACCAGCCTGGGGAACAGGGTGAAATCCATCTCTACCAAAAATACAACGCCTGTAGTCCCAGCTACTTGAGTCATTGAAGTGGGAGAATCTCAGTGAGTTGAGATAGCAGCACTGCACTCCAACATGGGTGACACAACTCTTTTTCAATCAATCAATAAACAGATGTTTCTCGTTCTGGAGAAGTACATTTTTGATTATTTCAGCCATATCCCAATCAAACTCCAGGTAAATATATCAACAAACTCTTCCTAAACCTAGAATAGATGAAATAAGACTGAACAAGAACAAAGCTAAGGGACTTGCACATCTGGATATGAATACTTACACTAAAGCTAACGTAATAAAGAAGAGTGTGGCATTCATAATTTAATAGACAAGCAGATAAGTGGAAGAGAATAGATAGCCCCAAAACCATCCCAAGTCAACTGATTTTGTCAAAAATGCAAAGCATATTCTTTGGAAGAGGCAAAGCTATTTCACAAGTGTCAAGAAAACTGCTGGAAACTATATGGAAACCAATGAATATAGACAAAAATTTTACAGTTAAAAAATTAGTCAAAAATGCCCATACATTAAATTTATTCAATGCAAAATTGTAATTAGAAAATATCTTCATGGGTCTGGGTTTGGTAGTGAGTTATTAGCAAGTCCATGAAAGAAAAAGAATGGATAATATGAACTTTATTGGAAGTTGAAATGTCTACTCTGTAAAACACCCTGTTACCATTGGACATGGCAGTTCAAGCCCATAATTTTAGCACTTTCATATATCAAAGCGGACAGATCACCTGAGGACAGGAGTTCCAGATCAGCATCTTATACATGGTGAAATCACGTCTGTACTAAAAATACAAAAATTTAACTGGGATTTCTGCTGTGCGCCGGTAATCCTAGCTGCTCAGGAGTCTGAGCAAGGAGAATCCTTTGAACTTAGGAGGTGGGGATTGCAGTGAGGCTAGATTGGGTCATTGATCTCCAGCCTTGGTGACAAAATGAGACTCCATCTCAGAAAAAAAATAAAAATCCGATAAAGAGAACCAAAAAGCCAGCCACAGGTAGAAAAATTTAGCAAACTCATCTGAAAAGTGATTTTTATGGACAATATATGAGGAAACTTTCAAACTCAAAAAGAAAAGCAACCCAGTTCCAAGGTAAAAACCTGAGTAGATACATCACAAAGGAAGATACAGAGATGGAAATCAGGCAGGCACACCAAACACTGCTTGTGGAAAGCCTGCTGTTTCTGCTTAAGGCTGAGACTCCTAGCTATCCATGGGGAGCAGCAGTGGCGGCCAGAGCGGCAGTGACTCCAAAGGCCGCCCCCACCTACCCAACTTCCACCCTTCCTCCAGGGTCCAAGAGTCCCCAAGGCACTGAGCATCCTCTCCCAGAAAGAGCCTGAAGTTGGATATTTTGTTTCTCTGCTTTCCTTAAAGCTCTGGAGGCTGCCAAGTATCCTTAGGTTGGAAGTTTTATTTTTATCCTAAGTACGTTGCAGCACTGGCAAGCATTAGGAGAGTTGGTTTTTAATCCACACTTGTCTTCATAAAGAGATAAAAGAATTGGCTCCAACTGCTTTTTAGTAAATTCTTTTAAAATGTTCGGTACAATATATTTTTATTTTGTTTTCCTGGAGACACAAAGCACAGTCAAATTATAAAGTAAAAACCAAACAGGGAGTAATCATGAATTCATGGGTACTATTTAGTCTGTCATTTAAGCTGACTTTTTTGTGTTATAATTTAACTTCTAGGATACATGTGCAGATCAGGCAGATTTGTTACATTGGTATACATGTGACACAGTGGTTTGCTGCACCCATCAACCCATCATCTAAGTTTTAAGTCCTGCATGCATTAGGTATTTGTCCTAATGATCTCCTTCCACTTATCCCCTACTCCCTGACAGGCTCCATTGTGTCTTCATTGTTCCATTCCCACTTATGAGTGAGAACAGATAGTGTTTGCTTTTCTGTTCCTATGTTAGCTTGCTGAGAATGATTGTTTCCAGCTTCATTCATGTCCCTGAAAAGGACATGAACTTATGCATTTTCATGGCTGCATAGTATCCCATGGTATATATGTTCCACATTTTCTTTATCCAGTCCATAATTGATGGGCACCTGGGTTTGTTCCATGTCTTTTTTGTGTCTGAGTCGTGCTGCAATAAACATATGTGTGCATGTTTCCTTATGTAGAATGATTTATAATCCTCTGGCGGTATACAATATAATGGAATTGCTGGGTCAAATGGTATTTCTGGTTATAGATCATTGAAGAATCACCACACTGTCTTCCCCAATGATTGAAATAATTTACAGTCCCACCAGCAGTATAGAGCATTCCTTTTTCTCCACATCTTCACCAGCATCTGTTGTTTCCTGGCTTTTTAATGATCACCATTCTGGCCGGTGTGAGATGGTATCTCATTGTGGTCTTGATGTGCATTTCTCTAATGACTAGTGATGCTGAGCCTTTTTATACACGTTTGTTGGCTGATTAAATGTCTTCTTTTGAGAATTGTCTGTTCATAATCTTTGCCCACTTTTTGATGGGGTTTTTAATTTTGTTGTATATTTTTAAAAATTTCTTGTAGGTTTTGAATCATAGACCTTTTTCAGATAGACAGGTTGAAAAAATGTTCTCACCTTTTGTATGTCACCTGTTCACTCTGATGATATTTTCTTTTGCTGTGGAGAAGCTCTTTAGATTAGTTAGGTCCCATTTGTCAATTTTGGATTGTGTTGCAATTGTTTTTTGGTCTTTTTGTCATGAAGGCTTTGCCCATGCCTATATCCTGAATGGTACTGTCTTGATTTTCTTCTAGGGTGTTTAGGGTTTTAGGTTTTATGTTTAAGTCTGTTAATTCATCTTGACTTAATTACGTGGTGTGAGAAAGGGATCTAGTTTCAGGTTTCTGTATATGGTGAGCCAGTTTTCCCATATCAGGGAATTCTTCCCCAGTTTCTTGTTTTTGTCAGGCTTGTCAAAGATCAGATCACTGTAGATGTGTGAATTACTTTAAGCAGTATGCTCATTTTCATGATATTTATTCTTCTTACCCATGAACATGATTTTTTTTCCCAAATTTTGGTGTCCTCTCTTATTTCTTTGAATGGTGGTTTGTTGTTCTCCATAAAGAAGTCCTTCATGTTCCTTGTAATTTTTATTCTTAGTTATTTTATTTTCTTTGGAGCAATTGTGAATTTGAGTTCAGTCATGATTTGACTCTGTTTGTCTATTATTTGTGTATAGAAATTCTTGTGATTTTTGCACATTGATTTGGTAGTCTGAGATTGCTGGAGTTGCTTATAATCTTAAGCAAACTCATACAAAAGACAAGACACTTGTCTATTGTTGAGGAGTTTTAGAGGTGAGATAATGAGGTATTCTAAATATACTACTATGTCCTCTAAAAACATGGAAAACTTGATTTCCTTTACTTTTATCTGAATATCCTTTATTTGTTTCTCTTGCCCAATTGCCCTGGGCAGAACTTTCAATTCAATGTTGACTAAGAGTGGTGAGAGAAGCCATCCTTGTCTTGTGCCTTGTGTTTTGTGTTTTGAAAGGAAATGTTTCCAGCTGTTGCCCATTCAGTATAATATTGCCTATGGGTTTCTCACAAATAGTTCTGTTTAGTTTTTGATACATTCCATCAATACCTGGTATATTGAGTGTTTTCAGTAGGAAGGGATATTGAATTTTATCTAAGGCCTTTTCTGCATCGATAGAGAAAATTATGTGGTGTTTGTCATTGGTTCGCTTCACGTGATGAATTATGTTTTTTGATTTCTGTATGTTGAAACCAGCCTTGCTGGTTGGAGCCGATCTGATCGTGATGGATAAGCTTTTTGATGTGTTGCTGCATTCAGTTTCCGAGTATTTTATTGTGAATATTCACATTGATGTTCACTGGGGATATTGGCCTATTTTTTTTTTTTTTATTTTTTTGTCTCTGACAGGTTTTGGTTTTAAGATGATGCTGGCCTCACAAAATAATTTCAGGGGGAGTCCCTCTTTTTCTGTTGTTTGGAATAGTTTCAGAAGGAGATAGCACCAGCTTTTCTTTGTATGTCTGGTAGAAGTCGGCTGTGAATCTGTCTGGTCTGGGCATTTTATGGTTGGTAGGCTATTAATTACTGCCTCAACTTTAGAATCTGTTGGTCTCTTCAGGGATTCTAATGTTTCCTGGTTTATTCTTGTAGAAGTGTGTGTGCCCAGGAGTTTATTTATTTCTTCTAGATTTTTTGCTTTATTTACATGGAGGTGTTTAGAGTATTCTCTGATGGTAGTTTGTATTTATGTGGGATCAGTGGTTACATCCCCATTATCTTTTTTTACTATGTCTAATTGATTCTTGTCATTTTTTTCTTTATTAGTCTGGCTAGCAGTGTATCTATTTTGTTAATTTTTACAAAATTAAAAAAAAAAAACACTCCTGGGGTCAGAATTTTTTGAAGGGTTTTCCTGTCTCTATTACCTTCAGTTATGTTCTGAACTCAGTTATTTCTTTTTTTGTCTCAGCTTTTGGATTTGTTTGTCCTTGCTTTTCCAGATCTTTTTCTTTCTTTCTTCTTCTTCTTTTTTTTTTTTTTTTGAGAAGGTGTCTTGCTCTGCCATACACACTGGAGTGGAGTGGTGCTACCTCAGCTCACTGTGGCTTTTATCTTTTGGTTTCAAGAGATTATCTCAACTCAGCTTCCCAAGTATCCTGGATTACAGCTGTGTGCCCCCATGCCAGGCTACTTTTCTTTTCTTTTTATTTTCTGCAGAGGTGGAGTTTCACCATGTTGGTTGGCTAAGCTGGTCTTGAACTCTTGAACTCAGGTGACCTGCCTGGCACAACTTCCCAATGTGCTGAAGTATCAGGCATGAGCCACTATGTCTGTCCCTCTAGTTTTTTTCATTGTGATTTTAGGGTGTTGATTTTAGATCTTTCCCACTTTTGACGTGGGCATTTAGTGCTATAAATTTATCTCTTAACACTGTTTTAGCTGTGTTCTAGAGATTGTGGTAGATTGCGTCTTTGTTCTTATTGATTTCAAACAACTTTTTTCTTTCTTTCTTAATTTTGTTATTTACCCAGTGGTCAATCAGAAGCATGTTTTACAATTCCCATATAATTGTGCCATTTTGAGTAACTTTCTTCACCTGAGTTCTAATTTTATTCCACTCTGGTGTGAGACACTGTTTGTTTTCATATCCTTTCTTTTGCATTTGCTGAGGAGTGTTTTACTTCCAATTATGTGGTCAATTTTACAATAAGTGCTATCTGGTGATGAGAAGAATGTATATTCTGTTGATTTGGCATGGAGAATTCTGCAGATGTCTATTAGCTCTACTTGGTCAAGGCTGAGTTCCCTTCCTGAATATTCTTGTTAAAAATCTATCTCATTTATCTGTGTATTATTAATAGTGGGGTGTTAAAGTCTCCTGTTACAATTGTGTGTGAGTCTAAGTCGGTGTAAATCTCTAAGAACTTGCTTTTTAATCTGAGTGCCCCTGTATTAGGTTCATATATATTTAGGATTGTTAGCCCTGCTTGTTGCATTGATCCCTTTACAATTATGCAATTCCCTTTTTGTCTTTTATGATCTGTGTTGGCTTAAATTTTGTCTTAAGATAGACTACAACTTCAACCCCTGCATTTTTTTTAACTTTCCATTTGTTTGGTAAATATTCCTCCATCCCTTTATTTTGAGCCTATGTGTGTCTTCACCCATGAGATGGGTCTCCTGAATATAGCACACAAAAGAGTCTTGACTCTTTATACAATTTGCCAGTCTCTGTACTTTAATTGGCAAATTTATTTTATTTACATTTAAGGTTAATATTCTTAAGTGTCAATTTGATACTGGCATGGCAAGGATAGCTGGTTGTTTTGCATATTAGTTGATCCACTTTCTTCATAGTGTTGTTCTTTATATTTTACTACTTTTTTCAATGGTGAGTACCGGTTTTCTTTTTTTTTTTTTTTTTTTGTTTTTTGTTTTTTGAAACGGAGTCTCAGTCTGTCGTCCAGGCTGGAGTGCAGTGGTGTGAACTCGGCTCACTGAAAGCTCAGCTTCCTGTGTTCGCACCATTCTGACTCAGCCCCCTGAGTCTGAGTAGCTGGGACTACAGGCACCCACCAACACGGCCAGCTAATTCTTTTGTATTTTTAGAAGTGACAGGGTTTCACTGTGTTAGCCAGGATGATCTCCATCTCTTGACCTCATGATCCTCCTGCCTCTGCCTCCCAAAGTGATGGGATTACAGGTCTGAGTCACTGCACCAGGTGAGTACTGGTATTTTCTTTCCATATTTAGTGCTTTCTTCAGGAACTCTTCTAAGGCAGGCATGGTGGTGACAAAACCATCTACATTTTGGTGTCTGTAATAATATTTTTGTTTTGCTTATAAAGCTTAGTTGGGCTCAAAACAAAATTGTCGGTTGAAATTGTTTTTCTTTAGGATTGTTTTATATTGGACTGCACTCTGTTTTGGCTTGTAGGGTTTCTGCAGAGAGAGCCTCTGTTAGTCTGATGGGTTTCCCTTTGTAGGTAACCTGACCTGTCTCTCTGGCTGTCCTTAACATTTTTTCTTTTTGTTCAACCTTGGAGAATCTGACAGTTATATACCTGTTACTCCTCTCAAGGAGTACGTTAGGGTGTTATCTGTATTTCCTGAACTTGACTGTTGGCCTGTCTTGTTCCATTTGTGAAGTTCTCCTGGTTAATGACTTGAAGTGTGTTTTCAAACTTGGTTCCATTTTTCCCCATCACTTTCAGATACACCAATCAATTATAGATTTGGTCTTTTGACATAGTCCCATATTTCTTGGAGGGTTTTTTTTGCTTTTCTTTCATTTTTCTCTAATCTTGTCTTCATGCTTTATTTCATTAAGTTGATCTTGAATCTCTGATACTCTTTTTTCCTCTTCATTGATTCAGCTATTAATACTTGTTTTTGCTTCACAATGTTTCTTGCACTATGTTTTTTAGCTCTATGAGTTAACATATGTTCTTCTCTAAACTGGTTATTTTAGTTAGCAGCTCCTGTAACATTTTATCAAAGTTCTTACCTTCCTTGCATTGGTTTAGAACATAGTGCTTTAGCTCAGAGAATTTTGTTATTACTGACCTTCTGAAGCCTACTTCTGCCAACTCATCATCCTCATTCTGCATTCACTTTTGTGCCCTTGCTGGAGAGGAGTTGCAATCATTTGGAGAAGAAGAGGCATTCTAGTTTTTTGAATTTTCAGCTCTTTTGTGCTGGCTATTCCTCATTTTTCATGGATTTATCTACCTGTGATATTTGATCCTGAATGTCTTTGGATTGGGATTTTGTGTGAGTGTCTTCTTGTTGATGTTGATGTTGATGTTACTGTTTCCTGTTTGTTAGTATTTCTTCTAACAGTCAGACCTCTCTTCTGCAGGTCTGCTGCAGTTTGCTTCTCTACTTCAGATGCTGTTTGCCTGGGTATCACCATATGAAGTTGCACAACAGCAATGGTTGGAATATTTGTCCCAGGGTGATACCTGGCTGGTACCAGCCACAGCTGTTCTGTATGAAGTGTCTGTTGACCCCTACTGGAAGGGGTCTTCTAGTCAGGAAGCACATTGTTCAGGGGCACACTTGAAAAGCCAGTCTGTCCCTGAGCAGAGCTTGAGCACTGTCCTGGGAGATACACTGCTCCCTTCAGAGCAAGCAGGCAGGAATGTTTAAGTCTGCTGAAGTTGCACTCACAGCCATCCCTTTTTCCAGGTGTTCTGTCCCAGGGAGATGGGAGTTATACATATAAGCCCCTGACTCAGGCTGCTGCCTTTCTTTCAGAGATGCCCTACCCAGTAAGGAGGAATCTAGAGAGCCAATGTGGCCACAGCTGCTTTGTATGCTTCTGTGAGTTCCATGCAGTCCAATCTTCCTGGCAGTTTTCTTAACACTCTGAGAGGAAAACCTTATGCTCAAGTCTCAATAATGGTGGTCCACCCTCTCCCAAGCAACGATGATCTGTCTAGGTTGACCTCAGGTTTCTTTGTGGGTAGTGAGAACTTGAAGCCACTGGATATCAGCTGGCTGTTGTCTGTGGGAGTGGGGCCTGCTCAGTGAGAACACTTAGCTCCATGTCTTCAGCCCCTTTGCAGAGGGGTGAATGGTTCTGTGTCACTGGTATTCCACATGCCACTGGGGTAAAAAAATTATTTTACAGCTAGCTCAGCATCTGTGAAAGCAGTCACCCAGTTTTGTGGTTGAAACCCAGGTCTGTGTTTATGAAAGCACACTAGGGAATCTCCTGGTCTGTGCATTGTAAAAACCATGGAAAACTGCAGGTTATGGGCTTGATAGCACAGCCCCCAATTGCTTTCCTTGGTTAAGGGAGGAAGTTTTCAGCCCCTTGCACTTCCTGAGTGAGGCAACACTCACCCTACTTCTGCTTGCCTTTTGTGGGCTGCACTCAATGTCTAACCACTTCCAGTGAGATGAACTGGGTAACTCAGGTGGAAATTCAGAAATCACCTGTCTTTTGTGTTCATCTCGCTGGGAGCTGCAGACCAGAGTTTTTACTTTTCAACCATATTGCCAGATGCCCATCATCTTTTCTTCTTCTTTAAAGTGTGCACTGCTGAAATTACCAGAAGTTTCACTTGTAATGTCTCAAAGCAAAAGGGAAAAGAACAGTGAGAAATGGTTTAATAAATTAATCTCTGTCTTCAAATGTCAATCGAAAGCAGTGCCATGTTGCAAAATGTGAAGAAAAATGAACAGACCAAAAACGTGTGGTTTCACATTTTCATTTACTTTTGAAAAAGCAGATTTAAGAAGGTAAACCTCCAGATTTCTAATCTCTGTCAAGTATTAATCATTGAGAAGTATGTACTAAAACTGAAATCAATGATTTCTTCAATTTTCACAGAAACAAATTTGTACTCTAGAAATTCGTGTTGTTGCTTTGATATATGTGGGGGTTCAGTCAAGATGGCAGGGAAAATTAGCAGATGCAAACCTTCTTGCAAGGCCTAGGGGGTTGGCACAAGCTCTAGTAATAAACTTGCCTGAAAATGGCCTTTTCCCTTTAGTTAAGAAAGTTAGAGTAGAAACAAATGAATGTGGGGTGTTTATCTAACTAGCTTGCTTACTCATGTGGTCCTAAGGTTAATCTTTGACTTAGTTCAGTGCTAGATTGCTTTCTAATTGGGAAGTCCACACTGTCAATTACCCTTTAGTGATTTTGACTTCAGCCCTGGTCAATTAATCTTTACTAAATTAATGCGAGTCTCACTAGCTGGTTGGGGCCACAGTCAAAGCTCTGCAGTGAGCAGAGACCACACCACTGCACTCCAGCCTGGGCCACAGAGCAAGACTCCATTTAAAAGAAATAAAAGGCTCCTACTCACTCTAGGAAAGAAGAGTCTTGTTTTGTTCCACATGGAACTATTTCAGGACCAGTTCTCAGGAAGCCTTTATTGTATGTGTTAAAATAAACATAACATAAAATTTACTAATCTAAACATTTATACATGTATAGGTAAGTGGCAGTAAGTATGTTTATGTTATTGTGCAACCATCACCACCATTTCACATTCTCACCAGCAATGCACAAGGGTTCTGTTTTCTCCACAAACTCTCCAAATCTCCCTTTTTCCAAAAAAAAAAAAAAGACATTCTAGTGGGTATAAAATAATCCCTCTCCTGCCCTACTGATGCCTGTTTAAATATCTGTAACACACCCACTGGCCATTTCAAGCTCCAGGTCACTTTTTCTATGCTGCCTATCCAGACACTCAGTGATCAGCGATGTCTCCTCAGGGTTTACAAGGTCTTCTGCATCTTGCTTTTTTGTAATCCAGACCTCAGCATATAATATCCATGCATTGTTCCACTTAAATAAAGGGAAATTAACAATTTCTGAGCACCACTATGTGCAGATGACTTGCTCAGGTGAACTCACAGTAACTCTGCCAGGTATGAGTAGTCCCACATGTAGAGAAAAAGGCCAGGATAGGGTGATTGTGTGACTCACTTTCAATCACACAGCTTCCAAGTAACTTCAGGTTCCAGCCCCTGGCCAGGTCTCCAGTTGTCATTTAGAAAATGTTGGTGAGTCACTTGAACACATGTCAAGGCCACACCCAGTCTTCTTTCTATCAACCAAGATGAGCTCCAGGAACAAGGGATGACAAGACACACCCAGTCATCTTTCTTCCATTCAGAGCCACTGTAGGTAATTGATACTCATCAGGAACAGTCTTTTATCCCAAAACCCTCTCATACATAGGATGTTTCAAGGGTAATGTGTTACACATGGGTCACAGAAGGCAACTTTAGCGGGGCAATCAAAGCCATAACATAGAGAAGGAGCTGGTGATTCCAAGTGTAAAGGAAGGATGGTATGCTAAGAAGTTATTGCCCTTGAGGGTGAAGGAGACAAGATGTTAGTGTGACTAAATCAGATGGAGCAAGACAGAAAGCAGGGAATGGATCAAACACTTAGCACAAGGGTCAGTGGTTCCTTAGCAAGGTCGAAGCAGACTTACCATGACATGATGTGGCAACTGCATTCCTAGGAATGAACAATGAGAAATGAAGGCAAATTTACAGGCTATATACATAAATAAATATTCAAGACATCCTTATACACAATGTTCCCAAACCAGGAGCTCCCAAATGCCCATACACAGAAGAAGGGTGAAAAAGCTGTGGCACATCCACACCATGGCATGAGTCTCAGCATGAAAAGGAATGGACTGTTTATGCACTCAGAACAGAGTGACTCTGAAAGTGATTCTGCTAAATAAAAGAAGCCAGATCAGAATGATGCACAAAGACCCAAGTACATACTGTATTTACATGTAATTCTGTAAAATACCTGCTAAATTTTAGTGAAAGAAGCAAATCTGTGATCTGAGATTGGCCAGGGAGAGACTGTTATTGCAGGGAGGAAGGTAAGTTTTCATGACCTTCATCACACTTCTGGCCTTTCGGTGAATGAAATACTCACATGGAGAAAACCACCAGTTCTTCTATCTGCACATGTGCAGTTTACCATATGCCAATCACACTTCAACAAAGCTGTTTTTAAATAAGGAATCACCGTCTGAAGCTTAGAATATGGATGAGCAGGGGTCTGAGAAGGGAGATTCTTTTCTTTTCCTAATTTATGAGGCTATACAATGAGAATTAAGTTGGCCCTGAGCTCAGAAACAGAACAAGCCTGAGAGGAAGGCTCACACAGTCCTTCCTTCTGCAGAGAAGAGTGACAATCTAACATAGTACCCGGCTGCCCCTGAGGACCTTTAGAGGTCAAAGTGACTTTCCTGCTCTTGTGTCTATTTTCTGGTATTTCCTCTTTCATGCAGAATCTTACGTGCCCTCTGATGTAGAGGAAATGTTGTTCAAGTTCTAATATGAACATTCTGGTTCCGTCACAGTAGAGAAATGGGTTGCATTGTCTCTCTTCAAGACAAAGAGAAGGGAAAAGCCATGAGCACAATGTCCACGGTTGTGCAAGTCAGATTGCAAGTGGAGGAAGAGCATCACCATGCCAAGGCAGCAGCAGGACAACCGAAGGTGAAGGTTTCTGCAGAGGAAACAAGGAAGCTTAGGGATTCCCAGAGGAAATCATCCTTCCCATGTGTAGACTCCTGGATTGAAGGTCATCTCTTCTTTTCCCAATGTGAAATGAGCCTGTAACCATCCCTATTTCAGCCTAAGTACTAATTGCACAGGCAAACATGACTGTTCGACAGTTTTTAAAAATGCAAAAAATAAAAGACAAATATGATCAGACACACAACTCACCTCCAGAGAAATGAGTCTTTGAGTTCCTTTTTCCTTCTGGCCCCATGCCCTCTGTTCAAGGAAATTTCAGAATGTATCTTCCCTATAGTCTCAAAGAAGTATAAAATATTGCATCCATAGAAAGTAACAAAATTTAGGAAGATAATAAGAAAATTCTGAGATTAGGAAAGACAGCTTGAAATTCTCTTAAAATGTGTAACTCTCAAAAAATCGAAGACAGAATCTAAAAAATATTTCAAAAGCACATATAATTAAAAAAATAAACCATAAGAACAGTGGTTAGCTCTCTGGGAGATAAGTCGCTGAGTTGCAGTAGTGAAATAGCATTTGACATGTAAAAACCCAGGGAGGCAGTTATGAAAGCCCTTGGAATGACAGCTCCATCCCAGGCCTACAGAGATATTGGCTGGGTGGGAACAGGAAAAAGGAAGGCATCCAGCAGTGACTTTTCAGATGGGAGGTTAGAAATGAGGGAAGATGTTAAGGATGTGATAAAAGGAGACAATTTAATTTTAAATAGAAAGAGAGAAGAAAAGGAATAGAAACTTGAAGAAAATAGAAAGCTAAAGAAAAAGTTTGTATATACCCAAAGAATACCAAGATGTGTATGTGAATTCACAGTGATAATATACTTCCTACAAGAGGAAAGTCACAAGATTCTATTGTATTGGATCAACAAAATATATATATATATAAATATTTATATTCCATAGTTACTTACAATTTCAATGATAACTAAGAAAGAAACTAAAATCATGGCATTCCTATCATTGGCTGAGGGTGGAGGAAAGGTGGGAATGTAAGAAACTCTGTTGTCCTCTGTGGTACCTAGTTGTTAACAGGTAGTTCAGGTGACTAGAGTGAGGTGCACATGGTGACAGCTCCTTATGTGTAACTCTTGGCTCACCTCTATTTTTCAGTCATGTGCATATATTTTTATTTTCAAAATAAAATATATGAGAAATAATATATTGTGTCAGAGACTCTAGGAACAGTTGCTATTCCAGGTGTACTTGTTCCAAGTCTAATTAAATGTCACAGATTCCAGCAGAAAGTCCTGGCTCTACCCACACTTCCACCCCCTCAAACAAGACCCAAGTAATCACCAGATCCAGCTCAAAAACTCAAGATCTGTCCAAAGGAGATCCACATGTAGGCATCAACAAGGGTATCAATAGACACAACCGCAGAGGTGTCTGCAGTGTGCATCATGAAGTCCAGCCCCTAATTGTAGATCAACTTCCCAGTCTGGAAGGAAATTTCCTTAGAGGATGCCAGTGCTAGTGGCATCAACCACGACTCAGGTGCAGCCATAGAGTGGTCCAGCATGTTACTGTAAGCAGCCAGAAGGCAGACGAAAGGAGCAAGAAAGATGAGAGGGAGAATGGTGACAACATGGTTGGGCCCCTACTGGTACAACTCACTACCCTGCAGTGGCCTGGGGGACACAAAGAACACCATATTTCGGTGGGCAGAGGCTCTCTCAGGTCAGAGCAGTAGGACTTGGAAAGAAACTGAAGCCACTGAGGAATGTTATTTCCTGTTTCAATTTGGCCACTCGTGGCTGTGGGTCCCAGGATATCACAAATTGCAATGCCTTTCCCATTTTCTCTGTTGCTACAAACACTTGGCTCAGGCTCTGATTGACCTGGCACCCTTGAGGCACTTAATAATGCCTATACTTGAAATTGATAATACGTTAGCACTTTATTTACAATGACTTTCAATGAAGTATTGTTCTCCAGTGTTGAAAATAGGAAAACGATTAACAAGAGCTTGATAGTTATTTGAATAAATGATGATTGATCCTAAAGAACAATTAGGCAGCACTTGATAATACAGAATTTGTATTTCATGAATGCACACTGTGTCTCAATGGTACTCTTAGGCTTTTGATAACCACTTCCACTTAACTTTGCAACAATCCCCATGGCAGGTCCTGGCACCATCCCCATTTTAGAGGTGAGAAGTCACATTAACCTGCCTAGGGTCACACACCTGGGCAGGGCAGGATCTAAATATAAGCTGGCAAAAGAGGTGCCAAGAAACATGATAACAAACTTATGGTATGTGGAAAGGAGGAGAAAAAGTGCACATGGTGTGAAGGCCAGACAAGATGCAGGCCAGCCCGAAATGTAGACCAGATCCACAGCTGGCCAGTCGGTACTTTTCTTATCTTAAAGGATCCTCCTCATCAAAGGAAGATCACAGAGTGCAGGTAGTTTGCTCAAAAAAGCACTGATATGTAGCAGAAACATGAGAAAAGAGAAACAAACAAAATACTAAAAATAAACACAACAGAATTACAACTGGGTTTGTCTTTAGGTGACAGGACTGCAAGTGTCTTTTTCTAAGTCTGTTTTCTCCATTCTCCAAAATAGACATAAATTCAGGTGAGGAGTCAGGCTGCAGGAGTAAGTGTGGGATCAGAGGAAACTGCTGCCCACACCTGGCCCCTGACCTGGACTCCTGGCTGGAGGCTTCCCCTTCCCTGAGGTCTGTCCTTATCCCACAGACAGGGCCCTGTCATCTGTCATCCCTACACCCATTCCATTCCTTAGTCACCAATAAAAAGTAGAGAGGAACTGAACAGGTGAAATGGACTTGTGGCCCATGGGATGACTGTACCTGGTAGTCAGTGGCATTCAAATTGTCTTGTCTCCAGGAAAGTCCAAGCCCAAGTCCTTGAGTGTTTTCTTGGGACTGTGGAGGCCTATTTTATTCATGTCCCTCCAAAAGGGATCAGATGGAAGAAGTTTGTGGGACTCTGAGACCCAGCCTTCTTCCCAGAAGGTAAAGCAGGCCTGTGAGGTGGAAAATGCTGTCACCACAGGGCCACCCCAATATGTTTGTTTATCTCTTGTCCTGTCTTTCATCCAAACAAAAAACCCATAATTACTAACTGTGGAAAAGCGTGTTTCTGGGATGCCAGTTGTGTTGGTCTCCCCTGTGTGAGAAATTCATGGGGAGCCATGGGGAGCCTCTGAGGAGAAAAGTCTCCTAATTGCCTTCACATATTTATGCCCCAAGTGCATAACTGCTCAGCAGCACTCTACAGGTTGTTCAGGTAGATAACACTCTCTTGAAGCAGTGGAGTATAATCAAACATTTTTGCTCCTCCTGAAACCAACTCCCACCTGTTTCAGGCCCAATAAGTTACAGATCTTAAGTAGGTTAGACACACACACCTTTGCTCAAGGAAATTCATGGAAACTGCCAGTGCCAAACATCTTATTGAATGGCTCACAAGTTCTCCTTCACTGATTAATCCTTTTCCTTATCCCTTACTCCCCCTCCCAGATGCCCTGAGAACAAAGAGCTTGTAAACCAATAAATTAGGTGTAGCCCAAGAGCAATGGGCCATGAGCAAGCCTTCAATGCTCTGGTCCCCTGGACCCACCTTTTAAATGTTTATTCCATCTCTTTCTAATTCCTTTGTCTCCTCCAGAGTCAGGGTACCAAGTGAATGGTGTGGGGTTGGTTTCCCCAGCACTAACCTGGTACATTCCAAATCTTGATGCTCATATTGTCTCTCAAATCAACACAACAAGCCCTCCTTTGGTGATACAATAGCCATTTCTGTAGCCAAAGTACTGAGCCTATCATACAGGGACCTTGAAATGCAGGCAGGCAGCCACAACACTACTTGGGCCTGTTCTGAGCCTCAGATCTCTGGTTTCAATGATCTCACAGCCAGCTGATTGACAGGGACAGGGAAGTGTGTGGAGGAAGCACTCCCCACACCACTGAACTCCAGCCTGGGTGACACAATGAGATTCCATCTTAAAAAAATTACCTTTAAAAATGCATCCTAATTTTTCTGGGGGTTTTCCAAGATGGCCAAATAGGAACAGCTCCAGTCTGCAGCTCCCAGCATGATCAATGCAGATCAGTGATTTCGGCATTTCCCACAGAGGTACTTGGTTCATCTCATTGGCAATGGTTGGACAGTGGTGCAGCCCACAGAGGTGGGTGCAGCTCACAGAGAGTCAGCTGAAGTAAGGCGGGGTGTCACCTCTACTGGGAAGTGCAAGGGGTTGAGTGATTTCTCTTTCCTAGCCAAGGGAAGACATGACAGACTACCTGGAAAAAAAACGGTACTCCTGTACAAATACTGCACATTTCCAAGGTCACCACATCTGGAAGAACAAGTGATTCTCTCCCATGCCTGGCTTGGTGGGTCCCATGCACACAGAGCCTTGTTCACTGCTAATGCAACAGTTTGAGATCAACCGCGAAGGTGGCAGCCTGGCTGGTAGATGGGCATCCACCATTGCTAAGGCTTGAGTAGGTAAACAAAGCATGCAGAAAACTTGAACTGGGCAGAGCCCACCACAGCTCAACAAGGCCTATTGCCTCTAGACTTTGCCACTGTGGGCCAGGCATAGCTAAAAAAAGGCAGCAGACAACTTTGGTAGACTTAACCATCCCTGTCTGACAGAACTGAAGAGAGCAATGGTTATCCTAGGATGCCATTTGAGGTCTGAGAATAGGCAGACTGCCTCCTCACATGGGTCCCTGACCCTTCTGTAGCCTATCTGAGAGAAACCTCCCAGAAGGAGCTGACCTCATATAGGCAGTTGCCCCTCTGGGACAAAGCTTCCAGAGGAAGAATGAGACAACAATATTTGCTATTCTGTAATATATGCTCTTCTGCATCCTCTGCTCATGACAACCAGGCAGACAGAATCTGGAGTGGAACTCCCCCAAATTACAAAAGACCTGCAGCTGAGGGACCTCATAATTAGAAGAAAAACTGACAAATGGAAAGGAATAGCTTCAACATCAAAAAAAAAAGTTCATTTACACCAAAACCCTATGTATAGGTCAAGAACCTCAAAGACCCAAGGTTGATAAATGCACAAAGGTGGGGAGAAACCAGAGTAGAAAACATGAAAATTCTAAAAATTAAAGCACATCTTCTCCTTCAAAGGAGCACAGCTCCTCAAAAGCAGTGGAACAAAACTAGATGGAGAATGAATTTGATGAGTTCCCAGAGGTAGGCTTCAGAAGGTTGGTGATAACAAATCTCCTTGACCTAAAGTCACATGTTTGAACCCATCATGTGGAAGCTAAAAACCTCAAAAAGTGATTAAATGAATGGCTAACTAGAAGAAACAGTGTAGAGAAGACCTTAAATGACCTAATGGAACTGAAAACCATGGCACGACAACTTCATGACACATGCATAAGCTTCAATAGCCGATACAATCAAGTGGAAGAAAGGGTGTCAGTGACTAAAGATCATATCAATAAAATAAAGTGAGAAGACAGGGTTAGAGAAAAAAAAAGAGTAAAAAGAAAAAATCAAATATTATAAGAAATATGAGACTAAGTGAAAAGACCAAATCTACATTTGATTGGTGTACCTGAAAGTGAGGGAAAGAATGGAACTAAGTTGGAAAACATTCTTCAGTATATTGTCCAGGATAACTTCCCCAACTTAGCAAGGCAGGCCAACATTCAAATTCAGGAAACATAGATAACATCACAAAGATACTCCTTGAGAATTACAACCCCAAGACACATAACTGTCAGGTAAACCAAGGTTGAATGCAGTAAAAGTATTAAGGGCAGCCAGAGAAAAAGGTTGAATTACTCACAAAGGGAAGCCTGCCTGACCAACGGTGGATCTCTTAGCAGAAACTGTACAAGCCAGAAGAGAGTGAGGTCAATATTTGAGATTCTTATAGAAAAGAATTTCAATGCAGAATTTCATATCTAGGCAAACTAAGCTTTATAAGTGAAGAAGAAATAAAAAGCTTTACAGTCAAGCAAATGCTGAGAGGTTTTATCACCACCAGGCCTGCCTTAAAAGAGCTCCTGAAAGAAGCACTATATATGGAAAGAAACAACCAGTACCAGCCACTGCAAAAACATGACAAATTGTAAAGACCTTCAATGCTATGAAGAGACTGTATCAATTAATGGGCAAACTATCCAGCAAACATCATAATGACAGGATCATATTCACACATAACAATATTAACCTTAAATGTAAATGGGATAAATGCCCCAATTAAAGGACACAGACTGGCAAATTGGATAAAGAGTTGAGACCTATCAGTGTTTTGTATTCAGGAGACCCATCTCTCATTCAAATACTCACATAGGCTCAAAATAAAGGGATAGAAGAAGACCTACCATGCAAATGGAAAGAAAAAAAAAGCAGGGTTTGCAATCCTAGTCTCTGATAAAACAGATTTTAAACCAACAAGATCAAAAGAGACAAAGAAGGCCATTACATATGGTAAAGGGATCAATTAATGAAGAAAAGCTAAGTATCCTAAATATATATGCACCCAATACAGGAGCACCAAGATTCATAAAGCAAGTCCTTATAGACCTACAAAGGGACTTACACTACCACAGAATAATAATGGGAGATTTTAACACTGCACTGTCAATATTAGACAGATCAACGAGGCAGAAAGTTAGCAAGGATATCCAGGACCTTAACTCAGCTCTGCAACAAACAGGCCTAATAGACATCTATGGAACTCTCCACCCGAAATCATATGCATTCTTCTCAGCACCACATCACACTTATTCAAAAATTGACCACATAATAGGAAATAAAGCACTACTAAGCAAATGTAAAACAACAGAAATCACAACAAACTGTCTGCCAGACCACACTGCAATCAAATTACAACCCAGCATTGAGAAATTCACTCAAAACTAAAGAACTACATGTAAACTGAACAACTTGTTCCTGAACGACTGCTGGGTAAATAACGAAATGAAGGCAGAAAAACAGATGTTCTTTGAAGCCAATGTGAACAAAGACACAACATACCATAATCTCTGGACACATTTAAAGCAGTGTGTAGAGAGAAATTTATGGCACTAAAATCCCACAAGAGAAAGCAGAAAAGATCTAAAATTGACACTCTAACATCACAATGAAAAGAAATAGAGACGCAAGAGTAAACAAATTCAAAAGCTAGCAGAAGGCAAAAGATAAGGAAGATCAGAGCAGAATTGAAAGACATAGAAATACAAAAAAACCTTTCAAAAAATCAATGAATCTAGGAACTGTTTCTTTTTTTAAAGATAAACAAAATTGATAGATCCCTAGCAAGACTAATAAGGAAGAAAAGAGAGAAGAATCAAACAGAAGCGATAAAAATGATAAAGGGGATATCACAACCAGTCCCTCAGACATACAAACTACCATCAGAGAAAACCATAAACAACTCTATGTAAATAAACTAGAAAATCTAGACTAAATGGATAAATTCCTGGACACATACACCCTACAAAAACAAAACCAGGAAGGAGTTGAATCTCTGAATAGACCAAAAACAGGCTCTGAAATTGAGTCAATAATTAATAGCCTATCAAACAAAAAATGTCCAGGACCAGATGGATTCACAGCTGAATTCTACTGGAGGTACAAAGAGGAGCTGGTAGCATTCCTTCTGAAATTATTCCAAACAATAAAAAAAAGATGTAATCCTCCCTAGCACATTTTATAAGATCACCATCATCCTGATACTAAGGCCTGGCAGAGACACAACAAAAAAAGATAATTTTAGACCAATAGCCATGATGAACATTGATGTGAAAATCCTGAGTACAATACCAGTAAACTGAATCCAGCAGGACATCAAAAAGCTTATCCACAACTATCATGTC
The DNA here is from genome assembly GCF_028885655.2 of Pongo abelii. Taxonomy (NCBI): domain Eukaryota; kingdom Metazoa; phylum Chordata; class Mammalia; order Primates; family Hominidae; genus Pongo; species Pongo abelii. The sequence continues at coordinate 41,419,531 of NC_072009.2, read as the reverse complement.
ATCTTCATCCCTGAAATGTAAATATGGTTCAACTTATGCAAGTCAATAAATGTAATCTATCACATAAACAGAACCAATGACAAAATCCACATGATTATCTCAACAGATACAAAAAAGGCCTCTGACAAAATTCAGTAGTCCTTCATGCTAAAAAACTCTCAATCAACTAGGTATTCATGGAACGTATCTTAAAATAATGAAAGCTACTTATCATAAACCCACAGTCAATATCATACTGAGTGGGCAAATACTGGAACCATTCCCTTTGAAAACCAGCACAAAACAAGGATGCCCTCTCTCACCACTCCTAGTCAACATAGTGTTGGAAGTTCAGCCCAGGGCAATCAGGTAAGAGAAAGAAATAAAGAGTATTCAATTAGGAAATGAGGAAGTCAAATTGTCCCTGTTTTCTGGTGACATGATTGTATATTGAGAAAACTCCATTGTCTCAGCCCAAAATCTACTTAAGCTGATAAGCAACTTCAGCAAAGTCTCAGGATATGAAATCAGTGTGTAAAAATCACAAGCATTCCTATACACCAATAACAGAGAGGCAAAGCATGAGTGAATTCCCATTCAAAATTGCTTCAAAGAGAATAAAATACCTAGGAATCCAACTTACAAGGGATGTGAGGGACCTCTTCAGGGAGAACTACAAAACACTGCTTAACAAAATAAAAAAGGGCACAAACAAATGGGAGAATGTTCTATGATCATAGATAGGAAGAATCAATATCTTGAAAATGGCCGTAGTGCCCAAAGTAATTTATACATGCAATGCCATTCTGATCAAGCTACCAATGACTTTCTTCAGAGAATTGGAAAAAAACTACTTTAAAGTTTATATGGAACCAAAAAAGAAGCACATTGCCAACACAATGCTAAGCAAAAACAACAAAGCTGGAGGCATCATGCTACCTGACTGGAAACTATACTACAAGGCTATGGTAAACGAAACAGCATGGTACTGGTACCAAAACAGATATATTGACCAATGGAACAGAAGACAGGCCTCAGAAATAACACCATACATCTGCAATGATCTCATTTTTGACACATCTGACAAAAAGAAAAAATGGGGAAAGGATTCCTTATTTAGCAAATGGTGCTGGGAAAAGTGGCTAGCCATTTGTAGAAAGCTGAAACTGGATCCCTTCCTTACACCTGACATAAAAATTAATTCAAAATGGATTAAACACATAAATGTTAAACCTAAAACTATAGAAAGCCTAGAAGAAAACTTAGGCAATACCATTCAGAACACAGGCATGGGCAAGCACTTCATGACTAAAACACCAAAAGCAATTGCAATAAAAGTGAGAATAGACAAATAGGATCTAATGAAACTAGAGAGCTTCTGCACAGTGAAAGAAACTACCATCAGAGTAAACAGGAAATCTACAGAATGGGAGAAAATTTGGCAATCTACCCATCCAACAAAGAACTAATATCCAGAATCAACAAAGAATACAAACAAATTTATATAAAAAAAAAGTCATCAAAAAGTGGGCAAAGGATAAGAACAGACACTTCTCAAAAGAGGACATCTATGCAGCCAAGAGGTGCAGGGAAAACTGTTCATCATCATTGGTCATCAGGGAAATGCAAATGAAAACCAAAATGAGATACCGTCTCATGCCCCTTAGAATGACGATCATTAAAAAGTCAGTTGCTGGAGTAGATGTGGAGAAATTGGAATACTTTTACACTGTTAGTGGGAGTAAATTAGTTCAACTACTGTGGAAGACAGTGTGGTGATTCCTCAAGGATCTAAAACTAGAATTATTATTTGACCCCACAATCCTATTACTGGATATACAGCCAAAGGATTATAAATCATGCTGCTATAAAGAAACATGCACACATTTGTTTATTGTGGCACTATTTACAATAGCAAAGACTTGGAAACAACCCAAATTGTCCATCAATGATAGACTGGATTAAGAAAATGTGGCACATATACACCACTGAATACTAAGCAGCCATTAAAAAAGATGAGTTTATGTCCTTTGCAGGGACATGGATGAGCTAGAAACCATCATTCTCAGCAAACTTTCACAAGGACATAAAACCAAACACCACATGTTCTCACTCATAGGTGGGAATTGAATAATGAGATCAATTGGACACAGGGCAAGGAAAATCACACACCAGGGCCTGTCAGGGAGTGGGGGGGTAGGGATTTGGGGGAGGAATAGCATTAGGAGAAATACCTAATATAAATGATGTGTTGATGGGTGCAGCAAACCAACATGGCACACGAATACCTATGTATCAAACCTGCACACTGTAGACATGTACCCTGGAAATTAAAGTAAATAAAATTTTAAAAATAAATAAATAAATAAAAATGCATCCTATTATGTTCATTTCATGTGTACGACATATACTATGGGATACATATTGCGATTTCAAAGGCTACTATACTGGAGCAAATTAACATATTTCTAATCTCACATAGTTACTGCAATAGTTTTGGTATTTTCTTTTACAAACTTTATGCTGAAATTTGACCCCCAGTGTTGGAGGAGAGGTTGAGTGGGAGATGCTCAGGTCTTGGGGGTGGATAATTTATGAAGAGCTTAGTGTCATTCTTGTGATAAGGAGGGAGATCTTTTTTTATTAGCCTTTGAGAACTCATTAAGAAAAAAAAAGCCTGGCACCGCCCTCCCTTCTGTTGCATATATGTGATTATAAATATTTTTCTTTCTGTGCCTGGTTTATTTCACTTAGCATAGTTACCCCCAAGCTCCCCCATGGTGGGGCAAATGGCAAGATCTCATTCTTGCTTAGGGTAAATAATATTTCTTTGTACTGGACAATAAGATTGTTTCCATATTTAGCTATTGTTAATAATGCTGCAATGAACATGAGAGTGCAAATATCTCTATGAGTTAGGGATTTCCTTTGGTTATATGTCTAAAGGAAGAGTTGTTGAGGCATAAGTAGCTTTATTTTTAATTTTCTGGAAACCTCCATACCGATTTTTATAATTGTTACACATTACCAACAACACTGTACATGAGTTTCATTTTCAATACATCCTAGCCAACCTTTGTGATCTTTTGAGTTTTTAATAATAGCTATTATGATGTGAGTTATGTAATGTCTCAACGTACCTTTGATTTAATTTTTTTCTGATGATTAATATGTTGAATAGTTTTTCAACACCTGTTGCCCATTTTTATATGTTCCTTGGAGAAATGTCAATTCAGAGTTTTGGCTCAGCTTTTAATATATTTATTTGTTTTGCTACTGTTGAGTTGTACAATGTTGGGGAAAAGAGTCTCATAACACCCCGCAGGTACCTTGAGTCTGGGGGAGACAAAGAACTTAGAAAGAGAGAGAATAAGCATTTAAAAGGCAGGTCCAGGGGGCCGGAGCATCGGAGGCTTGCTCACGGCCCAAAGTTCTCAGGCTCCACCTAATTTAGTGGTTTACAAGCTCTTTGTTCTTAGGGTAGATGGGAGGGGGAGGAAGGAATGAGGAAAAGGATTAATCAGTGAAGGAGAACTCGTCAGTCATTGAGTAAGATGTATAGCACTGGCGGTTTCTGTGAATTCCCTTGAGCAAAGGCGTGTGGCTAAACTACTTAAGATCTTTAACTTATCAGGACTGAAATGGGTGGCAACAGCTTTCAGGAAGAGCCAAGACGTTTGATTATACTCCACTGCTTCAAGAGGGTGTTATCTCCCTGAGCAACCAGTGGAATGCGCTGTGCGGTTGTGCTCTCAGGGAAAAAGACATGAAGGCAGTAAGGAGATTTTCTCCTCACAAGCCACCCATGGCTCCCCATGGGTGTCTCACACAGGGGAGATCAAATCAACTGGCACCCCAGAAACTTTCTTTCCCACATACAATTTCTTCATAAACCTTAGATCTTAACCCATCATCAGATATATAGCTTGAAAATAGTTTCCCCAATATTTAGGTTATTGTATATGGTCGATTGATTCCTTTTCCATTTGATGTAGTCTTGCTTATTTGTTTTTGTTTATGTGGACTGAGTTTTTATATGGTATTCAAAATAATTATTATCAAGGCCATCGTTCATGAGCTTTTTTCTGTGTTCTCTTCTAGGTGTTTTAGAGGTTGCAGTCTTACATTTAGGATTTTTCAACTCATCTTCATTTGACTTTTGTGTATGATGTAAAATGTGGATCCAATTTTTTTCTTTTGCATGTGGAAATCTAGTTTTCCCAGCACTACTCATAGAAAACATGATCCCTCTTCTCATTTTATCATTTTCCTGCAGATTTCAAAAACTAACTGACTACATATGCTTGGAAGTTCTGTTCTGTTCATTTGGTCATGTTTCTGTGTTCATGCCAATTTCAAATAAGGTCATGTGATTCTTCCTACTTCTTTTTTGTTTCTCAAGAATTGTTTTCACAATTTATGGCTCTCTATATAGCTCTACAAGTTTTATAATTTGTTTTCTATTTCTGTGAAGAATGCCATTGAAATTTTGTTGGATCACATTGAATCTGTGTATTGCTTTTGATGCTATAAATATTTTAACAATATTAACTCTCCCAATCCAGAAGCATAGACAATCTTTCCATTTATTTTTGTCTTCTTAAATTGCTTTTATCAATGTCTCATAGTTTTCAATGGAGAGATCTTTTACTTTCTGGTTACCTTTTTTTAAAGTATTTAATTGCTTTCATATGCTTATAAGTCAGATGAGTTTCTTGAATTCTTTTTCAGTTAGGTAATTATTTATACAATGACGTTACCAAATTTGTTCATTGGTTGTAACAGTTTCTTAAATAGAATATTTGAGCTGCTTTTACATATCGGAGTTTGTCATCTGCAAAGAGAGATAACTTTACGTATTGCTTTAAAATTTGGCTGTCTTTTATTTTTTTTCTCATCAGATGTTTATGTTCCATATTTGGTTTGTTTCTGTTTTAATTATTATTTTATTCAGTGTGCTAATTTTGAATTTAGTCGTTTTTCCTTCTAGTTTCTTAGATACAATGAGATGTTGCTTGTTTGGTATCTTTTTTTTTAAATGTATGCATTTATTGCTATAATATTCCATGATAATGCTGCTTCACTGCACACCATAGGTTTAAGTATGTTGTTTCAACTATTATTTGTCTCAAGATATTTAAGAATATATATTTTTTTATCTTTTGTTTCATCAATTCATTATTTAGGAGCAATGTTTTTAAAATGTCATGTAGGCTGGGGGGTGGTGGCTCATGCCTGTAATCTCAGCGCTTTGGGAGGCCAAGGCAGGCAGATCATGAGGTCAGGAGATTGAGACCATCTTGACTAACATAGAGAAACCCCGTCTCTAGTAAAACTATGAAAAGTTAGCTGGGGGTGGTGGTGGGCGCCTATAGTGCCAGCTACTCGGGAGGCTGGGGCAGGAGTATGGCGTGAACCTGGGAGGTGGAACTTGTGGTGAGCCAAGATTGTGCCACTGCATTGCATCCTGCGCAACAGAGGGAGACTCTGTCTCAAAAAAAAAATAAAAATTCATTATTTGTGATTTTTTTTTTAAGATTTCTCCCTTACTGATTTTTGGTTTGCTACTATGACTGTCTGAAAAAATATTAAGTATGTTTTTAGCCATCTTGCTTTGTTAAGACTTGATTTATGGCCTAGCATATGGTCTATCTTAGAGAATCCTCCAGGTGTGTTACAGCAAAATATATATTCAGCTGCTACACGATGAAAAGTTCTGTATATGTCTGTTGGGTTCATTTAGTTAAAAGTACAATTCAAGTCTGGCATTTTCTTATTAATTTTCTGTTAAGTTTATCTATTCCTTGTTTCAATTGAGGTGCTGAAATTTCCTACATTATTTTATTGCTATTTTTTCTTCATTTCTATTTATATTTGCTTTAAATATTTAGGTGCTCCAATGTTGAGTGCAGATGTATACATATAATTGTTAAAACCTTTTGATGAATTCATTGCTTTATTATTAAACGATGACCTTCTTGGTCTTATGACAGGTTTTGAATTGAAATCTCTTTTATAGATAGGAGTATAGCCACTCCTAACATTTTATTACCATTTGCATAGCAGTATCTTCTTCTATTCCTTCAGCCTATGTTTGTCCTTAAAGATTAAGTGGGTCTCATAGGTAATGTGTAGTTGAATCCCATTTTTAAAATGTATTTGGTCACTCCACATCTTTTAATTGCATAATTTAATTCATTTACATTCAAGATAATTATTGATAAGTGAGTTCTTACTACTGTTATCTTGTTAGTTGTTTCTGATTGAGTCATACATCATTTTTTCCTTTCTTCCTCTCATGTCTGCTTTTAAATGTTTAGCATTTAATTATTTTCAGTAGTGATAAGATTTGACTGCTTTGTTTTTATCATTAGTGTTGCCGCTATAGCTTTTGATGTCATCAAAGGCTCAGAGAAAACATCTTAGTTAATAATCAACTAGCTTAAGCTGAAAACTTTTGTCACATAAAAACTCTAGACATTTACCCTCTGTTCCAGTTACATTTTTGACATCACAATTTATATCTTTTATTATTGTGTCTTCCTTAAAAGCCTATTGTTGACAAGTCTTTTGCCGAATGATTTCAAGCCCCTCCATTTTTTTGTTTATTTTCCCTTAGTGCTTTTAGAATTTTCTTTATTTCTCAAACTTTGAGAGCTTGATTCTTTTTTTTTGGCAACACTTTTATTTTTCCTTATACAGTGATGTGTTGCTGAGGCCTAATGTTCTCACATAACAGTAGAAAACCAAAATTTGTTGTCATCTCTTTAAAGAATTGAGAATTTCATACAAAAAACCTTATGTAAATTAAAAGGATAAATACATTTACAGGTGTAAATGCAAACTGCTTCCAACTCAAGGCAAGTGACAGCCCACAGTGTTCTGGCAGAAAACATCAGCTAAGAAAGGAAACTGGGTCCTATGGCTTGCACTTTCCAACCCTGACAGAGAGTCAGGACAGAAGTAACTGGTTCAGAAGCCCTTGCCATCCTCTAGAGACATCCCAGAACACTAAGTCCTGACACATTACTACCCTGCACAGATCAGAGGCTACTGGCCATGCAGACTCACCAAGCCACAGACTAGTCTTCCACAAGCACGTTCTTACCTCAGCAGTCATGAAGTGACCAAGCCACATGCACTAAAGTTTGAACTCAAAGATACGTACACAGTATTAAACAAATACCAAGGGGAACAGTTAACTTGAATACAAGGTCAAAACCAGCAACAAGTTCTACAATCCAGTGCTGATATCAGATAAAATCTTCAAGGACAATTTCTTTTCAAACGCTTATTCCAGTTTCATGAGGCTGGCATGAGGTGTATGCATTTGCCAAGGGCAAATTTATACTTCTGTATTAACCCATGCAGCAAATGCTACACATCTGCTCAGTCCATTTAGAAGCATTTGTGGTGGATGATGGAGGGGCCCAACTCATCATACTCCTGCTTGCTAATCCACATCTGCTGGAAGGTGGAGACTGAGGCCAGGATGGAGCCACCGATCGAAACTGAGTACTTGCACTGTAGGGGTGCAATGATCTTAATCTTCATGATGCTGGGCACCAGGGCAGTGATCTCCTTCTGCATACTGTCAGCAATGCCTGGGTACACCGTGTTGCTGCCAGATAGTACCATGTTGGCATACAGGTCTTTGCGGATGTCCACGTCATACTTCATAATGGAGTTGAAGGTGGTCTCTCAGATGTTGCAAGATTCCATGCCCAGAAAGGAAGGCTGGAACAGCACCTCCGGACACTGGAACCACTCGTTGTCAATGGTGATGACCTGGCCATCGAGCAGTTCATAGCTTTTCTCCAGAGAAGATGAGGATGTGGCAGTGGCCATCTCCTGCTTGAAGTTCAGGGAGATCTAGCATAGCTTCTCCTTGATGTCATGCATGATTTCCCACTTGGGTGTGGTGGTGAAGCTGTAGCCTAGCTTGTTGATGATCTTCATGAGGTTCTCAGTCAAGTCCCAGCCAACCAGGTCCAGATGCAGGATGACATGGGGAAGGGATTAGATCGCCTAGAAGGGCACCATGTTGGTGACCTTCTGTCTAGAGTCCATGAAAATGCCAGTGGTGCACCCAAAGGCATAGAGGGACAGCAAATCTCGGATGGCCACATACATGGCTGGGGTGTTGAAGGTCTCAAACATAATCTGAGTCATCTTTTCTCTGTTGGCCTTGGGGTTCAGGGGTTCCTTGGTTAGCAGTGCTGGCTGCTCCTCTGGGGCCCCATGCAGCTCATTGTAGAAGTGGTGCCAGATCTTCTCCATGTTGTCCCAGTTGGTGACGATGTCATGCTTGATGGAGTACTTCAGGGTCAGGATGCTGCGCTTGCTCTGGGCTTCATTGCCCACTTAGGAGTCCTTCTGGCCCATGTCCACCATCACGCCCTGGTGTTGGGGGCACCCCATGATGGAGGGAAACATGGCTCGAGGAGTGCCATCCCTAGCAAAGCCAGTTTTGCACATGCCAGAGCCATTGTCAATGACCAGCATGGCGATCACTTCTTCTATTGCGATGGGCGGAGGAGTGGGATATTGGAGCCGCAGAACAAGGTGAGCGAGCTAGCAGTGGTGACTGGGAGCGAGAGTTTGATTCTTGTTTGTTGTGGGATAGTTTTATGCAGTATTAACCTTTTTTGTAGTCTCCGATCTTTCTGAACCTATGTATTCATATTTGAATCAAATTTTTGAAAGTTGTTATTATTCATTTGAATATGCTGTATATAACTTCCTTTTCCTGAACTCTTTCATGAATATTGCTAAATCTTAGATTTGCTTATTTAAGGTAATTCTGTATATCTGGTAAATGTTCTTCATTCTTTTTGATTGCTTTTCTGTTTTGTTCTTTGCGAATTTCTTAATAACCTATGTTAATTTACTTTTATTTTCTTTTTACTTTTGCTTTTTTTTTTATTTATTTTAGACAAAGCCTCTCTGTGTTGCCCAGGCTGGAGTTCAATGACACCACATTGAATCCCTGAAACATCAGGGTTTCACCATGATGTCCAGACTGGTCTTGAACTGCTAACCTCAAGTGATCAACACATTTCAGCCTCCCAAAGTGCTGTGATTACAGGCCTGAGCCTGCACACCTGTCCCTAATAACTCATTTTACAGCTCACTGATTCTTTATTCTGTTTGACCTATTCTGCTGTTGAAAGCCTGAATTTTCCACTTCAATCAGTATATTTCTCAGTTCCGGGACTCTTTTTATTTTTAAATAATTTCAGTCCATTTTTAAAAATTTCTTTCAGAAGTGTATCAGTTCCTTTTCTGTGTTGTTTTAGAGATCTGAGTTTCCTGAAAACTTATATCTTGATTTCTTCATCCAATAAACACTGATAGCCATCTCATTAATTAGCATTGGTCAATGGTTTATGTTTTGTCCATTTAGGGAAGTTATAATTTCCTGTTTGGTATTATTTCTTGTAGTTGTACATCTATATCTCTTTATTGAAGGAGTAGTTATTTAGTTTACTGTTTTCTCTGTCTTATTTTGCATTTTGAGTTTTCTTTAAGACATAAGTATTGTGGGGCATTGTTTGCTTGATTTTGGCTAGGTCAGTGCCTCTGTTTTGGCAGTAGATGTTGCCTTAAGCCCAGGTTTATCACAGCTCTAACAAACTTTGAAACACTGCCAGTCTCCTATCTGAGAGATTTTGAAAGGGATATCCTAAGAGTGTGGGAAGGCTCTCTATCGGTTTCTGATCAAGGAAATTATGCACTCTACCTCCTACCTTATGTTAACGCTGTCATGGCACTCAGGGTTGACATCTCCTGTGACTGAGATATGCAGGCTGGTGATGGTACTCCTGCCTTTCTACTTCATGCCTGGTTGTCCTCAGGTTTTTTTCTCTCTTTTCAGCACTCACAGGGCTTCCTTGGGTGAAGACAAGAATAAGTCTCCTGCCAGGGAATCCACAGTGATGGGGAATCTGTCCATCCACTTCAAATTTTTTTTTATTCTGTGTAGTAACCAAGAGTCGGAGGAGTTTTTTTTCTTTTCTTTTTTTAATGTGAATATAGATGAGTATTTTTATTTTATTTTATTTTATTTTATTTTATTACCCTTTAAGTTTAAGGTTCATGTGCACAATGTGCAGGTCAGTTAGGTATGTATACATGTGCCATGCTTGTGTGCTGCACCCATTAACTCATCATTTAGCATTAGGTATAACTCCTAATGCTATCCCTCTCCACTCCCTCCACCCCACAACAGTCCCCAGAGTGTGATGTTCCCCTTCCTGAGTCTATGTGTTCTCATTGTTCAATTCCCACCTCTGAGTGAGAACATGTGGTGTTTGGTTTTTTGTCCTTGCAACAGTTTGCTGAGAATAATGATTTCCAATTTCATCCATGTCCCTACAAAGGAGATGAACTCATCATTTTTTATGGCTGCATAGTATTCCATGGTGTATATGTGCCACATTTTCTTAATCCAGTCTATCATTGTTGGACATTTGGGTTGGTTCCAATTCTTTGCTATTGTGAAAAGTGCTGCAATAAACATACGTGTGTGCATGTGTCTTTATAGCAGCATGATTTATATTCCTTTGGGTGTATACCCAGTAATGGGATGGCTGCCCAATAACAGTGTAAAAGTGTTCCTATTTCTCCACATCCTCTCCAGCACCTGTTGTTTCCTGACATTTTAATGATCACCATTCTAACTGGTGTGAGATGGTATCTCATTGTGGTTTTGATTTGCATTTCTTTGATGGCCAATGATGATGAGCATTTTTTCATGTGTTTTTTGGCTGCATAAATGTCTTCTTTTGAGAAGTGTCTGTTCATGTCCTTCACCCACTTTTTGATGGGGTTGTTTGTTTTTTTCTTGTACATTTGTCTGAGTTCTTTTTAGATTCTGGATATTAGCCCTTTGTCAGATGAGTAGGTTGCAAAAATTTTCTCCCACTTTGTAGGTTGCCTGTTCGCTCTGATGGTAGTTTCTTTTGCTGTGCAGAAGCTCTTTAGTTTAATTAGATCCCATTTGTCAATTTTGGCTTTTGTTGCCATTGCTTTTGGTGTTTTAGACATGAAGACCTTGCCCATGCCTATGTCCTGAATGGTAATGCCTGGGTTTTCTTCTAGAATTTTTATGGTTTTAGGTCTAACATTTAAGTCTTCAGTCCTTCTTGAATTAATTTTTGTATAAGGTGTAAGAAAGGGATCCAGTTTCAGCTTTCTACACATGGCTAGCCAGTTTTCCAGCACCATTTATTAAATACAGAATCTTTTCCCTATTGCTTGTTTTTCTCAGGTTTGTCAAAAATCAGATACTTGTAGATATGCAGCATTATTTATGAGGGCTCTGTTCTGTTCCATTGATCTATATCTCTGTTTTGGTACCAGTACCATGCTGTTTTGGTTACTGTAGCCTTGTAGTATAGTTTGAAGTCAGGTAGCATGATGCCTCCAGCTTTATTCTTTTGGCTTAGGATTGACTTGGTGATTCGGGCTCTTTTTTGATTCCATATGAACTTTAAAGTAGCTTTTTCCAATTCTGTGAAGAAAGTCATTGGTAGTTTGATGGGGATGGCATCGAATCGATAAATTATCTTTGGCAGTATGGCCATTTTCATGATATTGACTCTTCCTACCCATGGGTATGAAATATTCTTCCATTTGTTTGTATCCTCTTTTATTTTACTGAGCAGTGGTTTGTAGTTCTCCTTGAAGAGGTCCTTCACGTCCCTTGTAAGTTGGATTCCTAGGTATTTTATTCTCTTTGAAGCAATTGTGAAAGGGAGTTCACTGATGATTTGGCTCTCTCTTTGTCTGTTATTGGTGTATAAGAATGTTTGTGATTTTTTTACATTGATTTTGTATCCTGACACTTTGCTGAAATTGCTTATCAGCTTGAGGAGATTTTGGGCTGAGACAATGGGGTTTTGTAGATATACAATCATGTCATCTGCAAACAGGGACAATTCGACTTCCTTTTTTCCTAATTGAATACCCTTTATTTCCTTCTCCTGACTAATTGACCTGGCCAGAACTTCCAACACTATGTTGAATAGGAGTGGTGAGAGAGGGCTTCCCTGTCTTGTGCTTCAAAGGGATTGCTTTCCAAGTTTGCCCATTCAGTATGATATTGGCTGTGGGTTTGTCATAGATAGCTCTTATTATTTTCAGATAATTCCCAGCAATACGTAATTTATTGAGAATTTTTAGCTTGAAGTGTTGTTGAATTTTGTCGAAGGCCTTTTCTGCGTCTATTGAGATAATCATGTGGTTTTTGTCTTTTATTCTGTTTATATGCTGGATTACATTTATTGATTTGCATATATTGAACAAGCCTTGCATCCCGGGGATGAAGCCCACTTGATCATGTTGGATAAGCTTTTTGATGTGCTGCTGGATTTAGTTTGCTAGTATTTTATTGAGGATTTTTGTATCAATATTCATCAAGGTTATTGGTCTAAAATTCTCTTTTTTGGTTGTGTCTCTGCCCAGCTTTGGTATCAGGATGATAACAGCACATATTGGTGAACCACAAATGCTGCTGTCTGATTGTTCCTCTGGAAGTTTTGTCTCAGAGGAGTACCTGGCCGTGTGAGGTGTCAGTCTGCCCCTACTGGGGGTGCCTCCCAGTTAGACTGCTTGGGGGTTAGAGGTCAGTGACTCACTTGAGGAGGCAGTCTGCCCATTCTCAGATCTCCAGCTGCATGCTGAGAGAACCACTGCTCTCTTCAAAGCTGTCAGACACGGACATTTAAGTTTGCAGAGGTTACTGCTTTTTTTTTGTTTGTCTGCACCCTGCCCCCAGAGGTGGAGCCTACAGAGGCTGGCAGGTATCCTTGAGCTGTGGTGAGCTCCACCCTGTTCGAGCTTCCTGACTGCTTTCTTTACCTTAGCAATCCTGGGCAATGGCGGGCGCCCCTTCCCTATCTTTGCTGCCAGCTTGCAGTTTGATCTCAGACTGTTGTGCTAGCAATCAGTGAGACTCCATGGGCATAGGACCCTCTGAGCCAGGTGCGGGATATAATCTCCTGGTGCACTATTTTTTAAGCCCATCGGAAAAGCGCAATATTAGGGTGAGAGTGAACCAATCTTCCAGGTGCCATCTGTCACCCCTTTGTTTGACTAGGAAAGGGAACTCCCTGACCCCTTGCACTTCCTGAGTAAGGCAATGCCTCACCTTGCTTTGGCTCGTGCACAGTGGGCTGCACCCACTGTCCTGTCCCCACTGTCTGGCACTCCCTAGTGAAATGAACCCTGTACCTCAGATGGAAATGGAGAAATCACCCTTCTTCTTTGTCACTCATGCTGGGAGCTGTAGACCAGAATCTTTCCTATTCAGCCATCTTGGCTACCCACGTTTTTTCTTTTTTTCCACACTTGGTTGTCAGCAGAACAGGGGACAACTGTCATGAATATAAAAGGCCAATTTTTTTACACTTTGGCTGGTTTCTTCACTTATTTGTCACCGTAGGAGCAGCCTCATTCTCAATTTTGAGCTCTGCATTATTGATGGTGATAATCTCAGCACTGTATACTCGGATTTTCTGTGGGTGTTCTTTGGGGGTTAGGGTTGGAGGCAATTGATGGTAACTTCCTTTACTATGCCATATTTTTTATAAATGTATTCTACTCTAGTTTAAACTTTTTCTGCTTCTTTTTGTGTACATTTATGTTATAAATTTTACATTTCTTCTTTTTTATCTATATGTTTACATATATGTATTTCTCAAAATTGATTTAGTGCATTTCAAAAGCTTTAGTATGTTTTAATTTTTCTTTTATTTGTGAAAATTATTTAGTTCCTTGCAGATTCTTCAGTTAACCATAGGTTTTTGAAGAGTGTATTTATTAGTTTCCAAACAATATGTATTTTTCAGTTTTTAGAAAATAAGACTCAGTCAGGCATGGTGGTCATGCTTATAATCCCATAACTTTGACAGGCTGAAGTGGGTTTATCACCTGAGGTCAGGAGTTTGAGTCTAGCCTCGTCAATACAGTGAAACTCCGTCTCCACTAAAACTACAAAAATTAGACTAGCATGGTGGTGTGTGCCTGTAGTCCCAGCTACTCAGGAGTATGAGGCAGGAGAATTGCTTGAACATGAAAGGTTGTGGTGAGTCGAGATCACACCACTGAATTCCAGCCTGGGTGACAGAGTGAAACTCCAACTTATTTATTTATTTTTTAAAGAAAGAAAAAAAGAAATAAAGAAAAAAAAGAAAATGGGTCTCTAGTTTTATTCCATTGTGGTTGGAGAAAGCATTATATGTGATTTCAATAATATTAGATATAATTAGATTTGCTTTGTGGCCTACCATAAAGTCTATTCTGAAGGTAGCACAGAGAATAACACATAAGCAGTTTAGAAGAATGTGTAGTCAGCTTGTGGACTGTTTTGTATATGTCTGAGAGACTTATTTAGTTTATACTGCTTTTCAAGACCTTTTTTTTCTTATTGAACTTGGATTTGGTCACTTCACACATTGTTGAAAGTGGGTTGTTGAAATCTCCAACTATTATTATTATTGCAGAACTGTCTAGCTCCTCAAATCTATTTATTTTTGTTTCACATATTCTGAGGATCTGTTATTAGGTATATATATAAGTGATATATCTTCTTGATCAGTTACACAATTTCGATATTTATCTAGTAATTCCACCTCTATTTTGGTTACTGTTTGCATTATTTTTCCCTCACTTTTAAAACATTTAAAAAGTTATTCTGCCAGTCTTTGACATTTAACTGGAGTTTATTTGGACTGAAATTAATTACTGACAAGAATTTATTTTCCTACTTTTGTCCTTTTTTTCTACAAGTTTTGTTGTTGTTGTTATATTTCATTCCTCCAAAACTACTCATATTTGCATTTGTTTTTCTAGGGTATAATTTTGACTCCTTCTTTTCTCTTCAGTATATTAAACAGTTACTTTCCTATTGGCCATTAATGGCATTATAATTAATATCTTAAATTTATAATAATACAGTGTGAATTACAATAACTGAGTATTGACATACAAAAATCATTTTCCTATATTGCTCTCCCTACCTTTCTACTTTTTTTGTCAAAAATTCTCTGTTATACAATATGTAGTAACAACCCATATATGTAATTATTGTTTTATTCTTTGTCATTTCTTCATTTTATTATTGAATTTTATTTTATTTCATTGAGACAGGGTTTCAGTCACATAGGCTAAACATGGTTCACTACAGCCTTGAGCTCCTGGTCTCAAGGGATCCTTCCACTTCAGCCCCTCATGTACCTGGGACAGAAGTGTATGCCACCACAGCTGGCTAATTTTGTTGATTTTCTTTAGAGACAGGGTCACGCTTTTTTGCCCTGACTGGTCTCACACTCCTGGGCTCAAGGAAATCCTCATCTTTGGTTGGGATTACAGTTGTGAGATATTGTGCCTTTCCTCTTGTCATTTAAATCCAGTAGAAAAATACAGTTACAGAAACCTCATACACAATAATATTGGGTTTTATATTTCCCGGTGTAATTACTTTATTGAGTTCTTTATTTCATTTCTTTATTTGCACATGAGGTATGGTTTTATTTTCATTCCTTATATGTTTTTATCACATTTTGTATGGCTGATCTAGTAGTAATGTACTCTCTTTAATTCTGTTTGCTTGGAAATGCCTTACTTGCTCATAAATTTAAATTTTGGTTTGGACAGATATTGAGTTTATGATTGACTTAATTTTGTTTATTTAAGCACTTTGAAGATCTCATCACAGTAACATTTCCTCCATAATTTTTAATGAGAAATTGACTGTTAATGTCATGGATGATAACCCGCATGTGATCAGTTACTTTTGTCTTGCTTCTTTTAAAGTTCTTTATTTATTTGTCTTCTGTCAATTTCAGTGCATGTGTTTCAGTGTGGATATCCTTGAGTTTATTCTTCCTGGAGTATTTTTTTTTCTTTGGAGATACATGGATGACTAGATTTCCATCTATCAACACATTTGTGAAGTTTCAGCCACTGTTTATTCAAATATTCTTTTCCTTCCCCCCATATTTCTCTTTTTTCAGTGGAACTCCCATTATGAATATGTTGATATTCTTGATGGAACCCCATAGCAACCTTAGTTTTGTTCATTATTCTTGTTTCTCTTTTTGTTTCATACACTGAATAATACCAAACAATCCATCTTCAAGTTGCCTCATTATGCTCTTTGAATGCTCACACAAGCAATTCAATCTTTCTAGTTACAGATTATTGATTTCATTTTTTAAATAATGTATATGTCTTTATTGGTATTTTCAACTTTGAATCACTGTTCTACTGGGTTCCGTTAGGTCTTGAGAACATTAAAATGAAGAGAATTGAAAGATTTCCCTAGTTAGTACAATGCCTGGGCTTTCTGAAATAGTTTCTTTTAGTTATGTTTTATTTGAATGTGTTTTTTTGCATTTATCTTTGAATGGCTTTTATTTTATTGTTGAACTTTGAAAACTTTGGATATTATTCAGCATATTTGGATAACAAATTATTGACCTCCACAATTGCTTAGTTTGTGGGTTGTGAACTTGTTTAAAACTCTTCAAAGCCAGTTTTGTAGTCTATGTTCTTTGTCATGTATGGCCACTTAACCTGTTTTCTGTCATCCTTTTTTTCATCTACTGTTCTTAACACATTTAAAAAAAAAAAAAAAACAATCCAAGGAAGGAAAAGAAAAAGAGGAAAAGAAAGAAAAGAAAAACTGTCCAGAATTTGCATATGGACTCTTTCAGGAACTCTAGTGTTTAGTCCAAAGTCAGGGAAAAGTGAAATGTTTTGGGGTCTTCTCCATGCATGCATCCAAAAATGGACATACTTATATCCTTCTAAATATACCAGTAGGAGTCTGGGTGTGGTGGTTCATATCTGTAATCCCACTGATTTGGAAGGCTTAGCAGAACAAATCACTTGAGCCCAGAAGTATGAGGCCAGCCTTGACAACATGACAAGATCACTTCTGTATTAAAGAATACAAACATAAGCTAGATTTGGAGGCCCATGCCTGTACTGTGAAAAGCTGAGGGGGGAGGATTGGTGGAGTCCAGGGAGGTGAGATGCTCAGGAGGCTGAGGTGGCAAGATCATTTGCACCCAAGGAGGTTGCCACTGCATTAGGCCATGATCATGCCACACGACTCCAATGTGGGCCACAGGGCAAGTTCTGTGACTATTTAAAACCCAATCCAAAATAAACAGAAATAAACTGTCAGAATTTTTCAAAGCTGGTTTTCCTCATCAATTTTCTTCACCAGTCTCTTCTTTCCAGGCATTTTGCTTGTGTACTGCTTGATCTGACTCTTATTTCTTGCTCCTAGTGGCTCCTATTTGTATATTTCCTTTCCACAAATGCCTCCTGGCAGTCAACTTCTTCCCCCAAGAAAGCTCTGAGGTGGGCTAAAGGAAAGCCTCTGAGCTAATATTCTCCAAGGGAGCCTCAGACATTTTAAATCACACAACCACAATTATTTGAGATAAGCTCCGTATTTCCACACGTGCATCAAAATCTGCATCTAGAATTTAATATTCCTCACAGTTGCCATGAAGCCATGGAGTGGGTGATGATGGTCAGTTAAAATGCCCCATACTGTCTTCCCAAAATTAGAGGTCAGGTCTTTCTTCATTAAACGAACCCCTTAGTTATGTTAATAGATTCCAGAGCTCCAAAAACCAAGTCTGAGTTTGTTTTCTCTTCCTTATATCTCTTCACTTTTAACTCAATTAGCTTTAATGACAGCATAAAATAGAAACTTGGTTAAATCTACCTTGCTTTTTAATGTTCAGATAGGTTTTTTTTGAGATATAGTCTCACTGTCCCACCGAGACCAGAGTGAAGTGGTGTGATCTCGGCTCCCTGCAGCCTCTTCCAGGTTCAAGGGATTCTCTTGTCTCAGCTTCCTGAGTAGCTGGGGTTACAGGCCTGCACCCCCATGCCTAGATAATGTTCTTAATTTTAATAGAGTGTGGGTTTCACCATGTTGGCCAGGCTCATCTCAAACTCTTGCCCTCAAGTCATCCACCTGCCTCAGCCTCCCAAAGAGCTGGGATTACAGTCATGGAGCCATCATGTCCAGACTGTTTTGTAAGATTTTATTTGACATTGCTTCCATCATTATCATGAAAGCCATTCTGTCTTTCAAGCCATAAGAAATGTTTAAGAATATAGGTTTCTGTTAGCAACTTTTAAATGATATGACTTTATTGTTTTCAAAATTATTAAGAGTTCAGTTACTTCATTTCACAACAGTATGGTAGTTGTTATAAATAATTAAGTTCCATCTTGGGCCAGTTTAATCTTACAGTCTCTAACTAAAGTATTTGAATGTAAAAATTAACTCTCTAAATAGACTCCATAATGTGCAGCTCATGTATTATTATTATATTAGTGATATTTTATATAATTAAATGTAAGGGTGATATTTTAGGACACTATCCTATTCATCTTGTAGAGTCATACCCTCCTAAGAAGACAGAATTAGACTGGGTAGATGTAGGCATATCAATATAGAATTCAAAAGACACTCCTCAGATTTCACTGGGAAATGAGAAGTGAAATGTTACAACTGTTCTGGAAATATGACCCTAACCAGTAAGGAGAAGTCTTGTGACCTCTATGATAAAAGGAATTATAAATAACGAATTACTTGAGATTTTTCCATGTTTGTTTCCCATATTGAGTTTTGAATAATAAAAAATGTAAATGATAACTGTAATAGTACATTTAAGTAATAAAAACTTTTAAATACATTTTAAATTTTAAACATTTATATTTATTAATATGAATTAAATGGTGAGCATACATTTCTTTTTTCTTTTATTATTATTATTATTATTATTATACTTTAGGTTTTATGGTACATGTGCGCAATGTGCAGGTAAGTTACATATGTATACATGTGCCATGCTGGTGCGCTGCACCCACCAACTCGTCATCTAGCATTAGGTATATCGCTCAATGCTATCCCTCCCCCCTCCCCCAACCCCACAACAGTCCCTGAAGTGTGATGTTCCCCTTCCTGTGTCCATGTGTTCTCATTTTTCAATTCCCACCTATGAGTGAGAATATGTGGTGTTTGGTTTTTTGTTCTTGCGATAGTTTACTGAGAATGACGATTTCCAATTTCATCCATGTCCCTACAAAGGACATGAACTCATCATTTTTTATGGCTGCATAGTATTCCATGGTGTATATGTGCCACATTTTCTTTATTCATTTAACAGGCTCTCAAGGATAGAGAAGAATATGTCAATTTCACACCTCTAAGTGTCTTATAGCTAGGATGGATAGAAATGGAAGGAGTGAGTGAAAAGATAGCATAAGCTTATCTGTAAGTCAACTAAAATATTGTTTCATAAATACTATGTAGACTTAGTATTCAAAAATGTAATACTGAAATTACAAAGTTGTATTATTTATTATAATATTAAACACTTAGAGAGACGTTATTATATCTCAGAATTCTAGCTTAAAATGGTGGATATAATAGTAAATAACACTGAAATGACTCCTCACTTCATAAAGTAACAGTTGATAGTAAAGCAGAAAGGGAAAAGAACCGAAAAGAAAAGAGATGTGTTTCATTCGTTGAAAAGTAGAATAATTCTAGACCCTCAATGAAAAATAAATTGAACAGGGTAACACAGAAGAAGGAAGTAAATTAAGATGTTAATACTATCATTTAGGGAACAATAAATGATGAACTCACCTTTAATGCATAAACAGCAACAAGAAAAAAATTGTAGGTGGTAGATAATAGATAAAATATTGTTATAGATAAAATATGAAAGAGATGGGGGAAAATAAGTGTATTTGGAATATCCTTAGTTTTTATGTTATATAGGTGATGTACTTTTGGAAAAAAAAATAACAGAAGAGAGAGGCATGTAGAAAGTGTAAAGAAGTTCAGAGGAAGTTTTAAATTTGGCTGTCTTAATCTTGGGGCACTCATAAGAAAAAAAAAAGCACAATGTATAGAAATTCAGAGATCATATCACTGGTTGAATTCCTTAGAACCAAGATTTAAAACTTAAGAGGCTTTTGTCTCAAAACAACCTCAATAAAAAGCCAGGTGTGGTGGTATGCATCTGTAGTCTCAGCTACTGAGGAGACCAATGCAGGAAAATTGCTTGAGCCCAGCAATTTGAGGCTGTAGTGAGTCAAGGTCTCACTACTGCACTCCAGACTGGGTAACAGAACACTTTCTTAAAAAAGAAAAGGAAAGGAAAGGAAAAGGGAAGGGAAAAGGGAAAGGAGAAAGGGAAGTAGAAAGAGGTATTCTGTGTAGTTACATTAGTGGTCTAACAAGCAGATATCTATGAGATAAAATGAAGCAAAACACACTGACAATTAAATAGAGAAATCAGACGAAAGTTGAGTCAGGTAATCCAAAGCAAAATAGTATTTCAAGAAAGATGGTGTGACTCAGTTTTACAAATACACATGACTGTTTGAGTAATATGCAACAGACAAGTGATATATGGGATTTAGTGACAAGTAGAAGATATGATTCTAAAAACAGGGTAAATGCCTTAAGAAAGGAGAGTTAAGAAAAATAAAATTAAAAATTGTCAGGGCCAACTATTTCTGTGAGTCTTCCTATCACAGAATCTAAGTAAATGAGTTTACAGTGGTGTATCTAGGACTAAGACAAGCAGGATGTAGATCTAGTAAAGAAAATGATCAAGCCTGGTTTGGTGGCTGACACCTGTAGTTGCAGCACTTCGGGAGGCTGAGGGGATGGATCATTTGAGGTCAGTTTGAGACCAGCCTTGGCAACACAGTGAAACCCCATCACAATTACAAATTCTAAAACTAGCCAAGTGTGGTATTGCATGCCTGTGATATCAGATACTCAGGAGGCTGAGGCAGGAAAATCACCTGAATCCAAGAGGCCAAGGTTGCATTGAGTGAAGATTGTGCCAGAGACTCTTTCTCAAAAAAATTAAACTAAACTAAAATAAAAAGAAATGATCCTGCAGGTAGAATGAAGAAGTAATGGCACAAGGAGACAACAAATAATAAGCAAATCAGTGTTTTAAGAAGCTGGGAAATTCAAAGCAAAGGCAAAGAGGGTCATAACAAGGAGCAGTAAAAAATACACACAAATCTATACAAGTTTTGTTTCTGGTGCTGATTTCTCAGGAGAAAGAAACACAAAAGAAAGTGTGAATAAGAAACTTGTCACCATTGCTTTGGTAGAAAGAAAAAAAGGAGAAAGACCAAACACAACAAAATAATGTAAATTATATAACGTTAAGCTTTAGTGTTCTTCATCCCTTCCCATGTTTATTGTTTCCTCAAGAAATAACAGAAGCCAAATATTCAAAATAGAAGAAAACTTTAGCATATATTACTGTCTATATATATTAAGCCAAGTATATTATAACTGTCATTCTTTGAAAATTTGTATTTTAAATGAACAAATATAAATATTTATGGGACACAAAGTGATTTTATAATGCATGTATATATTGCAAGATAATTATATTGGGCTAGTTACCATATCCATTACCTCACATACATACCATTTCTTTTTTGTGGTAAGAATATATGAATTCTAAGTTTTAAACAATTGGTATTTTTGAGATAGAGTTTTTCTCCTGTTGCCCAGACTTGAGTGCACTGGTGCAAACTCAGCTCATTTCAACTGCCACCTCCCGAGTTCAAGTTATTGTCTTGCCTCAGACACTTGAGTAGCTGGGGTGAGAAGTGCATGCCACCAAACCTGGCTAATTCTTATATTTTCAGTAGAGACAGTGTTTCATCGTGTTGGCCAGGCTGGTTTTGAACTTCTGACCTCTAATGATCCTCCCTCTATGGCCACCCAAAGTGCTGGGATTTCAGACATGAGCCACCATGCCTGACCTTTTTTTATTAAACAATTTTGAAGTTGACTTTATTAACTGTGATCACCATTCGGTGCAAAGGATCACCAGAACTTCTTCCTGTCTCATTGAAATTTGTTATCCTTTGATTAACACCTCCCCTTTCTCTATCCACTCCCATCACCACCACACACTCCAATCTCTGACTACTTTTGGTGTGTTTGTAGAAAGAATCAGGGACATGCTGCATCACACAGGCTGAAGTACAGTGACACAACTATGGCTCACTGTGGACTCAAACTTCTGACCTCAAGTTATCCAATTACCTCATCCTCCCATAGGGCTGGAGAGACAGGCATGAGTCACCACATCTGGCATATTCACAGTTTGAATGAGTTCAACCTTTTTAGATTTTACATATAATTGTGATCATTGTATACTTGTCTTTCTGTGCCTCTCTTATTACACTGAGCAAAATATCTTCCAATTCCATTCATTTGGTCACAAATAAATAAAGGATCTTTCTCCATTTTTTAAGGCTGTATAGTATATCTCATAGTGTATATGTGCCACACTTTATCTGTTTCTGCGTTGATGAGAACTTGTGTTGTTACCGTATCTTGGCTGTTATGAATAACGCTGAGATGAATACAGAAGTGTAGATATCTCATTGACATGCTAATTTTATATCCTTTGAGTACATATTTGGAAGTAGAGTAGCTGGATTATGTGGTAATTATTATTTTTAATTTAATTATATTTTTGAAAACTCAATTCTATGACCCCAAAAGCACAGACTACAAATTGGATCACATTACATCAAACTGAAGTGTTTCTGCACCCAGAGGGAAAAGGGTGAAAAGAAAATGTTCACTGATAAAGTATATGCTATATTACAAACACTTATTAAATTAAAGGTATAGGTTCCAAAAATGTACTAGGTGAAAAATGTACTATGGTTAAGTTTTCTGCTTAGTTTTTGGAGCCAGATGGAGTTTGGATTTTGTTTTGTTTAATAAGTTGTACAATTATTTTTAAGAAAACAAAAATTATTAATGCATAGTCACATTAGAAAAATCAATTTTATTTGAAACTGCTTCTAAGATTTTGTTGTTTATAATTTTTTATGAGTATCTTTATAAAGTCACACTCACCCTCTTTACTCTTTGTTCTGTGAAAGTATATATGGATATTGCATACTCATTTATTGAACATATCTAACCCTTCTCCATGGGTGACAGTAATTCCTCAGCTGCTTACTTTTATTTTTTTAATGGAATTTTCTCCAGATGCTTACACTATATCACAGTGCTTCTGGATGATTTTCAGTATCTCCTAGCAATACTTTGACTGACCACCTTGGTTGCAAATACTGACAGAAGAGGAGCATAAAGCCAATGGCTACTATGTAGGTTATGATGAGCTACACAGCAGTTATTGAGTCGCAAGACTTCAGTAAAATGTTCCCTCAAGAGAATCTAAATATCAATATTATTATCATATTTTCTAAAAACGGAAAGCTGTAGTGTAGGATTGTATGGCCCACCTCTGTCTCTTATCAATTCCTCATTTGACAGCTGCAGTTTCACTGCTGACCAGCAGGAGAATTGATGGCAGCATATACTAGCATGATTAAGATAAGCACCCATAGTTACCCACCAAGCTGGAATTATTTTCTGTGTTGCTAGGAAGATGAGCTCCACTTTTCCAAAACTCCAGCCATGGTGTCAATAATAACACAAAATATATGATTAACAGAAAGTGTAAGCTCCCCTGTTTCAGAGATGCAGGGAAAAATGCCAGAGTCACTACACATGAGATAATCACCAAGGAATGCCATATCATGACATAGATGAATTTTATCACTTGTAGCTTAATGGCAGAAAAGTCGTTGACAGTGTGGATGGCCAGCATATTGCAGTGAATGGCACTTACACAACTGAGAAGAGGGAATATGCATCAGCAACGCTATTAAAGATAAACAAGAAAATGTTAGAGAATAATTTTCATTAGTAATGGCCACTTTCTCTTTTAAACTTGCCATGTTAAGATATATTTCTCCCAACCCACCTCCTTAAGAAAATAATTTACTTACAAAAAAGAAAAAAGTCTGTTATCTTTCCATTATCAGGGATTTAGTAAATATATGCATGCAAAACATATATTACACCTGGGAAAAACAAATAATAAGTGAACACACACATACCCAAATTTATAAATGTATATACACATTCTCTCAAAATAAAATAACTGGAACACAGGAAATTGGATAGAGACATTCATATCTGATGCTATAAGGTGTGACAGCACCTAGAAAGAAATCTCAATTAAGAACCAATAAAATTACCTGAACTAGA
Organism: Pongo abelii; assembly: GCF_028885655.2. NCBI lineage: Eukaryota > Metazoa > Chordata > Mammalia > Primates > Hominidae > Pongo > Pongo abelii. Next base: position 41,395,386 of record NC_072009.2, on the reverse strand, counting down.
TCTTGAAAAGGTAGTTTCTTTTTTATACAAAGTTAGAGTGTAAAGTAGGAAATTCCAGTGTAAAGGTGATAACAGGAAATCAGAAATAATCTGTGGAGTCCAAGTAAATTCTGGAAGTGGTGCTGCCAGATATTGCTGAGTGATGGAATACAAGGTGCTAGAGAAGCAGAAAAATTAAAAGTTTTAGAAATTAAGTGATATGTGTGGGCATGATTTGTTTGCGTGTATTTAGGTAATTTTATCAGAAAGTTTATAAGAAGAAAATTAATTTAATTTTGACATTGTTATCCCAATAATTAGACTAATATGCACAAGGAAGAAAACCAAAATTATGTAGTAGTTAAATAATCAGTTTAAACAATCTTCTACTACATTCAGTTGAAAGAGTAAAAATTCATTTCTTGTATACAGGAGGGTTAAAATAACACAGTCTTCATACACAATGAAATGAAGACAGAAAACAAAAAGAGGCCAAATTGTCTTTACTCATCTAAACTAATTATTCATTTTCTAACAGCATTTAGAAAATGAATATAAAGAGTCCATTTATTCCTTCAGGAATACCCAAAGATAAACTCTAAAGTGATAACATTCTTGACTGCCTTTATGAGAAATAAGACTGAATAAAAAGAAATGACATAAAAGTTAAATTTTAGAAAGTAAATTTTAGCTGGGTGTGGTGACTCATAACTGCAACCCTAGCACTTTATCAGGCTGAGGTGAGCAGATCACTTGAGCCCCAAAAAAACAACAACAAAACACCAAAAATGTTAGCCAGCCATGGTGGCACATTCCTGTAGTCTCAACTATTCAGGAGATGGAGGTGGGAGGCTTGCCTGGGTAAAGGAAGTAGGCATAGTACATTTTGCCTTGGGACTTTTATTTGCCTGTCCCCTTACCCCAGCCCTTTGGGAGGTTGATACCCAGGGGTAATCATGTAGACCAACGCTGGCAACAGATTAGAAACTATGACCACAGCATAATGGAGCTGAGTTCCAGTCAATATTCCTGCTGATTGACTACAGTAACCTCAGGCACTGAATAAATGTCAGAGCAGAGACCATGGAAGCTACAGGCCTTGAGTGCACCCAGTGCTCAACTGTGTGATGCATGTGCAACCTGGCACTGAGTCAACTTTGTTGGTCAAATTACTCCAGCCATGAAAGTCTGCTCATTAATATTTCCCTTCATGCTACCAGGGCTGAAGCTATCATAGACTTCAAGACCTTAATTTCCTTTTTCTCCTTGCCCTGAATCTCTGGACAGCCTTACTGTGGAAGAAAGCTTCCAAACAAAGACAAACTAAAACACTGAATTAGGCACTTACATCATTGCACAGATATTGATGCATAGTCACAAGCATTAGGATCAATGAGAGAAATATGATGTCATCAAGTGGTCAAAATAAAGCGCTGGTGGTGACTGACCCAAAAGAAATGGGAATGGACACATGGCCTGACAAGGAATTCAAAATACTTGTTTTAAGACAATGCAGTGAACTTCATCAAAACACAGATAATTCTGAAATTTATCAGAGAAACTTACACGTGAGATTAAAAAATGGGAGGAAAAAACAAACAGAAATCTTGAAGAATAAAACACAACAAAACAAAAAATACAATTGACAACGGTGACTATAGAAGTGGTCAAGCAGCAAAACTCAAAGACAGTTCAATTCAAAATGTACAGTTAGAGAATAAAACATAAATAAGATTCATAAGATTAATAGGATAACCTCCAAAGAGCAAATTTATCAGACACTGGCTTTCAAGAGTGTGGTAGAGCTGCGTGTGATGGCCCATGCCTGTATCCTCAGCACTTTGGGGGGCCAAGGTGGGTGGATCATGTGTTGTCAGGAGCTTGAGAGTAGCTGGACAATATGGTGAAATGGTTTATCTATCATAATACAAAAATTAGCCGGGTGTATTGTTGGACATCTGTAATCCCAGCTACTCAGAAAGCTGAGTCAGGAGAATCACTGGAACTCAGGAGAATCACTGGAACCCAGGAAGCCAATGTTGCAGTGAGCCACAATCCCACCATTGCACTCCAACCTGAGAGACCAGAGCAAACCTCCTTCTCAAAAAACAAGTATAAAAAAAGAGTATAAAGCTTACTTGAAGAAATAATAACAGAAGCCTTACAAACTTAAATAAAATATAAATATTCTGCTGTAGGAATATTGAGGGCTCACAATCGCATTCAATTGCAATAAAAATTTCCCCATGATTTAATATTATCAAGCCAGTAAACATCAAAGACAAACAGAGGATACGGAATTAAGCAGCAGAAAAAAATAAAATACTATAACAGGAATTCATCTATATGAGTAATATATGCATATATATAATACAAATGTTAATAGATCCACAGGAAGAAAAAAAATGCAAGATAATACTAGAAAACTTCAGCACCTTACTTTCAGCAATGAAGAGATAATGCAGACAGAATTTAATAAGTAAACATTGGATGAAAATGCCATGTAGAGAAAATGCTAAAAACAGTTATTGAACTATCCATCCAAGAGCTATAGAATAAACATTTTTCTCCACTGCATACATGGGACATCTTCCAGGATATGTCATACATTAGGTAAAAAATCACATCTTAATGAATTTGGAAAGATCAAAGTCATATTAAGTATCTCCTCTGAAATCATAATTCATAAGTACATCAAAATTAAACATGCTCCTGAATAACCAATAAGTCAGTGAAGACATTAAAGAGAAAACACCGTATTTCTTGAGACAAAAATAGAAACACAGCACACCAAAGCCTATGAGATTCAACCGAAGCAGTATTAAGAGGGCAGTTATGGCAATAAATGCCTTCAACTACAGGAAGATATCAAATACACAACTTGATGTTTCAATGAAAGAATTAGAAAATAAAAATCTAAACACAAAAGTAAAAAAAAAACAAAAAAAAACAAAAAAAAAACCAAAAGAAAACAAAGCCCTTAATAAAGGAAATCAGAGCCATAAAATAGATACCATCACTGATGCCCAGAAACAAATTAATAGTAAGAAATCAAATCAGCAATAAAAGGTCACCTATGAAAAAGAAGCCCAGGACCTGATATATTCACTCCTGCATTCTACCTACCACAAAAAGAAACTACTGCCACTTCTTTTTTAACCTAGTCAAAACATAAAACAAAAAGGAACATATGGAAACTGTTCCAACTAATTCTATTGGGATGGCATTATGCTGATTACAAAACCAGACAAGGATACAAGAAAAAAGAGAAAACTATGGGCCATTATATCTGTTAAACATAATTAAAAATCCTCAATAAAATACTGGGAAAATGCCTTATAATGACCATTTAGAAAATCATTCACTGTGATCAAGTGAGATTACAGGGATGAAGGAATGGCTTAATACACTAGAATCATTAAATGTCATACATTATATCAACAAAATAAAGAACAAAATCTTTGCAGTCATTCCAAAAAGTGAAAAAAAAAATTGACAAAATTAAACATTTTCACAATAAAATCTCTTAACAAATTATGCGTGGAACAACTGTAACTCAACACAACAAAAGACATAGACCCTAATAACCAGATAACACCATATATGCAAACCCTTAGCTAATATCACACTCAAAGGGAATTAAAAGTAGAAAGCTTTTCTGTGAAGATCTGAAGGAAGACCAGGATGTTCATTTTCACTACTTCTATTAATGTAACAATAAAAGTCCTTAGCCAGAACAATTAGACAAAAGAAAGTAAGAAAAGCTACCCAAATTAGACAGGAATAAGTAAATTTGTCTATATATGCTAATGACATACTATGAAAATCCTTAAACACACAACTAAAAAGTAGTTAGAACTAATAGAGAAGGTCAGTAAAGTCCCAGTTTACAAAATCAACATATAAAGTTGCATAGCATTTCCATACACTAACAGCAAAATATCAAAAAAGAAACAGTTAAGAACACAATCTCATTCACAATATGTATGGGGGATAAAACTGAGTAAATTTAACCAAGGAGATAAAAAAAATCTGCATTCTGAAATCTATGAAATACTAACAAAATGTTAAAATGACATAAATAAGTGGAAATATATTTATGTTCATTTACTGGAAAAAGCAATATGGTTAAAATGTTTATATGATCCAAAGAAGTGCACAAGTTGAGTGCAGTCTCTCTCAAAACACCAATGGCATTTTTCACAGAAATTGAAAAAAATCCTAAATAAATATGAAACCACAAAAATAAAACCGTGAATAGCCAAAGCTATCCTGAAGATGTCAATGGGGTTGGGGATTGAATCCACAGAACTGGGGATGTCACAATGCTATGAACCAATACAATAGAACACACTGAGCAAAAATAAATCTACACCTGTACAGCCAACTGACATTCTGCAGAGGTGCCAAAAAAACAAAATGAGGAAATGTCAGTCTGTTCAATAAATGGTGCTGGGAAAACAAGACAACTATATGCAGAAGAACATAATTAGAACCCTATCTCTCACCCAATACAAAAATTAACTCAAATGGATTAAAAAGCCTAGTGCTGTGGTGTGCCTCTATAATTTTAGCTACTCAGGGGTCCCAGCAGGGAGGATCACCTGAGCCTAACTGTTCAAAGCTATAGAATGAAACACTTATGCCACTGCACTCTACACTAGGTAATACAGTGAGACCTGACCTATAAGAATATATATTTAAAAACATTTAAAATTAAAGATGTAATGACAACACCAATCTGTGAAACTAGTAGAATAAATCACAAAACACATTTAATGACCTTGGTCTGGGCAAGAATATTTTTTGGATAAGACTTCAAAACACAAGCAAAAAAAATGCACAAACAGAAAAATGAAGTTACATCATAATACAAAAATTCCTTACAGAAAAAAATAAAAATAAAATAAAATAAATCACCAGACTAATATAATGAGAGCAAATATTTGCAAACTGTCCATCAGACAAGGGGTTAATCAAAATGTACAAGGAAATAAAAACAGATTCAAAAGAACAAGAAAATAATAACCCAATTAAAAATAAGTATCTTCTGTTTAACAAAGATACATATACACAGCTCACAGGTATAGTGTGTATGTGTGTGTGTGTGCCTGTGGCTGTGTGTGCACACACACTATATATAAATATCTCAACATTTCTCATCATCACAGAATTGCAACCTCTACCTTCCATGTTCAAGTGATTCTACTGCCTGAACCTCCTAAGTAGCTGGGATTACAGGGGCATGCCACCAAACCCAGCTATTTTTGTGTTTGTAGTAGGGGTGGTTTCACCATGTCATCTAAGCTGGCCTCGAACTGCCACCCTCAGATGATCTGCATTCCTTGGCCTTTAAAAGTGCTGGGATTAGAGGTGTGAGCCACCATGCTCAGCCTATTACAAGAAATTTAAGAAATATATAAAATGTCTTAAATTAACGTTGTAACAAAGAAGAAATTTGCCAGACACAATGGAACATGCCTGTAATCCCAACACTTTGGGAGGCCCATGTGGGTGGATCACAAGCTCAGGAGCTTGAGACCACCCAAGCCAATATAGTGAAACCCCATCTCTACTAAAAACACAAAAATTAGCTTGGCATGGTGGTGTGTGCCTGTAGTCCCAGCTATTTGGGAGGCTCAGGCAGGAGAACCCCTTGAACCTGGGAGTTGAAGGTTGCTGTGAAGTGAGATCATGCCACTGCACTCCAGCCTGGGTGACAGACACTGTCTCCAAACAACAACTACAGCAACACAACTAGATGTGTTTTTACTACATGGGGATTTATTGGTTTTAATATTTTCAGGAGTTTTATTTATCTGTTGAGTTTTCTGGCTAATGTATTGTTCATTTTTTTGTTGCTTCTGCCTAAATCCTTTTATTTCAGGAGATTCAGTCAATTAAACTTAAATTATCTCTAGAGTATGGCCCAAAATCACTTCATGCAGTATCACTGGTATTAATTCTTTGGCTTTGCAGGAGTATTTATTGCCCTGCTAGTGTCACCAATTGCCCTAGCTATTACTAATTTTTATTTGCATAGAAGATTAAATCGTGAGATTGCACACTTTTGAAAGTGTTCATAAACTTCTGCACTTACCTTTCAAAGAAAAGTAACACTTATCCCCAGTGACTCCTAATTCTATAAAATGTATATATTTTTATACATTTTAATATCTTGGAAGTCTAAATGCAGATCTGAATGAAATTAGTTCTTAGAAAATTTATAGTACTCATGAAAATCAGTATAGTAACAGACAGAAAACATATGGAAATGAATTGTTTAGCTAATTTTGATATTCCAAGTCACAGCTCCAAATTTAGGATGAGTAGAAAATCTACCACTAACATGTTAAATCACATGAGTTGGCAAATAAAACTTATGAGATTATTTTTGAGCCGTACTCTCTTCTCTCTCACTCTACCCTCATTCCTTAATTTAAGGTTATATTCATATCCCTCATTACTATTTAGAATGCCCGTTAGGCTGAATGAGAATAATATTAAAAGGAGCATAAAAAACCACTTACTAAATCCCATTTTCATTTTTTAAAAACTATCATCTTATGACTGATAAAAATTGAATAGGAAAATTTTCAAAATTGTGAAAGTTAAATAAAACTGAACAGGGATGCATTTCAGTTAGAGAAATGATGATTACCCCATCCTTAATCTTGTTAGTGAACTATTTGTATTCTATTTTCTTGTTGGAAACAGAATGAGAGATATTTGTGTCACTTACATCACTGTAGGTCCTAAAGGAAGAACTTGCCAATAAAAAGTAATGCAGCTTTATTTCTTCTAAAGTCTTTGCTGGAAAACATTAGGAAGTAAAGCTCATATGGGGTCTGTGCCCAAGGACCAATTTTCCTTCCAAAGATAAAACTCCTCCTTTAATTTGTTTATCAGTCTCTTCAAACATGGTGTCCATTCTCAGCATGCTGCTAATTCAAACTCTTCTTCTCAGTGAATCCAGTATATTTCCGTATCAAATCCAAACAGAAGAAAACAAGATTCTGTATAATTCACTATACATGGAAAATGTAAAAAGGAAAATATGGATCACTAATCACAATACAAATACATATATCTGGTTTAGGAAAGAGTGAAACACGACTTGACATAATGCAGTCAATTAAAGCATTTGGCATAATTTTGTCAATATGTCAAATAACTTGACATATTATTTCTTCAGCAAACATTGTTGCAAGGAAGTAGACAATAAAACTTCTATGAGGTCTTAACTACCTCTTAACACCAAGATGATACTCCTCTTTTCAAGTAGTAAGAAGAAAGGGATATATTTCTCATAAGTTTTCTTTTTGTGCTCTGCAGCCAACGTCTGCAGCTGACATTGACTAAAACAAAACGGCACAAAGTCTAAGCCAAATCCAACCAAGACTCTAAGAAAACCATCTAGCAGATATTTCTGATTTGGAAAGGAATACAAAACAGTGAGCCCTTTAAGTTCCACTTGTTAGATGTTAGTCATTTTGCATTTAAAATACTGTTTCTTGGCTTGATGTGCTGAAGTTATTATTCAAGTAAAGTTTCAATTTAAATAGAATGGAAATCTAGACTTTGCATGGTTATAGAAGATGTAAATTCTATTTTGTTGGAGGGCCGTATGAAGCAGGTCATAATAGTTCTTTCTAGACAAACTATCAGAGAAATTTTGTGAAGGTCAATTAGTCATTATGGGTGGGATGCAATATTCAACAAAAATGAATAGGAAGGAAGACAAAAGGCAACAGTACTTTTAAATCAAGTAAATATTGGAATAGAATTTAGACAGAAAACTTTTCTGACAAAAATTCTGTTAATATAATAAAAAGACATGAAATGTGTAAGAATTCAATGCAAATTACCAGAGAGAGAACATAATATTTCCCCAGAAGATGTTGGTCATTTGTTAAAATATCAATGGGAAAAATAGACGTAGTAGTTTAAAAAAGTGGGAGGGAAGAATCAAGAAGTTATCTATTTTATTTTTATTTGATAAGATGTTCATTTCCTGAACTTTCTTTGCATTGCTTTTTTTCTCATAACTTACCATAAACATCCTTTCCTCCAATTTGTTAAGTTTTAGAGTATTAAATTCGTCAACTTCTGTTGTTTGTTATTCTGATCTAAATCACACCTTTAACTATATGCATGTATTTATTCAAAGACAAAACATTTATCATATTTTAAAATACATCCTCGTGGACCCAATCCATCAATGTGATTGACTTTTTCCTCTTTCATGTAATTTCTTTTATTGTCTTCTTCACTGCCCTGATTTCTTTATCACACATATATAAAACTCCATATTTTATGATCCACAGCAGAAACTGTCTCTTTTGGTACTGACATTTTTCTCTGCTTTTAATTTCAACAGAGAATTTCTATTAGCTATTTTATTTCCATCAGTTCATATTCTGTCTCACGTTTTATCCCACAACAATGAAGTCACCGTCCTTTCTCAAAGGCCATGAGTGACACCCTAACTGCTAAATTTAAAAGGTTACATTGAATTTCAGGTGAATATTTTTTCCATTGATAATATGCTCTCACTTGAAAATTCCACTTACCTTACCAGTCAGGCGCTCATCCCCAACAGTCTACCAAATATACTATACTTAAAATAATCACCTTTTTTTTGCCAAATATAATATATAAATTTTTTAATTTCTTGTCTTTGTTGTTTGTTTGTTTACTGAGACAGGCTCTGCCTCTGTTGTCCAAGCTGGAGTGCAGTGGTGTGATCAAGAACTCACTGCAGCCTCTAACTCCCATGATCAGGTGATATTTCCACATCAGCCTCCTGGTTGACTGTGACTACAGGCCACCCAGACTAGCTAATTTTGGTAGAAATGGGGTCTCTCCCATGTATCCCAGCCTGGACTTGAGATTCTAGGATCAAGCCATCTGCCTGACTCAAGCTCCCAAAGTGCTGGCATTGGAGGGGCTAGCCACCAGGCCTAGCCAAATATAAGTTACTTCTTATTCACCCTCTTCCTTGAACTTTTCCTGATATATTTGCTCTCAATCTCCCAGTTATCTCTTCCTGTACGATGGATTTCTGAATGGTACTATGAGTCCCAAATGGTTATCTCCAGCCAGTCCATTACCAAAGACCAAATCATATATGGCTCTATTGCACATACTCATATCTAACAGGCAATTTGATCTCAAGGCTATACACTGAATTCTGATGCTCCTTCCAAACAACTTCCCCCAAGTGTATCCCATTTTACCTGATAGTAATTACATCCTGTTGCAAAAGCCTAAAACTGTAAGGTCATCCTTGATGCTTTTCATCTCCTCATTTCTATTAATCCTCAAATTCTGCATGTTTTCCTTTTAAAACAGTTCCAGAATCTAACCACTTTTCCCTATTTTTCCTGTTGTCACCCAGATACAGGTTATCCACATTTCTCATCTGACTAACTCAGCCTCTTTACTGATCTCCTATCTTCCACTATTACAAGTATTACACTATCACTGCTATTACAACCAGGTGAATTATATCTCAGATACTATAAAATTATCCATTTTAAAGTACAAATTCAGTGATTTGCAGGATATTCCCAATGTTATGAAACCATCACTATTATTTAAATATAGAATGTTGCCCTTACTTTAAAAAGTAACTCTACCTATGAACATTCAATACCAGCTTCCCTTTTTACTACGCTAAAACCATGGTCTTTATAATGTCACAAAAAGCCATATATTATTTTCTTCTTATTCTCTTTTGCATATCTTCTTCTAGCATCCTCTTTCTTGTTCAGAGCCTCAGTGTACACTGTGACTTCAGCGGTTTTGTGCTCCTTTTTGTTTCAAGAAGTTTGCTCAAATCTCCTTTGAGCTTATGCTATTCTCCTGCTTATAAATGAACCCAAATTCCTTATCCTTCTTATAAAAATAAAATCACTAGATATTGTCACTACTTTCCACTAAAGAGAAAATGTAAGTTCCATCAGTACATGGATTTTTGTCTTTGCTCAGGTGAACTGGCATAAAGAATACCTGATGTATTCACAGTTAATTGGATCTTTCCTTACTTATTTATTTTTTATATTTGGCACGTGAGTGGGGTGTGATTAAATCTTTCTCTGTTGCTCAACCTGGAGTGGCAGGATCTCAGTTCACTGCAACCTCTGCCTCTCAGTTTCAAGCAATTCTCCTGAGTCAGCCTCCTTGAGTAGGTGGGACCTCAGGCACCTGCCAGCTTAACTGGCAGATTTTTTTTTTTTTGACATTTTTAGTACAGTTTGCGTTTTGCCATGTTGGCTAGGCTGGTCTCAAAATTCTGAATTTGAATGCAATATATTATATAGACAAAGGAATACTTAGGGAGTTTTTAAATTATAAAGCTGTTTTTGTTCATTAATAAGAGTTTACTTTGAAAGTGTATTTTCATTTAGAAAAAAATTAACTCTTTTTTTAGTTTGTTTTTTATCAACTAGTTTAACATTTTATTAGCTATCAGGTATATATTTAAAATAATTTATGTCAGACAATATTAAATTAAAAATATATGTATTTCTTAAGTGTTCCCCTATACTTGGTGTTGATAACTAAACTGAGTTTCATTGAACCATATGTTAAAAAATACTGAAACCTTAGTGTAAAAAGAAGCCAAATTTAGTGGTACAAAGTGTTTATATTTAAAATGTATTCATGAGAAATATTTTAATGAACCAAGCCTTGAAGTTGCTTAATGTTATTTTATTTAAATTCTAAGAGAGGTATGGCTTTAAAAATCATAATGTGAGAAGAGAAATTTTCAGTGCATTGTATTACTTCTAAATATCCACCTCCGTCCAACCAAGTAAGTAGTAATGTTCAAATCTTACACAGAACTGAAACTCAGGGTGGGAAGTCATTTAAGTAATTTAACAAATGATAACAAAATTTAGTTCATTTCAAGAGAAAACTGAGGTTTAAGAATACAATTAACAACACATTCTGTACAGATCTTTAATTGGAAAATGTGAAGTTATATTTGTTTATGTTTTTATCTGTGTGAGTGTATTTTCTAGCACATTGAAGAATTTTCTAGCGAAACTCAATGCTTAAAAGGTCAGATCTTTATTTGTCTTCTGGGATCTATGTAGAAAGAAGAGTTTCCTCTATAAAAACACCTTTTATTTTTTAATTTATTTACAGTTGCATTGACATAGTAAATGTATATAATCAAAAGATTTTTTTTAAACAAACAAATTTTTTATTAAAAAACAAACAGATAATGTCATTAAAATATGGACCTAAGGGATCTGTAGTAAAAAATCCGTATAGTCACTGGATTTGTTGTTAATATCAAAATTTAAAATACTCCTTCAAAGATGGCTGTATTGATAAATGAGTTGTTTTTTGTTTGTTTGTTTTTTCTTTTTATTATTATTATTATTATTATTATTATTATTATTATTATTATTATACTTTAGGCTCTATGGTACATGTGCGCAACGTGCAGGTAAGTTAAATATGTATACATGTGCCATGCTGGTGCGCTGCACCCACCAACTGGTCATCTAGCATTAGATATGTCTCACAATGCTATCCCACCCCCCTCCCCCCACCCCACAACAGTCCCCGAAGTGTGATGTTCCCCTTCCTGTGTCCATGTGTTCTCATTGTTCAATTCCCACCTATGAGTGAGAATATGCGGTGTTTGCTTTTTTGTTCTTGTGATAGTTTGCTGAGAATGATGATTTCCAATTTCATCCATGTCCCTACAAAGGACATGAACTCATCATTTTTCATGGCTGCATAGTATTCCATGGTGTATATGTGCCACATTTTCTTAATCCAATCTATCATTGTTGGACATTTGGGTTGGTTCCAAGTCTTTGCTATTGTGAATAGTGCCGCAGTAAACATACATGTGCACGTGTCTTTATAGCAGCATGATTTATAGTCCTTTGGGTATATACCCAGTAATGGGATGGCTGGGTCAAATGGAATTTCTAGATCTATATGCCTGAGGAATTGCCACACTGACTTCCACAAGGGTTGAACAAGTTTACAGTCCCACCAACAGTGTAAAAGTGTTCCTATTTCTCCACATCCTCTCCAGCACCTGTTGTTTCCTGACTTTTTAATGATTGCCATTCTAATTGGTGTGAGATGGTATCTCATTGTGGTTTTGATTGGCATTTCTCTGATGGCCAGTGATGGTGAACATTTTTTCATGTGTTTTTTGGCTGCATAAATGTCTTCTTTTGAGAAGTGTCTGTTCATGTCCTTCATCCACTTTTTGATGGGGTTGTTTGTTTTTTTCTTGTAAATTTGTTGGAGTTCATTGTAGATTCTGGGTATTAGCCCTTTGTCAGATGAGTAGGTTGTGAAAATTTTCTCCCATTTTGTAGGCTGCCTGTTCACTCTGATGGTAGTTTCCTTTGCTGTGCAGAAGCTCTTTAGTTTAATTAGATCCCATTTGTCAATTTTGGCTTTTGTTGCCATTGCTTTTGGTGTTTTAAACATGAAGTCCTTGCCCATGCCTACGTCCTGAATGGTATTGCCTTGGTTTTCTTCTAGGGTTTTTATGGTTTTAGGTCTAACATTTAAGTCTTTAATCCATTTTGAATTGATTTTTGTATAAGGTGTAAGGAAGGGATCCAGTTTCAGCTTTCTACATATGGCTAGCCAGTTTTCCCAGCACCATTTATTAAATAGGGAATCCTTTCCCCATTTCTTGTTTTTCTCAGGTTTTTCAAAGATCAGATAGTTGTAGATATGTGGCATTATTTCTGATGGCTCTGTTCTGTTCCATTGATCTATATCTCTGTTTTGGTACTGATACCATGCTGTTTTGGTTACTGTAGCCTTGTAGTATAGTTTGAAGTCAGGTATCGTGATGCCTCCAGCTTTGTTCTTTTGGCTTAGAATTGACTTGGCGAAGAGGGCCCTTTTTTGGTTCCATATGAACTTTAAAGTAGTTTTTTCCAATTCTGTGAAGAAAGTCATTGGTAACTTGATGGGGATGGCATTGAATCTGTAAATTACCTTGGGAAGGATGGCCATTTTCATGATATTGATTCTTCCTACCCATGAGCATGGAATGTTCTTCCATTTGTTTGTATCCTCTTTTATTTCCTTGAGCAGTGGTTTGTAGTTCTCCTTGAAGAGGTCCTTCACATCCCTTGTAAGTTGGATTCCTAGGTATTTTATTCTCTTTGAAGCAATTGTGAATGGCAGTTCACTCATGATTTGGCTCTCTGTTTGTCTGTTATTGATATATAAAAATGCTTGTGATTTTTGTACATTGATTTTGTATCCTGAGACTTTGCTGAAGTTGCATATCAGCCTAAGGAGATTTTGGGGTGAGACAATGGTGTTTTCTAGATATACTATCATGTCATCTGCAAACAGGGACAATTTGACTTCCTCTTTTCCTAATTGAAAACCCTAGATTTCCTTCTCTTGCCTAAATGCCCTGGCCAGAACTTCCAACACTATGTTGAATAGAAGTGGTGAGAGAGGGCATCCCTGCCTTGTGCCAGTTTTCAAAGGGAATGCTTCCAGTTTTTGCTCATTCAGTATGATATTGGCTGTGGGTTTGTCATAAATAGCTCTTATTATTTTGAGATATGACACATCAATACCTAATTCATTGAGAGTTTTTAGCATGAAGAGTTGTTGAATTTTGTCAAAGGCTTTTTCTGCATCTATTGTGATAATCATGTGGTTTTTGACTATGGTTCTGTTTATATGCTGAATTACATTTATTGATTTGCATATATTGAACCAGCCTTGCATCCCAGGGATGAAGCCCACTTGATCATGGTGGATAAGCTTTTTGATGTGCTGCTGGATTCTGTTTGCCAGTATTTTATTGAGGATTTTTGCATCAATGTTTATCAATTATATTGGTCTAAAATTCTCTTTTTTTGTTGTGTCTCTGCCAGGCTTTGGTATCAGGATGATGCTGGCCTCATAAAATGAGTTAGGGAGGATTCCCTCTTTTTCTATTGATTGGAATAATTTCAGAAGGAATGGTTCCAGCTCCTCCTTGTACCTCTGGTAGAATTCGGCTGTGAACCCATCTGGTCCTGGACTTTTTTTGGTTGGTAAGCTATTGATTATTGCCACAATTTCAGCTCCTGTCATTGGTCTATTCAGAGATTCAACTTCTTCCTGGTTTAGTCTTGGGAGGGTGTACGTGTTGAGGAATTTATCCATTTCTTCTAGATTTTCTAGTTTAATTGCGTAGAGGGGTTTGTAATATTCTCTGATGGTAGTTTGTATTTCTGTGGGATCGGTGGTGATATCCCCTTTATCATTTTTGATTGCATCTATTTGATTCTTCTCTCTTTTTTTCTTTATTAATCTTGCTAGTGGTCTATCAATTTTGTTGATCCTTTCAAAAAACCAGCTCCTGAATTCATTTGTTTTTTGAAGGGTTTTTTTGTGTCTCTATTTCCTTCAGTTCTGCTCTGATTTTAGTTATTTCTTGCCTTCTGCTAGCTTCTGAATGTGTTTGCTCTTGCTTTTCTAGTTCTTTTAATTGTGATGTTAGGGTGTCAATTTTGGATGTTTCCTGCTTTCTCTTATGGGCATTTAGTGCTACAAATTTCCCTCTACCAACTGCTTTGAATGCATCCCAGAGATTCTGGTATGTTGTGTCTTGGTTCTCGTTGGTTTCAAAGAACATCTTTATTTCTGCCTTCATTTCGTTATGTACCCAGTAGTCATTCAGGAGTAGGTTGTTCAGTTTCCACATAGTTGAGCAGTTTTGAGTGAGATTCTTAATCCTGAGTTCTAGCTTGATTGCTCTGTGATCTGAGAGATAGTTTGTTATAATTTCTGTTCTTTTACACTTATTAAGGAGAGCTTTACTTCCAAGTATATGGCAAATTTTGGAATAGGTGTGGTGTGGTGCTGAAAAAAATGTATATTCTATTGATTTGGGGTGGAGAGTTCTGTAGATGTCTATTAGGTCTGCTTGGTGCAGAGCTGAGTTCAATTCCTGGGTATCCTTGTTGATTTTCTGTTTCATTGATCTGTCTAATGTTGACAGTGGGGTGTTAAAGTCTCCCATTATTAATGTGTGGGAGTCCAAGTCTCTTTGTAGGTCACTCAGGACTTGCTTTATGAATCTGGGTGCTCCTGTATTGGGTGCATATATATTTAGGATAGTTAGCTCTTCTTGTTGAATTAATCCCTTTACCATTATGTAATGGCCTTCTTTGTCTCCTTTGATCTTTGTTGGTTTAAAGTCTGTTTTATCAGAGACTAGGATTGCAATCCCTGCCTTTTTTGTTTTCAATTTGCTTGGTAGATCTTCCTCCATCCTTTTATTCTGAGCCTATGTGTGTCTCTGCATGTGAGATGGGTTTCCTGAATACAGAACACTGATGGGTCTTGTGTCTTTATCCAATTTGCCAGTCTTTGTCTTTTAATTGGAGAATTTACTCCATTTATATTTAAAGTTAATATTGTTATGTGTGAATCTGATCCTGTCATTATTATGTTAACTGGTTATTTTGCTCGTTAGTTGATGCAGTCTCTTCCTAGTCTCAATGGCCTTTACATTTCGGTATGATTTTGCAGTGGCTGGTACCAGTTGTGCCTTTCCATGTTTAGCGCTTCCTTCAGGAGCTCTTTTAGGGCAGGCCTGGTGGTGACAAAATCTCTCAGCATTTGCTTGTCTGTAAAGTATTTTATTTCTCCTTCACTTATGAAGCTTAGTTTGGCTGGATATGAAATTCTGGGTTGAAAATTATTTTCTTTAAAAATGTTGAATATTGGCCCCCACTCTCTTCTGGTTTGTAGTGTTTCTGCCAAGAGATCCGCTGTTAGTCTGAAGGGCTTCCCTTTGATGGTAACCCAACCTTTCTCTCTTGCTGCCCTTAGCATTTTTTCCTTCATTTCAACTTTGGTGAATCTGACAATTACGTGTCTTGGAGTTGCTCTTCTCGAGGAGTATCTTTGTGGCATTCTCTGTATTTCCTGAATCTGAATGTTGGCCTGTCTTGCTAGATTGGGGAAATTCTCCTGGATAATATCCTGCAGAGTGTTTTCCAACTTGTTTCCATTCTCCCCGTCACTTTCAGGTACACCAATGAGACGTAGATTTGGTCTTTTCACAGAGTCCCACATTTCTTGGAGGCTTTGCTCTTTCTTTTTATTCTTTTTTCTCTAAACTTCCCTTCTCAATTCTTTTCATTAATTTCATCTTCCAGGGCTGATACCCTTTCTTCCATTTGATCGCATCGGCTCCTGAGGCTTCTGCATTCTTCATGTAGTTCTCAAGCCTTGGTTTTCAGCTCCATCAGCTCCTTTAAGCGCTTCTCTGTATTGGTTATTCTAGTTATACATTCTCCTAAATTTTTTTCAAAGTTTTCAACTTCTTTGCTTTTGGTTTGAATATCCTCCCGTAGCTCGGAGTAATTTGATCGTCTGAAGCCTTCTTCTCTCAGCTCATCAAAGTCATTCTCCATCCAGCTTTGTTCCATTGCTGGTGAGGAAATACATTCCTTTGGAGGAGGAGAGGTACTCTGCTTTTTAGAGTTTCCAGTTTTTCTGCTCTGTTTTTTCCCCATCTTTGTGGTTTTATCTACTTTTGGACTTTGATGATGGTGATGTACAGATGGGTTTTTGGTGTGGATGTCCTTTCTGTTAGTTTTCCTTCTAACAGACAGGACCCTCAGCTGCAAGTCTGTTGGAGTACCTGGATGTCCGTGTGAGGTATCAGTCTTCCCCTGCTGGGGGGTGCCTGCCAGTTAGGCTGCACAGTGGTCAGGGGTCCAGGACCCACTTGAGGAGGCAGTCAGCCTGTTCTCAGATCTCCAGCTGCGTGCTGGGAGAACCCCTGCTCTCCTCAAAGCTGTCAGACAGGGACATTTATGTCTGCAGTGGTTACTGCTCTCTTTTTGTTTGTCTGTGCCCTGCCCCCAGAGGTGGAACCTACAGAGGCAGGCAGGCCTCCTAGAGCTGTGGTGGGCTCCACCCAGTTCAAGCTTCCCGGCTTCTTTGTTTACCTAAGCTAGCCTGGGCAATGGTGGACACCCCTCCCCAAGCCTCCCTGCCGACTTGCTGTTTGTTCTCAGACTGCTGTGCTAGCAATCAGTGAGACTCTGTGGGCATAGGACCCTCTGAGCCAGGTGCGGGCTATACTCTCCTGGGGCACCATTTCCTAAGCCCGTGGGAAAAGCACAGTATTCGGGTGGGAGTGGCTGGATTTTCCAGGTGCAGTCTTTCACCCCTGGAAAGGGAACTCCCTCACCCCTTGCGCTTCCCGAGTGAGGCAGTGCCACGCCCCTGCTTCAGCTGGCTCACGGTGCACTCACCCACTGATCTGCGCCCACTGTCTGGCACTCCCTAGTGAGATTAACACAGTACCTCAGATGGAAATGCAGAAATCACCCATCTTCTGCGTCGCTCGCGCTGGAAGCTGCAGACTGGAGCTGTTCCTATTCAGCCATCTTTGCTCCTCCCCCCGAGTTGTTGTTAATATTAATTTGTCACTTGATGAAAAGACAAGTGGACAGAATTATTTTCATACTACAAGCATTATTTTTTCTTCTTATCTCAGGTTGTGAGCACTTTTTGAGTGGGAATATCAGCTCTCTGTTAGATCTCACCCACCAGAAAAACTTGTGGGAATAAAAAATACTGATGCTACTTGTCATATGAATTCTGTGATCCAACAGCCACATATACTATATTATATATAATATATATAAATTATATATAATATATTATATAATATATAATTATATTATTATGTAAATCCATATATATTATACATAAATATATATAGTATTATATAATTATATATTATTTAATATATTGTATATTGCTTTTGTATAGTATAAACTATATATAATACATATATAATTTATGTATACATATGTATATAGTTTCCACCAGAAACAGTATTCTTGCAATTGAATGCATAGGTGAAAATATAGACAATGATTTTTCAAAGATGAGAAGCAGAACAGTGAGGTAAATTCTAATTATTAATTATTATTACTTTGAAGATTCTGATAGCAGCTACTGTTTTTCTATCAGAAATTATTGTACTTTAAAAGAATTATGCAGGAAGATCTTCTTCATAATATGGCTAAAATCTCTGAGATACTATGACTGACATATTTATGTTATCTGTTTCAGAACCTGTGCTTTTTCTAAAATTCTCTGTATATTTTTCTCAAATGAGAGCTTTTTCTGCTAAAGAAACAAATTTCTTCTTCAAATTATGTTATGTGAACTTGTAAAAAATATTAGTTAAGAATTATCATTAAACTGCCTATGAAAGGTATTCATTTGAATATAAAGCGGTAAAAAAGTTAGATCATAGCGGTAGGTCACCTATTTAGGATACATCTCCAAATAAGAGAATATGGGATACCTAAATTTTGGTAATGTTTATACTCAAGATCTTTATTATTGTTATTATTATTATTTTTTACTTTTCTGTACAGATGTTGATAGAAACTAAATTTAAAAATTAGAATATTTTAACTGTAGTAAATGGTTCTAGAATTTCTTCTTTTTTTCCTTTCAGTGGGCAAAAATAGTTTGTCTTTTAGCTACTAGTTTCTCATCACTTATCATATATAGGATTACAAAACACACACTTTCTTTCTCTTTGCTAGATGCAGTAAATTTTATCATCCAAGAATCGCAGTCGTGGTAGCTTTACTTTTAGTAGAGTCTACAGATGGAATGTTCACCAATACTTCCTTAAGAGCCACTATTGGAAGAAAAATTGTAATGTAAGTTCCGGTACCGTATGACCCCTAGGGTGTTGAATTTAACACATATAGTGATGGTTAATCATACCAGCAAGAAGCAAATGAAAGAGACAGAATATAAAATTGCAAATTAGTTATCTCACCTTTGTACTTGGTTGCTTTTGCTTTATGTTGTCTCAGCAACATACTGTAGCACATATATCTTCCTTGATTCTTTTTCTATACAATCAGTTTCTCCAGGACAGGATGTGGGTATTGTTTCTTTCTTTGTCACAAACCTAAGACACAATTAAAAGCATACAGAAATTTCTTAGATACTTGTAAACAAACAGTATTTTGCTTTATGGCTACAAACATGTTTTGACTTTTGGAGCTTCTGTCTATGCTCTCCTTCCTTCCACAACTACGGTTAATAGGCATATTTATTGAGTGTTAATAATTCTGATTTAATCATGTAAATAATCTTATGTAATTTGGAAAATGCATTGTTCTCCAAAGAAGATTCTGAATCCTAGAAAGACTAAGTAACTTACTCCCCAAACTGTGCTTATTACCCCAAAGTTACTCATGGCAGAGAACTCACTTGTCTTTACTCCTGTCTACTTGAAAAGACTTTACTGTATTACATCCAGTGTATATTATTATTTTATTACTCTTTTATAATAACTTTTCTGTGAACTCAGTTATAATAGTCCATGTTTGAAACAAGCAATAATCATAAAAATTAATAAATAAATTAAGTGCTTTGAAAATTAGCAGCATAAACAGTATATCACTTTATTCAATAACTTTTGGTATTTGTTGTAACTTCTTTCCTTGTATTTATAAAGTTAAATTAGTGCATTACTGATTTCTTTTGCTCTTCAATGTTGGTACCCAAGATAATTCACTAGAATAGTTTTATTAATTTGAAGACTAAGTAAGACAAGAGATAGAAAAGAGTACAATATTTGTGTCCTAAGACAGCTTCAAGACATCTTTGTTCATTTAGCTGTTTCCAAACTACAGTCCTGTGTACCCAAGGAATTTTGGTAACAGTTAAGGTAAATTTTATGTAAGTGATTATTTCAGTTTCATAAAAACCTCAATATGTTGACTAAACATTACTCAGAAAAAGGCTTCATATAAAGGATATTATGTTAATGAAATTAGCCAGGAACTATAAAAGGCAAAGATTGCATCTTTTTATTTATATGTGAGAAATAACAAAGTTGATCTCATGGAGGTAGAAAATAGAATGACAGATTGTTATAGTCTGTGAAAGATATTGGGGAAACAAATAAGTGAGTTAATTGATGGGTAAAAAATACAGTTAGAAGGAATAGGTTCTAAAGTTTGATTGTATAGGAGGGAGAATATAGGTATGAATAATTTGTTATAGACTTCAAAATAAATAGAAGGTTAGATGTGGAAAGCTGTTTACACAAATATGTCAGTAATAATTTAAGGGGTGCATTAAAGAAGGACATGTAGATCTCCATTTGAAGAATCCTCTCCAGGATGATTGGGAGGTGATTAGATCCAGGACAACATGATGCATTCACTTGAGGTAGCAAACTTATAGAGATGCTGCAGTAATACAGAGATAAGATTAATCTACATATATTTCTCCTACACTCTCTAAGGAACAGAAATTCCAAAATCTAAGTCTAGGCCAGAAGAGAAACATAGACTGCAAATAACAATAGGCCAACTAGCATTCATAGTGGTTGATGTTACTGCTTAGGTACTATAAAAAGATAAAAACATAGTATATTCTTACCAATTTGAACAAACAAATTGCTGTTCCTCAAGCTACACAACACACTTCATATCCTATTGTTTCCAACAATGGGCGTTGAGATATTACATGAAATAAAAAATTATATGAATTATTTAAAATCAGAAGGCACTTATATCTTCAGTAAACCCTACGTCTAACAACAAAAGCTTTAAAATAATATAGAAATAAGCTAGAACCCTTACTGCTTTCAAGGAAAATTGTGACTGGCTAGCAAAGCAGTCAGAAATCTTGGTACAATGGTGCTTCAACCTACTGAGGATTCTGATAATACGCACTTCACTGGGATTAAATGAAACCAAATTTTAGAAGCATCACTTAATAAATTCTACCAAAAAAGTGCTGCAAGCACAAAAATATAGTCTACTATGCTTCACACATTGTGACATATGAAAATTGCACATATAGGTTTTAATATTTTAGAATTTCTGTTAAAATATATCCATATTCTTTATCTCAACAAGAAATCAAACTATCAAACATTAAATGTGAAGAACACGTAGAATTAAAATCTTCTTGTTTTTTACATTTTTCCCCATTTTATAATTTTTCTGGTGATAAAAAATAAGGTTTCTGAACAATACAGCTGTTATTCTGGGCAACTGTTGTAATTTAGGTAATTCCTTCCCTTGGCTACATGAACTTGATGAGAAGTCATGCTAAATGTTACAGCACAAGACAAGCTTTAAATGATTAACCTGGCTGGGTGCAATGACTCACCCCTGTAATCCCAGGACTTTGAGAGACCGAGGCAGAGGTGAGTGGATTGTGAACTCAGGAGATCCAGACAACCCTAATTAACACAGTGAAACACTGTCTCTACCAAAAATACAAAATTAGCCAGATGCATGCCTGTAATCCCAGCTACTTTGGAGGACAAAACAGGAGAATCGCTTGAACTCGGGAGGTGGAAGTTGTAGTGAGCCAAGATCACAACCATTGCACTTCAACCTAGGCAACAAGAGTGAAAATCTATCAAAAGAACAAACGAAACAAAAGAAGAAAGGGAGAAAGAAAGGAAAGAAACAAAGAAAGGAAGGAAGGAAGGTAGGAAGGAAAAGAAATGGAAAGGGAAGGGAAGCGAAGAAAAGAGAAAAGAGAAAAGAAAACTGCATTACTCACATTGTGGCTAATCTTCCCAGAATATTTTAACACAAATATTTGTTTTAACTTAGAAGTGCTCATGAATGGATTTTATATATATTTTTGGTCAGTATTTGTTCTTTATAGTAAATTTCATATTAAAGCTGGTAAAATTGTTAAGTTTTACAGCCACTGGATTTTGAGAAAGATGAAATAAATTACTTTATGCTCTTATTGAAATATCACACATTTTTATGAACTAGGACAAGGTAGCACCTAATTACAAAGAAAATATCACAAGGGTAAAATAAAACATGATCCCACTTAAACTATTCTTCCTCTGATCATCTTGCCAAAGCTGTCCTAGAAATTTTTTTTTAAATTGCAGTCACAGCTGATAAGTTACAAAATATGTAATAAAATAATAATTGAAGACCATATAAGTAAATCATCAAAATGAGTTTTGAAAAAGAAAATTATTATTATTATTATTTAACCTGCTGATACATAGAGCCTGTTGAATGAGGATATAATGGAGCATCTTCTGTTGGAGAGGTCTTATGCCCATCTAAAGCATCATGGTCAACTGGCTCCAAATTCTAAATATTTAAAAAGATTGACAATTTGAGTATAAAAGTAACTTTATACCTTATATTTTATTTTCTTCATTAGAATAAACTTTTAAAAAATGCAAGAAAGCTGACAGCTATAACATCTTTACAATTCCTGCAAATGATTTATAATTTAGGGAAAAATTCTGAATTATTTTAGGTACATAATTTTTAGGCCATTTCACACAAGTTTCTTCCAAAAGGAAACTACTTTTTAAGAACAAACAAACCAATGCTAATCATTTCACAAAATAAATATTTTTAGTGGCAATATTAATACATAAACAATGGCTTACGCATTTAAAAATTACTTCTCTTTTTCCTATATATATATGCTGCCCTTTGGGGGCTTCCCCCATCCCCCTCATCTAGACAAAGTTCTCAAGCATTTGCAAGTGTCATCCTAGCACTATTTGATTTTTCTAATAAATAATAATTTGATGTTTTATTGTTTTGTACTGTAGGACAACAATTTTTGTAGGCATATTTAATTCTTTCCAGTATATGGTTTTCTATTTTCTATATACACTAAATGGCTCAATTTTCTTTTTTTTTCCCACGTGAAGGCACATACACAGTCCTTCACTTCCACAAATTATGCAGTTGAGTTTCCCACATTTGGGGAAAACTCATGGGTCAGCACATCTAGAGTGCAATAGATCCGCCTTTCCTTGGGAAAGCCACCTTCATGATCGTGGTGTCT
Source organism: Pongo abelii (assembly GCF_028885655.2). Classification (NCBI taxonomy): domain Eukaryota; kingdom Metazoa; phylum Chordata; class Mammalia; order Primates; family Hominidae; genus Pongo; species Pongo abelii. The sequence goes on along the minus strand of NC_072009.2, from coordinate 41,372,535 downwards.
CCCCTGGCAGGGAAGTATCCATTTTCTTTTTAAGACTTCCATTAGCCTTTGAAAGAAAATACAAATATAAATGTAATAGAATTCAGAATAATTTTCAGTATCACCTTAAAATGTTAATTTCGATCATCCATGATTTTTCTTTTCTAAAAGAGTTCTTAATTCTGATACAGGCTTCTACAAAATTGTAAGGAAAAACACTATGATAAACAATGAAATGACTGCTAAACAAACCTACCATACATTTTATGCACTGATATACTCATTTTTCATAGTGACTCTTAGAGTGTTCTATTGTATCTAACAGCCATTCTCGGTCTTCTGGAATTTTATCATGTGCACTATGAGCTTTAAATATAAGCAGATGAAAATAATTTATAATATGTAGAGGTAGCTAATATTTTACTGCCTAATATGTGTCATTCAGAACGAGTTTCTGAGGTAATCTAATTAATATCAGTTAGTTTCCTAAGCGGGTAGCATTAGTAAATCCATTTAACAAATAAAAAAATCAATTACAGTTAGAACAAATACTTCACCAATTATTACAGATTTAGCCAGTTGAGGAGCTAGTTAGCAATCTGACCCAAACATCTGACCTCCTGGTGTATTACCAACTTAAAATATTTTGGTTAAATATACTATCCATGCATTACTACAAGCGAATTAAAAACTGTAATGCTATATTACTTTTCATAGTTCTACTTTTTGTTCGATACATAGGATTATGCTCCATGGCCTAGGCTGGACTACAGGGACAAGATAATAGCTCATAGCTCAAAGAGGCCTCATACTCCAGGGTTCAAGGAACACTCATGCCTCAGCCTTCCAACTACTTGAGATTAGACAAATGCACCACCATGTCCCACTCACCTCATTATTTTTACTAAATATGAGTAGCATTTTATGACTAACTTTTTAAAGAAAAAACAAAACTTACTTGGTTTTTACTCATTTTTCCAAGACAACATTTTAGAATGTAAAGCTAGAATCTCATGATAATAAAACAGTGATATTAATTGGCAGTACAAAATTGATTTCAATTCTGACAGTAAAAGAACACACAAGATGAGTAAAATAATTTTCAATGGCAACAATAAAAATTGCCTGATTTACTAATGATCAGTCATTTTCTTTCACAGCTGGCTAAATTGCAACATATTTACACTGCCAACTGTTTAGTGTTCTTAGGAGTCAATATTAAAAAATCACAAAAAAAAGACCTCTGTCTGTTTTGTCATTACCATGACAGATAAATAAAATAGTTTTTTCTCTCTACCATGTATCTTACTTAATAAAATGATATTATATTCCAAGTCAGAGGCCAGTTTATTTTTTTCTTTTTGCCATAGGAATATTTATAATATATATTTCTTTTAAAAAGGTAATTTTTATAATCTAATTTCAGGTAAAGAATAACATGGATAGGCTTCTTGTAACACTTAAACAATACATATTTCATTATCTTATTCTCTTAAAAATTATAATAAAGTGAAAATCATGTCATTTGCCACATTATTAATAGTATCAAAAGTTTTCATGTGAAATTTGGATTAATAAGATCTTTGCCTATATTATTATCTGCTGCCTTGAACAGTGTTGGTACTCAGCAGATGCTGATATATATCTGTTGAGTACTGCCTATTGAATAGACTAAATGTTCATTAGACAAAACATTTCAAGCTTATCTTAATAAAGAGAATAATAAATTTATGCATGAAACTCACATTAATCCACATCAACTATTTTCCACATTATGTCAACATGTATACCTTCACTGTAAACACCTCCTTGGAAGAGATGAGGCTAAAATGTGATCTAGCCTTACTTTAGAGCAAATACAAGAAGTTACATAATAAATAATATATGACTGCAAACAATTTTTAAAATGATATAAATTAAATTCCATTGATAGGGAACTCAATGTCATTCATACAACATTAATTATCTTCTTGAAATCTATGATGGTGGACCAAAGAACAATTAGAAAATTTTAATTGCTAAAATCTAATATTACAGTTGTTTAAAATTTAAAATTATCTTTTGCCTTTAATTATTGTGTTGTACAGGTTATAATTATTTTATTATCAGGTTTTCAGTGTGCTTATTATAATGTCTATTGAGTGAAAATTGTGTATTTGTGTGTGGGCATGTGTGTATAGAGTTTCCAGATATATAGTCTGATTGATTGTTTCTAGAAACCTATAACAATAAAACTTTGAATCTCCTGGCAGAGTTGGGCAACTAATTCTGGTGCAATTCTTAGGCTTATTTTACTGCAGATGACACAACTAAGAATTCTAGAAGAATGCTAAAGATTTGTGTTCAGCATAAACATAGTTCTTTAAAATTAAAATTTTTCTCGAAACCAGTCTGGCCACGATTCTGAAACCCCATCTCTTCTAAAAACACAAAAATTAGCCAGGCATGGTGGCAAGCACTTGTAATCCCAGCTACTCAGGAGGCTGATGCAGAGAATTGCTTGAACCCAGGAGGCAGAGGTTTCAGTGAGCTGAGATTCCGCTCCTGCATTCCTGTCTGCATGAGACAGTGAGAATTCCTCTTACATGCACATGCACACACACTCACAAATAATAGTAACAAAAAAGAAAAAAGAAAGAAGCTCTTTTTCTTACATACTGATATTCTAACAACTTAGAGGCTACAGATTGCTTTTGGATAACTTAATGTTGTCTGCCATGATAACATTAAATTTTCCAAAAATTTTCCATTCTAGGACATTACTTTCTATGACTGTTTTTCATTGTTACTTCTGTAGTAACACATGTATGCTTTTAGATGATTCCAAATTCTGGACATATGTATCCAACTCCCCATTATAATTTTTTATTTGGTGTCCCATATGTTTCTAAAATGCAATCTGCTCAAACAGGTTCACTTTTTCTATCAGTAAATTGCATTACTATTCTCTCAGCTTATCAAATCACACCCAGGACATAGGTGTTAACATCTCTTTCCTACCCAACTTTCTCAAATATCCAATTGCTAACAACTGCCTATTCTAGCTCATTAAGAGCTCATAAATCTGTCCACACATATGTTCTACATTGCCAGGTTTTCTAATATAGCACACCCACAATTGTTTTCTACAGATAATTTTGAATACTTCCTCACTGTGGTCTATTGTGAAATTTTCTATGCTACAGCCAGTGAGACGTTACTAATATATGCAATTTGTTATCCCCTGATGGATTATCAAGTCCCACTGAATATCTCACATAATTGCTAAAAAGCCAAGTTATGTCAATACTGTCTGTACCCTCTGTACACTTAAAAAAATCAACTTAACAAACAACCCTTTTCAACTGCAAGATGCTTTTTACTCTCCAAATCTAAGTCATATACACCCTATAATAGGCAGATCACTTTGTATTGTATTTTTTTATTATGATGATTTGTATCCCACCTGAGCTGTTTATTCAGTACTGTATTTTCAAAATCATAATTAAGACAGATTCAAAATACTTCATCTGAATTTGAAAAAGCTCAATTAAGCAAGACTTTTTAAAATATGATTGGTATGTAACTCAATTTTTGATGCAATAAAGACTTAATTGAGGGAAGCTATTTCAGGTTGCATTCATGTATCTTTCACCCTTAAAAAGAATATCCACTTCTCTTCCTAGAGACATTAGCATGTTTGATTCTTGAGTACTTTCGGGAACCTTACAAGTAATGGTACACAAAGTGATGCAAATGTGTTGACTCAGTTTTCTCAAATGCAAGAATTCCTAAAACCTAAAACACACTACCTAAATGCCTTAAGATGTACAAATATTTACTGAACCACACCGAACCTTGGCAATTAAAATTAAACTTAGGTTTTATCAAAAAACGACCATGTGTTGTGTATGAGCAACTAAAATCTCAAGTTAAATTGTGCAAAACAAAGTTTTTGTGAGTTCTTAAGTTTGATATTTTTACATTTAAAATAAATATTGTGTTTATGTTTGTATAATATACGCTCCTACTCTACTAAAATTATCCCAGCATCTCGGATGTAGTCAGGTTAGGCTAAGAAAAGGAAAGTACAGAGGTGGTCAGAGCAGGAAGAGTAAACGGTAAAATTTATTTTCTCCTGAAGGTATATCTTAATAATACAAATAACACATTCATTACAGAAATGTGTGACCATAGAACTTAATTTTAGATAGTAAAATATTTGTGATTTTTAACAAGTTACTTAAAATGATCTGGTAATTGTCTGAGTCAATCATTCATATAAATGTGACCTCTAGCTCATCTTTCTGTTGAATGTTAGAGATAAGGCAGACACATTCTAACCAACTCAGGTGTATACACAAAATCAACATGGACATGGAGAAGAGAATTAGTGTTTGTAATAGTGTATTACTTACTAATAAAATTCAACAAATGTATATAGCTGTGTGATTAGTTGATGGCAGATGGGACAAATCCACTCATAGAGGAATATATTTGCTCAATAATGGCACCTTATGAGGAGGAGCCAAGATGGCCAAATAGGAAAAGCTCCGGTCTACAGCTCCCAGCATGAGCGACGCAGAAGACAGTTGATTTCTGCATTTCCATCTGAGGTACCGGGTTCATCTCACTAGGGAGTGCCAGACAGTGGGCGCAGGTCAGTGCGTGAGTGCACCGTGTGCCAGCCAAAGCAGGGGCAAGTCATTGCCTCACTGGGAAGCGCAAGGGGTGAGGGAGTTCCCTTTCCAGGGGTGACAGACGGCACCTGGAAAATCTAGCCACTCCCAACCGAATACTGTGCTTTTCTGATGGGCTTAGGAAATGGTGCCCCAGGAGATTGTAGCCCGTACCAGGCTCAGAGGGTCCTACGCCCACGGAGTCTCACTGATTGCTAGCAGAGCAGTCTGAGATCAAACAGCAAGTCATCACCGAGCCTGGGGGAGGGGTCCCGCCATTGCTCAGGCTCGCTTAGGTAAACAAAGCCTCTGGAAAGCTGTAACTGGGTGGAGCCCACCACAGCTCAAGGAGGCCTGCCTGCTTCTGTAGGCTCCATCTCTGGGGGGCAGGGCACAGACAAACAAAAAGACAGCAGTAACCCCTGCAGACTTAAATGTCCCTTTCTGACAGCTTTGAGGAGAGCAGTGGTTCTCCCAGCATGCAGCTGGAGATCTGAGAAGGGACAGACTGCCTCCTCAAGTGGGTCCCTGACCCCTGACCCCTGAGCAGCCTAACTGGGAGGCACCCCCCAGCAGGGGCAGACTGACACCTCACACGGCCGGCCAGGTATTCCAACAGACCTGCAGCTGAGGGTCCTGTCTGTTAGAAGGAAAACCAACAGAAAGGACATCCACACCAAAAACCCATCTGTACATCACCATCATCAAAGACAAAAGATAGATAAATCCACAAAGATGGGGGAAAAACAGCAGAAAAACTGGAAACTCTAAAAAGCAGAGTACCTCTCCTCCTCCAAAGGAATGTAGTTACTCACCAGCAACGGAACAAAGCTGGATGGAGAATGACTTTGACGAGCTGAGAGGAGAAGGCTTCAGACAATCAAATTACTCCAAGCTATGCGAGGATATTCAAACCAAAGGCAAAGAAGTTGAAAACTGTGAAAAAAATTTAGAAGAATGTATAACTAGAATAACCAATACAGAGAAGCCCTTAAAGGAGCTGATGGAGCTGAAAACCAAGGCTCAAGAACTACGTGAAGAATGCAGAAACCTCAGGAGCCGATACGATCAAACAGAAGAAAGGATATCAGCCCTGGAAGATGCAATGAATGAAATGAAGTGAGAAGGGAAGTTTAGAGAAAAAAGAATAAAAAGAAATGAGCAAAGCCTCCAAGAAATGTGGGACTATGTGAAAAGAGCAAATCTACGTCTGATTGGTGTACCTGAAAGTGACGGGGAGAAAGGAAACAAGTTGGAAAACACTCTGCAGGATATTATCCAGGAGAACTTCCCCAATCTATTAAGACAGGCCAACATTCAGATTCAGGAAATACAGAGAACGCCACAAAGATAATCCTCGAGAAGAGCAACTCCAAGACACATAATTGTCAGATTCACCAAAGTTGAAATGAAGGAAAAAATATTAAGGGCAGCCAGAGAGAATGGTTGGGTTACCATCAAAGGGAAGCCTATCAGACTAACAGCGGATCTCTGGGCAGAAACTCTACAAGCCAGAAGAGAGTGGTGGCCATTATTCAACATTCTTAAAGGAAAGAATTTTCAACCCAGAATTTCATATCCAGCCAAACTAAACTTCATAAGTGAAGGAGAAATAAAATCCTTTACAGACAAACAAATGCTGAGGGATTTTGTCACCACCAGGCCTGCCTTTCAAGAGATCCTGAAGGAAATGCTAAACATGGAAAGGCACAACTAGTACCAGCCACTGCAAAATCATGCCAAAATGTAAAGACCATAGAGACTAGGAAGAGACTACATCAACTAACGAGCAAAATAACCAGCTAACATCATAATGACAGGATCAAATTCACAAATAATGATATTAACTTTAAATTTAAATGGACTGAATGCTCCAATTAAAAGACACACACTGGCAAATTGGATAAAGACTCAAGACCCATCAGTGTGCTGTATTCAGGAAACCCATCTCACGTGCAGAGACAAAAAGACTCAAAATAAAAGATGGAGGAAGATCTGCCAAGCAAATGGAAAAGAAAAAAAAAAAGGCAGGGGTTGCAATCCTAATCTCTGATAAAACAGACTTTAAAACAACAAAGATCAAAAGAGACAAAGAAGGCCATTACATAATGGTAAAGGGATCAATTCAACAAGAAGAGCTAACTATCCTAAATATATACGCACCCAATACAGGAGCACCCAGATTCATAAAGCAAGTCCTGAGTGACCTGCAAAGAGATTTAGACTCCCACACATTAATAATGGGAGACTTTAACACCCCACTGTCAACATTAGACAGATCAACGAGACAGAAAGTCAACAAGGATACCCAGGAATTGAACTCAGCTCTGCACCAAGGGGACCTAATAGACACCTAAAGAACTCTCCACACCAAATCAACAGAATATACATATTTTTCAGCACCACACCACACCTATTCCAAAATTGACCACATACTTGGAAGTAAAGCTCTCCTCAATAAATGTAAATGAACAGAAATTATAAAAAACTATCTCTCAGATCACAGTGCAATCAAGCTAGAACTCAGGATTAAGAATCTCACTCAAAACTGCTCAACAACCTGGAAACTGAACAACCAGATCCTGAATGATTACTGGGTACATAACAAAATGAAGGCAGAAAAATAAAGATGTTCTTTGAAACCAAAGAGAACAAAGACACAACATACCAGAATCCCTTGGATGCACTCAAAGCAGTGTGTAGAGGGAAATTTATAGCACTAAATGCCCCCAAAAGAAAGCAGGAAATATCCAAAATTGACACCCTAACATCACAATTAAAAGAACTAGAAAAGCAAGAGCAAACACATTCAAAAGCTAGCAGAAGGCAAGAAATAACTAAAATCAGAGCAGAACTGAAGGAAATAGAGACACAAAAAACACTTCAAAAGATTAATGAATCCAGGAGCTGGTTTTCTGAAAGGGTCAACAAAATGGATAGACCACTGGGAAGATTAATAAAGAAAAAAAGACAGAAGAATCAAATACATGCAATAAAAAATGATAAAGGGGATATCACCACTGATCCCACAGAAATATAAACTACCATCAGAGAATAATACAAACACCTTTACACAAATAAACTAGAAAATCTAGAAGAAATGGATAAATTCATCAATACATACAGCCTTCCAAGACTAAACCAGGAAGAAGTTGAATCTCTGAATAGATCAATAACAGGAGCTGAAATTGTGGCAATAATCAATAGCTTACCAACCAAAAAAAATTCAGGACCAGATGGGTTCACAGCCGAATTCTACCAGAGGTACAAGGAGGAACTGGTACCATTCCTTCTGAAACTATTCCAATCAATAGAAAAGAGGGAATCCTCCGTAACTCATTTTATGAGGCCAGCATCATCCTGATACCAAAGCCTGGCAGAGAGACAACTAAGAAAGAGAATTTTAGACCAATATAATTGATGAACATTGATGCAAAAATCCTCAATAAAATACTGGCAAACAGAATCCAGCAGCACATTGGAAAGCTTATCCACCATAATCAAGTGGGCTTCATCCCCGGGATGCAAGGCTGGTTCAATATATGCAAATCAATCAATGTAATCCAGTATATAAACAGAACCACAGACAAAAACCACATGATTATTTCAATAGATGCAGAAAAGGCCTTTGATAAAATTCAACAACCTTCATGCTAAAAACTCTCAATAAATTAGGTATTAATGGGACATATCTCAAAATAATAAGAGCTATCTTTGACAAACCCACAGCCAGTATCATACTGAATGGGCAAAAACTGGAAGCATTCCCTTTGAAAACTGGCACAAGACAGGGATGCCCTCTCTCACCACTTCTATTCAACATAGTGTTGGAAGTTCTGGCCAGGGCTATTAGGCAGGAGAAGGAAATAAATGATATTCAATTAGGAAAAGAGGAAGTCAAATTGTCCCTGTTTGCAGATGACATGATTGTATATCTAGAAAACCCCATTGTCTCAGCCCAAAATCTCCTTAAGCTGATAAGCAACTTCAGCAAAGTCTCAGGATACAAAATCAATGTACAAAAATCACAAGCATTCTGATACATCAATAACAGACAGAGAGCCAAATCATGAGTAAACTCCCATTAACAATTGCTTCAAAGAGATTAAAATACCTAGGAATCCAAGTTTCAAGGGATGCAAAGGACCTCTTAAAAGAGAAGTACAAACCACTGCTCAATGAAATAAAAGAGGATACAAACAAATGGAAGAACATTCCATGCTCATGGGTAGGAAGAATCAATATTGTGAAAATGGCCATCCTTCCCAAGGTAATTTACAGATTCAATGCCATCCCCATCAAGCTACCAATGACTTTCTTCACAGAATTGGAAAAAACTACTTTAAAGTTCATATGGAACCAAAAATGAGCCCGCATCACCAAGTCAATCCTAAGCCAAAAGAACAAAGCTGGAGGCATCACACTACCTGACTTCAAACTATATTACAAGGCTACAGTAACCAAAACAGCATGGTACTGATACCATAACAAAGATATAGATCAATGGAACAGAACGGAGCCATCAGAAATAATGCCACATATCTGCAACCATCTGATCTTTGACAAACCTGAGAAAAACAAGAAATGGGGACAGGATTCCCTATTTAATAAGTGGTGCTGGGAAAACTGGCTAGCCATGTGTAGAAAGCTGAAATTGGATCCCTTCCTTACACCTTATACAAAAATCAATTCAAGATGGATTAAAGACTTAAACGTTAGACCTAAAACCATAAAAACCCTAGAAGAAAACATAAGTGTTACCATTCAGGACATAGGCATGTGCAAGGACTTCATGTCTAAAACAGCAAAAGCAATGGCAACAAAAGCCAAAATTGACAAATGGGATCTCATTAAACTAAAGAGCTTCTGCACAGCAAAAGAAACTACCATCAGAGTGAACAGGCAACCTACAAAATGGCAGAAAATTTTTGGAACTACTCATCTGACAAAGGGCTAATATCCAGAATCTCCAATGAACTCCTACAAATTTACAAGAAAAAAAACAAACAACCCCATCAAAAAGTGGGCAAAGGACATGAACAGACACTTCTCAAAAGAAGACATTTCTGCAGCCAAAAAACACATGAAAAAATGCTCACCATCACTGGCCATCAGAGAAATGCAAATCAAAACCACAATGAGATACCATCTCACACCAGTTAGAATGGAAATCATTAAAAAGTCAGGAAACAACAGGTGCTGGAGAGGATGTGGAGAAATAGGACCACTTTCAAACAGTTGGTGGGACTGCAAACTAGTTCAACCCTTGTGGAAGTCAGTATGGCGATTCCTCAGGGATCTAGAACTAGAAATTCCATTCGATCCAGCCATCCCATTACTGGGTATGTTCACAAAGGACTATAAATCATGCTGCTTTAAAGACACATGCACACGTATGTTTATTGCGGCATTATTCACAATAGCACAGACTTGGAACCTACCCAAATGTCCAACAATGATAGACTGGATTAAGAAAATGTGGCACATATACACCATGGAATACTATGCAGCCATAAAAAATGATGAGTTCATGTCCTTGGTAGGGACATGGATGAAATTGGAAATCAACATTCTCAGTAAAGTATCGCAAGAACAAAAAACCAAACACCACATATTCTCACTCATAGGTGGGAATTGAACAATGAGAACACGTGGACTCAGGAAGGGGAACATCACACTTCGGGGACTAATGTGAGGTAGGGGGAGAGGGGAGGGATAGCATTGGGAGATATACCTAATGCTAGATGACGAGTTAGTGGGTGCAGCGCACCAGCATGGCACATGTATACATATGTAACTAACCTGCACATTGCGCACATGTACCATAAAACCTAAAGTATAATAATAATAATAATAATAATAAAAGAAAAATAGAATAAGTAAGGTCTAGTAATTTTTGGCACCACTGGGTGACTACAGTAAAAAAATAATTTAATTCTTCATTTAAATATAACTAAAAGTGTATAATTGGATTGATTTAAATGCAAAGGATAAATGATTGATGTGGTGATACCCTGTTTACCTTGATATGATTATTATGCATTGCATGCCTGTATCAAAACCTCTCATGTAACCCATATGTATATATGTCATGTACCCACAAAAATTTAAAATTAAATAAAATACAAAAAAAATAATGGCGTCTTACATTTATAAACTGTAATGGTTTTCTGAAAATGTTTCTTTGATTTTCATACGTAAATTAGAGAGCTAATAAAGATGACCAAGACTTTAATTATAATTAAAATAAGAAACTTGACTACTAGAGAATTCATACTTGGATTTTTTTCCTGGAAAAATCAGATACCACTCTTTATATGTACATGATTTTTATGCAATTAGTATTGTATTCTTGGTGAAACAAAATGATTTCCTAAAACAATAATGTTAGATATGAAAGATTAGCCTCTACTGCATTTGCAATGCATTCTTATTTAATTTACTTCTTTTTTCCCTTCAAAATGACTTAACATTTTTTATTTTCATTCTACATAGCATTAGAATTATTCTCACTAACAATTACTCCATCATTTGTATGTCATTCATGAGCTTCTACCACCATATATCATGTTTCACAGCCCCAGGAGGAGGGAGGGCCAACAGTGGCACAAGAGTTGCTTCATACAGTCTGTCCCATGTCCTGCTAAATTCAAGATCTCCATGAATAAAAAGCCTTTCCATAGCCAGAGTTCAGCTTTTAGAAAAAGGCTAACTACTGAACTTGAAGAAAATACAAATCTGCATTTGATAACTGATTTAAGAAATATAGTGTGTGTGTATAGGATACAAAATTACAATTCCACTAATGGGACAGATAATATTTGTGTTACTTTCTTCACCCTTGTGGAAAGTCTACTAGTTGAACTTAAACCATTTCTTTTTCACACAAGACAGAAGGTAACGTTATCACTCTCAGAGGAAATACTAAGAAGGGGTGTACTTTGTCAGAGGGTAAATCAAGACGTCTTTATTAGGCCACATATTTACTTAGTGTCTCCTCTATTACTGAACATTGTTTAGTGATTTGCTTTCAACGATTTTTGCGTTTGTTTCCAAAAAAATCCTTGCCGCAATGATCAGACTTGATAAAGCAAATTGTGGCCTCTTGTGGATGTTCACATTCTTTGCAGTCGGTAACTATTTGATTCTATGGAAGCTAACTGAAGCTTGGACTGAATATGGATGAGACCTGCCACTGTGGAGTGATGGAGGTATCAAAGGACATGATGGGTGAGGGGAGGTGGCTGTTATATAGGGAGTGAAGTTTTGAAAACTTACATCAAAACATTTCTCTTCCTGGCCCCACCCAATATTGACATCTGGAAACATTTGATAAAAAATACAATAGAAAATGGGGGCAGAACAAAGCAGGTGGTGAGTGTGGCAGCAGGAGCAGTCAGAAGCAGCTGCAGAGCCACCCTGGGCAGAAGAACCATAGATGATGCTCCACAGTTTGAACAAAGTGTGGTTCTCCGTGGTACAGAAGTTGTTCCATACAGTCTGTCATATATTCAGCTAGATGCAAGCTAGGAATGGAAAGCTTTTCCATACAGAGAGTTCAGTTTATGGAAAAAGGCTAACTACAGAACTTGAAGAATAGACAAATGTGCATTTAATAATGTAAGTAATAATTCCAGTTTTCTGAGTAGAGAATAAAAAATAACAATTGCATTCCAATTAAATAAATATTTTTGTTAACTTTCATCTTTGGGGAAAGTTTCCTAGTTGAAGATAAAACATTCCCACTGTTTCTTATCTTAGAACAAAACTATTTATGTTTCTGTATAAACCTGTTTTCCGTTTTATATTAAGACACCACCATGTAACTTTTATTGCAATAAACGTGTCATACCGAATAGTAAATTGATAAGTAAAGAAATGCCCCAGTGTGGTACCCCGTGAATGGTGGTGTCTGAACAGTCAGTGTTTTCTAGAACTCTGGACCAACAACCAGGAAGTGTTGAAGTGACTGAAAATTTAAAGATCACAAGTAGAGCATGGGGAAAACAGAGATCAACAGTATCTATATCCATGCCAAAGGAAGTATCTTAGGAATTTTGGCTATGACAAGAGAATGAAACTCCATATGAACATTTCTTCTGGATCACTTTTGGAGCACTAAAGCAGAAAACAAACTTAGTGTTAATGTACATGTGCTAAGGGGAGCCTGACTTTAAGACTGACTTCATTCTTTCCTCATGTTAAAGAGCCTTCAAGGGACATTGCCTACTAGAACCAAGCTTTGCCAGCTTATTTTTCCTCATGATCAGCTCCTATCTATCAGCTGATATTTCTACCCATGTGCACCAGTGCTCTTCTTCACAGCTTCACACCTGTAATACTGTTCTCTGCAGCAAACAAATGAGGTCCCACTTAATGTTCCACTTTCCTTCCAGCTCCTTCAAAGAATTGGCCACAAATGAAATTTGGCACTTAACTTTGCTAATATACACCCAGGACGTGGATTACTAGTTCCTACCTCACGTTCATTAGCCTGGAAGAAAGGTTATTTTCAGAGTGCCACTGTCATGCAGCTCGGTCATGTCTTCCTGCTGTCACTCACCCTGCTGCTCTTGGTTGGATTTCATCATAATCCTCAGGACTGTATGCTCATTGAGGGCAGGAACAACCATATTAAAAAATATGTTCTTGCTGAAATTACTCCTAGATTTCTAGATGAGTTTTACCTTTTTCTGCACCCATAGCTCTGGGATTTAGTTTGTTTTAATATGAGTGCTACCTAACAGATTAAGATATCATATTAGTTTGGACACTACTGACAGGGGTGATAGAACAAAAACAGCTGTGGCTGGCAGCACTTTAAAAATGAATATTAAACTACCACAATCTTGAACAAATACCTTTATTGTAAAAATCAAATAAATGGGGAAAAAATGATGGTAGCTATTTCACACAAGGACACAAGACAAAAGCCTAGAATTACTTGCTTAAAGTTAATCCGGAATGGAACAAAATTATTCAAGTGCTTAGCATTAGAACAAGATGTATAACCTGGTTTTCAATGGATATTACCTATTTTACAGTTAGATCTTGTTATAGGAACAAAGAGATGATTCCCAGCCTCCTGTGGCGCATCATCTCTGCATCTCAAAATACTGAGATTAGAGGCATGAGCCACCATGCCCAGGGCAATTCCAAACTTTTTATGAAAGTTCTGTGACTTCCTCCACCTTGCCTTCACCCACAAAACAAGCATTACTAAGAATTCCAATATGTAATACAAATAAAGCACTGCCATGACCAAAGTACCACATTGATATGAGTGTGTATCCATGCTCTGTTCAATTTTTTATTGCTTTAACAGAGATCTTTGATGCATCTAAAAGGATGAGTACAAATGTTAATGTAATTCTGGATTTTCTCTGACAACTCTCCTAAAAACTGACTTACAAGTTTTTCCAAGTATAAGTATCAACGGTTTACTCTCTGAGGGAAAGGAAATAATCAGCAGGACCACTATTCCTAGCCACTGGCAGAAGCATATATGCAACACTTAGCACCATACATGTGTTTCCTTGGCTTCTTGAGTACTCCTGTGTACACTGCCTATACATTTTTATAATATCTCTAAATGTATAAAAGAATTAATGTGAATGTATCTGCTATCACATATCATTTCCAACTGTAGAATATGTTAGTTTTAAATCTATCTACCATACCTTGACTCTGACATTTATTTTTGGATCGTTACATTAAAATCAAGTACCTGGGACAGTCGCTGTGTCTCATGTCTGTAATCTGAGGACTTTGGAAAGCAGAGGCAGGTAAATCACCTAAGGTTAGGAGTTTGAGACCAGTCTGGCTAATATGAAAGCAGTGAAAGCCCATCTCTACTAAAAATACAAAAACACGTCACACATGGTGTTGGGGCCTGTAGTCCCAGGTATTCCAGGGACTGAGGCAGGAGAGTCACTTGAACCCTGGAGGAAAATGTTGCAGTGAACCAGGATCATGCCACTGAACTCCAGTCTGAACAACAGAGTGAGACTTCATAACAACAACAATAAAATCACAAATAAAAAAACCAAACCAAATAAACAACTGGCAACATTCTTCTTGAATGACCGTTTGATCACAGAAAACTCAATTCCTGCCAGGTCATGATCTCTATTAGTAGCACAGCAACTTATTTGAAAGTAGATGGAAAGTAGATGGAAACATTTCAGATGACATTTTTATTTACTTTTCTATTATACAAGCTGCTTCCTTGCATGATGAGAAAAGGCAGTCTGAAAGGTAAGCTGTGCAGCCTAAGGGAGTAACTTCCAAAGGCCAGTTTCCAGACAAAGATCAAATCCTTTTTTCTATCATCAGATTTTTAAATTATAGAACATGCCTTACTTTCATATGTAAATCATAAACATCAGTAAAGAAGTGATTTATTCCATCTTCTTGCCTTATGCCATGAAGAATAATAATTCTCATAAGTGACATATTTAAGGCAAAGGTTTTCTTAGAAAATATAATTTAAAAAAGCACCAGTTCATTGATACAATATTCCTCAAATTAGTCAAAGGCCATGTATTTGTGATGGAAGATTTGAATACATTAACTGGGTTTAAAATTAGCTTACTTTTATCAGAAAGAGAACATAAGCATTGTAAGGGAAAAATAACTACAAAATAAAGTAGCATCACCCTTGATATTATTCAGATAAACTTTTTGGTCGATGTGAGACTTAGTTTTAAAATTAGCTGTTCAACAAAATATTTTCTCCCTTAACAAAACAAAAGTAGTCCCATGAATGGAAACTTTTAAATTCACACTAATTGTGAAGTGTACAATCTCAGAGCCTGGCATCTGTCTTCCATCATCTTCTAGTTTGTGAAGCCAAACATTAGTTAATTAACTTTACTAGAAAGTAAAGTTATGTCCTGAAGTAATGAATGCTGACACAAACCACTTGCTGGAGTTGCCCCCACTTTTCAAGAACATGTTGATCAAAAGTCACATGTTCTCAACTATGAGGTCAAGAGCAGCATGAGCTATGAACTGGTGCAGATGATGATACTCATAAATGACTGTGTGAGCAACAACAGATTAACTTACCCACAAGGAATAAAGAAAGTAAACATTTAGTTCTGTAAATTCTATGGATGGTTTTCTTGTGCAGAAAAAGGAAAGTTTGACTTTGCTTTTTTTGTTATTTTCAAGAGACCTACAAGAGTTCTGTTTCCTCATTATATCTAATTCTTTCTTTCAAAATATAGTTTTAAAATGACACCTCAGTTAGGAGTTGAAGTGTATTCTCTCCAAAATTCTTTTGTTGACATCCCAAGGGAAAAGTACCACAGAATGTGTCTTCATTTGGAAGGATTGGTTACATGTAGACATGGTTATTTTAAATGATCTCATTTTACATTAGGGTGGGCCCTTAACAGAACCACACATGTATTTAGAAAAAAGGATCATTTGGAGATACACACAGGGAGAAAAATGACACAGGAAGACTGGAGTTGCAGTGATGCAAGCCAAGGAACATCCAGAAGCTGGGAGATTATCCAAAAAGGTCCTTACCTTAAGACCTGCATAGGAAGCATGGCACCACTGACACCTTGATTGTAGACAGTGGCTCTCAGAAGTGAGGCAATACATTTCTGCTGTCCAAAGCCACTAAATTTTTGGTACTTTGTTACAACAGCCACAGGAAACAGAGACAGCCACCTTGTTGAAGAACCTATTCCCAATCCTGGGCTGGAGGAGGGTGGCCCATTGTCCCAAAATGTCTCTGAAATCTAAAACATTCTTTACTTCATTCATGTTGTCATGACAAACCTAAGTGAATCTTTAGATAAATGGATGCTTTTGTGTCTACTCAAGCAGTAGTTTCTTTTACAATGATGATCAATCCTGAAAGCTTAGGAGCAAATTGTGAAAGGGTCTTAACAAGGTGAATGGTAGCAGGAGAAAGAATTAAAATCAATGTATGCAACAAATTATTTTTATGTGTGATACTTTGTCCACCACAAGACCAGTGGAGTGCACAGAAACTATACAGAAGAAGCTGCATCCCAGGAAGCAATACTGCTACAGGTAATCAAAACAATTTTTAATGAGTATTGTTCTCGTAATATGAGAAAATAATGTCACAACAACACCTGTTGCATAATCCTGTTTATCATATTTTGGTGACAAGTCCTGAATAGTTGAAAAGTATCACACAATTAAACACTATACATTACAAGCAACTTACAATATGAATTCCTCAAAAGTCATTAAAGCTGACTTGGGTGCTTGAGAGAAACAGGGCAAATGTTCCAGAAATGTATTAGAAACATAAATTGGAAAGGACTGGGCTCTTCTCATGACAAAAATCTATTGGCCTGTTTGCTCTGAATGACATCATGTTCTCGAGCTAAGCCTGGTTTCTGGAAACATTCTTGACAAGAAAGTCAGGTGGCATCATCTCTGGTGTTGCTTTTGAGCTTCCTGTGCATGGACAAGGTGGTCACTGGGGAGGAAAGCATGCATGTATGACCCAGCCAGGAAGTGCCACTGGGGGTCACAGGGTCTTTTTGAATCCCGTAGGTCCTCATCAAAAACATGTTTCATGGAAACTGTCTGAATTTTAATGGATGAAACCCAGTAGGTCCTGATGAAAAATGAGATTCATGAAAACTGCATGAACACTCATGGATGACATTTCAGGGCCCACACTTGCTACAGGTGAACTAGGCTTTTAAGTGCTCAAGCAGCAACAATTCAGGGTGGATGACATAGTGAACTGAATATCATAGGAAAGTCAGAGGTCATGCTAGTCTGTGCTGAATTAAGGCATGAATAAACAACTCCGAGGATATTAACTAGCTGGCTTCTATCAGTCTCTGGAACTCCAGAGGAAGCCTCATTTAATTGCATTGGATTTCATTTACGTCCTCTGTTTCAATCTTCCTGTTTTAAAATCACATTACATTATATTGTTACTATATTAAAAAAATTCTTATTAAATGTCAGCTTCTACATACACTTTGGATTCTGCCTTCCCAGCTGGCAAAAACTCCATTTCAAGAACTGGATTATGATGGTGGCCAACAATTACAAAGTAGAAGCTCCTAGACATGGTCTTAAATGTGTGCCTACTGATGAAGTAAAAAAATAGTGCACATTTTTAGCAGTCAATATTGAAATTCAAAGATGACTAACGTGAAGTGTAAAATTCTTCTTTAGTTTTGCTTTCTAATTTAAACTTGGAAGATGCCAGTAAGCTTGTCACTATTTCCCGCGTACTAGTAAAGATGAGTGACTTCTGGAATAAACAAATGATATAACTGTGATATTTCTTGTAGAATCCTATGTATTTCTATAAGAAGACCTCTAACATAAAATCACAGACAACATTCTCATGATCTGCAGGTATGGCACATTCAGCCCACAGGACCCTGAATATCTGGTGGAGTAAGCTAGGCTTCACTTGGACTGGAGCAGTTAGCACCAGCACTGACACTTAGAAGATTTAACAGAGGTAGACAGCAAGTTAAAGACCACAGAGAGTGGTGAGAAGACCAAGGAATTAATTAGCTTGCCTTAGAAAAGTCCATTAGGTATCCATTGGGGGAAGCTAAAACCAAGTCTCCCTCATGTCACTTAGAAAAGAGAAGCAATGTAGCACTTTGTGCTCTATTTTTCTTCTTTCTACCTGAACTATGTGTGCTATAATATATGTCCTTGCAAATAATAGAGACTATGATATGCCTCTTGACACACCAATTTATAAGAAAGGAAATTTTGTATGCTATAAGAGATGAAAGAAATATTCCATAAAGGAAGATATTTTGAGGTACTGAGAGAACTTAAAATGAAGTTTCACAGATTGGGGCAAGTGTAATGGCTCAGGCCTGTAATGGCAGCACTTTGGAGTGCTGAGGCAGGCAGCCTGCTTCAGCCTGGGAGTTTGAGACCAGCCAAGGCAACAGCATGGAAGAAGAAATACTTCTCTACAAAAAATACATCTCTACAGAAATACCAAAACTTTCTGAACATGTTGGTGTGTGCCTCTAGTCCCAGCTACTTTGGAGGCTGACAGGAGAGAATTACCTGACATGGCAGTAAGCTGAAATATTCTGACTCGAAAACGAAACAAAACAAAAAACAAACAAAAACCTTCAACAGATTCACAAAAGAAATGAACATATGAGAAACTGGGGAAAAAACATGAGCAATTCCATGACTTCTAGCACAGATAATTAAAATACAGATGAATGCCTGATGAGTGGGAACATGGATGGATACACGCAATGGTAACCCCACTGTGTGTGTTTTTAACACAAGGGATTTGAAATCAAAAGAAGTTGGGTTCTGTCTACCTCCGCTACTTACTTGCAATGTGAACAGAGGGAGTCTTTAATCTACTGTTGGTCTTGTCCTTTATGTAGTAATTTTGTATCGCTTCACGGTAAAGTACCCAGCACGATGTCTGACTCACAGGATGTACTCAATTAATATTATCTACAATAACATGGAAAGGCCAAATACACACTGAGATGTGGGGGACTATAGCCTTGTCCACTTTCTCACTACCATCTAAGCTGCTCTCACCCTTCAATGGCACAGTTAAATATCTGCAATCAGGGTTACCCACAGAGCCAACAATATTCACTATCTGGTCTTCCAAAGAAAACCTCAGTTCCTGCTTTAGAAAAGAGATGAAAAATAGATGAGATAGAAAAATCGAGTAACAAAGGAATGATACAAAAGCCATGAAAAACTACAGGAACTGGCAATAATTCTCCAGAGAATGTGATGGGAGAAAAGATGGGCAGTAGAAAATTGCATAAAGTAAACAATGATATCTTGAATTATTGCTGGGCTAAATTTTAGAGCCAAAAGAAGTGGTTGTTACTTTCTTCAGTGGAAACATTGAAGCAGCAACAGCACCGAAAAAGGGTGGGCAAATGTGTGTGATTGGGTGTGTGTGGTTTAGTGTGGGTGTTTCAGTGTGTGTGTAAGGGCGATAACATGCATCCCCACACTAATCCCTATATGAAAAGTCACAAATGTGTGAGCAGCATGGTGCTAACTCAGCAGGAGGACAGACAGAAGGGAATTCAAAGAAAAATTGCATAAGGTAGCTGTTAACAACTACACAGAAGGGCAGAAGATAAGAGAGAGCTTACTTTATATACATTCCGTACTTACTGTGAGTTGCTAATTTTGTTTTCCTTTTGTAAACAGCTGAAGAAGCAAGAAGGCTGTAATTTTTCATTCAATTTTGACAAAGGAAAACTGACAGGTGAAGTGGAAGAATTGGAAACCCTAGGAGAAAATGGCCCCGTTGACACAGGAAGGGAAAGCAATAGCTGCAATCACTTAGCAAACACTTGAGGGTATTGGGTAAAGGTGAGACACATATTACTATTCTGCACTGTCCAATCTGTGGAACTTTCTCCAAGGATACAAATGTTGTACCTCTCTGCTGTCCAATATGAAAGCCAGTGAGTATTAGAAATGTGGCTACTGTAGTTATAGAACTGATTTTTAATTAAACAAGAATAGCCTCACGTGGATGCTGGCTATGTAATAGACAGCACAGGTCTAGATCAAAGATTCCCAGCCAGTGGCATGATCTTGTCTCACTGCAATCTCCACTTCCCAGGTTCAGGAGATTCTCCTGCCTCAGCCTCCTGAGTAGCTGGGATTAAGGGCATGCACCATTATGCCAGGGTAAATTTTGTAATTTTAGTAGGCACAGGATTTTGCCATATTGCTCAAGGTGGTCTTGAAATCCTGGCCTCAAGTGATCGGCAGACCCCAGCAGTGCTGAGATTAGAGTCATGAGATTGTAAAGTGCTGAGATTAGAGTCCCAAAAGTGCTGAGATTAGAGTCATGAGCCACCATGCCCAACCTAATTTCAACTTTTTTATATAAAATTTGTGTGACATCCTCCAACTTCCCTTCACCAACAAAACACATATTACTTTGTATTCCAATATATAATACAAATAAAGCAACTGCCATTACTTACACACCTGCATTGGCATGAATGTGCAATCATGGTCTGCTTGATTTTTCCATTGCTTTAAATAGGGGCTTTTGAAGAATCTCCAAGGAACATTTGTGCCAGAGGCCCTGATGAGGTAGCTACACAGAGTTAGATGACAGATTAAATTGGGAAAATGAGGACAAGAGGAGAATCTGGGATAGTTTCCAAATGTCCAACTGAGGGGACAAAACTGAATACGACCTCTT
This sequence comes from Pongo abelii, assembly GCF_028885655.2. Lineage (NCBI taxonomy): Eukaryota > Metazoa > Chordata > Mammalia > Primates > Hominidae > Pongo > Pongo abelii. The sequence goes on along the minus strand of NC_072009.2, from coordinate 41,351,691 downwards.
CTAAGATGCCCTCATCCAAATCTCTAAAACTTGTGAGCATGTGAGGGCTCATGGCAAAGAGAAATACAGGTTGTTCAGCAGATGAACTTAAGATAGGAAGATTGCCCAGGATGTTACAGCTTGATCAATGCCGTTACAACGGCCTTAAATGTAGAAGATGGAAGCAAAAGAGAAAAGTCAGGGGGAAATGACAGAAGAACGGTAAAAGCAATGTGATGTTGATGGCTTAGAAAATGGAGGAAGGGGTTCTAGCTAAGGAATGCAGGAGGCCCCTAGAAGCTAGAAAGTACAAGGAAACAAATTATCCTCCAGAGCCTCCAAGAGGAGCACAGTTCGGTGCACACTTCGATCTTAGCCAAACAAGACGTGTATTGGACTCCTACACTACAGAAGTGTAAGATGATACGCTTGTCTTGTATTAAGCCACTAAATTTGTAATAATTTGTTACAGTGCCTATTGTTCCACCTCCAATAGTTTTATTATTATTATTATTATTATACTTTAAGATTTAGGGTACATATGCACAATGTACAGGTTTGCTAAGTATGTATACATGAGCCATGTTTTTGTGCTGTACCCATTAACTCGTCATTTAGCATTAGGTATATCTCCTAATGCTTTCCCTCCCTCCTCCCCCCACCCCACAACAGTCTCCGTTGTGTGATGCTTCCGATACTGTGTCCATGTGTTCTCATTGTTCAATTCCCACCTATGAGTGAAAACATGTGGTGTTTGTTTTTTTGTCCTTGAGATAGTATGCTGAGAATGATGGTTTCCAGTTACATCCATGTCCCTACAAAGAATATCAACTCATCATCTTTTATGGCTGCATAGTATTCCATGGTGTATATGTGCCACATTTTCTTAATCCAGTCTATCATTGTTGGATATTTAGATTGGTTCCAAGTCTTTGCTATTGTGAATATTGCCACTATAAACAAACGTGTGCATGTGTCTTTATAGCGGCATGATTTATAATCCTTTGGGTATATACCCAGTAATGGGATGGCTGGGTCAAATGGTATTTCTAGTTCTAGATCCCTGAGGGATCAGCACACTGACTTTCCACAATGGTTGAACTAGTTTACGGTCCCACCAACAGTGTAAAAGTGTTCCTATTTCTCCACATCCTATCCAGCACCTGTTGTTTCCTGACTTTTTAAGGATTGCCTTTCTAACTGGTTTGAGATGGTATCTCATTGTGGTTTTGATTTGCATTTCTCTGATGGCCAGTGATGGTGAGCCTTTTTTCATGAGTGTTTTGGCTGCATAAATGTCTTCTTTTGAGAAGTGTCTTTTCATATTCTCCACCCACATTTGATGGGTTTGTTTGTTTTTTTTTTTCTTGTAAATTTGTTTGAGTTCTTTGCAGATTCTGGATATTAGCCTTTTGTCAGATAAGTAGGTTGAAAAAATTGTTTCCCAGTCTGTAGGTTGTCTGCTCACTCTGATGGTAGTTTCTTTTGCTGTGCAGATGCTTATAGTTTAATTAGATCCCATTTGTCAATTTTGGCTTTTACTGCCATTGCTTTTGGTGTTTTAGACATGAAGTTCTTACTCATGGCTAGGTCCTGAATGGTATTGCCTAGGTTTTCTTCCAGGGTTTTTATGGTTTTAGGTCTAACAATTAAGTCTTGAATCCATGTTGAATTAATTTTTGTATAAGGTTTAAGGAAGGGATCCAGGTTCAGCTTTCTCCACATGGCTAGCCAGTTTTCCCAGCTCCATTTATTAAATAGGGAATAATTTCCCCATTGCTTGCTTTTGCCTGGTTTGTCAATGATCAGATAGTTTTAGATATGCAGCAATTTTTCTGAGTGCTCCGTTCTGTTCCATTGGTCTATATCTCTGTTTTGGTACCAGTACCATGCTGTTTTGGTTCCTGTAGCCTTGTAATATAGTTTGAAGTCAGGTAGTATGATGCCTCCAGCTTTGTTCTTTTGGCTTAGGATTGACTTGGTGTTGTGGGCTCTTTTTTGGTTCCACATGAGCTTTAAAGAAGTTTTTCTAAATTCTGTCAAGAAAGTTCATTGGTAGCTTGATTGGGATGGCATTGAATGTATAAATTACCTTGGGCAGTATGGCCATGTTCATGATATTGATTCTTCCTTCCCATGAGCATGGAATGTTCTTCCATTTGTTTGTACCCTCTTTCATTTCATTGAGCAGTGGTTTGTAGTTCTCCTTGAAGAGGTCCTACATGTCCCTTGTAATTTGGATTCCTAGGTATTTTATTCTCTTTGAAGCAATTGTGAATGGGAGTTCACTCATGATTTGGCTGTCTGTCTGTTATTGTGTATAAGAATGCTTGTGATTTTTGTACATTGATTTTGTATCCTGAGACTTTGCTGAAGTTGCTTATCAGCTTGAGGAGATTTTGGACTGAGACAATGGGGTTTTCTAGATGTACCATCATGCCATCTTCAAGCAGGGACAATTTGACTTCCTCTTTTCCTAATTGAATACCCTTGATTTCCTTCTCCTGCCTAACTGACCTGGCCAGAACTTCCAACACTATGTTGAATGGGAGTGGTGAGAGAGGGCATCCCTGTCTTGTGCCAGTTTTCAAAGAGAATGCTTCCAGTTTTTGCCCATTCAGTATGATATTGTCTGTGGGTTTGTCATAGATAGCTCTTATTATTTTGAGATACGTCCCATCTATACCTAATTTATTGAGAGTTTTTAGCATGAAGCATTGTTGAATTTTGTCAAAGGCCTTTCCTACATGTATTGAGATAATCATGTGGTTTTGTGTTTGGTTCTCTTTATATGCTGGATTACATTTATTGATTTGTGTATTTTGAACCGGACTTGCATCCCAAGGATGAAGCCCACTTGATCACGGTGGATAAGTTTTTTGATGTGCTGCTGGATTCAATTTGCCAGTATTTTATTGAGGATTTTTATATCAATGGTCATCAGGGATATTGGTCTAAAATTCTGTTTTTTGGTTGTGTCTCTGTGCCAGGCTTTGGTAGCAGGATGATGCTGGCCTCATACAATGAGTTCGGGAGAATTCTCTCTTTTTCTATTGATTAGAATAGTTTCAGAAGGAATGGTACCAGCTCCGCTTTGTACCTCTGGTAGAACTTGGCTGTGAATCCATCTGTTCCTTTACTTTTTTTGGTTGGTAAGCTGCTGATTATTGCCGCAATTTCAGAGTCTGTTATTGGTCTATTCAGAGATTCAACTTTCTCTGGGTTTAGTGTTGGGAGGACAAATGTGTCAAGGAATTTATCCATTTCTTCAAGATTTTCAAGTTTATTTGCGTAGAGCTGTTTATTGTATTCTCTGATGATAGTATGTATTTCTGTGGGATCAATGGTGATATCTCCTTTATCATTTTTTATTGTATCAATTTCATTTTTCTCTGTCTTCTTCTTTAGTAGCCTTGCCAGCAGTCTATGAATTTCACTGATCTTTTCAAAAAACAAGCTGCTGGATTTATTAATTTTTTGAAGCGATTTTGTGTCTCTATGTCCTTCACTTCTGCTCTGATCTCAATTATTTCTTGCCTTCTGTTAGCTTTTGAATGTGCTTACTCCTGGTTTTCTAGTTTTTATAATTGTGATGTTAGGGTGTCAATTTTGATCTTTACTGCTTTCTCTTGTGGGCATTTAGTGCTATAATTTTCCCTCTATACTCTGCTTTGAATGTGTGCCAGAGATTCTGGTATGTTGTAGTTTTGTTCTCTTTGGCTTCAAAGAACATCTTTATTTCTGCCTTTATTTTATTATTTATCCAGTGCTCATTCAGGAGCACATTGTTCAGTTTCCATGTAATTGAGTGGTTTTTAGTGAGTTTCTTAATCCTGAGTTTTAGTTTGATTGCAGTGTGGTCTGTGAGACTGTTTTTTATAATTTCTGTTTTTTACAATTTCTGTTTTTTACATTTGTTAAGGAGTGCTTTATTTCCAACTATGTGGTCAATTTTGCAGTAGATGTGGTGTGTTACTGAAAAGAATGTATATTCTGTCGATTTGGGGTGGAGAGTTTTGTAGCTGTCTATTAGGTCAGCTTGGTCCATAGTTCAGTTCAATTCCTGGGTATCCTTGTTAACATTCTGTCTCATTCATCTGTCTAATGTTGACAGTGGGGTGTTAAAGTCTCCCATTATTATTGTGTGGGAGTCTAAGTGTCTTTGTAGGTCACTAAGGACTTGCTTTATGAATATGGGTGTTCCTGTATTGGGTGCATATATATCTAGGATAGTTAGCTCTTCTTTTTGAATTGATCCCTTTACCAATGTGTAATGGCCTTCCCTGTCTCCTTTGATCGTTGTTGGTTTGAAGTCTGTTTTATCAGAGACTAGGATTGCAACCCCTGCCTTTTTTTGAGTTCCATTTGCTTGGTAGATCTTCCTCCATCCCTTTATTTTGAGCCTATGTGTGTCTCTGCACATGAGATTGGTTCCCTGAATACTGTACACTGATGGGTCTTAACTCTTTATCCATTTTGCCAGTCTGTGTCTTTTAATTGGATCATTTAGCCCATTTATATTTAAAGCTAATATTGTTACGTGTGAATTTGACCCTATCATTATGATGTTAGCTGGTTATTTTGCCCGTTAGTTGATGCAGTTTCTTCCTAGCCTTGACGGACTTTACAATTTGTCATGTTTTTGCAGTGGCTGGTACTGGTTGTTCCTTTCCATGTTTAGTGCTTCCTTCAGGAGCTCTTTTAGGGCAGGCCTGGTGATGACAAAATCTCTGAGAATTTGCTTGTCTGTAAAGTATTTTATTTCTCCTTCACTTATGAAGCTTAGTTTGACTGAATATGAAATTCTGGGTTGAAAATTTTTGTCTTTAAGAATTTTGAATATTGGCCTCCACTCTCTTGTGGCTTGTAGAGTTTCTGATGAGAGATCTGCTATTAGTCTGGTGTGCTTTCTTTTTTGGGTTACCCGACTTTTCTCTCTGGCTGCCCTCAAAATTTTTTCCTCATTTCAACTTTGGTGAATCTGACAATTATATTTCTGGGAGTTCCTCTTCTCAAGGAGTATCTTTGTGGCATTCTGCATATTTCCTGAATCTGAATGTTGGCCTGCCTTGCTAGATTGGGGAAGTTCTCCTGGGAAATATCCTGCAGAGTGTTTCATACATGGTTCCATTCTCCCCATCAATTTCAGGTACACCAATCAGATGTAGATTTGGTCTTTTCACATAGTCCCACATTTCTTGGAGGCTTTGTTCTTTGGAGGCTTATTCTTTTTTCTCTAAACTTCTCTTCTCACTTCATTTCATTCATTTCGTCTTCCATCACTGATACCCTTTCTTCCAGTTGATCACATTGGCTAAAGAGCCTTCGGTATTCATCACTTAGCTCTCGTACCATGGTTTTCAGCTCAATCATATACTTTAAGCACTTATCTGTATTGGTTATTCTAGTTAGCCATTTGTCTAATTTTTTTTTCAAAGCTTTTACCTTCTTTGCTATTGGTTCAAATTTCCTCCTGTAGCTCAGAGTAGTTTGATAGTCTGAAGCCTTCTTCTCTCAAATTGTCAAAGTCATTCTTCAACCAGCTTTGTTCCCTTGCTGGTGAGGAGTTGCATTCCTTTGCAGGAGGAGAGAAGCTCTAATTTTTAGAGTTTCCAGTTTTTCTGCTGTGTTTTTTTCCCATCTTTGTGGTTTTATCTACCTTTGTTCCTTGATGATGGTGACGTACAGATGGATTTTGGTGTGGATGTCCTTTCTGTCTGTTAGTTTTCCTTCTAACAGACAGGACCCTCAGCTGCGGATCTTTTGGAGTTTGCTGGAGGTCCATTCCAGACCCTTTTTGCCTGAGTTTCAGCAGTGGTGGCTGCAGAAGGGTGGATATCGGTGAACCACAAATGCTGCTGCCTGATCATTCCTCTGGAAGTTTTATCTCAGAGGAGAAATCAGCTGCATGAGGTGTCTGTCCATCCCTATGGTGGGGTGCCTCCCAGTTAGGCTATTTCGGGGTCAGGGTCCCACTTGAGGAGGCAGTCTGCCCGTTCTCAGATCTCAAGCTGGGTGCTGGGAGAACCACTGCTCTCTTCAAAGCTGTCAGACAGAGACATTTAAGTCTGCAGAGGTTACTGCTGTCTCTTTGATTGTCTGTGCCCTGCCCCCAGATGTGGAGCCTACAGAGACAGGCAGGCCTCCTTGAGCTGTGGTGGGCTCCACCCTGTTTGATCTTCCTGGCTGCTTTGTTTACCTAATCAAACAACTAACTCGTCAATGGTGGGCCACCTCTCCCAGCCTTGCCGCTGCCTTGCAGTTTGATCTCAGACTGCTGTGCTGGCAATGAGTGAGGCTCCATGGGCATAGGCCCCTCCTAGCCAAGTGTGGGATATAATCTCCTGGTGCACCATTCTTTAAGCCCATTGGAAATGTGCAGTATTGTGGTGGGAGTGACCCGATTTTCCAGGTGCCATCTGTCACCCCTTTCTTTGACTAGGAAAGGGAATTCCCTGACCCCTTGTGTTTCCGGGGTGAGGGGATGTCTCACCCTGCTTCAGCTCGTACACGGTGTGCTGCACCCACTGTCCTAAACTTACTGTCTGGCACTCCCCAGTGAGGTGAACTTGGTACCTCAGTTGGAAATGTAGAAATCACCCATTTTCTGTGTCACTCATGCCGGGAGCAGTAGACCGGAGCTGCTCCTATTCGGCCATCTACCACCTGTGGTAGAGTTTTGTCATTCACTGTTTTTTCTCCCAAATCCACGTTGACTGTATCCACTTCAGAACTACTTTTATTTCTCTTCTCATGCCTAGAATCTTCTCCCTTATTCTGCCTGCAACCCCTGTCTATTTTTAAAAATCCAACTAAATCTCTCACCCTCCTCGATTATTTCCAAGAAAAACCTACACATTCTTCACATCCTGAGAAGTCCTATCACTCATATTGCCTCTTCAAGTCTTTTTTTTCACAGCCAATGATGAGAACTCATTGTACACTTCTTCAATATTGTGTACAAAGCTGAATCTGATCAAATTTTGTCTTCATAGGACATAGATACTTTTTCAGGCTTATTTTCCCAACACACAACTCTGGACTCAGGTTAGATTCCTTACTGCTCCCAAAAAGGTCCTGGATTTTTGTTTGTTCTTTTGTTTTTGTTCCTTTGCTCACTTTTCCCCTCCCTGCAATGTTCTTCTTTTAGCCCCCACCTAAATCCTATGCATCAAGGCCCTGATGACTTTTTCTGAGAGATGATCTTGATCACTTCCATCTTCAGCCACCTCTCCTTTAAACTCTTTACTCAGTTTGCAATATTTTCTTAGCTCTTGTTCAATGCTCTGGCCATAAATTTTTCATTATTGCTTCTGAGACTTTTGACTCCGTTTCTTTTTAATTACATATAAGCATCATAAGGTCAGTCTCACCTTTGCTCACAACACACAATGGTGGCTATTAAAAAATATTTCATTCTGTGGATCTCAACCCTGAGCCATATTGCTTCCAAAAGGACATCTGGCAATGTCTTGAGAGATTTTTGGTTGTGTCACTTTGGGGAGAATGTGCTATTGACAACATAGAGAACGAGGATACAGCTAAATCTACAATGCACAGGACAGCCTCGGAATACAAAGAATCTGCCGGCTCCAAAGGCAACAGTGGCTCCGTTAAGAAACCGTGGGTCAGCTGAATGACCCTGTTAACTGTGAAAGCAAAGCCCCCAAGGGAGCAGACACTTGCAGGTGGAAGTGTGCACAGAGCATGGATGAACCTGTTGGGGGCGTGGGCAGATCTGATCTGGCTACGCCAGGGAGGAGTGCAGGTACAGCACCAGCCTGCACTGTCATGTAGGGCCAGTAAAGTCCCACAGGGTCTCAAAATTCCTGTTTCGACTCACTCCATCCGCCTACCTGCAGCCAGAGGTCAAGTAGGGAAAGGAATTCTCAGTCCCGCTGTGGAGACCTGCGCTGCTGCTGCTTCAGCTTAGTATGCCAGGGGCAGTTCTTGGGATACCTTGGATGTGCTCTGCTGAGATGAGGGTGGAGCGTCTTTCGGGTGCTAGGCAACCAAGTGCATGCGCCATGTATCTTCAGAACAGGAAGACTGTACTTTGTAGGTCTCCAGGAGGCTCAGGATGGGATGTGAGGGCTGTAATCTGGCAGTCCTGCCTCATGGATTGGGGAACACAGGGCACATTCAAGTATCGGATTTAGGTTTTTCTGTTACATAACTTTTAAAAGTGTAACCAACCCATAACAAGTCGTGCACATTTAAATTCATCCAATCTTTGTGTTTCAAAACTCTATCCTGAAACATTACACTCTCTTTGAATCCATTGAGAAAATTGTTGCCTTCGAATGGACTTTCAGGAGAATGTTGAAATAATTAATTGAACCGACAATAAGATATTAGCAGAAAACATTTATATAATGAACACACTTTAGTAAGATCAGGCCTGTTTTATAAATCTGGCCTACTGGTTGCTAAACTAACAAGTGGGTGTGTAATACATTTGGATGAGGAATATTGACACCCTATAGAAAACACTAGTGTGCTGTTTTAATAGTTTGGGAATGAACACTTTCATCTTTAAACTATATTGACCTGCCTGCTATTTAATTTGTGCAGGAAGTATCTGTAGGTATGCTTTATATTTGTATTAACAGCTAGGAATAGCATTAGCTCAATGTGTTTTCATTGCAATATGTATTTCAAAAGCATATTTTACATTTAAAATATGTAGATATATCCTGTGTATATATCCTTTTTAAATTTAAGTTATATGGTGTGAGCATTTCTCTATTTCCTGAAAAGTTTCTTGAAATCCTCATTTTTAGGGGTAACAGATTTATCTTTGGATATTTTATGACACGGGAGCAGTCCCTTGTTGAATATTTTGGTTATATTTTCCAACGGTCCACAGAGGTGCGAAGAAATGGCAGAATTTTTTCTTATACTTCATATCTCAAGCATAAGCTACTGAAATGGGCTTCTAGGAAGTGAAGTGAAGAGTCTGCAAATGTGTCTGGCTAATCACCAGGTTCACTTGGAAACTGAGGAAATAGACATTTTTCTAGAGCACACTGACCTTCTTGTTTCATGTGGTAAGACTTTTGCAAGGGAAGGTTCCTAACTTCTGGCAATAGATCTAGAAACATTACGGAAATAAAAGGAAGTTTTCTAATGAATATAACACATCTCTGTATGCCTGTACTGAGAAAATCCTACTGAAGTTTTTTAACTTGTCTGACTTCCCTGCCTCCTTCCTTCCTTCTTCCCTTCCTTCCTCCCGTTCTTCTTTTCTTTCTTCCTTCCTTTCTCTTTTCCTCCTTTTCTCCCTCCCTTTATTTCTTCCTTTGTTGTCTTCCTTCTTATTTTTTTTCCTTTCTTTCTTCTTTCCTCCGTTGCAAGACACAAATTCAAAACCAGCTAATTCGTGAGTAGATGCACCCTGAATTGAATGAAGAATTGCAACCTCAGTCCATTTCAGTGCAAGGGAACTCCCTCTTACTAGTAGCCTCTAACTCTTCAGTGGCCGATCGCTAACAAAGATGTGGCTATGAGTCTTCACTTTCTGTTTTCTTTCCAGAAATTGGTTTAGCAAAAGAAAATGTAATGAATTTCCTTTTCTGTTTTGAACTTTTTATTAACAGTTTTTTCTCGGCAGACTGTAACATGCTGCATTATAGCTAACTGCTTTTAAACTAGTTCTGTTTCTCATTCCTCTTTGAATTTACATCATACCTGCACATAATACATTTGTTACATAACAAGCGGATACTAAATTTGAAATTAATTTCTTGGTATCCCATTTAGTCTTTGTAAAATTGTGATCTACAATCTCTAAAGCTTTAAGAGCTAAAACTGATTTATCTATTTTCCGTGTTGTTTAATAAGACTTTCCCAATCTGCTGAATGTTTCCTCTGAGTTTGGCACTGTGATAAACACATGACAGATGTTTTGCATGTTACAGATGAGGAACCAGACTGTGGAGAGGTGAATCAAGTAACTTAAGTGATGTATTTCTGAAAAATCTGTAAACTTTCCAAATAATAAAGATACTTTCATTTTATTTTTTAGTACATTTATAATTATTTTAACTATATTTCTCCACCATTATTTTTGAACATTCATCCCAGTTTATTATTTTAAAGCTAGATGCAGCAAAGTTTCCCTGTGAATATGTGTGTATGTTGTGGGGATGCAGGGTGGTGTTTGTAGGCTTTGATATTAGAGCAGTTTTTAGTTCACAGCGAGGTAGATGGAGAAGTATAAAGAGTTACTATACATCCACTGCTCCTACACATGCACAGTCTCTCCCACTGTCAATGTCTTGTATCAAGTTGGAACATTCTCTACAATTGATAAACCTATCTTGACATGTCATTATTCCCAAAGTCTATCATTTACATTAAATTTCACTCTTGGTGGTGTGTATATGTCTTTATTTTCTTTATGTTGTCCATAGTTATCTAAACATTTCATATTCCAAACTTTTAAGGACACAAGAAGCTTGGTATTGTAATTATTTTCTTTGAGATGGAGTATCACTCTGTTGCTCAGGCTGGAGTGTAGTGGCATGATCTCAGGCTGTAAGCTTTGCCTCCTGGGTTGAAGCAATTCTCCCATCTCAGCCGCTCAAGTAGCTGTGATTACAGGTGTTCACCCAGGCATCTGGCTAATTTTTGTATTTCTAGTAGAGGTGGGGTTTCTCCATGTTGGCCAGGTTTGTCTCAAACTCCTGATCTCAAGTGATCCCTTCGCCTCAGCATCCAAAAGTGCAGGGATTACAAATGTGAGCCACAATGCCTGGCCTTAGTACAGCATTTGAATGAGAATTTTAAATATGTTGTGTTTCTTCATAAGCAACCAAATTTTACTTATCGGTTTTATAAATGTATTTACTTAGATATTTATTTTTTACTAATAGTGTCTCGCTTTTACTAAACTGAAGGGCAGTGCCATAATCTCAGCTTACAGCAATAACTGCCTCCAGGGTTCAAGCAATTATACTACTGCAGCCTTTCAAGCAGCTGGGATTACAGGCACACACCACCCCATTCTGCTATTTTTTTTTTAATAGATCCTGGATTTCTTATGGTGGGCAGTGTTGTTTTGAATCCTGAGCTCATGTCATCTGCCCTCTTAGCCTGCCCAAGTGCTGTAATTACAACTGTGAGACATTTTACCTCATCTGGAATTCATTTTTCATTTATCTTTCTCTAATTTCCTAATCACTCTGTATTCTACTTATTGTGTAATTACCAGTTGTATAATTCTTATGACAGGAATTCATCCCACTCAAACAACTTAATGGTTTCTCCTAAAGGAAAATGACAATGCTAAATGTTTTCTTTGAAGGAAATCCAGTTGAAAACATGTCAGTGTTCTCAGAGTAGACATAATTGATACAAAGTGTAGTAGAAACAGATATAAATAGCTGCCCAAAATGTCTGTTTGAGGGTATTTTAAGTGCATTTTAATCATGATTGTAAAGACAGTGAAAATTTAGTTTATTTACAGTTTTAAACACTACTTTCAAAAAAATGTAATTGAAAGACATTTGATGTAAAATACTTAGAGGTTAATTACCTGATCAAGAAACATATTTTATTATTTTGACCTCAATATGTTTTTGTAATTTATCTAACAGTGTAAGTAAGAGCTTCAATTTTGCTCTGTAATCTTATTTTTTTGAAGGATGTGTATTAATCTAATATTCATAAGTATGTTATAATGTGTCATTTAAACTCTGCTATAAACATGGGTCTAAATAGGAACTTTTTATTTTCTTAAGGTATTTATTATGCAGGATTGATTGCACTAAAAAAAAAATCATCATATTTCCAGTTTCTAGAAATCACTGGTAAGATTCGTTTCTATAATCTACTTTGGTTTGTTAATTATAACTGAATAGCGTTATAAAGGCAAAAAATTTTTTCAACAGGTTTCAGGACTTGATAAAGAACACCAAAAATGTAGGATCCTATGTATTTGTAAACTATAGCAAGGTTTTTCTACGTAATTTTCCTTATAAAAGAATGAAGCTAATTTTGAGTGAGAAGATTAAGACATTTAATTTCATTTAAATTACATAGTTTTCCTTGCTCACCACATCTTAGTTTGTAAACAATAGTTCACCTGTTCTGCAGGTCATTATTCCCATATTTTCATTTTTGTAGTAACTTTATATAGTCAAATAATAAAACTTCAGACAGTATCAAGTGTCCTGCAGACACACTAAAAGATACTGTTTGTAAACATATCCGCTGTTGGCAAAATTTTTAAAAAAACAAAAACATTCAAAATCCTGCCTTTTAGCCCAGTTGTCTTTGTATACTAGGTATGCCTCTCAAATACAATTGATAGAGTATTAAATGTATTAATATATCATTAATGAATAGAATATGTGTTTGGTAAAGTGTATTATAACTTTTGTTCTTAAATGTTTATGCAGACCTGATTAATTGCCTTAATTTTGGCCTTCATACAAAACTTTTATAAAGTTTGTAACTACTGTGGGTTTCACACCATTGGTTAGACTTGATAATGGGCTTTGTAGCAAGAACATAACCTGGAAACTTGCCTTTTTATGCTTAGTTATCCCTTAGGTCTTTTAAAATAATCTGTGAATGAGTAATGGTCCTTTTGTGTTTCTACCCCCTTGGGATTTTGTCTGTTACATGCATTTCTATAATCCCCACAGAGATATTTATTCATTCATCCATTCATTCAGAACTTAATCATTTGATTATATACTTTCTACCACCCATTGTTTCTGTGTATTAATTGCCAAGCTTCATTGTAATAATGTTAAGGAAGGAAGGAAAGAAGGAAGAAAGAAATAAAATAAAAGAAACTGTGGTAGCAGTTCTCACATTTCTCACACTGTGACACCATCATTTAATTTTTATGTAGTGAGATTGATAAATATTTCTCTTTATTGCTTCCAGGTTTCATATCATGCTTGGGAAGGACTTTTTCTAGATTTACTTTTAAAAGCTAAAACCAGACAAAGAGGTTCATTCCTGGGATTCCAGCAACTTGGGAGGCCCAGGCAGGAGGATCACCTGAGGCCATGAGTTTGAGATCAGCTAGGGCAGGCAGCATAGGAAGGCCCTGTCTATACAAATAATAATAATAAATAAATTAGCTCAGCGTGATGGATGGTGGTAAATTCCTGAGCGTTTTCAACATATAGAAAAGTTGAAACAATTGTAATCAACACATACCTACAACCTAGATTTCACTATTACATTTATATAATGTACGCTTCATCATTTTTAATCTGTCTATCTATTCATCTATCTTTCTTTTTTTTTTTTTTTTTTTTTTGGATTTCAAAGTAAATTACAGACACCTACGCTTTCCCCTAGGTATGCTCTACTTTTGAACCAGAAGTCTGGCCTCTTACACACCTGACCATGCTTCTGTGTCCCAATTTGACCTGTTACTTTTTAACAGCTGAAAACCTTCAGCTTTTTGATGGTCAATTGGCAGATGCTTTTCTTCAGCATATAAAGTTTGACTTTTTAGAAATAAAACTAAATGAAGATAAGAGAGAAATAGAAAGGCAACTTCTGGCAGAAATGTTTCAGAAGGTAATCTTTATCTTGTTATATTTAATAAGTCATGTTTTTGATTGTCATCTAAAGATTTAAGCTTAGATATACTAAAAAATACCTGGAATTTTTAATAAAAATAGGGTACTTCACTGTTTTGCAAATCATTTTTTTTCCGATGAGATTTGTTTATTCTTTTTGATTCAGTCCTACAAATATCGCAAATGGTATAAAATGATAGATTAAATAAATATAACATATTTGGACAAATACTAATGTATAGCCTAGCTGTGGAGAGAGAATCTGTTACTGCACGTATAATATAATGATTGGAACTTTTACATTTGTAATCAATTCACAATTGAAGTTTTTTATGAAAGTTATAAGAGAGTATGAGAAGGAATTAGCTATGTTCTGAAATGATTTTGAGAAAGTTTGTCAAGCAGAACCTGGAAACCTTAGTCTTTGGAAGTAGAGTATCCTTGAGAGACATCAAAAGCACCAATACGTGGTATTTACAAATATTTTCCTGGGTGGCTATTTCCTGCAGCTATTTCTAGATTGATTCGAGGAATGAGATGTTACAAATGATGGAAGAGGGTCCCAGAAGAGCCGTAGGGACTGTGGCCATGATTGTAAACTAAAGAACGATGGGCCTTGAAAAGGATACAGATTTGCATCATTTGAGACTTCTGGAAATTTGAGATTTGCAGAGGTTACCAGTCAAGTTGGAATTATGGGAAACACACCCTAAAAAACTTCATCTTGTCAGGCAAATTAAGGAGATAGATGAAAGGCTTCAGGAGCAGCTTGGAGGCGCAGAGTAGCTCATGTGGGTAATGTATGAACAACTCTTTAATGCAGAGCAGACTGATTAACTGTACTGAAGTCCCCGCTGTGGTTGGGGTAAACTTGGAAGTGAGAGAGACAAAACCTCATGTTTGTAGGTGAGTTTTCTGTTCTACCTCAGGGGAGGAATTTTAAGGGTCTCTCTCTGCTGCCCATTTCAGTGACGGTGTAAAGACAGAGATGCTTGGGAAGTGGAGATTTGCAGAACATAACTCAATGTCCTTGAGAAAGGCTGACTATTTCATGAAGATTCCCTGGATCTCCTGTGTAGTGATGGTAAGCAGAGGAGAGGGCAGGTGGCTGGTAACCTAGGGGGAAAGAGAGGGTTGAGTGGTAGTCTCAGTGATCAGGAACTAGATCTGGAGAGACTGGTAGGTGGAAGAATAAAGATAGTCCGGGAGTGCAGAATCGCAGAATGAGGTTTCAGGTAGACTGGAAATCAAAGGCACTGTGCTGCCATTGGATGGAGCCATGGAAATAAGCAAGAGTAAAGATCCTTGGAGTGAAGGAGTCACCAGGCCCCCAAGGGTCATCGATGTGGCCATTTCTTTCATTTTATTTTATTTTATTATTATTATAATTTAAGTTTTAGGGTACATGTGCACAATGTGCAGGTTAGTTACATATGTATACATGTGCCATGCTGAGTGCTGCACCCATTAACTCACCATTTAGCATTAGGTATATCTCCTAATGCTATCCATCCCCCTCCCCCCACCCCACAACAGTCCCCAGAGTGTGATGTTCCCCTTCCTGTGTCCATGAGTTCTCATTGTTCAATTTACATCTCTGAGTGAGAACATGTGGTGTCTGTTTTTTTTTCTTTGCAATAGTTTACTGAGAATCATGATTTCCAATTTAATCCATGTCCCTACAAAGGACATGAACTCTTCACTTTTTATAGCTGCATAGTATTCCATGGTGTATATGTGCCACATTTTCTTAATCCAGTCTATCATTGTTGGACATTTGCGTTGGTTCCAAGTCTTTCCTATTATGAATACTGCCACAATAAACATACGTGTGCATGTGTCTTTATAGCAGCATGATTTATAAATCCAGCTGGTGAGGAGTTGCATTCCTTTGGAGGAGGAGAGGCACTCTGTTTTTTAGAGTTTCCAGTTTTTCTGCTCTGTTTTTCCCCATCTTTGTGGTTTTATCTACTTTTGGTCTTTGATGATGGTGATGTACAGATGGGATTTTTGTATGGATATCCTTTCTGTTTGTTAGTTTTCCTTCTAACAGACAGGACCCTCAGCTGCAGTCTATTGGAATTTGCTAGAGGTCCACTCCAGACCCTTTTTTCCTGGGTTTCAGCAGTGGTGTCTGCAGAAGAGCAGATATTGGTGAACCACAAATGCTGCTGCCTGATCATTCCTCTGGAAGTTTTGTCTCAGAGGAGATCCCGGCTGTGTGAGGTGTCTGTCCACCCTTACAGGGGGGTGCCTCCCAGCTAGGCTACTCGGGGGTCAGGGTCCCACTTGAGGAGGCAGTCTGCCCATTCTCAGTTCTCAAGCTGGGTGCTGGGAGAACCACTACTCTCTTCAAAGCTGTCAGAGATAGACATTTAAGTCTGCAGAGGTTACTGCTGTCTTTTTGTTTGTCTGTGCCCTCTCCCCAGAGGTGGAGCCTACAGAGGCAGGCAGGCCTCCTTGAGCTGTGGTGGGCTCCACCCATTTGGAGCTTCCCAGCTGCTTTGTTTACCTAAGCAATCCTGGGCAATGGCGGGCGCCCTTCCCCCAGCTTCCCTGCCATCTTGCAGTTTGATCTCAGACTGCTGTGCTAGCAATCAGCAAGACTCCGTGGGCATAGGACCCTCTGGGCCAGGTGTTTGATATAATCCCCTGGTGCGCTGTTTTTAAGCCTGTCAGAAAAGTGCAGTATTAGGGTGGGAGTGACCCAATTTTCCAGGTGCCATCTGTCACCCCTTTGTTTGACTAGGAAAGGGAACTCCCTGACCCCTTGGGCTTCCTGAGTGAGGCAGTGCCTCAACCTGCTTCAGCTTATGCACGGTGCACTGCACCCATTGTCCTGCGCCCACTGTCTTGCACTCCCTAGTGAGGTGAACCTGGTACCTCAGATGGAAATGCAGAATTCACAGGTCTTCTGCCTAGCTCACACTAGGAGCTGTAGACTGGAGCTCTTCCTGTTTGGCCACCTTGGCTCCCTCCACCAACTTTTTTTCCCATGTGGCCATTTGATCTCATCACCAGGAAAGTAACTTGAAGGAGATCAAGGGGATGAGGAGTGACAGGGAGATTGTGTTGGCAAGTTGGATTGAATCTACTCCTTTAAGAAATTGTATTCCTTTTGCCTGTGTGTGTCTTAGAGCACACAGGATTCACAGCAGTATTTCAAACATACATCTAAAACTGCTGCTGCCAGATGTTAAAAGTATGAAGTCTTCCCCCTAGTGCCCACTCTTGCTTGGATCTTCTCAATGAGACGTAGTTGTTTAATGCTAAGGGCACTCGCTCTAAAATTTTCCATAGCATTTCTGGAAATTGAGCTTACTTCAGTTACAAAACTGGACATTGGATGCACAGATCTTACAGATGATTAGATTATGTTTAGACTAATAACTTCATCTTCAAGATAGGTGGCTGACTAAATTTCTGTTTATTCAACTGCGAATATCTGAAGACTTTGAGGAAGATTGTCATTCTCATAAAAACCACCATGCCTGAATTTCCCAACCTGGAATATCAACCCCCTTCTTTCCCTGATAAAACCATAGGGTCATTCAAGTCCCAGCTTTGATGTCACCCCTAAGATGCCTTCCCTGACTCCCACTGAGCAACTCATTTGGGCCTTATTCCTGCCTGCAGTCTTTATTTACCTCAGTTATAAAATTATCCTCTCTCAGTGTGATTGTTTCTCCCTGATTATACTGTGAGGTCTCCAGAGATGAGGACTACATCTGTCTACATTTTTATATCCAGTTCCTAGTATGCGGTTTGATATATGATTGATAGTAAATTCTTGCTCCGTGAAGACAAAAGTGGAATGTTGGCTCATTTCATTTACAAGTTCATATGAGCTTACTAACTCTGAATCACAATGACTCATGAACATTTATATGACTCAGAAACATTTAGGCAACACCACCACTAAAATCCATGAGGATTTTATTCCTTTAGAGTTTTATTTCTGAAAGTACATTTTGTTTATTTTCCTGAAGAACTTCCCAAATTTTATTTAAGGGGGCTAGGTCTGGTGGCTCATGCTTGTAGTTTTAGGACTTTGAGAGGCTGAGATGGGGATCTCATTTCAGTTCAGAGGTTCAACACCAGTCTGGTCAGCATGGCACCATCCCATCTCTACAAAAAAATGAAGGGAACTTGGTGGTTTGCATTTGTAGTCTAACTCAGCTACTCAAAAGGCTGAGGTAGGATGAGGCCTTGAGTCTTGGAGGCAGAGGTTGCAATTATCCACAATCATAACACTGCACTCAAACCTGAGCAACAGAGAACGGAGTCTCAAAACAAAAATTACCTAAAATTACCTAAGGGACTGAGATATGTTAATTAAGTAGCATAAATTGAATGGGGATGTTAAAAATATATGAAAATTTACAGTAACAGAAATTGGGAGAGGAAATTCTTGTGCAGCTGGAATAGCTAGTTGAAGAATACATTGAATTGGATTTTTTCTTGTTTTTTGAGATATAGTTTTAATCTTTTTCCCAGGCTGGAGTGCAATGGCACTACCTTGACTCACTGAAATCTCTGCCTCCCAGGTTCAGGTGATTCTTCTGCCTCAGCCTCCCAGTTAGCTGGGATTAAAAGTGCTGACTACCTTACTCAACTAATTTTTGTAATTTTTATACAGATGTGGTTTCACCATATTGGGAAAGGCGGGGCACAAGTTTTGACCTCATATGATGAGCCTGTTTTGGCCACACAGAGAACTAGGATTACAGCAGTGAATCACCATTTGCAGCTGAGTAGGAATCACTTGAACGTGAAATTGTATGTTTTTATTATTATTATACTTTATGTTTAAGGGTACACGTGCACAATGTGCACGTTAGTTACATATGTATACATAGGCCATGCTGGTGTGTTGCACCCATTAACTCGCCATTTAGCATTAGGTATATCTCCAATGCTATCCCTACCCCCTCGCCCCAACCCACAACAGTCCCCAGAGTGTGATGTTCCCCTTCCCATGTCCATGAGTTCTCATTGTCCATTTCCCATCTATGAGTGAGAACATGTGGTGTTTGGTTTTTTGCCCTTGGGAGAGTTTACTAAGAATGATGATTTCCAATTTCATCCATGTCCCTACAAAGGACATGAACTCATCATTTTTTATGGCTGCATAGTATTCCATGGTGTATATGTGCCACATTTTCTTAATCCAGTCTATCATTGTTGGACATTTGGGTTGGTTCCAAGTCTTTGCTATTGTGAATACTGCCACAATAAACATACGTGTGCATGTGTCTTTATAGCAGCATGATTTATAGTTTTTTGGGTACATACCTAGTAATGGGATGGCTGGGTCAAATGGTATTTCTAGTTCTCGATCCCTGAGGAATCGCCACACTGACTTCCACAATGGCTGAACTAGTTTACAGTCCCACCAAGAGTGTGAAAATATTCCTATTTCTCCAAATCCTGTCTTGCACCTGTTGTTTCCTGACTTTTTAATGATTGCCATTCTAACTGGTGTGAGATGGTGTCTCATTGCGGCTTTGATTTGCATTTCACTGATGACCAGTGATGATGAGCATTTTTTCATGTGTTTTTTGGCTGCATAAATGTCTCCTTTTGAGAAGTGTCTGTTCATGTCCTTCACCCATTTTTGATGGGGTTGTTTGTTTTTTTCTTGTAAATTTGTAGGAGTTCATTGTAGATTCTGGATATTAGCCCTTTGTCAGATGAGTAGGTTGCAAAAATTTTCTCCCATTTTGTAGGTTACCTGTTCACTCTGATGGTAGTTTCTTTTGCTGTGCAAAAGCTCTTTAGTTTAATTAGATCCCATTTGTCAATTTTGGCTTTTGTTGCCATTGCTTTTGGTGTTTTAGACATGAAGTACTTGTACATGCCTATGTCCTGAATGGTAATGCCTAGGTTTTCTTCTAGGGTTTTTATGGTTTTAGGTCTAATGTTTAAGTCTTTAATCCATCTTGAATTAATTTTTGTATAAGGTGTAAGGAAGGGATCCAGTTTCAGCTTTCTCCATATGGCTAGCCAGTTTTCCCAGCACCGTTTATTAAATAAGGAATCCTTTCCCCATTGCTTGTTTTTCTCAGGTTTGTCAAAGGTCAGATAGTTGTAGATATTTGGCATTATTTCTGATGGCTCTGTTCTGTTCCATTGATCTATATCTCTGTTTTGGTACCAGTACCATGCTGTTTTGGTTACTATAGCCTTTTAGTACAGTTTGAAGTCAGATAGCATGATGCCTCCAACTTTGTTCTTTTGGCTTAGGAATGACTTGGCATTGTGGGATCTTTTTTGGTTCCATATGAAGTTTAAAGTAGTTTTTTCCAATTGTGTGAAGAAAGTCTTTGGTAGCTTGATGGGGATTGCATTGAATCTATAAATTACCTTGGGCAGTATGGCCATGTTCCCGATATTGACTCTTCCTACCCATGAGCATGAAATGTTCTCCAATTTTTTTGTGTCCTCTTTTATTTCATTGAGCAGTGGTTTATAGTTCTCCTTGAAGAGGTACTTCATGTACCTTGTAAGTTGGATTCCTAAGGATTTTATTCTCTTTGAAGCAATTGTGAATGGAAGTTCACTCATGATTTGGCTCTCTGTTTGTCTGTTATTGGTGTATAAGAATGCCTGTGATTTTTGTACATTGAATTTGTATACTGAGGCTGCTGAATTTGCTTATCAGCTTAAGGAGAATTTGGGCTGAGACAATGGGGTTTTCTAGATATACAATCATGTCATCTGCAAACATGAACAATTTGACTTCCTCTTTTCCTAATTGAATACACTTTATTTCCTTCTCCTGCCTAATTGTGCTGGCCAGAACCTCCAACACTATGTTGAATAAGAGTGGTGAGAGAGGGCATCCCTGTCTTGTGCTGGTTTTCAAAGGGAGTGCTTCCAGCTTTTGCCCATTCAGTATAATATTGGCTGTCGTTTTGTCAGAGATAGCTCTTATTATTTTGAGATAGTTCCCACCTAGACCTAATTTATTGAGAGTTTTTAGCATGAATGGTTGTTGAATATTGTCAAAGGCCTTTTCTGCATCTGTTGAGATAATCATGTGGTTTTTTTCTTTGGTTCTGTTTATATGCTGGATTACATTTATTGTTTTACATATGTTGAACAAGCCTTGCATCCCATGGATGAAGCTCGCTTGATCATGGTGGATAATCTTTTTGATGTGCTGCTGGATTTGGTTTGCTGGTATTTAATTGAGGATTTTTGCATCAATGTTCATCAAGGATGTTGGTCTAAAATTCTCTTTTTTGGTTGTGTCTCTGCCTGGCTTTGGTATCAGGATGATGCTGGCCTCATAAAATGAGTTAGGGAGGATTCCCTCTTTTTCTATTGATTGGAATAGTTTCAGAAGGAATGGTACCAGCTCCTCCTTGTACCTCTGGTAGAATTTGGCTATGAATCCATCTGGCCCTGGACTCTTTTTGGTTGGTAAGCTATTGATAACTGCCACAATTTCAGATCCTGTTATTGGTCTATTCAGAGATTCAACTTCTTCCTGGTTTAGTCTTGGGAGGGTGCATATTTTGAGGAATTTCTCCATTTCTTCCACATTTTCTAGTTTACTTATGTAGAGGGGTTTGTAGCATTGCTGATGGTAGTTTGTATTTCTGTGGGATAGGTGGTGATATCCCGTTTATTATTTTTTATTGCGTCTATTTGATTCTTCTCTCCTTTCATCTTCATTAGTCTTGCTAGTGGTCTATCAATTTTTTTGATCCTTTCAAAATACCATCTCCTGGATTCATTAATTTTTTGAAGAGTTTTGGTTATTCTATTTGCTTCAGTTCTGCTCTGATTTTAGTTATTTCTTGCCTTCTGCTAGTTTTTGAATGTGTTTGCTCTTGCTTTTCTAGTTCTTTTAATTTTGATCTTAGGGTGTCAATTTTTGATCTTTCCTGCTCTCTCTTGTGGGCATTTGGTGTTATAAATTTCCCTCTACACACTGCTTTGAATGTGCCCCAGAGATTCTAGTGCATTGTGTCTTTGCTCTTATTCGTTTCAAAGAACATCCTTATTTCTGCCTTCATTTCTTTATGTACCCAGTAGTCATTCAGGAGCAGGTGGTTCAGTTTCCATGTAGTTGAGCAGTTTTCAGTGAGTTTCTTAATCCTGAGTTCTATTTTGATTGCACTGTGGTCTGAGAGGCAGTTTGTTATAATTTCTGTTCTTTTACATTTGCTGAGGTGAACTTAACTTCCAACTATGTGGTCAATTTTGGAATAGATGTGATGCGGTGCTGAATAAAATGTACATTCTGTTGATTTGAGATGGAGAGTTCTATAGATGTCTATTAGGTCAGCTTGGAGCAGAGCTGAGTTCAATTCCTGGGTATCCTTTTTAAATTTCTGTCTCCTTCATCTGTCTAATGTTGACTGTGGGGTGTTAAATCTCCCATTATTATTGTGTGGGGGTCTAAGTATCTCTTTAGGTCACCCAGGACTTGCTTTATAAATCTGGGTGTTTCTGTATTGGGTGCATATATATTTAGAATAGTTAGCTCTTCTTGTTGAATTCATCCCTTTACCATTATGTAATGACCTACTTTGTCTTTTTTGATCTTTGTTGGTTGAAAGTCTGTTTTATCAGAGACTAGGATAGTAACCCCTGCCTTTTTTGTGTCCCATTTTCTTGGTAGATCTTCCTCCATCCTTTTATTTTGAGCCTATGTGTGTCTCTGCATGTGAGATGGGTTTCCTGAATACAGCACACTGATGTGTCTTGATTCTTTATCCAATTTGCCAGTCTGTGTCTTTTAATTGGAGTATTCAGTCCATTTACATAGAAGGTTAATATTGTTATGTGTGAATTTGATCCTGTCATTATGATGTTAGCTGGTTATTTTGCTCATTAGTTGATGCTGTTTCTTCCTAGCCTTGACATTCTTTACAATTTGGCATGTTTATGCAGTGGCTGGTACTTGTTTTTCCCTTCCATGTTTAGTGCTTCCTTCAGGAACTCTTTTAGGTCGGTCCTGGTGGTGACAAAATCTCTCAGCATTTGCTTGTCTGTAAAGTATTTTATTTCTCCTTCACTTATGAAGCTTAGTTTGGCTGGATATGAAATTCTGGGTTGAAAATTCTTTTGTTTAAGAATGTTGAATGTGGCCCCTACTCTCTTCTTGCTTGTAGAATTTCTGCTGAGAGATCCGCTGTTAGTCTGATGGGCTTCCCTTTGTGGGTAACCCGACCTTTCTCTCTGGCTGCCCTTAACATTTTTTCCTTCATTTCAACTTTGGTGAATCTGACAATTATGTGTCTTGTACTTGCTCTTCTCAAGGGATTTCTTTGTGGTGTTCTCTGTATTTCCTGAATCTGAATGTTGGCCTGCCTTGCCAGATTGGGGAAGTTCTCCTAGATAATATGCTGCAGCGTGTTTTCCAACTTGGTTCCATTCTCCCCGTCACTTTCAGGTACACCAATCAGATGCAGATTCGGTCTTTTCACATAGTCCCGTATTTCTTGGAGGTTTTGTTGATTTCTTTTTGTTCTTTTTTCTCTGAACTTCCCGTCTTGCTTCATTTCATTCATTTCATCTTCCATCACTGATACCCTTTCTTCCAGTTGATCGCATTGGCTCCTGAGTCTTCTGCATTCTTCACATAGTTCTCGAGCCTTGGCTTTCAGCTCCATCAGCTCCTTTAACCACTTCTCTGTATTCGTTATTCTAGTTATACATTCGTCTAAAGTTTTTTCAAAGTTTTCAACTTCTTTGCCTTTGGTTTGAATTTCCTCCTGTAGCTCGGAGTAGTTTGATCATCTGAAACCTTCTTCTTTCCACTCATCAAAGTCACTCTCTATCCAGCTTTTTTTCATTGCTGGTGAAGAACTGCATTCCTTTGGATGAGGAGAGGTGCTCTGCTTTTTAGAGATTCCTTTTCTTCTACTCTCATTTTTTCCCCATCTTTGTGGTATTACATACTTTTGGTCTTTGATGATGGTGATGTACAGATGGGTTTTTGGTGTGGATATTCTTTCTGTTTATTAGTTTTCCTGCTAACAAACAGTACCCTCAGCTACAGGTCTGTTAGAGTTTGCTAGAGTTCCACTTCAGACCCTGTTTGCCTGGGTATCAGTGGCGGTGTCTGCAGAACAGCGGATTTTCGTGATCTGCTAATGTTGCTGTTTGATCGTCCCTCTGGAAGTTTTGTCTCACAGGAGTACCCAGCCGTGTGAGGTGTCAGTCTGCCTCTACTGGGGGGTGCCTCCCAGTTAGGCTACTCGGGGGTCAGGGGTAAGAGACCCACTTGATGAGGCAGTCTGCCCGTTCTCAGATCTCCAGCTGTGTGCTGGGGAACCACTGCTCTCCTCAAAACGGTCAGACAGTGACATTTAAGTTTGCGGAAGTTACTGCTGTCTTTTGGTTTCTCTATGCCCTGCCCCCAGAGGTGGAGTCTACAGAGGCAGGCAGGCCTCCTTGAGCTGTGTTGGACTCCACCCAGTTCGAGCTTCTGGACTGCTTTGTTTACCTAAGCAAGCTTGGGCAATGGCGGGCACCCCTTCCGCAGCCTCACTGCTGCCTTGGTGTTTAATCTCAGACTGCTGAGCTAGCAATCAGTGAGACTCCATGGGCATAGGACCCTCCAAGCCAGGTGCTGGATATAATCTCCTGGTGCACCATTTCCCAAACCAGGCGGAAATGTGCAGTATTCATGTGGGAGTGGCCCGATTTTCCAGGTGCCCTCTGCCACCTATTTCCTTTTCCAAGAAAGGGATCTCCCTGACCCTTTGCACTTCCTGATTGAGGCAATGTCTCACCCTGCTTCAGCTGACTCAGGATGCACTGCACCAACTGTCCTGCACCCACTGTCTGGCACTCCCTAGTGAGAGGAACCTGGTACCTCAGATGGAAATGCAGAAATCACCCATCTTCTGTGTCACTGATGCTGGGATCTGTAGACTGGAGCTTTTCCTATTCGGCCATCTTGGCTCTGAAATTGTATTCTTAATTTCTGTAGTAAACAGCATATCTACTTCAATTTGTTCTACTTTTGTTAACTTTCTTGCTAAAACTTAATACATTTTTTTTTGAGAAAGTGTCTCTGTCTCTCAGGCTGGAGAGCAGTGGCATGATCTCGGCTCACTGCAAATTTCACCTTTCAAGTTCAAGCAACTTCCTGCCTCAATCCCCCTGAGTAGCTGGAATTAGAGGTGTCTGCCACCACGCCCAGGTAGCTTTTGTATTTTCAGTAGAGATGGGGTTTTACCACCTTGGCGTGTGTGACCTTCAACTCCTGACCTCGTGATCTATCTGCCTCGGCCTCCCAAAATGCTGGGGTTACAAGGATGAACCACCACAACCAGCCAAAATTAATGCTTTTATACAGATTGAAACAAGGAAGTTTGTGTTCAAAGGCTTCTTTTACTAAAAGATATAGATTTGTTAAGAGGAAAAAAAAGCAAAGCTGAAGCAGTGAGTTGAAGCTTTTGAATTATATGTATTCAAGTTT
Organism: Pongo abelii; assembly: GCF_028885655.2. Lineage (NCBI taxonomy): Eukaryota > Metazoa > Chordata > Mammalia > Primates > Hominidae > Pongo > Pongo abelii. The sequence goes on along the minus strand of NC_072009.2, from coordinate 41,326,716 downwards.
ATTTTGAATATTCAGAATGATGAGATTAAAAAGAATTTCTAAATATATGTCTAAATGTTATAATGTTTATTGATGAGTCGTATTCTTTCTTATAAAGGTGGTATCACCCAGTAATAGAAGTTACACATTAACAGAAACAAACATCAGGGCTGTGTTTTTGAAACATTAAACTTTAACATGAAATGCTATCACTAGGCTACAGTAACACCAAATAAAAAATTTGGAGATGCTGTTAATACTTGAACAGATCATATGTTTTAAAGTTAACTTCAGACCTACGTGTCTGATATTTTTCTGTGTTTATATATTGTAACTGAATTCCAAATATCCAGGCCTGTTTCTTTTACCTGCTCTGTGCTCAAAAAAAGGAAGTATTGTGGTTTGACTTGTACTGGATGAAACTATTTCTCAATGTTATTCACTTTTTCTGTGTGCTCACAAATGTTTCATCCTTCATATATTACCTGGGATTGACAGCAAGCTCACCTGTCTATAGTTTTCACAAGAAGCCTTCTTTTCCATTGGGAATAGTCTGTTAATTGACCCCCATAGATATTTTAGGGCTTTTAGCTCATTAAAGAATTCGTCCCCATTGTATTTAATGTTGTTTTCTCACTTCTATAGGTTTGATTTTTTATTTCAGCCTACTGTGTACCTTACTCTCTTTTTGACAATAATAAAAAGGTAAATTAAATGAGAGAGAGAGAGAGAAAGAGAAACATTATGGCAGGGAGCGTGTGTCACTTTTTTTACTTCCATTTTCTCTACTCCTTTTCACTTCTCTCAGAATATATATACACAATCAATGTAGTTTACCTTTCCATGGCATTCCAGATTACCAGAAGAGGGAGCTAATACCTGGAGCTTTTAACTGTTCTTAGACTAGTTAGTGTTTTGCAGTACTTCTTAGGATGGCTGGATCTCATCTTCTGTGAATCCACCTCCCTGGCTGGGGAGTTGGTGTAACGGGTGATTTCATGTCTCCCTATGAAGAGCATTACATTCTTAAATATTTGGAAGACTTGAATGACCCATCTATCTGTTGCTGTCTCTTTTGGTACTTGATCAATATTCAATCAATAGTTTTTTTGTTGGTCTGTTGTAGGGATTTTTTGTTGGTGTTGTTTGGTTTTAAGGGACAGGGTCTTGCTATGTTGTCCAGGCAGGTCACGTAGCAGTTTTAGTCTGTTGAACTAAAAACATGTCATTTGATGTTTTTCCTAAATTTGTTAACTCAGCTAATATAGTTGATTTACTTTATGTTTTTTGCTAATTTCAGAACCCAGAAACTCCAGAAAGAAAAACATAAAAGCATGACTGAGGACTTAGGAGATGGGAGCAGATTACAAAATGTCTTGAGGAAACCTGTGACTGAAACCTAAAAAACGAACCTCTAAAGTAATTGTTTGGCACATTTGAAGAAGTAATATGTTTAAATTACATTGGTAGAAATATAACAAAAGCCGAGGAAGTAGTCTATGGTCAATCTTTTATGCAAACTTTAGTGTTCAAAAAAATACACACGTTCATCAATAACCAATATATTCCTGCATTTGAGTTAGGGTAGCTATTAAAAGATAAGGTGTAGAAAAGCACATCCTCTCTTCTTCTTATTCATGGCTTCTCGAATATTTATCAAAGGCTGTGATTTGCTTTAAATTTCAGGGCATATTGTGACTTGCTCAGTTTGCATAGATAATAAGCTGTAAAGTTTGAATTATACTAACTTTTAGTTCCTTTTTCTCTACTACACTCATACTGCCACAACGATGGGGATATCTAAAAACACATAAATTATAAAATTAAAAAAATGGTTTAAGACCAGATTTAAAAAGATGAAATAAAGTAAAATAAGATCAAAATTAAAATTAAACAAAATCAACTTAAAAAAAGCTTATCATGCTGTAAAAAAAAATTACACTTACTAGTCAGATTGTTTGTCAGTGAATGTGTGTCTTCTATTCTTTCATGATTCCGGAAAGACATAATCACAAGAAAAGAGCTAAAATTAAGTATGTGGGGCAAAAATTGATAAAGGAAATCAAAATATGGACAACTGTGATTACTTTGGCTTTGTTTTACTCTCACCTTGTGTATTAGTGAGTAATACCTCAGTTCTAAGACATTATGCCAATGTTGTAAGTTTTCAGTGTGTTCAAAAGCATCTGACACATAAAATATGCTCAGTTAATATTTGCTGTTAATGTGTCCAGAGGAAATGACTCAACTTAGGTGCTCTGGGTATTTATTCGACCTGTTTTTAATTGCCTCTCTCATAATTTATCATCAATATTCCATTACACAGAACTTGGAAAGGTTTCCTGAGGTTACTCTATAAACACATTCTATTTGTAAAAAATAGAACAGTTCTTTATAGATTCTGAATTCCCAAGATATTCTCAATATATTTTCATAAATCTGTAGTTGTCGAGAAGTTGGCAGCAGCTTATTGCTTCTGGTACATATTACTTCTAACCATGAGAAGCTTTATTTTTCCATATGAAAATGAAGTATTTTATGGAATTTTTGTCAGTTTCTATATTAAAATAGCTGACATGAAGTTTCCGTAATTTTTTTAGTAATACATTTATTAGTATTTTTTACTATTTTTTAGTTTCACATTTAGTAATTTTTAGTAATACATTTATTAAAGTATGTTAATTTTATATAGTTATAGAGCTAGTGAACTATTTGGTACCATTGTGACAGCCTGCATGGCCTGCATGGTGTCTTACTGGCTTTGGGCCTTCTCATATGAGTTTGGCAAGTCTTGGAGTTTGGGGACTGTTCACAACAGGAGTGTTTCTTGATCGTTTTGGAATCAAAAGTCAACTTGTAAAAGCTGAGAAAGAAAAGTAAAAATGTGAAAATGTGCCTTTGGATATTGCTATTTCAGATACAATGCTTTTAGCACCTGGTTCCCTGGACTGGGCTTGGTCCCTGAGCCCAAAGTCCTTACGTTTGTTTGGGCTGGGCAGATAGTACAGGTGGGCTGAAAGTGACTGTCTAATTATCATTTGGGATTGAGCCTGTTGTGTGCTGTGTAAATTTAACTACCTTCCCTGTTGTTTGGTCCAGTTGAGACCAACTGGAAAGTAATGCTTTCAGTAACCTTATGAAAACACAACCCTGCTTTTTGTATGATTGTGCTTTATAACATCAAGGCATGGTTTTGTTGGACATTTTATGTTTGAAAGTCATATCCCTGGCTTTAGTACTGAGGGACTTTGAAATCATGCAATGTCGTGTTCAGTGTCCTCAGGTGTATCCGTACCATAGATAAGGTCCTGCATTGATAAGCATCTTTCTGGAAAGGCAACTGCGAGACTTGTATTTACTCATTCCGATTCTCAGAGATCAACTTGAACTAACGGATGACTACATCATTAGAACTAATTGAGTGATTGGAGAGGAAAGGAAGAATAAAGGTGATGTTTGGGTGGAGCCACAAGCCATAGTTTTCAGTTTTGATACAAGATATTAGCTTCCCTAGTTGAGTCTGTTTTATATTTTAAAAAAGCTTACACTATTTCTCTTTTCTATAGTATACTTTTTGTGTAATGTTAATTATGTAACATTAAAAAAAATATGTTGTCTTCCCGCCTTTTGAGAAACCATTATTTTTAATATTTTATATAAACAGAAAGGACAGTGATTTTTTTCTGGATATTTTATTAAACTTTGTTTCAATAAATTTTGATAAATCTGCAATTAGCAAGAAGTTGGCAGCAACTTATTGTCTCTGGTACCTATTATTTTTAAACCATGAGATACGTTACTTTGCACTTATGGAAAAATTTTAACTTCTCTGTTTCCTGTGACATAGTTTCTTACTTTGTTGCCTTCTAATATATATTTTTATTTATAATATTTTTACTTTACATATAACCTCCTGAATTCTTGTGTATATTGCCCTTGAGACTGGAAGATGAGTAATGTCTCAATCTTTAGATATTTTATATTTCAATATATTTTTAGGAAATTGCCTTTAATGAGAAGTGAAGTTTTCATGGAATTTTCAAATAGATTCTTGAGAGTATAGCAAGGGTAGTTCTTTGATGTTGTCCAGACACCCAGTGTGTGGCTTCCCCTTTAACTACTATTTTGTGCAGACTAACAATTCTTTTATAAATTAGTACCATCATCTATGTAACAAATTATGCCTTGATAATACATCTACATAGACTCAAGTTAAATAAAATGAAAATGAAATAGTAATACCTGCAATACAATGACAATATTGTCTTTTACAATATAGTAACAGACTGATCTTCTTCTTCAAGGAAATTAAAACATCTCTGGTTAGCATGTGTAGATGGTGGAATTTCACCACACACATCACAGTTATAGCTTCACATCACCTGTTAGGTAAGAGGGCTTATTTCTTACTTGCCTGTGAAAGTTTTGTCCCCTACACGGGCTATTTCATATTATAAAATAATGGTCGTTAGGTCTGACATACTGGCCATAAATATTAAATAGCTTTTGTATCCACAAGGAAAACATTATGGTGTTTAAAGGGATCTTTCTTTCAGGGAAATTTTACTTGCAAGAGGAGCTCACAGTTATTAATGCAAAAGAGAAGGAACTCAATCAATCTGTATATTTCATGTAAGAACTTGAGGAATTGTTTAGCATATTTTTTGAAGCCGATTTTAATGAATATATAAAATTTTAGTCATATATAATTTATTCAAAGTCTTTCTCTCGAGATGTTTAAACTGCCATTTCTATGGCAAAGGGGGGTTGACTAAAGTTAATTCAATAGTTCTTAATTTCAATCAACATCATATATGAAAGTGTAGACAGTGTTTTGAGTCTTAGGGTCCTCCTTGAATCCTATCTGTGGCCTAATTGCTTGTGTGCCTTTCAGCAGGTCCTTTGATTGCAGATTCCTCAGCTGTAAACTCTAGGATATTTTCCACATTATAGGGTTGTTGAAGGAATTCAGTGAGTTAACTTCTGTGCTGAGTTCATAGCAGGTAGCCAATATTATTATTTTTCTGTTTCTACATTAACTTGTTCTTTCTTTCCATCAGCAGCAGCTAAAAATTTCTGACATTATAGTGTTATGTCACATATGAAAACAAAATGTAATGCATTTATCACATGCTATTACTTGCTTACTTTTCTGTTTATTTTTGTGCTTGCTGTCTGAAGATGAAGCTGGAATTTAGGCACTTGAAACATTTTAAGTATAAAGTTTATTTTTGCAAGTTGAACTTATGTAAAAACTTTCTATGATTTCTTATTCAAATATGAGATATAGTATACTGGGAAAGAAAAGCTCTAAACAAAATGTTCCCCCCCTTTTTTTTTATTTAGACTGAGTCTCATTCTGTCATTAAGCATGGAGTGTGCTAGTGTGATATCAGCTCACTACAATCATCACCTCCCAGGTTAAAACAATTCTTGTGTCTCCATCTCCTGAGAATCTCAGATTATATCCATGCCCCACCACACCAAGCAAATTATGTATTTCTTTTTTACTTTTTTTCTTTTTTATTTTTTAAGATGGAGTCTATTCTGCTGCCCAGACTTGAGTGTAATGATGCAAACCGGGCTAATTGCAACCACTGCCTTTCTTTTCACGTGATTTTTCCTGCTTCAGCCTCCTTGGTAGCTGGGATTACAGACACCTGCTACGATGCCTGTCTAATATTTATAGTTTTAGTAGAGATGGGGTTTCACCATGTTGGCTAGGGTGGTTTCAAATTTTTTGCCTCAAGTGATCTGCCCATGATGGTCTCCCAGTGTGCTGGGATTACAGGCCTGAGCCATAGTGACCTGCTGTACTTTTAGTAGAGACCAGGTTTTTCCTTGTTGCCCAAGGTAGTCTGGAAATTCTGAGCTCAAGCTATCCTCCCATGTTGGCCTCCTAAATTGCTGGAATTACAGGTGGGCCAGCCATGCCTGGTCATTTTTACCTTACCTTTTCATATTTAAAACTAATCTATATTGCTATGATGAGTGATTGTTGATAGGTTCTTCATTGCCTATGGAAAATGGGGTGATGATCTTACTTAGAAGGACTTGCTTCATGGGAGGTGGTTCATAAAACTTCCTCTGCCCCAACTGTAGGGCAGAAGACAATTTTTGTTACTGTAGTTTGGGTGTTATTGCAGAGATTCAGACATCTGTTCTGTGACCTTAGTTAAATTGTGATGCTATGCTAAAAGGAGCCTTCCAGCTTTTACTTTTGCAGCACTATAAAGTCATCATTCAAATGTAAATTTTCCTTTTAAAATTTCAGATTGAGTTAGTGTCTGTCAAAGCACAGCCTTTGGCAAAACCAAAACAAATATATGCTGAATGAAAGTGTTCAAGAGATAAGTGATTATTTACTACTAAAGGAAGAAACACTGGGAGAGAATTAAAAAAAATGCACCTCCTAAACCATATGTCCACCTCCTACATTCAAGCAATTATCCTGCCTCTTCCTCTCAAGTAGATAAGACTACAGGAATTTACAACCACACACAGTTAATTTTTGTATGCTTAATAGGGACAGGGTTTCACCATGTTGGCCAGGCTGGTCTCAATCTTTTGACCAAAATGTTCCACTAGCCTTGGCCTCACAAATAGCTGAGATTACAGACATGAGACACTGTGCATGGCTTGCATGTATTAGTGATTCATACTAAGTCAGTGTCATAAAACTATGTTTTGTACTTGTAAAGGAGGCTTAAATTGGAAAGATTTATAAAATTCTGCTTTCTGGATTAAACTCTGCTAACTTGCCTCTAGGTGGTAACAAGTCATTTTTTGCCCTCTGCCTCCTGATTGGGTTTGGCCAGTGGGAACACCAGCCTACACATACAGTGGCCCCAGACTGGCTGCTTCATCTCAAGGCCAGTGAGGTCACAGTGCCTGTGATGACATCTTCCAAGTGCTCTGAACCATCTACCTCTCTCCAGTGCTGAGAATTTATCTCTCCCCTAAATCTCCATTCCCAAGGAGTACTAAGAGTATGGTCCTGTTACTATCCCAGGGAACTCCACCATCTTTTGTGGGTACCCTGAATAAGTCACTCTTTATTAAAAAGTTCTTAGATGACTTTGACAGTGTGGACCATCTGCCTTCTGCCTGGATCCCAAATGCTGCTTACAGATGCACAGGTTGTATTGGATCTCGAGTCTGTAATCAAAAGGTAGACCACATAGCACCTCTGTGTGTGGTAGAGGAGAGAAACAGGCTTGCGGGTTAATATGAGTGTTTGAAAGAGTTCACTGTACCATTGTGCATTCAACAAGCCATGAATGAATTGCTGTTTTTCCTCCAGCAAATCAGTTGTCATGTTTTAAAAATGGTTCAGCAGTTCCAACAAATATAGATGGGCCATGCTAACTCGTTGTTTTAATTTTCAGTCACTAAAGATATATGAGTTTGAGTATCTTTTTGTTTGCTTGCTATCTTTGTATTTTCATTGGTGAGCTCAGCTTTCTATACATTATTAATTGGGTAGTATGTTTCATTGTTGAGCTTCAAGATTTGTGTATATTCAGTGCAAGTTTTTGCCCAGATATGTATTTTGCAGATGGTTATTTTCAGTCTGTTGCTTATCTTTCTATTTCCTGAAAAAAATTTTACTCAGAGTATAAACTTTTAATATGAGAAAGCTTTAGTTATTATTAATATTATTTTTTTACCGTTACTGATAGGCTTTGTTGTCATTTGTTAAAACTTATGACCAAATACAAGATCACATAAATTTGTTTCTTGCTTTCTTCTAGAATTTGCATAGTTTTGCATTTCCAGTTAATGGCTCCTTCCCCATTAAAAAAAAAAAAAAAAATGAGGGAGTATTGCTGGGAAGATTGCTCAATAAAAACAGCTCCAGACTGCAGCTCCCAGATAGATTGATGAAGAAGGTGAGTGATTCCTGCATTTCCAACTGAGGCACACTGTTTATCTCACTGGGAATGTTTAGACAGTGGATGCAGAACATGGAGTGTGAGATGAAGCAGAGTGGGGCATCACCTCACCTGGAAAGCCTGAGAAACCAAAGGCCATGTTCCAGATACGTGCTTCTCCTGTGGTCTTCACAACCTGCAGACCAGGATATTCCCTTTGGTGCCTACATCATGAATGCCGTGCGTTTCAAGTACAAAAATGGGCAGCTGTTAGAGCAAACGCTAAACTAGCTGGAGGAATTTTTTTGGTTTTTTGTTTGTTTTCATATACTAGTGGTGCCTGGAATGTTAAGGAGACAGAACCGTTTGCTCTCCTGAAGAGAGGTGATGAGGCCAAGGAGCTAAGTGGTCTGCCTTGGGGAGTGATACTCCCCACAGAGGGAAGGAATCGAAGGTTCAATGGCTTGAAATTCTCACTGCCAGCACAGCAGCAGTCTGAGATTGACATAAAATACTCAAGCTTGTGTCGGGAGAGGGTCATCCGCCATTGCTGAGTCTTGAGTAGGCCATTTTATTTTGTAGTGTAAATAAAGCCACAGGGAAGTTTGAATTTGTTGGCGCCAACTGCAGCTCAGCAAGGCTGACATGGCTGGGCTGCCAGATTTCTCCCCTCTGTGCAAGACATTTCCGAAAAAATGACAGAATCTCCAGTCAGGGGCTTATAAATAAAACCCCCATCAACCTGGGGCAGCGCATCTGGGGGAAGAGGCAGCCATGGATGCAGTTTCAGCAGACATCAACATAACTGCATGATGGCTCTGAAGAGATCAGCAGATCTCCCATCCACAGCATTTGAGCTCTGCTAATGTTCAGACTGCCTTCTCGAGTGGATCCCTGGCATCTCTGTATCCTTATGGGAGACACCTCATACAAGAGAGCACAGGTTGGAATCTGAAGTTGCCCCTTGGGGATGAAGCTTCCAAAGAAAAGAACAGGTAGCAATGGATGAGACAGAAAATTCACAAGGATTTGCAGGACTTGAAATCAGCTGTGGACATCTACAGAACTAATGGACATCTACAGAACTATCCACCCCCAATCTACAGGACATCTACAGAACTATCCACCCCCAATCAACAGAATATACATTCTTCTTTGTGTCACATAACATTTATTCAAAAATTGACCACATAATTGGAAGTAAAACACTCCTCAACAAATGCCAGAGAATGCAAATTATAACAAAGAGCTTCCCAGACCACAGTGCAATCAAATTAGAACCCAGATTAAGAAACTCACTCAAAACCACACAACTACATAGAAGCTGAACAGCCTGTTCCTAAATCACTGATGAGTAAATAATGAAATAAGGCAGAAATAAAGATGTTCTTTCATACCAATGATAATGAAGACAGAACGTGTCACCATCTCTGAGACACATTTAAAGCAGTGTGTAGGGAAAAATTGATACCACTAAATGCCCACAAAAGAAAGCAGGAAAGATCTAAAATAGACACACTAACATCAAAATGAAAAGAACTAGTGAAGCAACAGCAAACCGATTCAAAAGCTAGTAGAAGACAAGAAATAACTAACATCAGAGCAGAATTAAAGGAGGCAGAGACACCAAAAAAACTTTCAAAAATCAATAAATCCACGAGTTGGTTTTTTGATAATATCAAGAATATAGGTAGACCACTAGCCAAAATAAAAAGAAAAGAGAAAAATAAAATAGATGCAATAAAAAGTCATATAGGTAATATCACCACTGATCCCACAGAAATGCAAACTGCCATCAGCTAATACTATAAATAGCTCTATGCAAATAAACGAGAAAATCTAAAAGAAATGGATAAATTCCTTGACATGTACACCCTCCCAAGTCTACACCGGGAATACGCTAAATTCATGAGTAGACCATTAACAAGTTCTGAAATTGAGGCAGTAACTGATAGACTACCAACAAAGAAAATCCAGGACCAGACAGATTAATAGCTGAATTCTACCAGAGATCCAAAGAGGAACTGGTACCATTCCTTCTGATATTATTACAAGCAATAAAAAAAGAAATCGTCCTTAAATAATTTTATGAGACCAGCATCATTCTGATGCTAAAATCTGGCAGAGACACACCAAAAAAGAAAATTTCAGGCCAATATCCCTCATGAACATAGCTGTGAAAATCCTCAATAAAATACTGGCACACTGAATCCAGCAGCACATCATAAAGCTTACCCACCACGATTATGTCAGCTTTATCCCTGGGATACAAGGATAGTTGAACATACGCGTATCAATAAATGTAACAGATCACATAAACAGAACAAATGACAAAAACCACATAATTATCTTCATAGATGCTGAAAAGCTTTTCATCAAATTCAACACCCATTTATGTAAAGTCTCTCAATAAACTAGGTAAGGGTGGAACATATCTCAAGATAATAAGACCTACTTATGGCAAACCCACCGCCAATATCACACTGAATTGGCAAAAATTGGAAGCATTCCCTTTGAAAACCTGTACAACACAAAGATACACTCACTCTTCACTCTTATTCAAAATTGTATTGAAACTTCTGGCCATGGCAATCAGGCAAGAAGAAGAAATAAAGGGTAGTCAAATCGGAAGAGAGGAAGTCAAATTGTCTCTCTTTGCAGAGGTCATTATTGTATACTTAGAAAACTCACCATCTCAGCACAAAATCACCTTAAGCTGGCAAGAAACTTCAGATAAGCCTCAAGATTCAAAATCAATGTGCAAAAATCACAAGAATTCCTACACATAATAACGGAGAATCAGAAAGTGAAATTATGAGTAAACTCCCATTCACAGTTGCTACTAAGTGAATAAAATACCTAGGAATAAAACTTACAGGGGGTGTGAAGAACCCATTCAAAGACAACATCAAACCAATGCTCAAGGAAATAATAGAGGACATAAAGAAATGAAAAAACCTTCCATGCTCTTGGATTGGAAGAATCAATATTGTAAAAATGTCCATGCTGCCAAAAGTAATTTATAGATTCAATGCTATCCCCATCAAGCTACCAATCCCTTTCTTCACAGAATTGGGAAAAAAAGACCTTAAAATTCATATGGAACCAAAAAAGAGCCTGCACAGCCAAGACAATCTTAAGCAAAAAGAACAAAGCTGGAGGCATCACACTGCCTGACTTCAAACTACATTACAAGACTGTAGTAACCAAAAAAGCATGGTACTTGTACCAAAACAGATATATAGACCAGTGGAACAGCACAGTATCCTCAGCAGTAATACCACACATCTACTACCATCTGATCTTTGACAAACCTGAAACAAGCAAGCAATGGGGAAAATGTTTTCCCTTTAATGAATGGTGTTGACAAAACTGGCTAGCTATATTCAGAAAACTGAAACTGGACCACTTCCTTACACCTTATGCAAAAATCAACTCAAGATGGAATAAAGCCCTAAACGTAAGAATTAAAACACTAAATTACCTAGAAGAAAACCTAGGCAATACCATTCAGGACATAGGCATGTGCAAAGTCTTCATGTTAAAACACCAAGAGCAATGGCAATAAAACCAAAATTGATAAATGGGATCTAATTAAACTAAAGAGCTTCTGCACAGCAAAATAAACTATCATCAGTGTCAACAGACAACCTATGGAATGGGTGAAAAATCTTGCAATCTCTCTATCTGAGACAAGGTTAATATCAGGAATCTACAGGGAACTTAAACAAGTTTACAGGAAGTAAACAAACAACCTCATCAAACAGTGGGCAAAGGATATGAACAGATGCTCCTCAAAAGAAGACTTTGATGCAGCCAGCAAACATATGAAAAAATGCTCATTATGTTATCACTTGTTATTAGAGAAATACAAATCCAAACCACAGTGAGACACCCTCTCAAACCAGTTAGAATGGCGATCATTAAAATATCAGAAAACTGCAGATGCTGAAGAGGATATGGAGAAATAGGAATGCTTTTACAGTGTTGGTGGCATTGTTAATAATTTAACTCTTGTGGAAGACAAGGATCTAGAATGAGAAATACCATTTCACCTAGCAATCCTTTTATTGCACATATAACCAAAGGACTATAAATCATTCTACTATAAAGATACATGCACACATATATTTCTTGCAGCACTATTCACAGTAGCAAACACTCGGAACCAACCCAAATGTGCATCAATAATAGACTGGATAAAGAAAAGGTGGCACATATACACCATGGGATAGTATGCAGACATAAAAGTGAATGAGTTCATGTCTTTTGCAGGGACATGAAAGAAGCTGGAAAACATCTTTCTCAGCAGACTCTCAGAAAAATGGAAAACCAAACACCACATGTTCTCATTTTTAAGTGGGAGTTGAACAATGAGAACACATGGACACAGGGAGAAAAATATCACATGGTGGCAGGTGGTGGGATAGTGTAGAGAAATCATTAGGAGAAATACCTAATATAGGTGATGGGTTGATGGGTGCAGCAAACCACCATGGCGTGGTAGTCTGCAATTCTCTAATGACCAGTGATGGTGAGCATTTTTCATATGTTGGCTGCACAAATGTCTTCTTTAGAGAAGTGTGAACAGACACTTTACAAAGGACATACAGGCGGCCAATAAACTTATTTTAAAATGCTCACTATTATTGATTATTAAAGAAATGCAACATGTAAAAATGAGTCTGCCTTTACAGACCCTGGCATTGCAGGTATTTTCAGCACATGCCGCTTAAGGGGAAGAGCTGCGTACTTCTCAGGGCTTCTTGTGGAAAATTCAACATAAAAATATCCCATTGCGGGGGAGAAGCCAAGATGGCCGAATAGGAAACGCTCCGGTCTACAGCTCCCAGTGTGAGCGACGCAGAAAACGAGTGATTTTTGCATTTCCATCTGAGGTACCGTGTTCATCTCACTAGGGAGTGCCAGACAGTGGGTGCAGGTCAGTGGTTGAGCACACCGTGTGCCAGCCGAAGCAGGGGCGAGGCATTGCCTCACTCGGGAAGTGCAAGGGTTCAGGGAGTTCCCTTTCCAGGGGTGACAGATGGCAACTGGAAATTTGGGCCACTCCCACCCAAACACTGTGCTTTTCCAACGGGCTTAGGAAATGGTGCACCAGGAGATTATAGCCCGCACCTGGCTCAGAGGGTCCTATGCCCAAGGAGTCTCACTGATTGCTAGCACAGCAGTCTGAGATCAAACAGCAAGTCGGCAGCGAGGCTGGGGGAGGGGCGCCCGCCATTGCCCAGGCTTGCTTAGGTAAACAAAGCAGCCTGGAAGCTTGAATTGGGTGGAGCCCACCACAGCTCAAGGAGGCCTGCCCGCCTCTATAGGCTCCATCTCTGGGGGCAGGGCACAGACAAACAAAAAGACAGCAGCCACCTCTGTGGACTTAAATGTCCCTGTGTGACAGCTTTGAGGAGAGCAGTGGTTTTTCCCAGCACTCAGCTGGAGATCTGAGAATGAGCAGAATGCCTCCTCAAGTGGGTCCCTGACCCCTGAACCCCAAGCAGCCTAACTGGGAGACACCCCCCAGCAGGGGCAGACTGACACCTCACACGGCCATCCAGGTACGCCAACAGACCTGCAGCTGAGGGTCCTGTCTGTTAGAAGGAAAACTAACAGAAAGCACATCCACAACAAAAACCCGTCTGTACATCACCATCATCAAAGGTCAAAAGTAGAAAAAACCACAAAGATAGGGAAAAAACAGAGCAGAAAAACTGGAAACTCTAAAAAGTAGAGTGCCTCTCCCCCTCCAAAGGAATGCAGTTCCTCAAAAGCAACGGAACAAAGCTGGACGGAGAATGACTTTGACGAGCTGAGAGAAGAAGGCTCCAGACGATCAAATTACTCTGAGCTACGGGAGGATATTCAAACCAAAGGCAAAGAACTTGAAAACTCTGAAGAAAATTTAGAAGAATGTATAACTAGAATAACGAATACAAAGAAGAGGTTAAAGGAGCTGATGGAGCTGAAAACCAAGGCTTCAGAACTAAATGAAGAATGCAGAAGCCTCAGGAGCCGAAGCGATCAAATGGAAGAAAGGGTATCAGCCCTGGAAGATGAAATGAATGAAATGAAGTGAGAAGGAAAGTTTAGAGAAAAAAGAATAAAAAGGAATGAGCAAAGCACCCAAGAAATGTGGGACTATGTGAAAAGACCAAATCTCCGCCTGATTGGTGTAACTGAAAGTGACGGGGAGAATGGAACCAAGTTGGAAATCACTCTGCAGGATATTATCCAGAACAACTTCCCCTATCTAGCAAAGCAGGCCAACATTCAGATATAGGAAATACAGAGAATGCCACAAAGATACGCCTCAAGAAGAGCATCTCCAAGACACATAATTGTCAGATTCACCAAAGTTGAAATGAAGGAAAAAAAGTTAAGGGCACCTAGAGAGAAAGGTAGGGTTACCCTCAAAGGGAAGCCCTTCAGACTAACAGGGGATCTGTTGGCAGAAACCCTACAAGCCAGAAGAGAGTGGGGGCCAATATTCAACATTCTTAAAGAAAAGAATTTTCAGCCCAGAATTTCATATCTAGGCAAACTAAACTTCATGAGTGAAGGAGAAATAAAATACTTTACAGACAAGCAAATGCTGAGAGATTTTGTCACCACCAGGCCTGCCCTAAAAGAGCTCCTGAAGGAAGCACTAAGCATGGAAAGGTACAACCGGTACCAGCCGCTGTAAAATCATGCCAAAATTTAAAGACCATTGAGACTAGGAAGAGACCGCATCAACCAATGAGCAAAATAACCAGCTAGCATCATAATGACAGGATCAAATTCACACATAACAATATTAGCTTTAAATGTAAATGGACTAAATGCTCCAATTAAAAGACACAGACTGGCAAATTGGATATAGAGTCAACACCCATCAGTGTGCTGTATTCAGGAAACCCATCTCACGAGCAGAGACACACATAGGCTCAAAATAAAAGAATGGAGGAAGATCTACTAAGCAAATGGAAAACAAAAAAAGGCAGGGGTTGCAATCCTAGTCTCTGATAAAACAGACTTTAAACCAAAAAAGATCAAAACAGACAAAGAAGGCCACTACATAGTGGTAAAGGGATTAATTCAGCAAGAAGAGCTAACTACCCTAAATATATATGCACCCAATACAGGCGCACCCAGATTCATAAAGCAAGTCCTGAGTGACTTACAAAGAGACTTAGACTCCCACACATTAATAATGGGAGATTTTAACACCCACTGTCAACATTAGACAGAACAAGGAGACAGAAAGTCAAAAAAGATACCCAGGAATTGAACTCAGCTCTGCACCAAGCAGACCTAATAGACATCTACGGAACACTCTACCCCAAATCAAGCTAGAACTCAGGATTAAGAATCTCACTCAAAACCGCTCAACTACATGGAAACTGAACAACCTGTTCCTGAATGACTACTGGGTACATAACGAAATGAAGGCAGAAATAAAGATGTTCTTTGAAACTAATGAGAACCAAGACACAACATACCAGAATCTCTGGGATGCATTCAAAGCAGTGTGTAGAGGGAAATTGAGAGCATTAGATGCCTATAAGAGGAAGCAGGAAAGATCCAAAATTAACACCCTAACATCACCCTTAAAAGAACTAGAAAAGCAAGAGCAAACACATTCAAAAGCTAGCAGAAGGCAAGAAATAACTAAAATCAGAGCAGAACTGAAGGAAATAGAAACACATAAAACCCTTCAAAAAATTAATGAATTCAGGAGCTGGTTTTTTGAAAGGAACAACAAAATTGATAGACCGCTAGCAAGATTAATAAAGAAAAAAGAGAGAAAAATCAAATAGATGCAGTAAAAATTGATAAAGGGGATATCACCACCGATCCCACAGAAATATAAACTACCATCAGGAATACTACAAACACCTCTATGCAAATAAACTAGAAAATCAAGGAGAAATGGATAAATTCCTCAACACATACACCCTCCCAAGACTAAACCAGGAAGAAGTTGAATCTCTGAATAGACCAATAACAGGAGCTGAAATCGTGGCAATAATCAATAGCATACCAACAAAAATAAAGTCCAGGACCAGATGGGTTCACAGCCGATTTCTACCAGAGGTACACGGAGGAACTGGTACCATTCCTTCTGAAACTATTCCGATCAATAGAAAAAGAGGGAATCCTCCCTAACTCATTTTATGAGGCAAGCATCATTCTGATACCAAAGCTGGGCAGAGACACAGCAAAAAAAGAGAATTTTAGACCAATATCCTTGATGAATATTGATGCAAAAATCCTCAATAAAATACTGGCAAAGAGAATCCAGCAGCACATCAAAAAGTTTATCCGCCATGATCAAGTGGGCTTCATCCCTGGGATGCAAGGCTGATTCAATATATGCAAATCAATAAATGTAATCCAGCATATAAAAAGAACCAAAGACAAAAACCACATGATTATCTCAATAGATGCAGAAAAGGCCTTTGACAAAATTCAACAACTCTTCATGCTAAAAACTCTCAATAAATTAGGTATTGATGGAACGTATCTCAAAATAATAATAGCCATCTATGACAAACCCAAAGGCAATATCATACTGAATGGGCAAAAACTGGAAGCATTCCCTTTGAAAACTGGCACAAGACAGGGATGCCCTCTCTCACCACTCCTATTCAATATGGTGTTGGAAATTCTGGCCAGCTCAATTAGACAGGAGAGGGAAATAAATGGTATTCAATTAGGAAAAGAGGAAGTTAAATTGTCCCTGTTTTCAGACGACATGATTGTATATCTAGAAAATGCCATTGTCTCAGTCCAAAATCTCCTTAAGCAAATAAGCAAATTCAGAAAAGTCTCAGGATACAAAATCAATGTACAAAATGACAAGCATTCTTACACACAATAACAGACAAACAGAGAGCCAATTCATGAGTGAACTCCCATTCACAATTCCTTCAAAGAGAATAAAATACCTAGGAATCCAACTTACAAGGGATGTGAAGGACCTCTTCAAGGAGAAATACAAACCACTGCTCAATGAAATAAAAGAGGATACAAACAAATGGAAGAGCATACCTTTCTCATGGGTAGGAAGAATCAATATCGTGAAAATGGCCATACTGCCCAAGGTAATTTACAGATTCAATGCCATCCCCATCAAGCTATCAATGTGTTTCTTCACAGAACTGGAAAAAAGTACTTCAAGTTTCATATGGAACCAAACAAGAGCTTCCATCACCAAGTCAATTCTAATCCAAAAGAACAAAGCTGGAGGCATCACACTACCTGACTTCAAACTATACTTCAAGGCTACAGCAACCAAAACAGCATGGTACTGGTATGAAAACAGAGATATAGATCAATGGAACAGAGCCGTCAGAAATAACGCCACATATCTACAACGATCTGATCTTTGACAAACCTGAGAAAAACAAGAAATGGAGAAAGGATTCCCTATTTAATAAATGGTGCTGGGAAAATTGGCTAGCCATATGGAGAAAGCTGAAACTGGATCCCTTCTATACACCTTATACAAAAATCAATTCAAGATGGATTAAAGACTTAAACGTTAGACCTAAAACCATAAAAACCCTAGAAGAAAACCTAGGCATTACCATTTAGGACATAGGCATGGGCAAGGACCTCATGTTTAAAACAGCAAAAGCAATGGCAACAAAAGCCAAAATTGACAAATGGGATCTAATTAAACTAAAGAGCTTCTGCACAGCAAAAGAAACTACCATCAGAGTGAACAGGCAACCTACAAAATGGGAGAAAATTTTTGCAGCCTACTCATCTGACAAAGGGCTAATATCCAGAATTTACAATGAACTCAAACAAATTTACAAGAAAAAACAAACAACCCCATCAAAAAGTGGGTGAAGGATGTGAACTGACACTTCTCAAAAGAAGATATTTATGCAGCCAAAAAACACATGAAAAAATGCTCACCATCACAGGCCATCAGAGAAATGCAAATCAAAACCACAATGAGATACCATCCCACCCCAGTTAGAATGGCATTCATTAAAAAGTCAGGAAAAAACAGGTGCTGGAGAGGAGGTGGAGAAATAGGAACACTTTTACACTGTTGGTGGGACTGTAAACTAGTTCAACCCTTGTGGAAGTCAGTGTGGCGATTCCTCAGGGATCTAGAACAAGAAATTCCATTTGACCTAGCCATCCCATTACTGGGTATATACCCAAAGGACTATAAATCATGCTGCTATAAAGACACATGCACACATTTGTTTATTGCGGCATTATTCACAATAGCAAAGACTTGGAACTAACCCAAATGTCCAACAATGATAGACTGGATTAAGAAAATGTGGCACATATGCACCATGGAATACAATGCAGCCATAAAAAATGATGAGTTCATGTCCTTCGTAGGGACATGGATGAAATTGGAAATCATCATTCTCAGTAAACTATCGCAAGAACAAAAAACCAAACACTGCATATTCTCACTCATAGATGGGAATTGAACAATGAGAACACATGGACACAGGAAGGGGAACATCACACTTCGGGGACTGTTGTGGGGTGGGGGGAGGGGCGAGGGATAGCACTGTTTGACATACCTAATGCTAGATGACGAGTTAGCGGGTGCTGCGCACCAGCATGTCGCATGTATACATATGTAAGTAACCTGCACATTGTGCACATGTACCATAAAACCTAAAGTATAATAATAATTATAAAAAAAAATCCCATGGCTTTAGTGCACCCCAACATCCTTCCCCACACACAAGGTGTGGTGGCCACAATGCCAGGTCCACACCGTGGTCTCGTGCCACAAATGTATCATTCATCATATAATGTCTGTAATAAAAATATAACATCTGTAAACAAATATATCAACCATAATACAGATGTGTCATTCGTAATACTAATATAACACCTGAAATACTGATCTAACACCCATATTACCACTGTACACTCGTAACAGCAATAAAACACTCATAATACCAGTATACCATCTGAAACACAAATACAACAACCATAATACTGATCTAAGACCCATAATACAAGTGTCACTCTCATAATGCCAATATACAACCCACAATACAAAAGAAACATCTATCACACTTATGTAACATGTCTAATGCTGTCCTGACACCTGTAATACAATTGTAACAGTCATAATACCAATATACCACTCATAATACCAATATATCATCCTGCAATACAAATATAGCAATTGTAATACTGACGTAACACCTTTAATACTGGTGTAACACCGGTAATACTAACACTCATAATGCTAACAGAACATTTGTAATACAAATGAAACAACCATAATACTGATGCAACATCCATAATTACTGATGTAACACCCATCATAAAGATGTAACACTTGCAATACTGACATAACATTCCTACTCTTACTGGGGCACTTCATTTCAGAGCTTCCACTGAGCTGGATTTGGGGGGGGATTGGCCTCTATAATGGTGTTTGATGTTGTTGTTTCTGCTTTAGTGACAAGGTATTGACATGGTTGTTTTTATTTAAAAGTAGTTTATTTCTCAATAATTTCATACTTCTAGGAAACTTCTAATAGCTATTAGTATAGATTAATTCTCTCTCCCAGAATCTCCAGTGGTTTCTGCTGTGCCAGATTTGAAGCTTTATGCAAAATATCCCAGTGGGTTTTACTAAAGGTGGAGCCATTCTCCAAGGGTACCACCACATAACTACCACATCAGGAAATACAGGGTTGGTACTGGTAATGGTAATGGCAAAATATTCACTTATAAACACAAGTTTCATCCTGTCACACTCCTGATTTAATTTTGTCAATGGTATCCCACTGATCATAGAACAAGAACCATAGAACTCACCATGGCTGTGGACCCCAACTTCTCCTACCTGTTTCCCATGCCCACTCAGTCCGCTCAACTGCCTGCAGTCTCATCTAATTTTAATTGTGGGAACACAGTCTCTTGGGTGTCTCAGGAATTTTATGTTCAATCTCTCAATCTATTCACCCAGTGCCCACACTTATCTAATTTTCCAAGGTTTTGTCCAGCTAATAAAGTCAGAGCTTGTGCTATTTAACTGTAGAAAAGCTAATAATGTGCTGTTTCTAAAGATAAAAAGAAATTTATTCTTTGTTAGATAATTCAGATCACTCTCAGTTTATAAATCAAGGAAATAATAGTTAATGCAATGAAAGATCATGTTTGGGATAATTAGTAAAGAAAAAACCTCAGTGCTGAAGACAAATGACACTATTAATTACTGAAATCACATAAGAATTTATTGGACAGGCTATTACTTTGCTATCTCTCCTGTGTGTTATTACTTCCAAATTATGTTAGGTTTAAATACTTACATGTAATGTACTCTATCAATACATTTAAGTGACAAAAAAGTCCTAGAACACGACAAGACAATTCATATAAATATTTGTAAACCTCCTTAACTGTACAGTGTATATTAAATAAAGTAAGCTTAGATGTTTAAGCAGATGAATTACTAACATTTGAATATTGAAATGCTGTGAGGGTATGTAATTATGTCACAGCTCTGATATGGGACTCGGGATGTTTGTGTATCCAAGTACCTCATTAACTTAATGACTTCCCTTATTACTTCCTGCTGGATGATAAATTTTGGGCCCATGGAGGCTGAGGGACAAACTGTCAACTCTATTGGAAACTCTAGTACAGCAAGAAAGTTTTCATTTCAGAATATTATTTCCTGCCAGATATTTATTTTCTCATCCAAGCAAACTTGCTCCACAGAAGTGTTGTTACCTTAGCTGCTCCTCAGATCGAGCTGGAAATCAAGTGACTATGAGAAAAGCTCATTTATGAAAGACCTGAGGAAGTAAAACTTATATACTTTACTGGTCATCTTTTTATGTGCTTGTATTCCATATGCATGTCTTTCTGGTGAAGTGTGTATTCAACTACTTCTCCAATATGCAACTGGATTGTTTGTCTTTTTTTTTGTTACTGAGGTATGCAAATTCTTCATACATTGTCGATAACAGACTGTTGTTACATACATAACATGCAAACCTTCCTTTCTGCACCATGTTTTTCACTTTCTTGATAGTGTCTTTTGATGCACAAAAAGGTTTAATTTTGAGAAAATTCTTTCTTAAGATGCCTGTGCTTTTAGTATCAGATCTAAGAAACCATGGCTAAATCCAACATTATGAAGATTTATCCCTATATTTTTTTTAAAGTTTATGTTTTTATCTCTAATATGTAGGCGTTGAAACATTTTGACTTAATTTTATTTTCTGTTGTGAGGAAAGAGTACAATTTCTTTGTCTGAATGTGGTATTCAGTTGTATAACAGCATTTGTTGAATTTACTGATCTTGGCTACATGTCAAAAATCAATTGACTATAGAGGTATGGTTGGATCTAACATTCAGTTCAATTGAGAGAGTCTGTGGGTGTCCTTATGCCAGTATTATGCCATTTTGATTACTGCTCCTTAGCAGTAATATTTGAAATTGAGAAATATGAGCCTCCAAATTGGTTTTTCTTTTCAAGAATATTTTGGCTATTCAGGATCCCCTGAAATGTGTATGAATGTTAGAATTGGCTTGCCCATTTCTGCCAAAAAGACTTTGGTATTTTCATAGAAATCACAATGATTTGCAGACTGCTTTGTGCAGTAGTGTCACATAAAAAATCATCTTCTAATCCAAAAGCATTGAGTGTCTTTACATTTATGTAGGGTTTCTGGAATTTATTTCAGTAGTATTTTGTCATTTTTCATGTCTAATTCTTGCACCTTGATAAAATATAGTCTTGAAAACATTATGATCGTTGGCATTTTGTCAGTACTCTTTGAGACAGGGCCTTATTCTTTGGTCCCGGTGGGAATGTGCTTGTGCAATCATAGCTCACTGCAGCTACAAACACTTGGGCTTCAGCAATCCTCACACGTTGGCCTCCCAAAGTACTGGAATTACAGGTGTAAGCCACAACATTCAGCCTGTTTCTTTTTTTTTTTTTTTAATTTCTGTTTTGGAAGTTGAAAAGGATAATTTGCTTTATAATCAATGAAAATATACTACTTTCAAATGGCCAGAAGACATAAGGCACAAGAACTCTATGTTGTATCATTGACTTATCGACCATCTGGGTAAACTTCAATTACTTCTTAAAAATTTGTAATTGTTAACCTTCCAAAATTGTCTTTCAATAAACTTGAATTGTAGGAATAAAAAAATGAGAAGACAAGACATATTTAAACAGTACTGAAGTTTATCAAAGGACTTAAGAAATTTCAACTCATACCTCTCTTTCTTTCTTTCTTTCTTTCTTTCTTTCTCGGTCTTTCAGACAGTGTCTCACATTTTGTCTAGGGTGGACCGCAATGGTGCCATCATGGCTCATTGCAGCCTGCAGCCTCTCACTCCTGGGCTCCTTTGAATCCATGTGTCTGAGCTTCAGTTGCAATACCTGGCTAATTCTTTTTCTTTTCCTTTCTTTTTTTTTTTTTTTTTCTGGAGACAACGGTTTGCCATGTTGCCTGGGCTCTTCTGAAACCTCTGGGTGCAAGTGATGTGCCTGTTTTGACTTCTCAAAGTGCTGAGATTACAGGCATCAATAAAACATTTTCTTGTGTTAGGGTCAGTAAAAGTAAATCAATGTTTTGGCTGAGTTATGAGCATACCTATAATGCAATTATTTGAATAACCCCAACATTGCAATGGGCAGCTACAAAATCAAGAATTTTATTAACAAATGACTAAATACATAAAAACACTTAGCCCAATTGTTCAATTGAGGAACATGTTTATTATTTCTAGTTTCCAGCATTTTTTAGATCATCATTGTTCATTTTAAAAGTCATATCTATAGTATAAAAAAAACCTATGAATTGCCATATTTGTTTATTTCTCAGTTGTGAAAATGTCCTTAATTTGTTGACATTGCAAACAAATTTCAACTCTGTTATGAAAAAAACTGAAGAAAATCTTCTTAACAATTAACTTTATAGTTACATTGCATACGGGGAATGTGCTGTCTGTGAAAAAATACAAACTCAACTACAGGTCTTAAACACTGAAGAGAGTTACTAGGTGATTATAATTGATTTTATTTTATCAATATATTGTATTGATATATAATCAATTGCATTTACATACAATCTAGAAACTTTAAAGCCATCAGAAGTTCTAGTACAGTTTTATGTGAAATCAGAATTTAAAAATCCCTGTGGAGCTGCGGGTGTAGTAAAATGTGTAGGTAAATTACAAGCATGCTCTTGACAGTACTTATGAAGGGATGTCTCTCCACTTGACCTCAAAGGTTTTCTTCTTGTCAAAATGGCCTGGGCCACTCAACCACTGTTTCAATATTGCTGATGTTTGTGCATGATCATTTACACAAAATTTATGACTCTAAAGGCATTTATTTGACATCATGGCATTAGGGTTTTCAAAACCACTAGAGGTTTTCTGTTCTTCATCCATTATGTTTTAAAGTAATTTGACTTTGATTTCTCAGGAACTTCAACAGTTTCTGGTTAGCCCCACAGTGATTCCGGCCAGGTCCTGATATAGTAGCACAGTCTCAACTCCAAGGCTGTCCCAGACCCCAGCTGCCTGCTATCTATGTCTTTCAGGTCAGTGGGAAATATTCCAGCTTCTTGTTTTTTTGAGAAATAAAGTTATAATCTTAATTTTATTTTATAGGGTTTATTTCTAGTGAATAGAAATAGATTTTGTGGCCAGGTGCAGTGGCTCATGCTTGTAATCTCAGCAATTTAGGAAGCCAAAGCGGGCACATCATCTGAGGTCAGGAGTTCAAGACCGTACTGACTAACATGGAGAAATCCAGTCTCCACTAGAAATACAAAATTAGCCAGGTATGGTGGGACATGTCTGAATCCCAGCTACTCAGGAGGCTGAGGCAGGAGAATAACTCAAACCCAGGAAGCTGAGGCAGGAGAATCGCTCAAACCCAGGAGATGGAGGTTGCAGTTACCTGAGTTCTTGCCATTGCCTTCCAGCCTGGGCTGCAAGAGCAAAACACTATCAAAAAGAAAAACAAAAGTTTTTTTTTGTGTTGATATTTTGTCCTGTTATTTTTCTTAATTTGCTTACTAGATTTCATAATTTCTAGATGGTTCCTTATGGATTTCTGTGTATGAGATTTGTGAGTAGTTTTTCTTTTCTCTTCCACATATGAATGGTGTTGTGTGTGTGTTTGTGTATGTATACATATATATTTGTAATTGTTCTTCTGGAACTTCGAGTACAGGGTTTAATACAGTTGAGTATCAATGCTGTGTTCCTCATCTTAAAGCTTTGGTTCTCCACAATTTAGATGATGATTATTATGGGTTTTGCATAAAGTGGTTTTATCATGGGAAAAAAATTGAAATACAGTTTATTGGATTTTTAATTGTTAAAAGTGTTGACTGTCCTTAAGTTCATTCTATAAAAGTTGAGACAAACATGGTGTATTTCAACATTTGATTTACGTAATATACTGAAAAGGGATGGCATTTGAATGGTAAAAAAAGGAAATACCTTGATTTTCTGAGAAAAGATCTTAAACATTGTGGTTTATAATGTCTTCACGTATTTGGTTAAAGATTATAATCTCTATAATAAGCAGATACAGTAACATTTAGTTTTTTGTCCTAGTGATATCATATGTTTAATTCAATACTCATTTGGGCTTTGAGAGAGATATGATTTCTTGTACTCTTATGGGTATAGGCTGCTAGAGGTTAGAGTCATACATGATGCATTTAAATTTTTTTAAGCATAATGGCGTAACCTTAAGCATAGTATAGAAATAGAGGATTAGGAAATGGTTTACAATTACAGAACAAGTTCAGGATTAGATTGAGGGTTAGGGCTGGACTTGAGATAAGATTTAGTGTTGTGGTAGGATTAGGATTTGAGTTAGAGTTAAGATTAGGTTTATGGGTTAGGGTTGAGTTTAGGGCTAGGGGTCAGAATCAGGGTTAGAGGTTAGGTTTGTGGTTGGGTTATGCTTAGGTTTAGGGTAAAAACTTAGGTTTACAGTTAGAGGTTAGGAATTAGGGTCATGGCCGGGGTTAGGGTTACTGTTAAGGGTTAGCATGAGGGTAAGTGTTAGAGCATTTCGGTTTTTGGGTTGGCATTCAGCATTAAGACAAGGCTTAGGGTTACATGTAGGGTTAGAGTTCAGGGTTCTGGGTTAGGGTTTAGGATTATTGTAAAGGATAGTGTTCAGCATTTATGGTTCAATGTTAGTGATAGTGCTGGGCATACGGTTAGGGCTTTGGATTTAAGTTTAGCATGACTGTTAAGGCTGTTTTTGTTGAGGTTGAGGTTAGTGGTCACGATTAGGGTAACACTTAGGGTTCAGTATAGAGTTTAGGATTAGGGTTAGGGTTTAGTGTTAGGGTTCTGTTTAGTGTTAAGGTTAGGGGTTAGCATTTATGGTTAGTGTTAGTATTAAGGTTTTTCTAGAGTTAGGGGCTAAGATTAGGTTTAAGTTTAAGGTTTAGGTTTAATTAGGATTGCAGGTTTTGCTTTATGGCTAGGGTTAGTGTTAAGGGTTAGGGTTTCTAATTTAGAGTTAAGGTTATGATTAGGTTCAGTGTTTAGGATAAGAGTTATTTTTAGGTTTAGTGCTAAGGCTAAGATTATGTTAGAATTATATGACTTTTATTGTTAGGATGAGGGTATTAGGGTTAGTGTTATTGTAAGTTTTAGAGTTATGGGATGCAGTTAAACTACCTTCAGAGTTTTGAGATTTCAGGATTTATAGTTAGAATTAGGGTTAGTTTTAGGTGATTATATAAGGTTTTGGATTAGGGTTTGGGTTAGGGTTAGGTTTGGGATTCAGGATGAGGGTTAAAAGTAGGGTAAGTGTTATGTTTAGTGTTAGGGTTATTATTAAAATGTTTGGTTTAGTGTTAAAATTTAGGATTAGGATTTATTGTTAGTTTATGGTTTAAGATTGTGTGTCTGGTTGTGGTTGAGTTAGGGTTAAGATGATGGTTAAAGTGTTTTGCTAAAGATTAGGCTTAGGGATAGTGTTAGGGTTAGAGTAGGACATGGGATTAGGTGTTAGTGTTAGAGTTAGCATTTAGGGTTTGGCTAAAGTTTAGGGCATTGTTTAGGGTTAGTGTAATAATCAGGGTAGGATTTGGGCTTAGGATTCCCTGTTTAGTGTAAGGTAAGGTTTATGGGTATGTTTTGGGTTGGTGTTCATGTAGGGGTAGGGTTAAGTTCCAAGGGTTAGGTACTGTGGTAAGGGTTAGGCTCTGTGTTAGGCTTACTCTTAGGGCGTACATTTGGGGTTGGTGTTAGTGTTGAAGTTCAGGTTATGATTTGGGATAGGGATTAGGAATTGAGTTTTCTGTTAGTGTTATGGTTTAGGATTAGTGTTGGGGATTAGCGTTTCTGTTAGTGTTACCCTTAGGGACTAAGGTTTAGTTTAGCATTTAGGGTTAGAGTTTTGGTTTATGGATAGGGTTAGGGTTTATAGTTAAAGTTTGTGGTTAAGGATTAAGACTATAGTTATGTTTTTAGGCTTTAGGTTTAGAGTTATGGTTTAGGCTTATTTTTATTGATGGGTTTAGAGTTAGGTTGGTTTTAATGTTAAAGTTCAGGTTTCATGCTTTTACAGTTAGGATTATTGTTATTGTTAGGCTTATGCATTGAGCTTATGGTTAGGTGTAGTTTTTCACTCTTTTATTGTTAGCATTAGGATTACATTTAAAAATAAGGGATTGGCTTTGGGTTAGGTTTTCAAGGTTAGACTTAGGGTTAAGTGTTAGGGTTAGTATTAAGGGTAAGGATTAAATTAAGTTATCAGATAGAGTAAGTTTTAGGTTTAGAGTCACAGGGTATGGGTTAAAATTCAGGGTTAGAGTTAGCTTAAAGATACAGAATTAGTGTTAGTGGTAAGCATTAGTTTGGAGTTTAGTGGTTTTGAGTCAGTTAGTTGGTGTTATAGATAGGGCACAGTGTTAGAGTTAGGATTAGGATTAAAATTATTGTTTAATATTATTTTTAGGGTTAGGGTCAGAGTAGATTAAGCTTTAGGCTTATAGTTAGGGTTAGTGTTTAAATTTAGATTAAGGGTTTAAAGTTATGTTTATTATTATGATTACAGTTGAGATTAGAATTATTGGTTATAATTAGTGTTAGGGTGAGCATTAGGGTACAGATTGCAGTAACACATTAGGGTTAGGGTTAATCTTAGTAGTCAGTCTTAGGGTCAGTGGTTAGGATTAGGTATACAGTTAAGGTTGACTTAAGATTAATGTTAGGATTAGGATTTGGGTTTTATGTAACAGCTAGGTTTAGGTGTAGTGTTAGTGTTGTAATAAGAGTTTTAGCATTCAGATTAGGGGTTAGTATTGGACTTAATGTGAATGTTATGTTCATGTTCAAAAAGCAGATTTATGAGCTCAAATTTAGGCTTAGATTTAGGGGTTGTGGCTAGTGTTAGGGTTAACATTAGCTTTTGAGGGTCAGAGATAGGGTTTTTTGTTTAGGGTTAGTGTTTTTGTCTTAGGGTTTCAGGGTTAAGGTTTTAGGCTTAGAGCTTAAGTTCAGGTTTCTGTAATGTTTGCTTTACCCTTGGGTTAGGGTTATTTTCAGGGTCAGGGTCAAATTCAGGTTTAGCTATTAGATTTAGGATTTAGATTTGGGATTTGTTTTGGGGTTTAGGTTTTGGTGAGTGGCTAGGCATAGGGTTGATGTTGGGGTCAAGTTTGTGGCTTAGAGTTGCTGTTAGTGTTAAGGATTTTAGGTTAGGACTGGGGTAGAGGTTGGGTTAAGGCTAATGTTATGATTAATTTTAGGGTCACAGAAGGCACTGGGCAGCTGGCTGGTGTATTAGGTCATCACTCTTTTTTGCAGAAGAGAGGACTGAGCCTTGCACCCAGAACTTTTCTGGACCTAAGCTCAGGGCCATCTTAATGCTCTTTGTACAGCCTGATAGATTTGGAGCCAAAAGAAGTTGCCTTCTGAGGCCGCAGTTTTTCAAAATGTCAACCCAGCGCTAACCAAATCCACAGTAGCTTGTGTTTGAGAGTGGCAGGTGTTTGAGGTAGTCTGTGGAAGGCCCAATGGAAGGGAAGTTGGTGACAGCTTACACCACAGGCAGATATTGGCAAACCTTAGAGGTATAGGTGGAAATAATTAAATGCTGGTGGTGAAGTACTCTGTGTACCAGCCAGAAGTGGAGACTGAGTTGACACATTCTCCGACACCAGCAGGAGATAGCAGCCTGCAGACTCTGAATCCAGTCACTGGCGCTAGGGTTGTGTGAGATCTGGAATGTCAGCAGTATTTAAAATCAGCAGAATACCAAGTTGTTTGGCCTATGAAATCCTGGAAGGGCTGTTGAGATTGATGGTTGTGGCAGTTCCTTTCTCACAGAGGGAGGCTGAGTCCCGTGAGTGGTGAGCCTGATTCATGTGGCCTGGGGTGACTGTGCTACATGTAGTGTCCACTTCTGTACTTTGCAGTCTCTGTTGTAACACATATGGGCTGTGCTCCTCCCTCCAGGCCTGTGTCCATTAGTGACCACCAGGATCATGTTCCCAAGGCATGAGGGTCTCTTTTGTCTTGGAGCTGAGACCAGGTTCGCTCCAGTCAGGTGCCTAGTGAAGACTGAATTAGAGGGGACCTATGGGAAGAGGGGATGCAGTATCCCAAATCACAAACTCTCCTATCTGAAATAGCTAGATTGTGAGAAAATCCACACTACAATCATGAGCTCACTTTCCATTCACTGCTGGAACTGAGATCGGGCAGAATTTGCCACAGGCACTCTCTCCCTTGGAGCTTGCCTATCCTCTGCACATGGCTGTCCCTAGCCTTCCTCTTGCTCCTCCAACTGTTATGTCTGCTGCCCATTTTAACCTAGGAGAAATGCAAGTCAAAACTACAGTAAGATACCTCTTCACACGCATTATAATAGCAAAAAAAAAAAAAAAGCTAACAATCGTTGAAGTGGAAGCGGGAAAATGTGAAAGAAAGTTGCTGCAGCTGCTGTGGAAAGTAGTTTGATGGTTGTGCAAAAGCTAAATATAAAATTACCACAGAAACTACGACATCCACTCCAAGCTGTATACACAAAAAATGTAAAAGAGGTATTCAAACAAAAACATGTATACATGTGTTCACAGCAGCATTCACAATAACTAAAATCTGGAAATACATCAAATAAATGTCCACCAAAAAATGTTAGAAGTAAAACGTAGTATGTCCATAGAATGGCTTAATATTCAGCTGCAAAATGGTTTACAGCTCTAATACCACAATGTGAAGAAACTTCAAAAGGATTTTGGCTCAAGAAGCTGAACACCAAAGTCACATAGTGTACGATTTTATTTATACAAATATTTAGTATAAGTACATCCATAGAGAGAAAATGCAGATTACTGGTTGATGGTGTCAGAAAGAGGACAGATTGGGTAGGAGCTCCTTAATAACTGGGGTATTTCCTTTTGGAATGAGGAAAATAATTTGGAACTAAGATGTGGTAGTTGCACACAAATATGCATGTACTAAAGGTCACTAAGGAATTCATTAAGCAACAATTAATTTTATATTAAGTGAAAGAATTTTACCTCATTAAAAGGACAAAATTTCTTCCTCAGCATTCTCATCTTTCTTTCCACAGAGTGTTTGTTGCATGGGGTTCTGGTCCCTCCACAG
Source organism: Pongo abelii (assembly GCF_028885655.2). Taxonomy (NCBI): domain Eukaryota; kingdom Metazoa; phylum Chordata; class Mammalia; order Primates; family Hominidae; genus Pongo; species Pongo abelii. The sequence continues at coordinate 41,297,235 of NC_072009.2, read as the reverse complement.
TCCAGAACTGCCTGGGGCCAGGCCAACCACACACTACGCACACACTCCTGCCCCCTGTCCAGCAGCTCCTCGACCTGTTACCAGTGGAAGTTATCTGAGTTACTGGCATCATATCTATCATGGTCTGCAGTAACTTAAATTCTTCCCTCCTCAGATGAAAGAATTTGGCTGAGGGGAATAAAGAAGTAAAGGCGACTGGAAAAGTTTCACAGCAAATATGGATGTTCATTTAAAAAGTTTTAGAGTAAGAAAAAATGGAGAGTGCACTTGGAAGAGATCCAAGTGGTTGATTTGAATATATATCATATATATGTCTTGCAAATATTTTGTCCCATGTTGTTGGTTTTCTTTCCCCTATACTGACAGTGTCCTTTAATATAAAAAAGTGTTTAGTTTTGTTGAAGTTCAATTGATCTATATTTTCTTACGTTTTGTGTTCATTTGGTGATAAAGCCATGAAATCATTTACAAATCCACAACCAATAAGCACATGAAAGGATGTTCAAAGTCACTAGCCACTTAATACATGAGTATCTAAACCACAATGAGATTACCACTTTCTCCCCATTGGAATTTTTCAATTTTTTTAAGGAAAAGTTTGAGAGTATGTGGAGAAATTGGAACCCTTGTACATTGCTGGTGAGATTTTGAAATGCTGGTGATGTTTGCCCAATTTGAGCATAGTTAATGCTTCCAAATTATACACTCAAAAATGTTTGAAATGGTACATTTGTTTATGTGTGTTTTTCCACTTACAACAAAAGCTTCCTCTGAATCGTCCTAAAATAGTTGCATGTGTGATGAAAGAAGATGCTCCCCCCATCATGAGTAGAAGCGTTTTATTTATTAATGCCAGTATACACACTCATGGCTCTTCGACACTCCCAGCGTGATCTCATCAAGCAGAATGAATTCCCTCTCATCTGACCCGTTTGCACTTCATTCCATCATTGCACTCCCCTTTTCAACTTACTACCTGCCCACTAAAAGAACTGCAAAACATTCCAGTACATCAGAATCAAATTTGAAGACGAGATTCATTTAATAATGGTTCACTAACTGTTGTTTCTTTTTGCCCTTAGGTATCACAGGTAAAATATTTGATGACTTCAGCATTACATATTTTAAATGATAAAAGCCAGAAAGTATGACAGATGAAATTAATCCCATGAATTTTTAATGACTTGCTATTTGGATTTACTTACTACTCTTCCTGTGTTTTCTGTCTTGAGAATACCAAAATAGTAATGCATTGTACCAAGCATTCTAAAATAACTGCCTAAAAGGGCAACTGAATCCTTTTTTTTTTTCTTTTTTCTTTTTTTTGTGATGGAGTCTTCCTCTGTTCCCATAGCTGGAGTGCAATGATGTGATCTCGGCTCTGGTAACCTCAGCTTCCTGGGTTCATGCAATTCTCCTCTCTTAGCTTCCTGAGGATCTGGGATTACAGGACCCAGCTCCCACTGAAGGCTAACTTTTGTATTTTTGGTAGAGGGCTTTTTTCACCATGTTGTCAAGGATGATCTCAAACACCTGACCTAAGGACATTCACCTGTCTCTACCTCCCAAAGTGCTGGCATTACAGGTATGAGCCACCATGCCTGGCCATGTCAATTCTTTTATTTCTTTATGGAGACAACTGTAGGTTGAAAACCATCTTTCTTAATACTTGTCAGTGCCTCAAGGTTATTAGGATAAAAATAAAATTTCTAACCAAAGGATACCTGTTGGCATCCAGAATTTTAAGAAAAGTTGAGAAATAAAATATCCAGCTTCTGGCTCTTTCCTGGTGAGCATGCTCAATGGGTGAGGAATCTTTGGAATCTAGAGGAAGGGTAGAGCTGGGGTAGGTGGGGATGATCTTTGGAGCCACTGCCACTCTGGCAGCCACTCTTGCTCTGCAAAAAATGGCTGAGCCTCAGCCTTCAGAGGAAGTAACAGGGGCTCAACAAGCAGTATTTTGTGTGCCAGATTTTCCATCTTCATATCTTTTTTGGTGCGGTGTGTACTCAGGTCTCTATCATTAATTTGGTCATCTTATTTCTTTGTACATTTTGCATAAAACTCACTTTTCAGATGTGTTTCCTAAATTTTTCTCAGCCTGCACCTTTTTTTTTTTTGTTCTCTTAACCAGAACATATTTGTTGTTTGTTTTGTCTTGTTTCTTCTTTTTTGTTTTTTGCTTTTTTTGAGATGGAGTCACACCCTGTCACCCAGTCTGGGGTGCAAAGGTGTGATTTCAGCCCACTGCAACCTTTGTCTACTAGGTTAAAGGGATTCTTCTGCCTCAGTTTCCTGAGTAGCTTGGATTACATGTGCCTGCCAACAAGCCCACTTTTTTTTTTTTTTTGTCTTTTTAATACAGACATTGTGGCAGTCAGTTACTGTGGGATGAAATGAGGGGAATGAATGCAGAAATGAAGACAAAGACAAACAATATTTGTTTTAAAAGAGGGGTCAGGGTGCTCATTGCTTCTAGTCAGCAAAGGCACTGAGCTTCTACAGGCCTTCATATTTTTTAGGCAGAATGAACAGGGAGGAAATGTAATTGTTAGTCAGCTGGTTGATTTATCACAGGCTCACATAACTGCTTTCTTTATACTACAGACTTCAGATGTTCCTATATATAACCACAAGAAATACTGTGCTTGGGGCATGACTGCCCTCAGTATTCCTTCTGGAACCAGACATGGCATGTCAGGTTATCAACATGCTGCTTTCAGGAGAACAGTTTGCTCTCTGCTCATAGACCTTCCAGTCATTACTGAGTTGGTCACAACCCTCATTCTTTTGGCCTGCAACATCTCCATTTAGTTTTTGCAATAATTGAGTAAAGGGGATTGCAGACTGTGCAGCTCTCAATTGCTGTTTGGTGGTCCAGCTGCTTTTGCAGACAATGAGCATAAAACAGAGACATAATAACATTACCTGATAATCACAAAAAAAAAAGACATTGAGGTGAGGTTTGGAGGAGGTCCAAAGATTAAGGCTCTCTAAGCCTTGCTGGAATTCTGCCTGAGTTTTCAGGCATGGCCAAAATACTTGATTATGCTTATTCAAGTTAAGAATTTTACTTTGTAATTCATTAATATCAAAAGTAACATTGGATGTGAAAGCTCCCTGTAAATGGGCCTTTACAAGTTTCCCTGGATATTTCTTGTTTTATTCCAAATTGGTTACACAAATATAAGTATGCTTAAAATGACAATGCAATTGCTTCTGCAACTACAAGTGTGTTCTTGTTTTCCTATCCACAGAACTGCGGTCTTTAACATTGCTGCTTCCGTGTATATTTCAGTGTTGTTTATTTTTATGCATCCATGCCTGCTTGGCTGTACACATCCAATTTTCTGCATATTGAGCTGCTTGAATGGAGCTGTGCATTGCTACTAAGGACACCACAACGACGTTATTAGCATTCCTAAGGAGATTTTCACAAAAATTTTCATGCCTAAGGCTCTACAAGCACAATGAGTATGCTGAGTAAGAAAAAGTTTTAAAAAATGGAAAGCAGAGGTGGCCACACAAGGCTCAGACAGATTTACAAGCATCCATAATCTGAAATTGTGACCTAGAATTACTAGTGTGGATATACTGTACGTTTGTACTGTGCTATGATTAAGGGGATAATACAGTTGACAGGAATCGCAAGTCAGTTGTGCGTCATTTACCTGGATTTGGTCCTTTTTGCTGCTAGAGAAACATAAGTTTAAAAACACAAATTGTAAATTAAGTGGTAATATTTTCTACAGAAGTAACATTAAAACTGTGTTCAGCACAATTGCTATAATTAGATAGTGTTCCAACACAAATTCTGCCATTCATATAGTGGAGTGCTGCATTCCCTATTGACTCCTGAATTGGACATCTCTTTCCTTGATAATACCATTGAGGCAAAAGTGGGCTAGAGCCTGGTCCATGCTAAGGGAACCTTGTTGCAAGTTGGGATTGAATTCCAGCCCAATGTAGTGAAGAGATGCTGACCAGCGTCAGTGAAGTTTATGCCACGAGGTCGGATTTTCCTCTCTCCCAACTAAATGACCACAGGGACCCAGAAAATAATGTCTACCAATAGCATGAACTGTTGTCTAGCTAGGGGGGCAAGACACTGGGTCCAAGGAGTGTGGTAAGAATTCTCCAAGAGAGCCCATTCTGTATAATTAATACAATTTGGGGGATGGGGCTGGGAGTGAGTAGTAGCTACACCAGTAATGTTAAAAGAGCTAAGGCCTAACAGGTACATGATTTTTCTATGGTAACTCAACCATACTTGGAATTAATTTGTAAGGCCACTGAAGTTGAGTGATGTACCTGGGTGATGCATAAAGGAAGTCCCTCCAATGGTGCAGCATAATTGATAATCATTGTTCTGAGAGTCTAATTACTCTTTGTCAGGGGGTGTTAGGGGTCCTGGTTCCCATCCTCCATGATCATGACAGATGTCAAGGGGAGTGTCACTCCAAATTACACTCCATAATACTGGGGTATTGGAAACATATGCCCTGTATCTTTTTGTCTCTGCACAAGGAAAACCTACTGCACAGGACGTTACAGGTAACATGGCCATAAACTTGAAGTCAGGGGTGTTTGCCTCACCCTGATGCTCCAGCAGTTTCAAGTGACTCATGGCTTGTAATGGAGGAGCCGGATCCATAGTTGGGATCCATGGCTCTTTCCAGTCTCCATTTACATGGTTGCAAACACATTGAGAGCACCCACACAGTTTATCCATCTCTTGTGAAAACACAAACATACACTCATCCCAACATCAGTGAAGTTACTGAGCCTTTCCATCGTTCTTAGGGGGATTTTCATAATATATTTGCGTATACTTTCCTTTTTTCCCTATAAAACTTACCAGTGTTGTTCTGCTGTAGTCTTACTATCTGTGCCAGGAGTCAAAAAATTTAACTAAATAAGTTAAAAACAAATTAAAGTAAAAGTAAATGTATTTTGTTTGAGGTGGTAACTGGTCTCCTGTTTCCCCTTTCTGTTTTTTCAGCACACGTTGTAATGTTTAATTTGTCCATTCTATAATTCCTTGTCCTTGGGGGTTGTAAGGAATTCCTGTTTTATGAATGATTGAGCATATCTGTAAAAAATTTTAAAAAACATAAATAACATAAGCGTGTCCATTGTCAGTTTGTAATTGTTTAGGAACTCACTATATGAGCAAATGATGACAGACTACGTCATTGTACGTAACCAGCTCTCTGACCTGGTTTGCATGTAGCATGCCGCATATGAGAGTAAGTGTCTATAGTCACATGAACAAAGGAGAGCTTGCCAATGGCAGCTTTGTGAGTAGCATCCATCTGCCAGATTTCATTTGAAGCTAAGTCTCATAGGTTACAGCCTTCTATGGGTGTGACTCCAGTGACGTGCTGGCAAGTAGGACGGGCTTGTATAGGCTGCAGCCTGGCTCTTAGGCAAATGAAGCATACGAGTCAAGACTGAGTTTTGATGCAGTAATACAGGAGAAGTTTGAGCTTGTTGAAATGCAGAACAATCAACTTATTGGCTCTATTATTACCTGGAAATAGTGGTGTAGGGAGTTGTGTGAGAGAGCAAATATAAGAAATATAAAAAGCAGCATAAGAGCAAACAGCCTGTTGAAGTCTTAGAAACAAGTTAAACAGCTTCAGTTCTAGGGTGCTTTTAATAGTGGCAGTCCGAATGTGACTGGCTACATTTACAACATAGGCTGAATCACAGAGAATGTTAATAAGAGATAAAGCAGTGAGCTCTAAAACCTGAATAACCGCCATTAGTTCTGAGCATTGGGCTGAAACTCTGGGGTTTTTAATTGTATGAGCATGCTTATACCATAAGTAGCTTGGCGACCTTTGGAAGGGCCATCAGTAGAATAGGTCTGGCTGTCTGAAATGGGCTTGCGAGGAGTAATCACAGGGAAGATGAAAGGTTGAACTTTTAAAATGGCAAAATTTTGTCTGACGCATAATACTTATATACTATTCCTACATAATCTGAAAGAGCAATTTGCCACACAGTCAACATTTCCCATGCTGCAACCTGTCGTTGGGAATCCAATATTCTTCCTCATACTTTTAGACTGGCTCTAAAAGGAGAAAAGTAATTTTGTCTGGATCATATCTCTTAAGCGATTTTGATCTATCCCTACCCCTTGTTATAAATTGAGTAGTTAAATAAAGATAAACTTGCAGAGATTTTAATCTCTGATTGAAATTCAAAAAAAAGCCATTCTATTACAATGACATATTTTTCTATCATCTGGCCTAAAAATCCTGTTGGAGACTGGGGGCTAGAAGGAATGAAGAGAATCAAAATCTTTCATGGCTGTAGCTGGGAGGCATGTGTTTGCTGAAGAATCTGCACTACAAGCTGTAATTCAGCTTCTGCCTCCTTAGTAAGTTGCTGGAACAACTGGTTTGTCTCCTAAGCCCATTGCTCCTAATGAAGAATTTCCTTGGAGGGTCTGAGTGTTTGAGTTGATGAGTAACAATACCTAGGGTTGGGCACAGCCAATTTATATCTCCTAATAGTTGTTGGAAATCATTGAAACCTTGTAATCTGTCCCTACGGAGGACGACTTTCTGAGGTTGAACATCTTTTCCAGTAACAATAGTGCCTAAGTGTTGCTATGAGGTGGTTGTTTCTACCTTTTCTTGAACTGTTTTGAGATTTCCCCCTGTTTTGCTTCTCTCAACATTTGGTGTAATAACTCTTCCATTGGAGCAGCCAAAAGAATTTCATCTATATAATGAATGATGTAGGAAGCAGGAAATATTTTCTGAGGCTCCTTTAAGGACTGTCCTACAAAATGCTGAAATAGCGTAGGACTGGTGAGGATGCTTTGGTGCAAAACTTTGCTTATCCTTCCCATGTAAGGGTATAATAAGGAAATAATCTTTAAAATCTATTACTATGAGAGGTGAATCACTTGGAATGGCTGCGAGGAATGGCAGACCCTGCTCTAATGCACTCATTGATTTAATCTGCACATTAATAGCTGTCAAATCATGTAGCAATTTGCTGGTAAAGTGGTCTGTTTTTATATACTAAAATTTTGCTGAAACTTTACACTTGTGTTCGTGCTACTTAATGTTTAAAATTGTCTGTGTGTATGTACACACACATATATATACAAATACAGGTGTATGATATGTGTATATATACATACATTTATATACACATACCAGGGTGTATAGGTATACATACATAAACTCTGGGTATTATATATGTGTGTATCAAATACATGTATATACACACATTCATATGTGTGCATATGTGTATATACACATAAGTGTGTGTATGTGTATATATACACAATAAGTGTGTGTATGTGTATATATATACACACATAAGTGTGTGTATGTGTATATATATATACACATATACATATACGTATATATATTCATATTTGTCTATGTGTATATACACATAAGTGTGTGTATTTATATATATACAGATATACATATTTATATGTATATGTATACATATATGTGTGTATACATGCACATATATGTATATGCATATGGGTTTATATATGTATATATGTTTGTGTGTGCGTATATATACATATACACATACACGCACATATTGTATGTGTGCATATATATGTATGTAATACATATATATGTAATACCTAGGGTTTATGTATGTATAACTGTACACTCTGTTATGTATATACAGATGGTATGTCTATATGTATGTATACACATACATATATACATACACACATATGTATGTGTATATATCTTACACGTGTATATATACACACATAAACACACATGTATATAAGCGTGTGTATATATGTATATATGTATGCTCTGTATATATGTGTGTGTATATATATACACACATACACACATATATGTATTTATATTACGTACATCTATACATATGTGTGTATGTGTATATATGTATGTGTATATATGTGTGTATATATGTATAATTCCTAATTCATTATATATAATATATATAAATGTATATACACACACACACACACACACACATATATATATATATAAAATTCCTTGTTTGTTTCCTAAGCCCATTCAACCCAAAAGCTTCCAGGTATGTGGGAAGCCTAAGAGAGACTATGTAGTAGTTTGATTGAAGCAAGAGTCTTTAACAGAGTTTGAGTCTTTATGCTACCCCTGGTTTCCCTTACTATTTTCCTAGCAAAACATTGACATTCTCTTAAATACGGGGGATTGACTTTGAAACTTATCATTTTCTTCATATTTAGATATCATTGTAGCTGGATGCAGAACAGTTGCCTCAACAAATAAAAAAAAAGTTTCCATTTCTTTTCTTCTTTTATAAAAACATCAGCAATCAAATGGTAATTTGTCTCTCTAGGGTAGCCTTTTTTTTGACTGTTGAAAGTGGAGATTTTCTGCTTATAGATGGGACATAGAGCCTCATAATTATTAGGGAGACATCAGAGGAAGGGAAAGTTGGAAACTAGACATTTTAGGCAAAGGGCTGACAAGGCTCTATGCTGAGAAACATCTTATCCTACTAGGTCTTCCTTTAGGATCCGAAATATTAAATTAAAACTCTGATTACAAACAGTTTTCTGTCAAAAGTTAGAAAAAGAGGGTTAGGGCTTGATAAATGTTCCCTACACTATGCCTCTTAGATTAATAGGACAGTGAAGAAGGAGAAGAAAAAAATGCAGAACAAAGTATTCAATTGGGATAAGAAAACTTTTTGTACAGTGTTCTAAATGTCTACCATTGGTTCCCAAAAAGGTTTTACCAAGTTAAAATTTAGAATAAAAACTTGAATTTCATTTGTTTCCAAGACACCACCAAAAGAGCAACATTTGAATAATATTGCTGACTACTAAATCACCAGCTGAATCCACCCAATAAGAATATATCTCCTGGTTGCAACATTGCATACAAAGAAAAAATAAAGGACATGACTGCCATAAGCAGAAAGGCAAGAAAATAAAATCGAAAATTCTGGAAATCCTGTTGCCAACATCCTGATGGACTGTCATTGACTGGCTTTAGTTCAGAAGTCTTTAGATAACACGGAGGTATAGCCTTGGCCAGAAACTTTCAATTGTCTCAAGACCGGTTCTAAGTCTCTGCATGCATAAGCTGCTTTGTGAAGAAAAATGAGTCGGAACAGAGCCAACATTTTCATCAACTGAGGATGTTGGGGGATTGTCCAAATTCTCTCTATCTGGACTGCCACCTGAGCCTTATAAGGCTGGAAGTCATCCTATTGATTTGAACTGGCTGACACTGGCTCAGTGTTGTTTGCTCTTGAGTACAAAAACGAAAAAAAAAAAAATCTTAGGACAAAATCCTCAGAAATACAAGTAATGTAAAGAAGTTGAAGAAGTGCGCCTATACTCCTACTCAGTCTTCTAATATATTGCTTTCTCAGAACATGTATCAAATATATATAAATTGAAAATGGGCCTTTGGTCTGTTTTCCTCCTTTTTATATTTTGGACTGGTTTTCTTCTTTGCCTTCCTATATTAAACATGCTATTTGTCTCTGAATCTCTCTATTGCCTGTGTGGCTTTCTGTTGCTCTGCAGCAGTTAAGATTTGGCTTAGGAATGACATAACATGCAGCCAAGTAAAATCAAAATTCGGGTAAGATTTTGGAAAGCCTCTCTCTATCCGGGTTATCATAATACATTTCTGGGTCCCAATCTATGTGTTTAAAGTCTTGTAATAAAAAGAGAATCAGGAATTTAGAGGCAACATGTTTTTTGGTCATTTTCTTTGTGGGTAGCAGTTTAATGGAGGGTTAGTTGGGAGAATTGAAGAAACTGAGAATGATAAAGTGACCAGAGAAGTCTCTGGATAGGGGACACAAGAAAAGCTGGAACATCTAGAAGTTTCTTTTGAGGGTTTTCTGGGGATTTGTTTCTCTGATTGCTGAGAATTGTTCACTATAGACAAGTCTGATGTGCTAAGAAGGCATGGCCAACATTACAATGTTTAGAAATATCTGAGTTTTTTGCAGAACAAAGAAATCTGGCATATATGGTACCACAGACAATTTGCCTTCTCAATTGCAGAAAATGTCTAGATGTTGGATAGTATTGAGAGAGAAAATTTAAGTAGAAGGATGGATTCTTGCTAAAACTACTATAAGCAAAGAGACATACTGAAATATCGGGCTGCATGCAAATTAAAAAAAAAAAAAAAAACCTGCACAAACCTGCAGTCCACTCATATAAAGAACAAACATTTATAAATCAATTCTTTTGCATTTTTTTGGCCTAAAATATGCCTACAGATAATCTGATAAAAGAAGAAGAATATTCTGCATAAAAACACTTATCTTTCAGAAAATAGTCTCTATTTATTTTACCCAGTGGTCTTCAGTGTGTTCTGATGAACACTTTTGCAGTCACGTGGATGTACCACTATGTATATCTGTCTGCTATTTTGAGGTATCATTAGACTTTTTTTTTTTCTTCACTATAGAGAAGTCAGATTGAAAGCTTAAGAGGGAAAAAAAATGACTGTTGACAGCACAGATAGGAGAGAGATGTATTTCTCACTATGAGGCAGGTTCTGATGATTTTATGAATTAAGAAAAGAGTGTGCTTACTAGTCTTGAAAAAGTACTAGTTGGTTTGAGTCAGAACCTTGACGCAGGACTGAGATTTAGCTGAAGTAAAAATTTATAGTGGCTCAGCTCACAGTGGAAAGCATATGCAGAAAGAAGAAGAAGAAGGAGAAAAGTGCTCTTTGAAGCACATTGAAGCCCCTTGTGTAAAAGGAATAGAGACTGTTTTCTGGAAGTATGTGCGTTATCTAAGAAGAAAAATACTTTTATGCAGAACATTCTTCTTTTATCAGATTATCTGTTGGCATAATTTAGGTAACAAAAAAATGCAAAAATATTTGTTTGTTAGGCTTTGTTCCTTTACATGAGTGGACTGAAGGTTTCTGCAGGTTTTTTAAACATCTGCCTGCAGCCTGGTATTTTAGCCTGTTTCTTTGTTCAAAGTAGTTTTAGCAAGAATCCATCCTATCTACCTAACTTTTCTCTCTCAATACTACCCAACATCTAGATATTTTCTGTAAGTGGGAAGGCAAATTGCCTGAGGTACTTTCTTTGTCCTGCAAACAACCTAGATATTTGTAAGCATTGTAATGTTGACCATGCCTTCTTAGCATGTCAGACTCGTCTATAGTGAACAATTCTCAAAAGTCAGAGAAACAAACCCCCAGGAAACCCTCAGAAGAAACTTCCAGATGTTCCAGCTTTTCTTGTGTTCCCTATCCAGAGACTCCTCTAGTCACTTTATCATCCTTATCTTCTTCAATTCTCCCAGGCAGTCCTCCATTAAACCGTTAACCCTAAAGAAAATGCCTAAGAAACCTGGTGTATCTAAATTCATGGTTCTCTTTTTATTATAAGACTTTAAACAGATAGATTGGGACCTAGAAAAGCATTCTGATAACCCAGATGCATACAGACAGGCTTTCCAAAATGTTACCCAAGTGTTTGGCTTTACATGGCAACATGTTATGTCATTCCTAAGCCAAATCTTAAGTACTGCTGAGCAACAGGAAGCCACACAGGCAATTGAGAGTTTCAGAGAAAAATGGCATGTTTAATATAGGCAGGCAAAGAACAAAACCAGTGCAAAAAATATATATATATATATGGGAAAGGAGACAGAAGCCCCATTTCCAATAAGAAGGGAGATGGTGCCCCTTAAAAACCACAACTAAATACCTACTGATTTTATGGATCGGTGGAAACAAAAAGACTTTCTAATGTGCATGTTAAAAAGCTTTCAAGAAACTGGAATCAAACCTCTTAATTAATCCAAACTGGTTATATTGAAATAAAAATCACATATAAATATTTCAGACTTTACAAAAAGGCTGAGAGAGGATTGTGTGGATTTTGTGAAACAATCCTCTCTATCTCCTGATTTAAATAAAATACAGGTATTCTTAATAAGCAAGTTTATTACTCAAACTTTAAATCAGAAGATAACTACAAAAGCAGACCATGGTAAAAGATAACACTGTAGAAAAAATTGTGGGTGGCATTCTTTGTCTTTTACAGCAGGGCCCACAATGAGGCATGGGAAAGGAGGGAAAAGCAAGAGATAGACAAAGGCATTAGTGACTGAATTACACGTATACAAAATCCAGGAGTTTTGAGCTGTACCTTCTAACTGCTGAAACTTTGGCAAGCCAGGACTCTTCAGGAAGAACTGCAGAGAAAACAAAACAATGCCACTTCAACCCAGTCCAGCCAGTGGTGGTGACCACTGGAAGGTGGAATGCCTGCAGAGACATAGTTTTTATTCCAGGGCCAGATTTTGGATGACCAGGTAAGACTTATGCATCCCAGGGCTCAATTCAGGCTTGAATTGTAGTCTCACCAATGCACCACAAGTAGCAAATTCTCACTGTGTGACATCACAAAGAGTGATTTGTCTCGGGTCCAAAAACTTGACGACGGTGCACATAAAGTGAAGTTAGAACCGAAGTTTAAGAAGGGAATTAAAATAGCTCTCCACAGTGGAAACCCAAATTGGTTCTCCAGTGTGACACTGGTGTTTGGGGTCCTCATATACTGGGAAATGGAAGAATGTGATGACTGATCTTGGAAAAAGCCTTATTCAGCTTGGCTTTGGAATTTTTCTTGGGACCAAACAAGTGCTGATGTGAAACCTTGGCCGACGACCTCTACCCGTGACTAATCAGAGGCTGACATGATTATTTATACTAGTTCAGGTTATATTCCAAAGCGTGTCCAGAAAAGTGCCCACTAAAACTTGTTGTCACCCACCGTGTACTTTCCTCACCTGAAGAAAAGCCGTTATTTTTGGAAGTCCACTGCTTATACAAAAGATGAGGATGTTTCCTTGTTGTTTTTGCTTTTCAATCAGTATGTTTGTGAGCATATTTTGTGCATAAAGAACAAAGATCTGTCTATGTTGGACTGTGTTTCTTCATGTGAGTGGGCTGAAGGTTTGTGCAAGTTTAATAATATGTGTCTGTAGCCTATTTTTTGGTAAGCTGGATCTTTGTTCCTAGAAGTTATACCAAGGGCCCCCTCAACTACCTAACTATTCTCTGCTGTTAGTGAGAGTAAAACGCTACTACCTAACTAACTGCCGTTAGACAGAATTGATCTTTCTAGCTACTTCCTGCTAGGGAAGGGGGGTTGTGCAATGAAACATAACAGCTGGAGCTCCACCTGAGGTCAGGATAAGGTTTCACAGAAACATGGTGTTTTCATAAGTGGTTTCATTTGCAGTACCGTTTGGAGTTTGATTTCCTCTGTGTGAGAAGAAAAAATTTGGGTTATCAAACCATACGTTATAAAATGAGATGAGCTGAGGAAATAAACAGCTTAAAAATTCTGAGGCTGCTGACAGGCCCTGTAACTGACAACTATAGTTATGCCAGAGAAGTTGTGGATGCATAGGGCTTGGTTTTGTTAGCTTTCTTAGTCTTCACCCCACAAAGACAAACACCACTTGAGACTAGAAGATAATGTCCAATGTAAGATTTGAAAGAAATCTTTCTATTTTTCTTGTTCATTTCTGTAAAAATCAAATATAATAGGCCTGAGTTGACAGCAAAATAGTCTAAAATTTAATAGTTAAAATAATTATTGGCATAAACTGTGGGCCAAATTATTGTTCTTAAATCGGCTTTCTACATTGCCTTTGGCGAAACTCTTCTTCATGAGGAACCTCTGATAAGACCTCTCAAAGCCAAGCACAACCGTGGGTTTTACTTCCAAATACCCATGTGTTGCAGGAAGTTACAGACTCCAAAGAGATGGACCTGCTGAAGCTTTGGCAGAATAATATAAATTGTGAAGATTTCATGGACATTTATTAGTTCCCCAAATAAATAATCTTATAATTTCCTATGCCTGTCTTTATTTAATCACTTAATCCCTTCATCTTCATAAGCTGAGGATGTATGTCACCTCAGGACACTGTGATGATTGTGTTAACAGCACAAATTGTTTGTAAAGCATGTGTGTTCAACAATATGAAATCTGGGCACCTTCAAAAAGGAGCAGGATAACAGTGATGTTCAGGGAACATTGGAGATAACCATTAGGTCTGACTGATTGGGAGCCAGGCAGAACAGAACCATATTTCTCTTATTGCCAAAAACAGGTAAGAAAAATATCATTGAATTATTTCCCTAGTAAGGAATATTAATAATTAACAGCCCTGGGAAAAGAATGCATTCCTAGGAGGAGTCCTATAAAATGGCCGCTCTAGGGGTGTCTGCCTTATGCAGTTGCAGGTAAGGGATGAAACACACCCTCGCCTCCTGCAGCACCCCCAGGATGGCTTGGATTAGGAAATTCCAGCCTGGTGAATTCCAGTAAGACTGGTTCTCTTCTCTGGATCCCTGTTAAGATGTTTATCAATGACACTGCATGCACAGCAGGACATGGAACTTCATTAGTAATTGTAGGTTCACCCTGACATTGTGATTTCACCCTGACCTTCTGCCTTGTGATCTTTTATTGCCCTATGGAGAATGTGAGCTCTGTCTCCCATACCCTATTCATACACTCCCTTCCCTTTGAAAATTGCTAATAAATCTTGCTGGCTTTGTGGGTTGTGGGACATCACAGAACCTGCTGACATGTGACATCTCCCCCGGACACACAGCTTTAAAATTTATCTCTTTTTTTGTAACCTATCCTTTTATTTCTCAGACTGCCTGACACTTAGGGAAAATATAAAAGAACCGAGGTTGAAATATCAGGGGTTGGTTCCCCCAATACCTATGAGTTGGTTAAACTTTTTGCTTCTTGAGATCCAAGTAAATGGGATTTCTGGGCATGTTAAGAAATGACATTCTTTGATATTTGGGGTTTCATAAAGACTGTTGCAGGGTCTAAAAAGGCCTTTGTTTTACAGCTTATTTATAATGACTTCTAGCCCTTTTCTACCTTCTGGTTTGGGAAATAACGCTTCTGGCCAGAAAAGATAGTGCAATCCTTAAGGTAAATACAGATGCATACAGTGATTGTAGCCCAGCAACATTTCTCTCGACATCCCATACTTCTTAGTTAATATTAGTTTCCACTTAGTGGAGAAAAAGTTTTTCCTGCAGCCATTCATATGGAGGCTTGTATATGGACCAGAATATCTCTACCTAGTAATAAAGTGGGACTTTCAGGAATTATTAAATTGGTATGACTAAATAGAAGGCTGTTTCAACTATAACTAAGGGGCTGAGAAAATATTCTATAAAGGTCTTTTGCTGACACATCCATCATTGTCACATTAGGGGAGGAGAGAAAGCCAAGATTGAAAAGCAGAACAAAGACACCCACTCCAATTTCCAGAAGAAAGTCTACTTTCCTCCCTTCCACCTTCAGAATCACCCAAGGATTTTGAAGAGTTTGGAACTGTCTTTTGTGTAATCAGTTGGCTCCCAGGAAATAGTTTATTGTCCATTTTTTTGGCATAAACACAGTGAGACCTGGTGGGTTCGGGTTGGCATATTTGTTTCTTTTTGGACTGTGAGTCCAGCCTTTATAAATTACTGTTTCAGTTCCTGATTAAGCCTGGGCCAAATCCTGGAGCCAAACTTTTACATCAGCTCCTGATAGATCATGAGATGAGCTGAGCAGTAGATATAAATTATGACAACAACTCCTGATTATTTCTAGGCAAGTTTCTTGGGTTAAGCTTTCTAATTATTCTCAGACCAAGACCCTGAGCCAAGCTGAATTGCGTGATCTTCAAAGCAGCCCACTGACTGAAAGCATTTCTTTCTCTTGCTAGTTTGTAATAACCCCGAACCCCAGCCTCATAGTGGGAAACACATTTGAGTCCTTATTTGATTGACAGAGAGCTTTCTTGTCGTGCTTTTTTTTTTCTTTAATCTCAACTTTGTTTCTCAGCTTCTTACTTTTTTTTTAATTAAGGCAAAGATCTTTGGGTATAATTACAGACAAAGGGATACTATTACATCTTGGTGCATTGTTGAGATTACACATATGTTGCTGCATGGGCTGGGAAGAAAATAATTCATCAGAATGGTAAAAGCAGACTTTAAACTTTCAAATTCATTTAAAAAATATCTTGTTTGTTTTAAGACTTTTTTATTTTTTTCATAAAGGGACTGGCAGTGACATGAGACTTAGAGGAGGTCCTAGGTATGCTAAAAGTTTCTGCTTGAGGCTACGTCTCAGTGTTATCTGATTACCATTAGGGTAATTCTGGTCTGTGACAACTCATCAGGCCATTGACACAAGGACTTCCCATTTTTATCTATAGAATTTACATTTTTTCTTTTCACAGCTATAATGTCTTTCATATTTTTTTCTATGCAGTGTTGTGGGCATTTTTACAGCCCTAGGTATGCAGGTTTCCTTAACACAGTCACTCCTTGTCTTAGTAATTAGTAGTGTAATTTAAAAAGGTTTGTTTTTGGGATTTCTGTGAAACAAGAGGAATTCAAGATTTCACTATAAATTGTTACCTATAAAGGACCTTTTTGTCCCTCAATAATAGATAATCATGGCACTGTATGGGAGGGATTTAACTGCAAATAAATACTCTTTCCTTTATTTGGAATTTTTTACAAAGATATTATTTTCTTTCACATAAAAGTTACACCATGAGACAAGTTAATTTTTGAATGTTGGGAGGCATTTAGTGGAGACAACATATCTAACCCAAAATCTCTCTCCCTAACTGTTGAATAAAAAGAATTTTGTCTCAGAATTTTCAACCTAGGATTTCTAACCTTACATCACTCCCTAGTGAAATGAGATTTATTTCCTACCTGGATCCTTCTCAATCCATTGCCCAAAACTTACAGTTTTGAAATTCTTTTCCCATTAACATTCCGCCACCAGTGATTAGCCCCCATGTCCTATCTTTAAACAGGCAGCCTCCACTATTAATTGTTGGTAGAAAAACAGTGTTAAAGAGCAGATTTTAACCTCTTTGCTTTCCCCATCTAATGAAGGGCCATTCAGACATTCAGTTTCTACCGTTTTGAGCCAGCTGTACTTCACTGCAATAATTTTGCGTTTAAAACGTTTGAAAGTCAGTCTTTATCATTCTTGGAGATTCTGATGTTTCACTGGGAACATGGTTAGGAAAGCCAAAGTTAGTATGAAGACGCTTCCTCTATTAAAATGTCTAGCATAAATTTTATTACTATATACCATTTGCAAGACCTCTGGGGTAACATTCAAGCCTTTGGGGTTCAGTGGGTCTAGGACAAAAGCAGGGCAGAAAGCTACAGCCTTTCACTGGTGAGTGTAGCTAGTGCTTCTGACTAGCTCATCCGGATTTATGTGTAAAGGCTATGCTTGCATTTCTAAGCAGCACCTATTGCAGTTTTGGGGGCACAGATGAGACAAAGGAAAAAGATGAAAAAGGATACTCTAACACTTTCTATTTATCGTGGGTAACACCAAAAGGAGGAAGTCATCTGAATGACACCTTGTTTAGCATCTGTTTCTAAATAGCAACAAAGCATCTGTGGACTGCACTCCCCTTGAGTGCACTTGGAAGCCCTGGAACTCCATTGACCCTGAGTCTCTAAATTTATAAACAATAATAATAATATTCAACTGGCAACAAGGTGGCCATGTGGCCGTGTTCCTGATAGGAGGACAAGCATTCTCAAAGAGGCGTAATTTCAATAATAGCTGACAACTAGGTCTTCTTGCTATTCAAAAAACCTCCAGATTTTGTAAACACTGTAAAATTACCCCTGGGTCTTTGGGAACCATATGAGGTAAGTCTACAGTACACAATTTTCCAAAGTCAAAGAGACAAATCTCTAGAGAACTGTCAAATGCAATTTCTGAGTGCCCTATCTGACTCCTTTAACCGGGGCTCAGAATTGTTGCATAAAAACACCTCTTATTGTGCAATCCCGGTAAACCTCCAACTTTACTGCTGCCCCTATAACAAATGCAGAATGAATACTGTGATACTAAGGTTTAAATTTCCTTCTCATTGCAGTAAACTTATACACATAAAGCTGGACTTAACACAGTTCCCTGATGAACCTGATAGACTTACACAGGCTTTCCAACATTTCAACCAACAGCCTCATCTTATGTGCAGAAATGCAGTGCAACTTTTAAGCCACATTTTAACTACTGCTGAAAAACAGGCAGCACTGCAGAGAGCAAAGGAATTTGAAGATGAACAACGGACATCCTATAGTCAGTCAAAAAATAAACAGAAGTGAAGGATGAAAAATGGGTAACAAAAAGTCGGAATTACTATTTCCAACACAAAGAAAAACAGTGCTGTTTGAAAACCCCAAATGAAGCCTTAGTAAACCTAGAGATGAATAGAAAAGAAATCACTTTCTACTGTGCATATTAGCAGGCTTCAAAAGAACCAGAACAAAACTTGTTAATTACTCTGAACTGTCCTTTTTGAAATCAGAAACTAGAAAAAATATCTCACAGGTTATTTGGAAAGGCTGAGAGAAGCTTTAGCAAAACATTCATCTCCATCTCCTAATTCAATCAAGGGATACACAATTTTAAAATAGTAGTTTATTTCTCAGCCATCCTCTAATATCAGAACAAAACCACAGACGCAGGCCATGGAATCAGATAGCACTTTGAAAAACCTTGTAGGGTGGCTTTTTTGGTCTTTTAAAACAAGAACTGGAAAGAGGAGACCTAGAAAGTAGAAGGGAGTCACAAGAGAATGAGAAAGGCATTACTGGCCGCTTCAGAGGCCTACAAGATCCAGAATCTCCAAGATGCACCTGCTGATTTCTACTAGTGTGACAAGCTAGGGCACTTTCAAATGAATTGCTCAGGCCGAAAAAGAATATATCTCAACTTTGTCCAGACTATGAGGGAGACCAGTGAAAGTAGGAGTGTTCCCAGAGACTTAGGTCACCTGGTCCAGTGTATATTTCCCGGATTGTTCAGCAGGAATAATGGTTCCCCAGTCCTAACGGCCATTGTGATCTACAGGATTCAAGTAATTGTGGAGGCAAAATGGAAATTAAACAACAACAACAACATTTTTCTAAATTCTACAGACTGTTTCTCCGTTCTTCTCTCCAATTCAGAGCTCTCCTCCTCCAATAGTGAAGAGAGTTAGCTAGCTTGCCTTCTATAGACAGAAAGAGAAGTGTCCCCAGAAACTTCTCGGCCCACTGATCAATGCCTCGTTTCCACATAAGATAAAAAGCAGCCTGTAAAAAAACATTCAAGCAGCAGGCACCAATAAATGAACTAGAACAGAAAGTTGTGTCTGAAGACCTGACTCCAGCTACACAGATAGAAGGACCTCCAGCTCACTCAGAAACTTGCAGAAACTTCAAGCTTACTCAAATGGGAAAACAAGGCCTGAAATAGAAATGCATTTGTCCATTTTATAATCAGTGGACTTCCAGAAATATTTCTTTTCCTTTGGTGAACATAAAGAGAGTGGGAGAGTGGGAGCAAGTGCCTTCCAGGGAACAATTTTCTTTTCTTCCTGGATTGTGAACCCTACCTCTATGAATCATTAGTTCAGCCTCAGATCAGTTCTGGACAAAATCTTAGGCCACAGATTCACTTCAGCTTCTGAAAGGTTGTTGGCTAAGCTGAGTAGCCCCTATGAATATTCACTTTAGCCACTAATAGGTACTGGGTCGAGGTCTCAGGCTAAGCTTTCTGATTGGGCTAGGATCTAAGGTGCCA
Source organism: Pongo abelii (assembly GCF_028885655.2). Classification (NCBI taxonomy): domain Eukaryota; kingdom Metazoa; phylum Chordata; class Mammalia; order Primates; family Hominidae; genus Pongo; species Pongo abelii. The sequence goes on along the minus strand of NC_072009.2, from coordinate 41,277,573 downwards.
GGTCGAACTACGTCACACATTTTTTAAGACAGCCCACAGACTAAGTGCATTTCTTACCATTCAAAACACACAAAAACGCTAAATCCAACTTTCATATTGGTTAACCCATTTTGACCACATCACTGCTGGCATCGAGCTTTTTCATTTCACTTATTAAACTTTCTCTTCAACCTCAGTGCTCTGTAGTCTTTGAAAATGTGTCTGGGATCTTTATTCTTCTGAAACATACAAAATAAACCCCCAGTATTACCTTAGATATGTAGAGACTCTTATGTGTTTGTGTACTGGTGAGATGTAAATAATAGCAAAATTGTGATGGGCTTCCTGGGAACACACTAATGCACTGCTAAACTATCTGGCAAAAAATTTAAAAAAAAAGAATATTGGGTCTCAAAATCTAAAGCTCAGCTCTCTGAGACTTCAGTACAGTACCTGGGTCTGGTCTTATCAGAAGATAACAACGTACAGGGTCATGAAACAATTCAGCCAATTTTTCTTAACAGTTAAGAATATTCTTGGGCATTATTTGATTTTTCAGATGGCAGGTACCTCAGTACGGAGAAGTAGCTCATCTTTAATACCACCTCATAGAAGAAACTAAGGCAGATAAAACTCACTGGTTAACTTAAGAACCTAATACTCAAAAAAATTTAACCAGTTAAACAAATCTTACTTAAGGCAGAAGCCCTCGGTTTATTCATAGTAAAGACATTTAATCTCCGTATATCAGATATAGAGAAAACAGACGTAGAAATTATGGATGAGGCTTGAGGTCCAGCTCAACATCCAGTGGTGTAACTAAGAAAGAAACTCAGCTTGGTTTCTAAAAAGAAACGGGTAACACACCTCTGAGCAGCTGCCTCAGTGACATTGTTGGTGCCAGAAACCATCAGGTTAACCATGAAAATAACATATCTGTTTCTACACCACCCAGTATAGCAGTACTGTGTTTCCTTAGAAAAGTCTCTTGTGAACTGACAGTCACCTCCTTAAATATCAAGCTTTGCTGCTGAAGGATCTGCAGACCATTTGAAAGCCTGTACTTGCCTGAACCCAACGGCATTCTATCAGGGGAAATTTGAGCTTCTGAACATGATTGCATACATATAGGGGTGTAAACCAGTGAAATAAATAATAAACACTTCTGTTGATATTCTCTGTACAGTTAAATTAATGAAAACACTCTTAGAAGGCAATCAGCTTAATTAAAAATGGAGATTGATGCTATATGTATATTGAAGACGTTCATGTTTGTCTCCTCATAAATCTTGTTTCCTTGAAAAAGTTTTTTCTTTCAATCTACTAAATTACCTTTCTCCACTCTCTCTTGACACATTTGGTGCATGCATGCATGAAAGGTTCTTGGATAAAAGCTGATGATGAGGGACATCTTGAGGCCAACAGAAAAGGCACCACCCATCGTCTTTTATGAGATATCTGCATTTCTTATGTAGCTCTTGGAATTAGAAGTGAATAATACCTCCGAAAATGAAAGCCTGACTCTTCCTTACAGCTCTGATTTTTTTTTGGAGACGTGGTCTCACTCTGTCACCAGGCTGGAGTGCAGCGGTACACCATCAAATCATTGCAACCTCTGCCTCCTAGGTTCAAATGATTCTCCTGCCTCAGCCCCAAATTAGATGAGACTAAAAGTGCCCACCAACACGCCCAGCTAATTTCTGTATTTGTAGTAGAGATGGGGTTTCACCACGTTGGCCATGATCTCTTGACTTCTTGTTCCCCAAACATGGGCCTCCTAAAGTGCTGTGATTACAGCTGTGTGTCACTATGCCCAGCATCACTGAGGCTTTTTTATTAGGCCCTGGAAACTATTTGTATCCGAGTTCTTAAAGGGCATCAGCAAGAGGTCAATCATCCAATTGCAAAATTGGTAAAATAAAATTTTATAACTTCTGGAACTTCTGTTTTCTGTGTGGTTACATATGTGTTATGTATATATTTTAAAAATCTAATTAATTAACTTAGTGAAGAATAGTTAGTGGAACTAAATATTTTGCTTCCAAAGAAATGAAGGTTGCTGCACTTTTCAGTTCATGTGACTTTAACTTACAAAAAACAAAAACCACCTAAGACCTGAAGATGTATAAAAATAATCACTCCTTTAACAATGCTGTAATAAATCATACTTTACCTGCACCCAGACCGTAGTTTTATAAACTCATCACGTTTTACATTCAAGTTATTAATTTTATTATTATTATTATTGTTATACTTTAAGACTTAGGGTACATGTGCACAATGTGCAGGTTAGTTACATATGTATACATGTGCCATGCTGGAGTGCTGCACCCATTAACTCATCATTTAGCATGAAGTATATCTCCTAATGCTATCGCACCCACTCCCCCCACCCCACAATAGCCGCCAGAGTGTGATGTTCCCCTTCCTGTGTCCATGTGTTCTCATTGTTCAATACCCACCTATGAATGAGAATATGCAGTGTTTGGTTTTTCGTTCTTGCAATAGTTTACAGAGAATGATCATTTCCAATTTCATCCATGTCCCTACAAAGGACATGAACTCATCATTTTTTATGGCTGAATAGTATTCCATGGTGTATATGTGCCACATATTCTTTATCCAGTCTATCATTGTTGGACATTTGGGTTGGTTCCAAATCTTTGCTATTGTGAATACTGCCACAATAAATATACGTGTGCATGTGTCTTCATAGCAGCGTGATTTATAGTCCTTTGGGTATATACCCTGTAATGGGATGACTGGGTCGAATGGTATTTCTAGTTCTACATCCCTGATGAATCACCGCACTGACTTCCACGAGGGTTGAACTAGTTTACAGTCCCACCAACAGTGTAAAAGTGTTCCTATTTCTCCACATCCTCTCCAGCACCTGTTGTTTCCTGACTTTTTAATGATTGCCATTCTAACTCGTGTTTTGATTTCTATTTATCTGATGGCCAGTGATGAGGAGCATTTTTTCATGTGTCTTTTGGCTGCATAAATGTCTTCTCTTGAGAAGTGTCTGTTCATATCCTTTGCCCACTTTTTGATGGGGTTGTTTGTTTTCTTCTTGTAAATTTGTTTGGGTTCATTGTAGATTCTGGATATTAGCCCTTTGTCAGGTGAGTAGGTTGTGAAAATTTACTCCCATACTGTAGGTTGCCTGTTCACTCTGATGGTAGTTTCTTTTGCTGTGCAGAAGCTCTTTAGTTTAATTAGATCCCATTTGTCAATTTTGGCTTTTGTTGCCATTGCTTTTGGTGTTTTAGACATGAAGTCCTTACCCATGCCTATGTCCTGAATGGTAATGTCTAGGTTCTCTTCTAAGGTTTTTATGGGTTTTGGTCTAACGTTTAAGTCTGTAATCCATTTTGAATTAATTTTTGTATAAGGTGTAAGGAAGGGATCGGGTTTCAGCTTTCTATATATGTCTCACCAGTTTTCCCAGCACCATTGATTAAATAGGAAATCATTTCCCCATTGCTTGCTTTTCTCAGGTTTGTCAAAGATCAGATAATTGTAAATATGCAGCATTATTTCTGAGGGTTCTCTTTTGTTCCATTGATCTATATCTCTGTTTTGGTACTAGTACCATGCTGTTTTGGTTACTGTAGCCTTGTAGTATAGTTTGAAATCCGGTAGCTTGATGCCTCCAGTTTAGTTCTTTTGGCTTAGGATTGGCTTGCCAATGTGGGCTGTTTTATGGTTCCATGTGAACTTTAAAGTAGTTTTTTCCAATTCTGTGAAGAAAGTCATTGGTAGCTTGATGGGGATGGCATTGAATCTATAAAATACCTTGGGCAGTATGGCCATTTTCATGATATTTACTCTTCCTACCTATGAACATGGAATGTTCTTCCATTTGTTTGTATCCTCTTTTATTTCATTGAGCATTGGTTTGTAGTTCTCCTTGAAGAGGTCCTTCACGTCCCTTGTAAGTCGGATTCCTAGGTATTTTATTCTCTTTGAAGCAATTGTGAATGGGAGTTCACTCATGATTTGGCTCTCTGTTTGTGTGTTATTGGTGTTTAAGAATGCTTGTGATTTTTTACATTGATTTTGTATCCTGAGACTTTGCTGAAGTTGCTCACCCGGTTAAGGAGATTTTGGGCTGAGACAATGGGGTTTTCTAGATATACAATCATGTCATCTGCAAACAGAGACAATTTGACTTCTTCTTTTCCTAATTGAATACCCTTTATTTCCTTCTCCTGACTAATGGCCCTGGCCAGAACTTCCAACACTATGTTGAATAGGAGTGGTGAGGGAGGGCATCCACTTTACTTCCAACTACATGGTCAATTTTGGAATAGGTGTGGTGCGGTGCTGACAAAATTGACTTTGTGTCAGTTTTCAAAGGGAATGCTTCCAGTTTTTGCCCATTCAGTATGATACTGGCTTTGGGTTTGTCATAGATATCTCTTAGTATTTTGAGATATGTCCTATCAATACCTAATTTATTGAACATTTTTAAAATGAAGTGTTGTTGAATTTTGTCAAAAGCCTTTGCTGCATCTATTGAGATAATCATGTGGTTTTTGTCTTTGGTTCTGTTTATATGCTGGATTAAATTTATTGATTTGCATATGTTGAACCAGCCTTGCATGGCAGGGATGAAGCCCACTGGATCATGGTGGATAAGCTTTTTGATGTGCTGCTGGATTCGGTTTGCCAGTATTTTATTGAGGATTTTTGCATCAATCTTCATCAAGGATATTTGTCTAAAATTCTCTTTTTTGGTTGTGTCTCTGCCAGGCTTTGGTACCAGGATGATGCTGGCCTCATCAAATGTGGTAGGGAGAACTCACTCTTTTCTATTGATTGGAATAGTTTCAGAAGGAATGGTACCAGTTCCTCATGTACCTGTGGTAAAATTCGGCTGTGAATCCGTCTGGTCCTGGACTCTTTTTGATTGGTAAACTGTTGATTATTGCCACAATTTCAGAGCCTGTTATTGGTGTATTCAGAGATTCAACTTCTTCCTGTTTTAGTTTTTGGAGGGTGTATGTTTCAAGGAATTTATCCATTTCTTCTAGATTTTCTAGTTTATTTGCGTAGAGGTCTTTGTAGTATTCTCTGATGGTCGTTTGTATTTCTGTGGGATTGGTGGTGCTATCCCCTTTATTATTTTTTATTGCGTCTATTTGATTCTTCTCTTTTTTCATCTTTATTCGTCTTGCTAGCGGTCTATGAATTGTGTTGATCCTTTCAAAAAAACCAGCTCCTGGATTCATTAGTTTTTTGAAGGATTTTTTGTGTCTCTATTTCCCACAGTTCTGCTCTGATTTTAGTTATTTCTTGCCTTCTGCTAGCTTTTGAATGTGTTTGCTCTTGCTTTTCTAGTTCTTTTAATTGTGATGTTAGGGTGTCAATTTTGGATCTTTCCTGCTTTCTCTTGTGGGCAATTCAGTGCTATACGTTTCCCTCTACACACTGCTTTGAATGTGTCCCAGAGATTCTGGTATGCTGTGTCTTTGTCTCATTGGTTTCAAAAGAACATCTTTATTTCTGCCTCCATTTTGTTATGTACCCAGTAGTCATTCAGGAGCAGGTTGTTTAGTTTTCATGTAGTTGAGTGGTTTTGAGTGAGTTTCTTAATCCTGAGTTCTAGTTTGATTGCACAGTGGTCTGAGAGACAGTTTGTTATAATTTCTGTTCTTTTACGTTTGCTGAGGAGATCTTTACTTCCAACTAAGTGGTCAGTTTTGGAATAGGTGTGGTGTGGTGCTGAAAAAATATATATTCTCCTGTTTTGGATTGGGGAGTACTGTAGATGTCTATTAGGTCTGCTTGGTGCAGAGCTGAGTTCAATTACTGGGTATCCTTGTTAACTTTCTGTCTTGTTGATCTGCCTAACATTGACAGTGGGGTGTTAAAGTCTCCCATTATTATTGTGTGGGAGTCTAAGTCACTTTGTAGGTCACTCAGCAAATGCTTTATGAAACTGGGTGCTCCTGTATTGGGTGCATATATATTTAGGATTGTTAGCTCTTCTTGTGGAATTGATCCCTTTCCGTTATGTAATGGCCTTCTTTGTCTCTTTTGATCTTTGTTGGTTTTACTTCTGTCTTATCAGCAGCTAGGATTGCCACCCCTGCCTTTTTTTGTTTTCCATTTGCTTGGTAGATCTTCCCCCATCATTTTATTTTGAGCCTATGTGTGTCTCTGCACGTGAGATGGGTTTTCTGAATACAGCACACTGATGTGTCTGGATTCTTTATCCAATTTGCCAGTCTGCGTCTTTTAATTGGAGCATTTAGTCCATTTACATAGAAGCTTAATATTGTTATGTGTGAATTTGATCCTGTCATTATGATGTTAGCTGGTTATTTTGCTCATTAGTTGATGCAGTTTCTTCCTAGCCTCGATGGTCTTTACAGTTTGGCATGATTTTGTAGTGGCTGGTGCCGGTTGTTCCTTTCCATGTTTAGTGTTTCCTTCAGGAGCTCTTTTAGGGCAGGCCTGGTGGTGACAAAATCTCTCAGCATTTGCTTGTCTGTAAAGTATTTTATTTCTCCTTCACCTATGAAATTTAATTTGGCTGGATATGAAATTCTGGTTTGAAAATTCTTTCGTTTATGAATGTTGAAAATTGGCCCCCACTCTCTTCTGGCTTGTAGAGTTTCTGCCGACAGATCCACTGTTAGTCTGATGGCTTTCCCCTTGTGGGTAACCCGACCTTTCTCTCTGGCTGCCCTGAAGTTTTTCATTGTTAAAAGCTATTATTATAACGTGCAATTGAGAATACTGTATATAAATTTAATCTCCAGGTGTGGTAGAAGAGTAAAAGTTGCTTGTAGTGAAAATAAATTCTAGAAAGACATGGAAATGTACGTTTTGCCTAGAGGTAAAGGATTTTCTTTAGTTAACTAAAATAAAGCTAACTGTTTACTCAAATTGTGAAAATAGCTTTAAAAAAATTAATTTTGCAGAAGAAAACTCTGCGCACCCAGGCACTAGATTGGAAAGGGTGTTATGATTTTTTCTGCCATTAAGCATTGAAGTGAAAACACAACAAAAATTTCTTGAAACATTAATCTTCTCTTTAGCAAATTTTTAGAAAGTTGTTAAAACGTTGTAATAAGTTTGTGAAAATCTCACCTCTTTGTCAATCTTCTAAGGTTAAATATAATTTTACATAAGTTTTCATTAAGCTTAGGGTTAATATTGGGATATAAATACAAGGGGAAAATTTGTCATTCTGAAAGAGATTATTATGTAATATTGAAGGCTGATGAAAATATTTCTGCCCTTTCAAACATTTCTACCAACGGTATTTTGGCTAAAACAATGATTTGTGGAAATCTGGAATTGGATATCATAACATTAAATGTCTTCATCCTCTAAAATATTTGGCAGGCTTCCCAGAATAAAATTTTAAGCTCAAGGATGTGTTTTCTGAAACCTGTGTTTTGGATGCCTCATAGAGCCCCTGGAGCATTAAAAAAAAAAAAAAAAATTAAACTGTTTTATAAAACATATTTAAACACATGTGATTTTGATGGTAATATTTTATTTTTTCAGAATATATTTTAGTGAGTAATATTAACACAGGTCTCAAAACCACATTGGGTTTTTCATGTTCTTAATATCTGAATATGTGCTATCAATTTTAATTAAGGTGATTATGTTAAGCTGTTGTAAATCACAGAAGTAACCAAATGTCTTTGCCTATTCTGTTTCAAACCACACTAGACATTTTGTCATTTACAGACATTAAATCTTCATCAAGAATAATGGCTTAAAATTAGCTGTAGAGCTTTACCAGCTGTTCTCACTATAGGTTTTTTTATAACAGGAAACTTTACAGAACTTAGGAATAGCTAAAACGCTTATAAATATCAAGTAGGACAAAAGTTAAAATAGACTAATCTAACAGAAGAATGAAGCAATCTCTTTACCTTTATTATAGAACATTTCTAATCCTTGTTTTGTTTTTTGAAGTCAAGTGCACTTTCTTTTAAACTAGTTACAGCTTTAACGCTGTCATTTGGTATACACCTGTTAAAAAAACTTGGAACACACTTTTTTCCCCTATGCCTAGTTCCTCTACATTTCGGAAGGTGTGTGTGATTATTCTTAATTTACAACAATATAATTGTTTTAATCAGTGCAACAAAAAATGTATTTTCATTTGCAACATAACCCAATAGAATAAGCTTGTTGATTTTCTAAGGCTTTGACTGGAAGCGTGTGCCTTCTTTAATGACTTACATCTGACTATTGGAACCAATAAAAGCCCTCTAAGAAACCCGGCCTTATACTTCGTTTACACAGTCCCAATACATGTTTTCTAATCTGTGGTAAGAAAAAAAATGCCACTTCCTATCAGGCCTAGGAACCACACGCCCTTGGAATCTCAAAAAACCGAGGAGTTTTTCCAAATAATATATATCTAAGGGTGAAACCTATGGCTGGACTCAGCTTTATAATGTCCTATTTAAGATTCCTTGTAGAATAGAGATTCATAAAAGCCCATGAGGAAAGCCCATGTAAAGGTATTTCTCACAGCACTGTACAAAAGTTGTCTGGCTAAGTGTAAGAAAAGTCTGTTTTGCCAATGACTAAAGTTTATCATGATTCATTCTTAACAAAAATTAGGACTAGAAAAAAGATATGTGTCTCAAAGTCTGTCACACCCCTATCACCAATTTCTCACTTCATAAGTTGTTTTTAAGATTTTCTTACAATTTTAATTAACCCTTTTTATTTATTTATTTTTTTCTGTCCACCAAAAACTGTAGCTGGTGAGGTCCAGCTACAGTTCTTGGAAAACAGTAAGATATGGGGAATAGAGAAATCTAGAACAATATTCTAATTCTGGGAATGCATTCCACAAATGTTCTCAGATAACAGAAGAAAATATGGTTCCTGTAACAGAATTTTTGCTTTGAAGGATCAAATCAAGAAAGCTAAATAAACCCAAGTCTCATGTAACAAAATTTTAACAGGTATAAATATAGCCACAATTATACGGGCATGTTAGCAGCCTTGAAGTATTTCAGCTTTTCTTACTCACCTTGTCTAGTTGTGATATGCTTTTTCTAATAATCAAAGCTGGTTTCCTTTTTTTGCCTTAAGTCTATCACACCTTAAAAGGTAATGCAAATTAAACCATGCATTAACATGTCTTTCTTCTACAAATACTTAAACCAACCCTCAGTAGAATCCTACCTACTGTTTTCTACACAACATTCTTCTCCAGCAGAAAGCATCCGGAAAGACCAATACCCAATCTCCTAAGAGAAGTTAGAGTTTTCATTTCTGAGGGAAGACAAAGACAACTTAGCTACCTTTCCATATGAAAACAGCAAGGAAGTGGTTTCTGGAAGACCCCCAATCAACAGGTAAGGGCCTGACTCCAACATAATAATCAGACCAAAAAAAAGTGTAGGCACCAGTAAGGGATCTAACACAGAAAGTTGTGCCTGATAGCATGGCTGCAGCAACAGAAATAACAGAACTTTCAGTCCATTCAGATAAAATCTTGTACGAACCTCTCACTCATTCAGATGGGGGAACCAATGCCTGGCATAGGCAGGCTGTTTTCTGTATACTCAGAGGGCTTTCCGAAAATAAAGTTTTTTTTGTTTGTTTTTTTTTTTGGGGGGCATAAACCCAGTGAGATCTAGTGGGTAATGCCTGAAATATTTCTTTTTGTATTTGACTGGTTGCTCAACCCATATGAATCATCATTTCAGTCTGTGATTATTCCTGAGCCAGCATCCCAGGACAAGCTTTTACTTTAGGTCCTGTGCCAAGCTAAGCAGTCTTTGCAAATTACTACTTCTGACTGGTCCCAGGCAAAGTGCCTGGGTTAAGCTTTCTAATAGGTCCCGGGCCTGGGCAAAGCTAAGTCACACATTCTCCAAGACAGCTTGCAAACTAAGTACATATCTTTATTTTTTAGGCCATAAAAACCTTAAACCCCAGTGGACAACTTATTCAAGCTTCTATCTCTGCTGGCAGAGAGCTTCTTTTGCCACTTATTCAAACTTTTGCTCCAAACAGTTTCCTTTGTCTACAATCCTTAATTTTCTTAAATGTAAAAGAAAAGACTCTTAGTGTTATCTGAAATGAAAGAAAGGCTGTTACATCCTGGTGCATTGTTAAAAGAACAATATTATCTGAACCTGTGACATATTTTTGCTGTTTTCTTTTGATGTCAGGGTCTGTTTGAGTAATAAACTTTTCTCTTAAGATTAACTTTATCTTAACTCAATAGGGAGGTAGGAACATGTGTTTCACTAAAGCCTCTCTCAGGATTTTAAAAAAGCCTCTATAATTTTTATGTGTTTTTAACCTATTATGAATAGTTTAGAGCAGTTATGAAGTTTTGTACTGTTCACTAATAAGCCTTCCAGTAGGCTCACTAATTTTTTTTCACTCTGCTATAGGATCAATAAGACTCCAACTGAGTTATCAGCAGTCTATCCTTTCCTATTATGAATAAGAATTCTGTTATCAGTTCAACTTTTTTTTTCCTTTTCAGCCTCCCTTTTTCAAGATTTTGTAAAAGACATGTGGTTCATCCACAGATAACTCTGCTCTCTGTAAAGCTGCGTGCTTTATGGCAACAGTTAGGGTTTGGTTTAGGAGTAATGTATCATCAATTCAGGTACGATTAAGCACTTGAGTTAGATTTTGAAATATCTCTGTATGTCCACTGGGGTCATCAGGGGACATTTGCTTATGTTTTTCATTTTTTTATCTAAGTCCCTACAATGAGAAGAAAATTTCTACTATACTAGCATCACATCTGTGGAGTATTTTCTGCAGGGGCAAGAGTGAGTTTGGGGTTTCTTTAGTGGCACAAGAAGACAAGCTGATGAAAAGGCTATTGGAGGTTCTAAATGAGGGTGGCATGTATGGCATTTAGAAGACATATTTGAGTGTTCCTCAGGGGTTTGTCTCTGACTTAATGAATTATCTCTTTGAAACGTGCCTGTTATGACTGCCAAGAGGGCAGAGTCAGTTTTACCGTGCTTAGAAAGATCTGGGTTTTCTCCCAGTCAAAGGAAGGTTGAATAAAAAAAGAAAAAATCAAACTCATTTCTTTGCCATCTGAAGAAAAGATATATCTGTTGAATAGTACTAAAACGAACACTTCCCTCAGACAGCTAGGCATGTCTGTCCTGGAGTTGTTAGGGCTGTCATGCCCTTGAGCAATAAATACATAAATAAGCCACTTTCTTTTTTCAGAGTCTCACAGCCAATGAAACTTCTGTGTTTCAGACAGTAATCTAGAGAGGTGCACACTGCAGATAGTTTGTGAAGTTTCTAAAGAAACATAGAAAAAACCCTTCCTATTATATTTTTCCCCTTTTGAAATAGCCCTGACTGAATAGAAAGATAGGATATTCCTTGTTTTTGCATTCCTCTTGTCTTTTCTGAGTCTGGTGACTGACATAGTTGTCCTCCATGGATGCAAGCTAAAACCTTCACCCACAGTTCCGGAGGAGCTAGAGACCAGGACAAGTAACGTTTACCTGCACAGGCTTTAGCTCTCCACTGGTGACTCCTGGTTGATTTCTTAAGCCTACTCAACCCAGAAGATAACCAAAGTAACTTGGGAACCTAAAAAAAAGATGGTATAGTCATTGGATTCAAGCAAGACACTTGTATAGAGTAAGAATTTTAATGCTATTTGTGGCTTCCCTTGCTAAGGCTTAGAAAAAATATTGAAATTGCAGGAAATAAGATTGATTGACTTTGAAACATAAAATTCTCTGTTAGTTTAAATGTCAGTGCTGCTGGAGGAAGAAGGTGTGCCTCGAAACAAGTAAAACTTGTATGGCTGGCTTTCATTAGACAGTACTTAACTAAAATGTGTCTCTCAAAGGCACCTTCTTTCTGATTATTGAAAGTGGAAATTTTCTGTTTACTGATAGGGCACAGAGTCTTATTATTGTTAGAGAGATATAGGAGAGAGAGGAGTTAAAAAACCAAGGGTTTTGTGCAAAGTACTGGCAAGGCTTCCCCACAGAGAAAAAACTCATTTCACTAGGTTGCATTTTAAGATCTAAAATGCTCCATGAAAATGCTGAATCCCAGGTTTATATACTCAAAAGTTAGAAAAAGAAGGTTAATGCTCTATCACCTGTCCCCACAGTATGTGTCTCTGCAGAAAAAAGATGTGTCTCACAAAGAAACTCTTTAGATATGTATGGTTGTGTGGAGGTTTTTAAAGAGAAATAACCAGCCGAAAGAGAAATTTTCTTTGAATGTATGCCATTCTCTACAGTGATGTGAATATCTATCATCGGTGGACAAAAAGATCCTTATCAAATAAAAATTTTTAGGTCACAATTTTGAATTCTTCCCATTTGAAAGAAAAAAAATCACAAAATAGCAACTCTTTGAATTATATTTCTAATGACTGACTTTTACCAGTGAGCTTACATCTCCAGATTGCAACATTGCATACAAAGAAGAAACAGGATGGACATTAGCCACACAATGACAAAAAATAAATAAGTAAAATGCCACAGAAAAGCCTGAAATTTTCGGAGGCAACACTCTGATAGACTGTCAGAAACTGGAGTTAGTTTTGAGGCCTTCACATAACACCGTGATATAGTCTTATCCAGAAATCTTCAATTAACTTAGATATCCTTTCAGTCCTATGTGACAGCTGGATCCTCTGTGAAAGAAAATAGTTGGCACAGAGGCAAAATTTTCAACAGTGGAGGGTGAAAGGAGATGGCCAATGTGTCTCCCAACATCCCTTTCTCCTAAGCTTTGTAAGAATGGCAGGCAATCTATCGGATTTTACCTGGCACTTGCCCAGAGCTTTCTTTACTCTTCAGAAATTAAAAAAAGAAAACACAAATAACAAAAACAAACAAACAAAAACTGAGAACAAGGAGCAGATGTGAATGCAAATAGAGGACAAGCTGCAGATATGAATGTAAGTAGTTTGGAATTGCACTCCTACTCACCTTTTTTATTTAATGGATTCTCACTCTGTCACTTAAGCTGGAGTCCAGTTGCAAGATCTTGGGTAACCACAAGCTCCATCTCTGGGATTTATGCCACTCTCTTGCCTTAGCCTACCAAGTAGCCCTCACTACAGGTGCCCACCACCACATGCAGCTAATTTTTTGTGTTTTTAATAGACTTCATGGGGGCTTCACCATGTTAGCCAGGATCATCTCGATCTCGACCTCCTTGTGATCTGCCTGCATTGGCCACCCAAAGTGCTGTGATAACACTCATGAGCCACCATGCCCAGCTACTAGTGACCTTTTTAATTAAAGCCTTTCCCAGTCCATGAACCAAAAACAAACCTTGCTGTGCCCCTGTGAACCAAAATCTATCAGGTGACACACAGATTTGTTTAATCTCAAGAAGATTAAAAATTATGAATGCAAAAGGGGAGATGATAGCAAATGTGTAATATGTTAACCTCTGGTGGAGTAGAGTCAGTTGCCCACTCTGAGAAAGAGTCTGATATTTTTATGGACTCAGAAGAAAGAAAATGTACTAACCAGTTTTGAAGAAAGCACTACTTATCTTTCCTGGGTCCTTGTGCCTGGAACTATTAATAGCTGATGCAATGACTCAGCTTGGCTCAGGAACTTGGCACTGAGCTGCACAAGAGCTAAAGTGAAAGCACGGCCCAGGACCTTGGCATGGGACCAGAGGCTAAAATGATAATTTAGAGAAATTTGGCTCAGAGCCTGAAGCATGTTTAGTAATATAAGGTGCCCTTTGTAACACACTGGAGTCCAATATGTACATGTTCTGAAAAAGAGACTATTTCTTGGAAGCAATCTGGCTACACAAAAGACACAACATTTTAATGCGGGGTCTTGTTTTTTTATCTGAGTAGCTGTGGACAGGTCTTAAGCACACTCACAAAAAAAGTTGGGATTTTTAAAAAAATATATTTGCTTTGGCCACGGGATTGTAAAGGATTCTTAAAATTCTGTCTGCAGCCTGATAGTCCGGGCTGTTTCTCTGCCTGTGGAAATTTTCCCAGTAATCCACCACAACTATGTAGCTTTTCTTTGTCAATACTATTGAAGACCTAGAAAGTTTCTGAGGGTCGAAGGCACATTGTTTGAAGTTTCCTATGTGCAAGGCTTTTCGTCCCGTGAAACAACCGACATCTTTGTAAATATTGTAAAATTGTTCATGCCTTCTTAGCAGTCATATCAGAAAAGCCCACAAGAAACAACTCACAAACATCAGAGAAACAGTCTCCCTGGAAACAATCAAAACAAAATTTTCTTACTCCAGGTTTTCTCATCTTCTTGATGCAGAGAATCTTTTAGTCACAACATCTTCAGCTTTTCCAGTTTTTACATCCAGCCCTCCATGTTCCTTACTACCCCTAGAGGAAATGCCCAATGAATGAGGCGCCAGTAAAGTGCAAGTTTCTTTTTCATTACAGTGCCTTAAACAAATAAAGTAAGACCTGGGGAAGTTTTATGATACATCAATACATATATAGAGCCTTTCTAATATCTAGCCCTTTTTTTTGGGTCTTAAATAGGAAGACGTTATGTTATTGCTGAGCCAAAATCTTACTGTTTCTGACAAATAGCCCTACAGTCAACAGAAAGAAGCTGGGCCAAAACACATTTCTTCTATAGCATGTCATAATAAATAAAAAGCAGTCAAAGAGAGAAAGAGTGAAGAAAAGACAAGATCCTAATCTCCAGTAGAAAGAGAGACAGAGCCCTTTGAAAAACCTAATTTAAGCCATAGTGATCCCATAGATAAGAAAAAGAAAAAAAGAAAAGTAGAAGAAAAAAGAAAGCAGGACACTAGCCCTTTAGATATTCCAGATCTAAACCTTTCCCAAGCCAGGGCTGAGATGACGTCTTTGGGTCTTTGCATTTTCTGGCATTTCTTCTTTTCTGGATGACACTGCATTCTTCAGTGCCTGCAGAAGAGAAAGCTTGTGGTATGCCTGAGTCACCTAAAGACCTGCAGGGAATTGTCACCTGTACCAGCACCTGACCTGCTTACCTCATCACAGATAACATGCAAAGCTGTGTGCAGTGCCTGGACTCAACCAACACTCACTCATGCATCTGCCTCCATTCTGTGCCTGGCACATCCATAGCAAACTGAAACCTAAGCCCATAGTTTGAGCTGAGTGCAGGCTGTAAGATGGGTGTGTAAAATTAGACAAGCAGGCTCAAGGGAAACTTGCACAAAGGTGACATCATCCACAGAGACTGTTGGCTGGTGAAGCGACACCCTAGAGATCTTGTGACAAAGACGACATTCATCACCAGTGGCCAGTGGATTATTCAAATATGCCTATGTAATGGAGCCTTGATAAAAATCAGCAAGACAGTATGCATAGAGCTTTTGGGTAACTGAACACATACAGTGTTCTAGAAATTTGTGTGATCATAAAAAGAGACACTGATAATTTTAAAGGCCATACAGAGTGTAGGAGTCTTTGTTTGGTAAGAAGTTTCTGCCTTTAATAATGTGTCCAGAATTTTAACTTATTAACTAGGGCACACTCTAAGGTAACCTAAATCTGCACATTACAAACATTAGAACCTGGATATTTCCACAAAAATGATTCCATAATTCACTAATACGGTGCAACAAGTTTCACTTTAGAGAGATAAAGTTTTCTTTTGTTAACTGGGTAAGAACTAGACATTTATAAAGGAAAATAAAATCAAGTGATACCTCACCACAAATTCTAGTCATATGTTCAGTTTAGGAGAATGATCATCAGTGAATTTTGTGCCAGAAATATTTATTCTAAAAGAAAAGTCTTTTAATTTATAATAGTGTGTCTCTGAAGTGCTTGTGACACTGTAAAGTCAAGGGCACCATCTCATACAGTTCTGTGTCCTTCTGGGAGGGAAGCTAATGCTGCCTTATAACCCAGCAGAGGTATTCTAGCATATGAAAATAAGAAAAATCAACATTATTACAGGATTCTCTGTCATAAGCATCCAATAAAACACAACTCTGGTCTTGTGTATCGTAGTAGCCATAGATACACTTTATGGCTTCCAAGAAGAATCTAGTACCCAACAGTCTGCTTTTATATTTGGGCTTATGTGAGCATAAAATAACCACATTTGGGCAAACAAGCTGTTTTATTACTTCTTTTAAAGCTACAGTGCTTAAAAATGATGTGATAATTTAAATACCTGGCTTGGACATTTCCGGTTCTGTTTCCAAGCCTTAGCTATGGGTGAAACTGTTTTGGGCAATGAAGATGGATTAGGGCATCTCGCAACTCATGATGCATTTGGTTCAGCTTAGTTCTCGCGTCCTGAGCAGACAGACTGACAATTAAAACTCAACAGTTTTATTTTCAACATACTTTAACATGGATTCTGTCCCTTGGGCTGACCTCCAGATCTTCCTCAGCACCTCACACTCTCTCTCATTGGCCTGTTCCAACTCTAACTTAATATTACAGCGAACAAGGGCCTTAGATTCTTCCAGTACAATTTGATTATATGAGGCAAGCTCCTTAATTTGAATCATAACCTCTTGGGTGAAAGTTCCACTCAAAACTACCTGAGAGACCAGGCCTTTGGCACATGCCTCCCGTGCTGTCAGCTTTCGCCCAGCAAATAACATTTCATTGGCAGATGCTTTACCCATCATTTTTTGAAATGTAATAGTTGAACAGCCATCTGGACTCTGTCCAAAGGTCGTATAAGGGGTTTGGAACCAAGCCTTTTCATTAGCCCACACGAGATCACAAAGAGGCAGGATGGATGCACCTAGTCCAATGGCAGGGCCATTGACTGATACAACAATAGGCTTTTTAAATTGAATAAAAGTATTCACACAGTTCTTGATGGTATCCACCATTTCAAGGCTTGCTCTGTTTCTGTCATTCCTTAAGTGCTTCACAAAGTACCCAAAATCAAGACCGCAGCAAAAGACACTTCCAGCTGCACTGAACAGCACGAGCTTGCTGTCACCCACAGTAGCATTATTAAGAGCATTAACTATTTCTTTAATTACTTCTGTATTCAGTGCATTTTTTTCTGTGGATCTAGTTGATAGCACTATCTGGGTGAATCCATCCTCTTTCTTCACTACAATGTCTCTGTATGTGCTGGCACTTTCTGTTAGCTTTATGGTAAAGTACATCTTCTTGATAAAAGGCTGGTCTCTGCTGTCATCAGTAATATTTATTTGCCCACCTTTCACTCTTGGAACTGAGGTATGCATGTCTGTTTTTCCATTGGCTGCTAATGGGTCTATTAATACCACTATACCTTTTTGGGTAGCTGAACCTGTGGCCATTGAAGCAGTAACTGAGCCAGACATCTGCGACATTGGTGGGTGTATCTGAGTCTTGTTCTCTATTCTAGGCTGTTCTGCACCAGGATGTGACAAAGGGTCGTGGAGGAGTTTCCCTTCTGTCACCTTGAAGACCACTGTGTCCTGCTGATCTGCTGCAATAGGGTCCAGTTTCTCAAGTTTCTGAAAGCCACTCACAGTTTTCTTGTCGTTAAAGGGGCTTTCAGGTGCAAGCGTCTTGATAGTTGAATTTATTATCTCCCTATTATTTGTGTCGGAGAGAATTGAAGATGCCTTTCTCCTAATGATCTTGCTGGCAGCAAATAACTTGCTGTTTTTGGATCTGTGGTGTTTATCCGTCACTAGCGTTTTAGGAGAGTTCTTAGAATAGCCCACTTTTGTAGATCTAGAAGTTCTTCTTCTGGCATTGTTTGAAAAAATTCTACTGGTTCTAGTCCATGTCAGTTTTTTCTGTTTTTCAGTCTGTCGTCTATTAAAATCAAGTATACATTTTTCACAGTTCCTGAGGTGCTGCTCTGGTTCCCAAGTGTCATCCTGTTCGTCGTAACCTTTCCACCAAACCAAATACTCTGTATTCCCATTTTTATCTTGTCTTTTGTCAACAATACTTTCAACCTCAAACTCCTGGGAAGCCATGAGGAAAGACATAGGATTGGAGCAGTTGCTGTGCCAACATTTTGTCAGTTGTGTCTCCACATCGCCACTCCTTTCTGCCTCCAGTTCTTCACCAGGTTCTGCATATGGATGAACCTCTTCTATTTCGTCACCACTGGTGTAGTGAAAATTGTGTGAAATAGCAGCTATGCTATGGTGCATGATAGCTTGCTCAGTAGCCTCAGGTGAGAGTAGCTAAATCCACAGCCACAACCTTCTGGTGTAGAACAGAAAGCTTTCTTCCTGCCTGTTACTCTTTGGTGTTTGTTTGTTTAATTGTGGTTGCTATGATGATTGTATGGAAGACTCTAATCTTATAACATTTTTAAAGTTACACTAGCTTACCTTCAGTAACATACAAAACCTTTACTCCTGTATAATGTACCTCCACTATTTCACTTATTGAGTCCTCAA
Organism: Pongo abelii; assembly: GCF_028885655.2. Classification (NCBI taxonomy): domain Eukaryota; kingdom Metazoa; phylum Chordata; class Mammalia; order Primates; family Hominidae; genus Pongo; species Pongo abelii. Next base: position 41,259,252 of record NC_072009.2, on the reverse strand, counting down.
AATTATACCTTTATTCAGTTTATGTCAAAAACACAAATTAGAGGTAGTTTTTTTATTAAATATATTTGTGTTTCAAGGTACGTGGAGAACATCTTGTGGAGGTGCATGTTGTTAATTGTTTTTTTTTTCTTTTCTTTTTGAGATGGAGTCTCACCCTGTCACCCAGGCTGGAGTGCAGTGGTGCAATCTTGGCTCATTGAAAGCTCCACCTCCCGGATTCATGCCATTCTCCTGTGTCAGCCTCCCAAGTAGCTGAGACTGCAGGCGCCTGCCACCTAGCCTGTCGAATTTTTTGTATTTTTAGTAGAGACCGGGTTTCACCGTGTTAGCCAGGATTGTCTCGATCTCCTGACCTCGTGATCCACGCACCTCAACCTCCCAAAGTGCTGGGATTACAAGCATGAGCCACCGTGCCTGGCCAAATTTTGTGTCTTATATATTTGTACCTGTATTTATCTTTACCTTAGCCTTCGTTTGTTCATACTGCTTTTGAGTGTCTGTCCATTCTACCCTGAAGTACTCCATAAGACATTTCTTAAAGGGTAGTCTAGTTGTAAAGGGTGCCAGCTTTTATGTGGGAATGTCATAATGTGTCCCTCACCTTCCATGGACAATTAGGTGGATTATAAGGTTTAGGTTTGACAGTTTTTTCTGACATCACTTGGAACATATTTGTCTACTGCTTTCTATCATCTTAGTTTTCAGATGAGTAATCTACTGCTTTTCAGTGATTATTCAGATAAGCGGTCCACTGGCTATTTTTAGGGTCCCTTTTACATGACTAGCTACTTCCTCTCCTTCCTTTGAAAATCCTCAGGATTCTCTTTGTATTTGTTTTAGACAGTTTAATTATCAGGTAAAATTTTTAGTTTATTTCTTTGAGTTTTTGCTACTTGGAGTCTGTTGAGCTTCTTGGGTGCTTATTTTTTGTCTTAAATTGTTGCATTCTTTATGACTATTTTGTTAAATAGTCTCCATGATCTTTTGTCTCTTCCTTCAAACTTCCAAAATGCGTATGTATGGCTCCTTGATGGTGTCCCTCAGGTTTCTAAGCCGTATCAATCTGCCTTGCCCCTTTTCAGACTCTGTTGGTGACCACTATGTGGTTGACTGCCCCCAAGGGTGGGTATCACAGTGTGGGGACAGTTTGTCAGTTGGTCTCATAAGGCTGATGCATCCCATAGCTCAATTCCCAGACTAAAATCATTGTTGTTTCATTAGTCCACTACAATCTAGAAATCTCTAAATGTGAGGTATCACACAGAGCTCTTTGTGTCATGGCCAAGAAAATTAAAGAGGATGGATGCAAAAAGTTGAATCAAAACTTTTATCAGTGAAAGTAAAAAACTCTTCACAGTGGGGGTGGAATGTGAGTGGTTTACCTACTATGAGACTGTGCTTTACAGTTTCTAAAGGCAGCGAAGTAAAGGAATGTACTTAGTGTTCTTGGAGTAAGCGTTATTCGGCTTGGCCTTGAAACTTGGCCTTGGATTCACCTGGAGCTGAAGTGATGATTTGTAGAAGCTACAAGTCTCAGCCTTGGAACTTGGCCCTGGACCAAGAAAGGAGCTGAAGTGACAGCTTGGCCTGAGACCTTGGGCTGGGATCAATCAAAAGGTGAAGTAATGTCTCATGGTCACAATAATTAAGGAGGCTGGATGTTGCAAAGTTCAAGTAGGAACTAAAGTAACACAAGAGCCATTGGACTCTGTCCGGATGTCATATAAGGGGTTTGAAACCAAGCCTTTTCATTAGCTCAGAAGAATTCACAAAGAGGCAGTGTGGATACACCTATTCCAAAGGATGGGCCACTGACTGATACAACAATAGACTTTTAAAATTGATTGAAATTGTTCACAAATTTCTTGATGGTGTTCACCATTTCAAGGCTTGTTCTGTTACTGTCTTTCCTTAAATACTTCAGAAAGTACCCAAAATCGAGACCACAGCAAAGGACACTTCCAACTGCACTGAACAGCACAAGCTTGCTCCCACCCACAGCAGCCCTATTCAGAGCATTAACCATTTCTTTAATTACTTTATGTCGATCTAGTTCATAGCAACATCTGGGTGAATCCATACTCTTTCTTCACTGCAATATATCTGTATGTGCTGACATTTTCTGTTAGCCCTCTGGTGAATTACGTCTTCCTGATAAAACGCTGGTCTCTGCCATCGTCAGTAACATTTCTTTGCCCAATTTTCACTCTTGCAACTAATGTATGCATGTCTGTTTCTCCATTGGCTGCTAATACCACTATACCTTTTTTGGTAGCTGAGTCTGCAGCCATGAAAGCAGTAACTGAGCCAGACTTCTGAGAAAATAGTGGGTGAATCTGGGTCTTGTTCTCTATTCCACACTGTCCTGCCCTGGGATCTGATAAAGGCCTGATGAGCTTCCCTTCCTCCTCCTTGAAGACCACTGTATCCTGTGGATCTGCTGCAATAGGGTCCAGATACTTGAGTTTCTGAATGTCACTCACTGTGTTCTTGTTGTGAATAGGGCTGTAAGGGGCAAGTGTCTTTCTTGATAGTTGAATATAGTAGCTCCATATTCTTTGGGTCAGACAGATGTGACCCTGGATTACTGCCAACATTCTGGCTGGCAGTACATAACTGGCTGCTTTTGAATTTGTGGTGTTGGCCAGACACTAGAGTTTTAGGAGCATTCTTAGAAAAGTTGGGCTTGGTAGATATAGAAGTTCATCTTCTGGTATTGTTTGAAAAAGTTCTAGTTGTTCTCGTCCTTGCCCCTCTTTTATTTTTTCTGTTTTTCAGTCTGTCATCTGTTAAAGTCATATATACATTTTTCCCCAGTGCTGCTGTGGTTCCCAAGTGTCATACTGTTTCTTCCTAACCTTTCCAACACCAAATTTTATTTATTTTTCTATTTTTTAGACAAAGTCTTGAGCCATCACTCAGGCAGCGGTACAGTGGCACAGTTGCACAATCTCGGCTCACTGCAACCTCCGCGTCCTGGGTTCATGTGATTCTCCTGCCTCAGCCTCCTGAGTAGATGAGATTACAGGGGCCTGCCACCACACCTGGCTAACTTTTTGATTTTTAGTAGAAACAGGTTTTCACTGTAGTAGCCAGGATGGTCTCAATCTCCTGAACTCGTGATCTGCCCGCCCCAGCCTTGCAAAGTGCTGGGATTACAGGTTCACACCTGTAATCCACTTCTTTCTGCCTCTAGTTCTTCACCAGGTTCTGCATATGGATGAGCCTATTCTATTTCATCGCCACGGGTGTAGTGAAAATTGTTTGAAATAGCAGCTATACCATGTGCTTTAGGCTCTCCACACTTACGCCCTGGTGTGACAGCTTGGGCTTTGTCTCATGGTACATGATAGCTGGCTTGGTAGCCTCAAGTGAGAGTAGCTAAATCCACATCTCCTACTTTCTGGTGTGGTACAGAAAGCTTTATACCTGCCTGTTATTCTTTTTCTTTTTTAATTGTCATTGATACTGTGATTATATTGAATATTCTAAAGTTATTCCACTTTTAAAGTTACACTAGCTTACTTTCAATAACACACAAATCCCTTAACTCTGTATAGCTTCACCCCTATGATTTCCTTATTGAGTTCTCAAAATCATACCTTTATGCATTGTATGTCAAAAACATAAGTTATTTATAATATTTTTATTAAATATATTTGTGTTTTAAATTACTTGGGAAACAAATTGTGGAGGGGTGCACTGTTATTCCTTATGTTTTGTAACATCTTATATATTTATCTTTACCGTAATATATATTCATTCACACTGCTCTTTATTGTCTGTTCATTTTACTGTGAAGTATCCCATAAGGCATTTTTTAAAAAGATAGTCTACTGGTAAATTGTCCCAGCTTTTATCTGGAAATGTCATGATTTCTCCCTCACTTATAAGGGACAATGTTTTGAACATAAGATTTCTGTTCAAAAGTTTCTTCTTACATCATTTGGAATACATTAATCTATTGCTTTCTGTCCTCTGAGTTTTCAGATAAGATTGCTGATTAATTTTGAGGGTTCTTGGAACATTACTAGCCACTTCTTTTGTTGCTTTCAAGATTTTCTCTATCTTTCTTTCAAAGGGTTTAATTATCATATAATTTGAGTTTGCTTCTTGGAGTTTCTCTTGCTTGGAGTTTGTTGCGTTTGACATTCTTCACCATTATTGTTTCTAAATAGTCTTCCTGATTCTTTTTGTCACCCTTTGGAATTCCAGTATGCATAATATGGCTGCTTGATAGTGTTCCACAGCATTTTAGGCTTTGTTCTCATTACTTTACTTTTTTTCTATCATTTCCTAACTTAATAATATCAACACCCTTTCTTTGGTTTGCTGATAGTGTGTTCTTCCCCCAGCTCAAGTCTGCTTTTAAATATCTGTAGTGAATTTTTTTTTTTTTTACTTTTATCTCTAGACTCTTATAGGTTTTAAAATAATTTTACTATTTTTATTAAATTTGTTCACAACTTTTGGTGCTTCTTTTGTTTCTTCTATTAGCTGACTCTGAAACTTAATTCTAAATATTATGTTTTAGTAAGACCACCTTTTGGGCTCTCTAAAAAAAGTTTCAGATCATAATTTCTTTTTAATTCTTAAAATGAGCCATATTTCTCGGTTTCATTGTACAGTTTATCTCTAGACTTCTTTAGGTTTTAAAATAATTTTACTCTTTAGATTGATAATTTTTGTTCATAATTGTTTGTGCTTCTGTGTTTATTCTATTAGCTTATTAAGTATCTAAATTTTAAATATTATATTTTAATAAGGCTGCCATTTGGGCTGTCAAAAAAAGCTTATTTTTTCGTAGTTTTTTTTTTGCAGTCGTTCTTAGAATGAGACATACTTCCCTATTTCACTCTGTAGTTTGTGATTTTACCGGGGCTGAAAAAGAGCATTTAAAATTTAAAGTGCTGTAACTTTGAAAATAAGATTCTCTACTTCTATGGTTTGGTAGTGTTTTGTTTCTTCATTACATAGGCTCTTTCCCTCCTGTAAATCAGTTGTAATGAGCTTCTTCTGGGGTCTTTTTTGAGGCACATTATTTTGGGGCACGTATCGTTAAAACCACATTTCATTTTATATATATATATTTGTGTATATGTATATACACGCATGTGTGTATATAAGATTAATATATATGATTTATATATAATTATATGTAATATATCAGATATATAATATATAACATATCAGATATCGTATATAATATATCATATATAATATATAGATATGTATATATGATATATAATATATTACATATATTATATATAGTATACAATACATTTATTATATATCATATATGATTATAATATATATTAATTATATATAATATAATTATATATGATATATAATATATTACATATCATATATAAGTCTGTTATATATTATATGTAATTTAATGATATATTATATATGATATGTGATATATAATATATTATATTATATATGATTATAGATGATTAATATATGATTCATATTAAATATATGATTACTTTAGAAAGTTTTAGTCTAGAAATGTCTTCAGAGAAAAAGAAGAGCAATCAGGAAAAAAATATTTTTGCTCTTTATATCTAATGAAGGTTGGTTGCACAGAGGGACAAAGAGCCTGCATAATGTTTAGGGAATAAAACAATGACTATTCCCCTCTGTCGGGACCTCTATAAACAGAAGCAGCAATCGGCAAGTGAGTCCTCCTGAGATTTGGAGGACAGAGTCCCTTCTCTTTACCATGGCTCTTGTAAGCTGCTCCAGAAATATTTGGAAGGCAGCATCCCACAGTGGTGGTTAATAAAGAATAAGTAGCTGCTGCTGATCTGGGCTACAAAATTGATAAAATTTAATTTTTATTTACTTTGCAAATCTTTTTTTGAAAGCTGTAAAACTTCATGTAGACTCGGAATTCTATAGTAATTGCATCATACTAATCCTTCCACTGTACCTGTTGTATACTTGAACAGACGGATATACAGTGATCCGTTGTACATTGCAGAACTTTCCCATAATCTACTATCATTTTACTTTGGCCTGTTTGTCTTTACACCTAAAATATGCCTCGCACAGAAGTCACAAATGTGACTCCTTCGTTTAAGGGTACACTTGCAACAAGGTGTGCCTTTTTAAGCAAGAGCTCACATTTACACTTCTTACAAGTAAAATGTTGCATACTCTGACGTTGACTTACATGCTTTCCATACGCTCTTTCTTCCGCTTGATCCTGAATTTATTTTTTGCTCGTTTAAAAAATTTGGCTAATTTTTTAAAACCTTCTGTTTATTTTTTACATTACAATTAGGTGTTTTTGGGATTGCAATTATTATTGAAAACTTAAAATAGCCTACTATGAACAATACTAGCTTGTGTGAACAATTTAGTGTTTAATGTCGAAAATATAAGAATATGCTCCTCTTGTAGTTTTCCATCCTTCTCAATTTATATTATTATCTGTGATTATATCTGTCCACACAGACTGTTCATTAACAGTTAAGTTTGCCAGGGTTGAAATAGTAATAGCATTTTTCTTATAGAGAAGCTTTAGTCACAATTTCCTTTAGCTTTTCTTTACCCAGACATGTTTGCTTGAATTTCATTTTACCAGATATATATTTCAGGTTTGACAGCATTTTTCTGTTAAAACTTGGATATCCCACCACCTTCTGACTTCATGGTTTCAGCTGAACAATCATTTGTTATTTTAATCAAGAACTTCTTGTACTTAGCAAATTGATATTCCTTGTCTGCTTTTACAATTTTCTTTGTATTGGCTCTTGATTGCCTATAATGTTTTCTGATGTGGCTATCATTGACTATATTGTGGTTAAAGATTTTTGTCCTCTTTCACCTTTTAGATTGGGATTTCTAAGTTCAGGAAATGTTCAGCCATTTTTGCCTTACAAGTTTTTGGCTTCTGTTATTCTCCATTTATAAGATGTCCATATTGCATGTTCTGGTATACCTCATGGTGTTCTATTTACTCTTTATTTATTTATTTATTATTATTATTATTTTTTAATTTTAATCCTCAGACTGAGTCTTTTCAGTTTTTATTCCTTCAGATTGAATGAATATTTACCTGCTCAAATGTGCTGTTAAACCCCTTTATTATAGACTTTACTTCGGTAGTTGCCCCATTTTTTTACGGGTTCTTTTGTAATTTGTCTCACTGATGCTCTCATGTTATTCTTTCATCATTTGTCTATCATTTCTCTTTAGCCCTGCTTAAGACTGCTGTTTTTAGTTCTTTGTCTATAAAATTTGGGACCCACTTAATTCCTGCATTTAGTTTACATTGTTCATAACTTTCTGTTTGTTTTTGTGTTTCAGCTTTTCAGAAAACTATATTTGAAATGTCATAATGTGCTCACACTGAAAGTTACCTCTGTATTTGAAAAGTCATAACGTGCTAACTCTGAATGCTTTTTGTTATTTCTGAAATGCAATGTGTTAGTTATTAAAAGCTTAGCTTGCATTCCATTGGCAATTTGAAAGAGAGCAATATGAAAACTATCACTTTTAAATACATGGTATGTATTAACATTCTCCTTTAACTCTCAGGGGGATTGTTTATCTTTCTCTCCTGACATTCACTTTCTTCACACTCTTAAGCTACAGATAAACTTGAGGGTTAAAGTATATTGTTTTCCATTTCTTTTAGAATGTTACTGTTGTAAAAATATGCATGATTTTCTAAGTGCTTCAGTATGTTAAACTGCTTTTGAATATTCAGATTTTTACAAATACTAATCTCTCTAAATTTTGTTCCTGTTTATCCTTAGCCTAGTGTAAAAAATAACAGTATTTTTTGTACTCAGCAACTTAAATATTTGTGACAAATTCCTGGAATTTCCAACCAAGAGTGACTTCTGAGTTAGGCAAAGGAGAAATAAATGTTTATTTTACCAGATTTTCATATGTCCTCTAGAAAGACTGAGAAAAAAAAAAAAAAAAAAAAACTATTTAGCACATAAGGGCTTCTTTGCTTTTTCCAGGAGCAGGCATCAAGTCCTCATTTTGATAGTGTGGATTTCAATTCTGGAGGTTTCGTTTGTGCCTAGGAGTTGATATAACAATCCTTAAAGAAAAAATAATTTACAATTTTATAATTGTCCTTCTGGATTAAATATTTACTTGGTTGATATAAACTATTGATTTTCAGAGTCCAGACTGTCTTTGATGGTTTGAAACTTTTCTTTTTCTTTTGAAATGTTTTGAAACTGCCATCCCTGCAGTTTTGCTTTTATTTTTGTCTATGAATCACTGAGTGTTTTCTAATTTCAGAGTTTATGGTTATTTATGAGGTTTATGTTTTGTCTCTTGCTTAAAATACTTAAAGTGAATGTTACACTTCCAATTTTGAATCCCAGAGGTTAGGTTTCTGTTTTAATGGTTATGTTAGAAAGTTTTTGGTTTTTTTTAAGTGAAATTATCAATTTTGTAGAAAAAGTATGAGGTAAGATTCTCTGTTATGAAGTACACTTTGATTTTTGTAAAACAAATATACAGTAAGTGGCTTACAAAGTGACTTTCAAATAAATATCTAAAGAAAATAATAAGAAAATACTGTAAGCATGCAGCAAGATCAATAAGTACAATGATTCCTGGTGGAAGCTGGTATAAATTGTTTTTAAAAATCCAGCTACCTGTGGCTGCAGCAGACTGTAGAAGGGGAAAAATTATAGAGGATAAGCTCATAGAGGTAACAGACAGTCCATGTGATTGTCTGGGGTTTTTACAGGTCTGAAGATTTTACTTTAGATTTCACTCTAACCCTGGTTCATGACTGAAAGTGGTATTGGTAAGGTACTTACTAGCATCTATTGCTGAGAGGTTAGAAATGCTGCTAAATATACTAAAATCTTGAGTGTCAGGCACCTTTGAGAAGTTAACAGTGTTGAAACATCTGTTGAGAAAATTATTTTTAGTAGCTCACATTTATAACCCTTTGATATTATATTTTGAAGATTTCTTAACTCCAACTTTGGCTTCCATAAAGCAGAAGGATTTGAAAAACTGTATATAATTTCCATTGATTCAACTTAGGGTAAACATTAATAAAGTAAGGTCAGTTCAGTTAATCAATGATTAGAAATTAAACAATATATTTTCTATTTCTCTCTTTTTCCTTCCAATTATTTTTTCAACATTTTTGTAATACATTAATGTCAAAACATAACCCCTTTGTCAGCCTCTGTTTTGGATGTACCAAGGGAGAAAAATCAATGAATGACATTTGGGATAGAGCTGATCTTTAGTACAGTTGAAAGGCATAAATAATACACGTGCATACAGGTGCATTGGCACACTATATTATGGATACACATTGTGCATTCAGAAAGCACAATGTGTATCCATAATATAGTCATGAATGATCCCAGTCATAATACAGTCAATAATGATCCTAGGATATTACAATAAGTGAGCCAAATGAAAGAAAACTTTTCAAGGATTATAGCTGGGGTTAGAGGATTTTCAATTTTGCTAAAGTTATTTAGTAGAACCAACGCTCAATTATCTCCTACATTTAAAAAAAATTGATACAAGTTTGCATAGTGGGCATCTTTGATCAGAATTATTTGTTCTCTGACTTGTTCGAACATAATAAAATAATGCACTCACAAGAAATGCATATTAGACAGTAAGAGAAAACAAAAATCAATGAATGAGGAAACCGATGTAATAGGAACAATTTCTAAAAATGTTAAGATAAATCCAAAAGGAGGTGAATTTCTACAATGGAAAATATTTTTCATTTGAATCAAAAATTTGTTTCAGAACGTGAGCAACTAGCAGCAACCTGGTAATTATCCACATTTACACTGCTTCCCTAGTTCCCACTTAGCACCTGAGCTGTAGGTTCTGTTGTGGATGCTAGGGCCTTCTCCACTTGGCAGAACTCCTACCCATATAGGGCTGCTTTTTCTCCAAGATTAATAAAATGCCATTGAATACCTAAAAGGAAAAGGCAAGATTAATTTTTTTTTGCTTAATATACTAAAGGAGAGCTCTGCTGTTAAGACACATTCTTGGAACAATGCAGAAAGTGTGAAGTTGAGGCACTGGAGACATTAAGTGGTGTACAGAAGCTAGCACTATTTGTAGAAACAAAGTTGTTCAGGAAAAGCTTGTAGTGAAAGAGGAATATTTATTGAAGCCTGTGACTGACCTGATTTTTCAAAGTGCTGGCACTGTTTTATTATTATTACTGTTACTATTACTATTACTACCTGTAACAGTTTTTTCACTGAGGCAGCTAGGCTTTATAGATTACTTAAATTTAAACATAATGTTCATGGGTACATTTTACAACGATTAGAGAACCAGTATTTACTAAAAATTTCTGAAAGTTTAAATTGTCATTTTCTAAGAAGACATAATACACCTTTTAAATAAATGAAGAGTATTTACTAATTGGTAGCCATTTGTTAAATCATTCCTCTGATATATGTTCTAGAGCCTTGGAAGTAAGTAAATAGAAAAATAAGTACTTAAAAAGTATTTTTTTTTTTTTTTTTTTTTTTTTTTTTTTTTTTTTTTTTTTTTACATAGATGGGTATGGACCACTGAAGCACATACGCACATGGGTATGTATGTCAGGATTTTTTGTATGGAATTAGTTTACAATGTCACCATCAAACATGCTGACTTATTAAAAGATGGCTTACAGTTTTAGTATTTATTAAGAGAATGCTTTTTGATTTTCTCTTAGGGATAGTGATCAGCTGAAGACCTGAAGAAAGAAGACGGGTGACTTCTCCATTTCCAACTGAGGTACTGGGTTCACCTCACTGGGGTGTGTTATCAAGTGGGTGCAGGACAGTGGGTGCAGTGCACCGAGTATGACTCAAAGCCAGGTGAGACATCACCTCATCCAGGAAGCAAAAGGGGTCAGTGAATTCCCTTTCCTAGTCAAAGAAAGGTGTAACAGACTGGCACCTGAAAGATCAAGTCACTCCCACCCTAACACTGCACTTTTCCAATGGTCTTAGCAAATGGCACACCAGAACATTATATCCTGTGAATTAGTTGGAGGGTCCTATGCCCACAGAGCCTCACTCATTGCTAGCATAGCAGCCTGAAATCAAACTGCAAGGTGGAAGAGAGGCTGGGGGAGGGGCACCACCATCGCTGAGGCTTGAGCAGGTAAAGGAAGGGGCTGGGAAGGTCAAACTGGGTGGAGCCCCCCACAGCTCAAGGAAGCCTGCCTGCCTCTGTAGATTCCACCTGTGGGGGCAGGGTATAGCCAAACAAATGGCAGCAGAAACCTCTGCAGACTTAAATGTCCCTGTCTGACAGCATGGAGGAGAGTAGTGTTTCTCCCAGCACACAGCTGGATATTTGAGATCGGAGAGACTGCCTCCCCAGGTTTGTCCTGGATCCCCAAGTAGCCTAACTGGGAGTCACCCATCAGTAGGGGAAGAATGACACCTCACATGGCCGGGTAATTCCCCGAGACAAAACTTCCAGAGGAACGATCAGGCAGCAACATTTGCCATTCAACAATATCTGCTGTTCTGCAGCCTCTGCTGCTGATACCCAGGGAAACAGGGTCTGGAGTGGACCTCCAGCAAACTCCAACAGACCTGCAGCTGAGGGTCCTGACTGTTAGAAGGAAAACTAACAAACAGAAAGAATATCCACACCAAAACTCCATCTGTACATCACCATCATCAAAGACCAAAGATAGTTAAAACCACAAAGATGGGGACAAAATAGAGCAGAAAAAATGGAAGCTCTAAAAATCAGAGCACCTCTCCTCCTCCAAAGGAACACAACTTCTCACCAGCAATGGAACAAAGCTGGATGTAGAATGGCTTGGACGAGTTGAGGGAAGAAGGCTTCAGATGATCAAACTATTCTGAGCTAAAGGAGGAAGTTCAAACCCATGACAAAGAAGTTAAAAACCTTGGAAATAATTAGAGGGATGGGTAACCAGAATAACCAATGCAGAGAAGTCCTTAAAGGACGTGATGGAGCTGAAAACCAAAGCACAAGATCTACTTGAGGAAGGCACAAGCCTCAGTAGCTGATTCCGTCAACTGGAAGAAAGGGTATTAGTGATGGAATATCAAACAAACGAAATGAAGTGAGAAGGGAAGTTTAGAGATAAAAGAACAAAAAGAAGTGAACAAAGGCTCCAAGAAATATGGGACTATGTGAAAAGACCAAATCCATATCTGATTGGTGTACCTGAAAGTCACAGGGAGAATGGAACAAAGATGGAAAACCCCCTGCAGAATATTATCCAGGAGAACTTCCCCAATCCAACAAAGCATTCCAACATTCAAATTCAGGAAATACAGAGAACACCACAAAGATACTCCTTGAGAAGGGCAACTCCAAGACACATAATTTTCAGATTGGCCAAAGTTGAAATGAGGGGAAAAAAATGTTAAGGGCAGCCAGAGAGAAAGGTCGGGCTACCCACAAAGGGAAGCCCATCAGGCTAACAGCTGATCTCTCAGCAGAAAGTGTACAAGCCAGAAGAGAGTGGGTGCCAATATTAAACATTCTTAAAGGAAATAATTTTCAACCTAGAATTTTATATCCAGCCAAACTAAGCTTCATAAGTGAAAGAGAAACAAAATCCTTTACGGACAAGCAAATGCTGGGAGATTTTGTCATCATCAGGCCTGCCCTAAAAGAGCTCCTGAAGGAAGCGCTAAACATGGAAAGGAACAACTGGTACCAGCCACTGTCATTACATGCCAAATTTGAAGACCATTGAGGCTAGGAAGAAACTTCATCAACTAATGAGCAAAATAATCAGCTAACATCATAATGACAAGATCAAATTCACACATAACAATACTAACCTTAAATGTAAATGGGCTGAATGCTCCAATTAAAAGACACAGACTGGCAAGTTGGGTAAAGAGTCAAGACCATCAGTGTGCTGTATTCAAGAAACCCATCTCACGTGCAGAGACACACATAGGCTCAAAATAAAGGGATGGAGGAAGAGTTACCAAGCAAATGGAAAACAAAAAAGGACAGGGGTTGCAATCCGAGTCCTGATAAAACAGACTTTAAACCAACAAAGATCAAAAGAGACACAGAAGGCCATTACATAATAGTAAAGTGATCCATTCAACAAGAAGAGCTAACTATCCTAAATATATATGCACCCAATACAGGAGCACCCAGATTCATAAAGCAAGTCCTGAGAGACCTACAAAGATGCTTATAATCACACACAATAATGGGAGACTGTAACAACACACTGTCAACATTAGACAGATCGACGAGATAAAAAGTTCACAAGGATATCCAGGAATTGAACTCAGCTCTGCACCAAGCGGACCTAATAGACATCTACAGAATTCTTCATCCCAAATCAACAGAATATACATCCTTTTCAGCACCCTGTATCACACCTATTCCAAAATTTACCACATAGTTGGAACAAAAGCATGCCTCAGCACATGTAAAGGAATAGAAATTATAGCACACTGTCTCTCAGAGCACAGTGCAATCAAACTAGAGCTCCGGATTAGGAAACTCACTCAAAACCACTACACTACATGGAAACTGAGCAACCTGTTCCTAAATGACTACTGGCTACACAGCAAAATGAAGGAAGAAATAAAGATGTTCTTTGAAACCGACGAGATCAGGGACACAACATACCAGAATAACTGGGACACATTCAAAGCAGTGTGAAGAGGTAAATTTATGGCAATAAATTCCCACAATAGAAAGCAGGAAATATCTAAAATTTGCAACCTAATATCACAATTAAAAGAACTAGAGAAGCAATACCAAACACATTCAAAAGCTAGAAGAAGGCAAGAAATAACTATGATCACAGCAGAACTGAAGGGGATAGAGACACTAAAAACCCTTCAAAAAATCAGTTCATCCAGGAGCTGGTTTTTTTTTGAAAACATCAACAAAACTGACAGACCACAAGCAAGACTAATACAGAAGAAATGATAGAAGAATCAAACAGATGCAACAAAAAATGTAAAGGGAATATGATCACCAATCCCACAGAAATACAAACTACCATCCGAGAGTACTATAAACACCTCTACGCAAATAAACTTGAAAATCTAGAAGAAATGGATAAATTCCTCAACACATACAATCTCCCAAGTCTAAACCAGGAAGAAGTTGAATCTGTTAATAGACCAATAGCAGGTTCTGAAGTTGAGGAAATAATTAATAGCTATACAACCAAAAAAATTCCAGGACCAGATGGATTCACAGCTGAATTCTACCAGAGGTACAAGGAAGAGTTGGTACCATTCCTTCTGAAACTATTCCAATCAATAGAAAAAGAGGGAATCCTCTCTAAGTCATTTTAGGAGGCCAGCATCATCCTGACCCTGAAGCCTGGCAGAGACACAATAAAAAAAGTGAAATTTAGACCAATATCAATGATGAACATCGATGCAAAAATCCTCAACAAAATACTGACAAACAGAATCCAGCAGCACATCAAAAAGCTTATCCACCATGATCAAGTGGGCTGTATCCCTGGGATGCAAGTCTGGTTCAACACAGGCAAATCAATAAATGTAATCCAGCATATAAACAGAAGAAATGACAGAAACCACATTATTAACTCAATAGATGAAGGAAAGTCCTTTGACAAAATTCAACAATCCTGCATGCCAAAAATTCTCAATGAGTCAGGTATTGATGGGACATATCTCAAAATAATAAGAGCTATCTATGACAGACCCACAGCTGATATCATACAGAATGGGCAAAAACTGGAAGGCTTCCCTTTGAAAACGGGCACAATACAGTGATGTCCTCTCTCACCACTCCTATTCAACATAGTGTTGGAAGTTCTGGCCAGGGCAATCAGGCAGGAGAAGCATATAAAGGGTACTGAATTAAGAAAAGAGGAAGTCAAATTGTCCCTGTTTGCAGATGATAAGATTGTACATTATCAGCCCCCATCATCTCAGCCCAAAATCGCCTTAAGCTGAAAGGCTACTTTGGCAAATTCTCAGGATACAAAATCAATGTGCAAAAATCACAGGCATGCTTAGACACCAATAACAGACAAACACAGAGCCAAATCATGAGTGAAATCACTTTCACAATCGCTTCAAAGAGAAAAAAATAGATTCACCAAAGTTGAAATGAAGGAAAAAATGTTAAGGGCAGCCAGAGAGAAAGGTTGGGTTACCCACAAAGGGAAGCCCATCAGACTAAAAGTGGATGTCTTGGCAGAAACTCTACAAGCCAGAAGAGAGTGGGGGCCAATATTCAACATTCTTAAAGAAAACTATTTTCCATCAAGAATTTCATATCCAGCCAAACTAAGCTTCATTAGTGAAGGAGAAATAAAATACTTTACAGACAAGCAAATACTCAGAGATTTTGTCACCACCAGGCCTGCTCTAAAAGAGCTCCTGAAGGAAGCACTAAAAATGGAAAGGAACAACAGGTACCAACCACTGCAAAAACATGCCAAATTGTGAAGACCGTCGAGACTAGGAAGAAACTGCATCAATAAAGAGCAAAATAACCAGCTAACATCATAATGACAGGATCAACTTCACACATAACAATATTAACTTTAAATGTAAATGGGCTAAATGCTCCAATTAAAAGACACAGACTGGCAAGTTGGATAAAGGGTCAAGACCCATCAGTGTGCTGTATTCAGAAAGCCCATCTCATGTGCAGAGACACACATAGGCTCAAAATAAAAGGATGGAGGAAGATCTACCAAGCGAATGGCAAACAAAAAAAGGCCGGGGTTGCAATCTGAGTCCTGATAAAACAGACTTTAAACCAACAAATTTCAAAAGAGACAAAGAATGCCATTACATCATGGTAAAGGGATCAATTCGAAAACAAGAGCCACCTATCCTAAATATGTATGCACCCAATATAGGAGCACCCAGATTCATAAAGCAAGTCCTGAGTGACCTACAAAGAGATGCAGACTCCCACACTATAATAATGAGATACTTTAACACCCCACTGTCGACATTAGATAGATCAACGAGACAGAAAGTTAACAAGGATACCCAGGAACTGAACTCAGCTCTGCACCAAGTGGAACTAATAGGCATCTACAGAACTCTCCACCCCAAATCAACAGAATATACAGTTTTTTCAGCACCACACCACACCTATTCCAAAATTGACCATATAGTTGGAAGAAAAGCACTCCTCAGCAAATGTAAAACAACAGAAATTATAACAAACTCTCTGTCAGACCACAGTGCAATCAAACAAGAACTCAGGATTAAGAAACCAACTCAACTACATGGAAACTGAACAACCTGCTCCTGATTGACTACGGGGCACATAACGAAATGAAGGCAGATATAAAAATGTTCTTTGAAACCAATGAGAACAGAGACACAACATACCAGAATCTCTGGGACATATTCGAAGCAGTTTGTAGAGGGAAATTTATAGCAATAAATGTCCACAAGAGAAAGCAGGAAAGATCCAAAATTGACACCCTAACATCACAATTAAAAGAACTAGAAAAGTAAGAGCAAACACATTCAAAAGCTAGCAGAAGGCAAGAAATAACTAAAATCACAGCAGAACTGAAGGAAATAGAGACACAAAAAACCCTTCAAGAAATTAATGAATCCAGGAGCTGTTTTTTTGACAAGATCAACAAAATTGTTAGACCACTAGCAAGAATAATAAAGAAGAAAAGAGAGAAGAATCAAATAGACACAATAAAAAATATTAAAGGGCATATCACCACCGATCCCACAGAAATACAGACTACCATCAGAGAATACTGCAAACACCTCTACGCAAATAAACTAGAAAATCTAGAAGAAATGGAGAAATTTCTCAACAAATACACCCTCCCAAGACTAAACCAGGAAGAAGTTGCAACTCTGAATAGATCAAAAACAGGCTCTGAAATTGTGGCAATAATCAATAGCTTACCAACCAAAAAGAGTACAGGACCAGATAGATTCACAGCTGAATTCCACGAGAGGTACAAGGAGGAACTGGTAACATTCCTTCTGACAGAGGCATAAACAAAAAAGAGAATTTTAGATCAATATCCTTGATGAACATTGATGGAAAAATCCTCAATAAAATACTGGCAAACCGAATCCAGCAGCACATTAAAAAGCTTTTCCACCATGATCAAGTGGGCTTCATCCCTGGGATGCAAGGCTGGTTCAACATATGCAAATCAATAAATGCAATCCAGCATATAAACAGAACCAAAGACAAAAACCACATGATTATCTCAATAGATGCAGAAAAGACCTTTGACAATATTCAACAATGATTCATGCTACAATCTGTCAATAAATTAGGTATTGATTGGACGCATCTCAAAATAATAAGAGCTATCTATGACAAACCCACAGCCAATATCATACTGAATGGGCAAAAACTGGAAGCATTCCCTTTGAAAACCGGCACAAGAGAGAGATGCCCTCTCTCACCACTCCTATTCAACAGAGTTTTGGAAGTTCTGGTCAGGGCAATTAGGCAGGAGAAGGAAATAAAGGGTATTCAATTAGGAAAAGAGGAAGTCAAATTGTCCCTGTTTACAGATGACATGATTGTATATCCAGAAAACCTCATTGTCTCAGCCAAAATCTCCTCAAGCTGATAAGCAAGTTCAGCAAAGTCTCAGGATACAAAATCAGTGAACAAAAATCACAAGCATTCTTATATACCAATAACAGACAAACAGAGAGCCAAATCATGAGTGACGTCCCACTCACAATTGCTTCAAAGAGAATAAAATGACTAGGAATCCAACTTACAAGGGATGTCAAGGACCTCTTAAAGGAGAACTACAAGCAACTGCTCAATGAAATAAAAGAGGATACAAACAAATGGAAGATCTTTCCATGCTCATGGGTTGGAAGAATCAATATCGTGGCAATGGCCATGCTGTCCAAGGTAATTTACAGACTCAATGCCATCCCCATCAAGCTACCAATGACTTTCTTCACAGAATTGGAAAAAACTACTTTAAAGTTCATATGGAACCAAAAAGGAGCCCGAATCACCACGTCAATCCTAAGCCAAAAGAACAAAGCTGGAGGCATCATGCTACCTAACTTCAAACTATACTACAAGGCTACAGTAACCAAAAGAGCATGGTACTGGTACCAAAACAGAGATATAGATCAATGGAACAGAACAGAGCCATCAGAAATAATGCCACATATCTACAACTATCTGATCTTTGACAAACCTGAGAAAAACAAGCAATGGGGAAAGGATCCCCAATTTAATAAATGGAGTGCTGGGAAAACTGGCTAGCCATATGTAGAAAGCTGAAACTGGATCCTTTCATTATACCTTACACAAAAATTAATTCAAGATGGATTAAAGACTTACATGTTAGACCTAAAACCATAAAAACCCTAGAAAAAAACCTAGGCAACACCATTCAGGACACAGTCATGAACAAGGACTTCATGTCTAAAACACCAAAAGCAAAGGCAACAAAAGCCAAAATTGACAATTGGGATCTAACTTAACTAAAGAGCTTCTGCACAGCAAAACAAACTACCATCAGAATAAACAGGCAACCTACAAATTGGGAGAAAATTTTCACCACCTATGGTTCTGACAAAGGGCTAATATCCAGAATCTACAAAGCACTCAAACAAATTTAGAAGAGAAAAACAAATAACCCCATCAAAATTTGTGCAAAGGACTTGAACAGACACTTCTCAAAAGAAGACATTTATACAGCGAAAAAATAAATGAAAACATACCATCACCGACCATCAGAGAAATTCAAATCAAAACCACAATGAGATACCATCTCACACCAGTTAGAATGGCAATCATTAAAAAGTCAGGAAACAGCAGGTGCTGGAGAGGATGTGGAGAAATAGGACCACTTTTACACTGTTGGTGGGACTGTAAACTAGTCCAACCATTGTGGAAGTCAGTGTGGGGATTCCTCAGGGATCTAGAACTAGAAATACCATTTGACCCAGCCATCCCATTACTGAGTATATAACCAAAGGACAGTAAATTATGCTGCTATAAAGGCACATGCACACGTATGTTTATTGCGGCACTATTCACAATAGCGAAGACTTGGAACCAACCAAAATGTCCAACAATGATAGACTGGATTAAGAAAATGTGGCACATATACACCATGGAATATCTTGCAGGCAGAAATAATGATGAGTTCTTGTGCTTTGTAGGACATGGATGAAACTGGAAATTATCATTCTCAGTACACTATCACAAGGACAAACAACCAAACACCACATGTTCTCACTCATAGGTGGGAATTGAACAATGATAACACGTGGACACAGGAAGGGGAACGTCACACTCTGGGGACTGCTGTGGGGTGGGGGGAAGGTGGAGGGGGGAGAGATAGCATTAGGAAATATACCTAATGCTAAATGACGAGTTAATGGGTGCAGCACACCAACATGGCACATGGATACATATGTAACAAACCTTCAAATTGTGCACATGTACCTAAAAGTTAAAGTGTAATAATACAAAATAAAATAAAATAAGAGAATAAGATACCTAGGAATCCAATTTACAAGGGATGTGGATCACATTTCCTAGGGGAACTGCAAACCACTGCTCAATGAAATAAAAGACGATACACACAAATGGAAGAACATTCCATGCTCCTGTGTAGAAAGAATCAATATCATGAAAATGGCCATACAGCCCAAGGTAATTTATAGATTCAATGCCACTCCAATCAAACTACCAATGACTTTCCTCACAGAATTGGAAAAAAAAAAAAAAAAACTATTTTAAAGTTCACATGGAACCCAAAAAGAGCCTTCATTGCCAAGACAATCCTAGGCCAAAAGAACAAAGCTGGAGACGTCACGCTCCTGACTTCAAACTATACTACAAGGCTACAGTAACCAAAACAGCATGGTACTGGTACCAAAACAGAGATGTAGATCAATGGAACAGAACAGAGTCCCAGAAATAATGCTGCGTATCTACAACCATCTGATCTGTGACAAACCTGACAAAAATAAGAAATGGGGAAATGATTCCCTATTTAATAAATGGTGCTGGGATAATTGGCTAGCCACATGTAGAAAGCTGTAACTGGATGAATTCCTTACACCTTATACAAAAATTAATTCAAGATGGATTAAAGACTTAAATATTAGACCTTAAGCCACAAAAACCCTGGAGGAAAACCTGGACTATACCATTCAGGATATAGGCATGTGCAAGCGTTTCGTGGCTATAACATGAAAAGCAATGGCAACAAAAGCCAAAACTGGCAAATGGGATCTAATTAAACTAAAGAGCCTCTGCACTGCAAGAGAAACTACCATCAGAGTGAACAGGCAACCTACAGAATGGGAGAAAATTTTCACAATCTACTCATCTGACAAAGGACTAATATCCAGAATCTACAAAGAACTCCAAAAAATTTACAAGGAAAAAAAAAAAATCAAAAAGTGAGTGAAGGATATGAACAGATACTTCTCGAAAGAAGACACTTATGAAGCCAAAAGACACAAGAAAAAATGCTCACCATCACTGGCCATCAGAGAAATGCAAATCAAAACCACAATGAGATACCATCTCACACCAGTTAGAATGGTTATCATTAAAAAGCCAGGAAACAACAGGTGCTGGAGAGGATATGGAGAAATAGGAACAATTTTACACTGTTGGTGGGACTGTAATCGAATTCAACCATTGTGGAAGTCAGTGTGGGGATTCCTCAGGGATGTAGAACTAGAAATACCATTTGACCCAGCAATCCCATTACTGGGTACATACCCAAAGGATTATAAATCATGCTGCTATAAAGACACATGCACACGTATATTTATTGTGGCACTATTCACAATAGCAAAGACTTGGATCCAAGCTGAATGTCCAACAATGATAGACTGGATTAAGAAAATGTGGCACATATACATCATAGAATACTATGCAGCCATAAAAGATTATGAGTTCATATCGTTTGTAGGGACATGGTTGAAATTGGAAATCATCATTCTCAGTAAACTATCGCAAGGACAAAAAACCAAACTCTGCATGTTCTCACTCATAAGTGGGAATTGAACAACGAGAACACATGGACCCAGGATGGGGAACATCAGACACTGGAGCGTGTTTTGGGGTAGGGGGCATGGGGAGGGATAGCATTTGGAGATATACCTAATGTTAAATGATGAGTTAATGGGTGCAACACACCAGCATGGCACGTGTATACATATGTAACTGACCGGCACGTTGTGCCCATGTACCCTATAACTTAAAGTATAATAAAAGAAAATGCTTTTTGAGAATACTTACAAACTGTTTCATTTGCCATCCCTTTATATATTTTTATATATGCACATATGTGTGTGTGTGTGTGTGTATGTGTGTGTGTGTTTGTGTACGTATATGTATATATAAACATGAAAGGGAGGTTATAAGTACTTATGCACGTGATCACAGTAGGCTGCCTGCAAGCTGAGCAAAAAGGAGAGAAAGTATGAGTCCCAAACCTGAAGAACTTGGAGTCCACTGTCCGAGAGAAAATATATCCAGCATAGAAGAAAGACATATGCTTTGGAAGCTAGGCTCATCTCACTTTTTGACTTGTTTCTGTCTGTTTGATGTTTGCTAGAAGCTGATGAGATTGTGCCCACCAGATTAATGTAGATCTTCCCATTGACTCAAACGTTAATTTTTTGGGGGGAAACACCGAAGAAACGCTTCCAGGATTAATAATCTGTATCCCTCAATCCAATGAATTAGACACTCAGTATAAACCATCACAAATCCACCCCTTGTTAACTTGAATCGAAATGCATCTCCTGCTATAATACATAATCTTCAAATGCAGAACAAAAATGAGGTAATAATTACACCTAACATAATTCAATTATCCTCTTACAACCAGGAATGCAACAATCCCCAATCAAAACACTATTTCATGAAGTTTGCAATATGCAAATATTGACAAGAACTCAATAAATCTTATGTAGCATGATAAAGGAAAATAAAAAATATTTTCTCGGTACATGTGTATACATGCATAATTTTTATTTTTTTTTTTTTTTTTTTTTTAGCTAAAGAAGGAGGAAACACTTAAGTCAATTAACGTCCTGATTTCTGCAGCTGGTCACGTGTTTATAGCAGGTATGGATGATTAAGTTCTTCTACTAGCCATTCTGTGTTCCTTTTGCCTTCAGCACGCTCCTCAGCAGGTTGCGGTTTTTATTGTTTTGTTGTTGTTTTTGTTGCTCTTTTTGTTGTTGTTACCCTGGTGAGTGACCAAAACCTTAATACCTGAAGGGTCTGATCCAACTGTAGCCCTGTCAGGATTGGGCTGTTGTAGTTTTCACTGACATTAATCACACTTCATGGTAATTCTAAAACACATGTTAATGCATCTTCTGTATGTTATACCACACTCTTTCTTCCCTCCATCGTGGAGGAGTAGGCTGATTTCATCTTGATAGTTCAGGTCAATCAACCCAGTCAACACTGTAACTGCCTTTTTAGAAAGTTGACATAAAGGGAGGAGGAGGCCCAAGTGTCCAGGTGGCAATCTTGACTTCCACTTTAATGTAATCATTATTGTTTCATCTGGTGGCAGCACTTTTCCTCGGGAAGTTAAGACCTCTAGGCCAGCAGAACATAATATCATAAAAAACAGGAAACAAAAATGTTGCTAGTGAAACACCAGTAGTGATAGTGAGTGGCAACATTTCTACTTCCATCACTTGATTCCTGGACCAGTGAATTTTGGCCATGGAAGTAACAATACCATATATTGGATGCTGATTCAGAGAATACGTGGTCCTCTGGAGAACTTTGCAATAGCCCTGCAAAGTATTGTTACATAGTTGACATTGCAATTGTAACTTCAAAAGGCCACTTCAGAATCCTATTAATTTAGTTGTTTCAGAATAATGAGAAACAAGGTAAGACCAATAGATATAATGAGCAGGAGCCCATGGCCACATTTCTTTAGCTGTAAAGTTAGTGCACTGGTCAGAGGCAATGTTGTGTTGAATACCATAATGGTGAATAAGGCATTTTGCGAGACCATGAATGGTAGTCTTATCAGAAGCATTGCGTGAAGAGTGGGGAAACCCATATCCACAGTAAGTGGCTATTCCAGCGAGGACAAACTTCTGCCATTTCCTTGATGAAAGAGGTCCGATATAATTAATGTGTCACCATGTAGCTGGCTGATCACCCCAAGAAACTGGGCCATACTGAGGGCTCAGTTTTGGTCTCTGCTGCTGGCAAATTGGGCACTCAGTAGTGGCCATAGCCAGGTCAGCCTTTGTGAGTGGAAGTCCATGTTTCTGAGCACATGTGTAACCTCAATTTCTGCCACCATGGCCACTTTGTTTATGGACCCATCAGGCAATGACAGGGGTGGCTGGGGAAAGAGTCAGAGTGGTGTCCCCGGAACCAGTGTTTTTATCCACTTGATTATTAAACTCTCTATCCACTAAGGCCCCTTGTTGGCTAGAACTCACACGGAATACAAATATTTTGACGGCTTTTGACCACTCACAAAAGTCCGTCCACATACCTCCTCCCCAAACGTCTGTCTTTGTCATCAATGTTCTAATCATGCATCTACCAGGTGCCTGACACCCAGCCAAACCATTGGCTATGGACCATGAATCAGTATATAGTTGGGAATCTGGACATTTGGGCATTGACACAGGCTGAACAAAAGAAGGTTGCGTGGCTGCAGTGGAGAATGTGAGCATTTGAGCGACTTTCTCATACCTTAGTTGTGCCTTAGGACCTGCTCAGCCTAGGTACGTGTATACCACATCCATTTCATGATGAAATGCTGCTGTGCACAACCCACTTTAAGACTCGATGGGTCAGAAAGCACCAAGTTCATGACAAGCAGTGTAGTTCACATGGTGACTTGATGACCAACGTTCAAATATTCCACCAAAGTCCAGCAATGGGCCAAGAGCTGTCTCTCCAAAGAATGCTAGTTATCTGCAGAAAATGGCAGGGCCTTGCTTCAAAATCCCAGAGGCGTATTCTCTGATTCACCTGCGGGAACACTGCAAACTACTGTCACATCATTGGCATTGTAATTGTAACTTCAAAAAGCCATTTCACCGTTCTATTTATCCAGCTGCTTCAGGATAATGGGAAACACGGTAAGACAAGTAGATTTAATGAGCAGGACACTGCTGCCACAGTTCTTTAGCTGTGGGCTCCAAACAACATTCCTGTCTGCCATTGAAACTTCAAGCACCATTGACTCTCCTGGTTCATATGGCCCAAAGGGTAGAGGTGTTTGCAACGCAGCCTGAAGAAGTTGCAGAGTCTTTTCCTGTTTTGGATGCCCCTGAAAGCTGGCAGCCCTTTGGGTCACTAATAAGTGGGCTGGGGGACATATTCAAACGAAAAATGTGATGCTTCAAAAATCTGAAAAGGCCTAGTAGGTACTATGCCTCTTGCTTGGTTATAAGAGGGGCCTCACACAACAACTTGTTCTTCACCCTGGAAAAGATATTGTGACAAGCTTCCCGAGACTGGACCTCTAGGAACGTTATGGAGGTAGAAGGTCTCCGAATTTTAGTCATATTTATTTCACGTCCTCTGGTACATAAATGTCTCACCAATAATTCAAGTGTGCTTGCTACTTCTTGCTCACTCATCAAGTCATCCTAATCTTATCAATGAGATGGACCATTGTGATATTTTACAGAAGTGGAAAGCAATCAAGGTCTCTCTGAATAAGATTATGACAGGAAGCCAGAGAGTTAATATATGCCTGAGCAAGGATAATAAATCAGTATTGCTGGCCTTGCCAGCTGAAGGCAAACTGCCTCTGGTGGTCCTTATAGACAGGAATAAAGAAAAGGGCACTGGCCAAGTGAATGGCTGTATACCATGTAACAGGAGACGTATTAATTTGCTCACACAATAAACCACGTCTAGTATATCAGCTGCAAGTTGATTCACAACTGTGTTAAGTTGTGATACTCCAATGTCATCATCCAAGGTCCACCTGTCTTTTGCACAGGCCAAATGGGAGAGTTGAATTAGGATGTGTTGGTAGTTACCAATCCAGCATCTCTGAAATTTTTGATGGTGGCACCCATCTCCATAATCTTTTCAGGGTTTTGATATCATTTCTTATTTACTATTTTTCTAGGTAGGGGAAGCTCCAGTGGCTTCCATTTTACCTTTCGTATTGTTGTAGCCCTCACCTTGCAAGTCATGGAAATGTGGGATTCTGCCAGCTGCTAAGTATATCCATGAGAGTTATGCAATTTAGCACTGGAAAAGTGACCAAAGGATGACTGCAGGGACTCACTGGGCACGCTGTAAATCTGACCTAATAAGCTAAAGCTCTATTAATTACCTGATCTCCCTGAGCTCCTACTTTAACTGTAGGACCACAATAACATTTTGGGTCCCCTGGAACCCACATCAGCACAGAGCTAGTGGCCAGTAGTTTCTGCAAAGTCTGATTATTTCCCTTTCCCTAATACACAATTACCTTGGTAAAGCTTGGAGTTCTTGGGGAAAGATGGCGTAAAGATTCACTGCATAAATAGTCAGTTATGTTGTGGGTTTCTTGGTCAAGGGAACCCAGCCTCCACTTCATTCAATGGATTCTCAGTCTTTAAGCTGTCTCTAGCCTGGTAATTGATAGAGGGGTTGTATTTCTCTGTTTTCATCATCCAGAATTGTGTTTTGTCCTTTTGACTCAAAGATTTCTGTATGTATAACGTAAGTATGAATGCAGTAAGCGTTCCATCAGTTTGACTCCCATGAACACCGTGACTAATTAACCAATGAAAAGGCCCTACAGGAGTCGCATTATTTGACTGCCACTATCCCTTAGCTGTGCCCACATTGCCTTTGATGGTTGAGTGGTGCCACTTGACCCCTGTCACATCGGGGTCCAATTATTGTTAGTATTTAAATTTGGTAATTGAGTGACTGTGGTTTCCAGAGAACAGCAATTACAGGTCAATTGTGCCCACCAGATTAAGGGTGGATCTACCTTCTCCAGCCCACTGACCCTAGTGGTTATCTCTCTTAGGCAACACTCCCAAAGACACATGCCAAACTAATACTCTGTATCCCTCAATCCAGTTAAATTGACACTCAGTGTTAGCCATCACAGGCTCATGGCAGTAAATTTGCTGGTCCCCAGTGAGACTCCATCTTCAAGCCAGTTACAGCCTGAAGTCTAGGTCCTAGGTCGATGGACAAGAATAGGAACCACCGGTTCTGTTTTGAAATGCACACATTGTGGCCAAATAATCCAATCAGCAAGCACTTTCTTTCCTTTGAAGCACATAATATTCCTGGACTCAGCTAGATTTGAGGACTATTCAAACTACCAGCTGTGGAGAGGAGCTACCTACCCAAGGGCCATCTCTCTCCTGAGAGCTTAAGAGATGTCAGGACTATCAGTGGTGGGCTGAAGCTACCCACCACAGTCTCTGCTGAAAGCTGGGTAGATAACGGGATGACCAGCTAGAGTGAGGAGCCACCCAATCGAGGGTCTTCTCTTTGCTGAAGGCTTAGCCAATCTTGGAACCACCAGGTGTGAAGTAGAACTACCCAACCCAGGGTCTTCTCTCTGTGGACAGCTTAATATCTCATAGTATGATCAGCTGGATGGTGAAGCTACCAAGTCCAGGGTTCCTTTCCTGCTGACAGCTGGACACTAATTCTTGACAGCTTGCCTGTAGAGATAAGCTGCCCACTCTAAAGCCATCTCTCTGCTGAGAGCTGGACCCTCATCTGAACATCCAGCCTGTGGAGAAGAACTACCCAATCAGGATCTCTTTCGAGTTCTGTCCCTCAGTAAATCTTATCTATGAATTTCTCACTCTCCATGTGTCCATCTACCTCATTCTTCCTGGATAAAGAACAATTATTTGAGAATCACTGAATGGCGGTGCTGAAAGAACTGTAACACAAACAGGGAAAAAAATATCTTTACTCATCACATTGTGAAAGACAAAAATAAGGGGACAGCTGTGGCTCTTCAGGGTGCACAGACCTAGGGTATCTCAAAACCAGGGCTGTGACACCGTCTTTAGGGCTTTGCTGTTTCTGGCATCCTGAAACTTCTGGGCACCACTACATTCCCCAGTATCAGCTGTGGAAGCTGTTTGCAGTATTCCTGGTCCACCTGCTGCATCTCAGTGAGGTGGCACTTCTCTTGGCACCTAAATTTTCCTGCTTTGCAACAGCTGGCAGACCTGGCCGTGTATAGCGGCTGGACCCCACACTTGCCCAAACACCATTGCCACTCTACCTCACGTTTGCCCTTGGCAGGTGTTAAGTCCTGGGCCATAACACAAGCTGAGTGTAGCCTGTCAGGCAGAGTGGGTAGAGCAAGCTTAGCAGGCCTGAGAAAACTCAGGCAAAGGCACCACTGGCCACAGAGGTTTTCAATTGGCAAGGTGACCCTCCCAAAATCCCATGACAAAGGGAGCATAGCTAGCTGTGTTTAAATGCCTTTCTTCTATTGGACCTTGAAATACTTAAAATTCTGTCTCCTACAATTTGGAATGTTTAAACCTTATTTGAAAATCATTACATTTCAAAATCTTTTAGAAATTAAAGTTGAAAGATTGGTATTTCCACTGAACCACCCTATCCCTCTTACTTACACAGACATCTAGTCTCTGAGAATATACTTCTGTAATTCATGGCATTGGGCTTCAGGTCAGCACCTTCCACTGTATTATAAAGCTATCTAATGGAACAGAATTTCTGATTTTGACATTTTGTACTCATATAATTTCTTTATGTGAGGAACTTCTGCTGTGCATTGTAGAATGATGAGCAGCATTTTGGGCCTCTTCCATTCAGTGCAATTGTAAACTCCTCTTTTTTTTTTTTCCATGGAAGAAATACCCCAATATGTTTGTGTCTTGTGGAAGCAAAATTGACGACTATCTTTATCGTATAAGTTTATACCCATGAAAAAACTGATGGTAGTGAGCTAGTGCAGTCATAAGAATGTTTTTACATTGTTGTTTGGAATGTAAATCAGTACAGACAATGTGGAAAAATGTGTGGTGATTCACACTTTTAGACTTTCAGAATGACAATACCACTGGACTCAGCTATTTCATTACTGGGTATACAGCCCCCGCAAAATAAGTCATTCTATTACAAGGATGCATGCATATGTATGTGTATTACAGCACTGTTCACAAAATCAATGTCATGGAATTAACCCAAATGCCCATGAGTGACAGACTGGATAAAGAAAGTGGGAAAACCAGAGCTTCAGGACAAATAGCTAATTTATGAAGAGCTAAATACCTAGGTGATGGGATAATGGGTTCAGTGAACAACGGTGACACACGTTTACCTGTGAAATAAATCTGTATGTCCTGTGTATGTGTCATGAAACTTAATATAAATTTAAATTAAATTAAAATTAGAAGGCTTTCATTTTTGTAGCAGTTATAGTAACTTTGAAAAGTGTGCCACATCTTATTTAAGATATTTTATAAATTAACTACAAATCAGTGTTTTGACAAACTGACAAACGTAAATAAGTAGTGTATTTCAATTCTTAGCTGATTGAAATTTTTTCTTTCATTTTGAGGATGGAATCTTACACAGTCTCTTCAGCTGGAGTGCAGTGGTGCAATCTTGGCATGCTGCAACCCTCTGCTTCCCAGCTTCAAGGGATTAATCTGCCTTAGCCTTTTGGTTAGCTGAGATTACACATGTGCACCAACACAGCTGATGGGGCTTCGCATGTTGGCCAGACTTTTCCCAAACTCCTGACGTCAAGTAATCTGCCTGCCTCATCATCTGAAAGTCCTGGGATTATAGGTGTGAGTCAGGATGTCTGGCTGTTGAATGAATTTCTAATTGAGAAACATATCCATCTTGCAAAACTTTATTTTCTGTATCATACTTTTATGAGTTTCTTCCTCTGTCTCATAAGTCAAGAAAAATAATATAATTTTAATGCATGCTCTTTTCATTAGAAATGAATGCATATCCATTTATATGTAATTAAAAGAGTAAGTCTATTTAGAATGTCATTTTTCTGTTGTGTAAAACTCTCAGGTTTTAGAAATTTCTTTAACAATATAACTTTTGAAGCTAATTACATTTCTTGATATAAATGGTTGTTTTTTAAGGATCATTTTTTGGTAAGAAAATTCAAAATTGTTTCAAGATACAATGAGATATTTAATGACATCAAATAAACTTAAAGGTATTTTGTTTGAGAAAACAGGTTTTTCTCAATTTAGGTTTTCTACAAATAATATTATGATTACTTTCTCATGCTAAAATTAATTTATGTTTTCATCTTCCCTGCATCAATAGTTCCCCTGCAATGTATAAGAAGTAAGAACTGCCAGCAGAATGGGCAGTTCCAGGATGTACAACACCCACTACCGTGTATCCTAGTTTGAGCTACTTGTCATGCCAGCTATTGACTGTGTAAAAAATTCTAAAAAAGAGAGTAGGCTCTTTGACTGCAATATATGACACAGATAAAGCAATAACTAGTGAGTAGTTTAAATTATAAATCTGCTTTTATTCATTAATATTCACTTAGTATGGTTTAAAATGCTATATATATATATATATATATATTTTTTTTTTTTTTTTTTTTTTTTTTTTTTTTTTTTTTTGAGACGGAGTCTCGCTCTGTCACCCAGGCTGGAGTGATGGAGTGCAGTGGCGCGATCTCGGCTCACTGCGAGCTCCACCTCCCGGGTTCACGCCATTCTCCTGCCTCAGCCTCACCGAGTAGCTGTGATTACAGGTGCCCGCCACCGTGCCAGGCTAATTTTTTATATTTTTAGTAGAGATGGTGTTTCACCGTGGTCTCGATCTCCTGACCTCGTGATCTGCCCACCTCGGCCTCCCAAAGTGCTGGGATGACAAGCATGAGCCACCGCGCCCAGCCTATTTTTTTTCATTTAGAAAAAGAAGTAACTCATTTTTTTGTTTTGTTTTTGGTCAACTAGCCCAACATTTTGTAGTCATCAGATATGTAAGTAGAAGTTTAGTGAGAGAATACAATTGTTTTGCAGAAGACGCCTTTCTGTAATGGTTTCCTATAGATGGTTTTGGTAACTTAACACATGAGTTGTTTTTATCATATGTGAAAAAATATGGAAATGTTACCTTAACAAGGGGCCAAACTTAATGCTATAAAATGTTATATTTAAAATGTGCGCACTGAAGTTGCTTAATGTTATTTTAGTTAAATTCTAAAAGAGGAATGGTTTTGAAAATCATGATATTAGAAGCAAACATTTGAGTGCATTTTATTACTTCTAAAGGTCCAAATAAGTTCCACAAAAAGGTTAGCGATGTTTAAACTTACACAGAACTGAAACACAAAGTGGGAGGTAATGTAAGCAAATTAACATATAGTGACATAAAACTTAGTGTAAGACATAAAACTAAGTCTTACATTAACAAACGTATTCAGTATAGGCTTTTAATTAGTAAATATGAGGTTACACATATATATATTTCCATGTGAGTATTTTTTTAGCACATCATAGGAGTTTCCAGCTAACTCACTGTTTAAAAGATCAGATCTTTATTTGCATTGTGAGATCTATGTAGAGGGAAAAATTTGCTTTTAATAAACACTTTTTTGTTAATTTATTTAATGTTTGTATTGACATAGTAAATATATATTTGCAAATGAGATTTTTATAAACAAACACTGCTGTCATTAAACACTTTAGTTAACCATTTTGCATAGTTAATATATATGTATATATTCACTATGTAGGATGACATGTACTAACAAGTATTGGATAACCGATATCCAATTTTATATTCCTTTTGCAGAGATTATCTCTGTGCCTGCGGTAAGCCATACATATAACTATTTATTTATTTTTTTTACACAAATTAATATATACAATAGTCTATATTGTTAACTTTGTTTTGAACTTTGTCACCCATCTGTCAGTATATGAAGATCCATTTAATTTTGTCTGTAGCTACACAACTTTCAGTTCAATGTGCTCTAATTTATGCAGTCCACCTCTGAGATGGATTGACGTGTAAGTGGTATTCAGTTTTACACTAAATAAAGAAGAATTTATACTTCCACCATAATTTTAAAGACACCATCTCATTGACTTCAACTCACAACAAAATTCTGAGTGTAGGCAAAGTGATTATCACTATTTGCTGAGGAAAGAAGCAGATATTTACATGAAGGTTATAGCTTTATGGGTCAGAACAATAACTTAAAGGAAGTGCTCAATTAAACCTGGGAAAGCTCTTATTTTTTTTTTATGTAAAGTTTTAATGGCAATGAATTGAATAAAATCATTTTAAATGCAAAAATTTTTAATGAGTAAACTCATAATGATCAAAGCTAAGCCTGTGTTTAACACACGAAAATTTAATACTACACCATCTTCTATAACTCTTTCAAACAAAGCATTTTTCTTTTCTTATCTCAGCTTGTGAAACATTTACTGAGTGGGAATATCTGCCCCCATTGGACCCCACCCAACAAAAGGATTTGTGGAACTCAAAGACGCTGGTGCTACTTATCAAATACATTCTGTGATCCAGTAGCTATACCTGATCCCTGTCATCGGCAAGAGTATTTCTACCATTGAAAACACAGGTAGCATCATAGATGATGATTGTGGGGCTGGGAAATGTTGAAAACACAGGTAGCATCATAGATGATGATTGTGGGGCTGGGAAATGAGGGTTTTCATCCTCCAGACTTCAGAATGGTTGGTCCATTGACAGCTTGGTGGTGTGCCCAGAAAAGCCCATAAACACTCAAAGCCGGATCGTGAAGGCAGTAGGGAGGAAGGCTGTACCCCATGAAGCCTCATAGGGGGATCTGCTCAAGACCATGGAAACCCACTTCTTGCATCAGCATGACCTGGATATGAGATATTAAGTTAAAGAAGATCATCTGGGAGCCTTACATTTTTAGTGCCTCATCGAATTTCAGATGTACTTAGGGCCTGTAATCCCTTTATTCTGGTCAGTTTCTTATATCTGGAATGCCTGTATTTTCCCAATGCTAGTACCCCCATTGTATCTAGGATGTAACTAACTTGCTTTAATTTTTGCAGGTTTATATGCAGGAAAAACTTGCTTTGTCTCAGATAAAATATCAGATTTTGGACTATTGAGTTAATGCTTGAATCAGTTAAGACATTACAGTACTATTGGGAAAGCATGACTGGTTTTGAAATGTGAGGATTTGAGATTTTCGAGAGGCCAGGTTTGGAATGATATGATCTGACTGTGTCCTCATCGAGATTTTATCTTGCATTTTTACACCTGGTGGAGGGGGATGACATAGAGAGTAACCATATTATGGGGGCAGGTGTTTTTTTGTGCTGTTCTTGTGATAGTGAGTAAGTCTGATCAGATCTGATGGTTTTAAACATCAGCATTTCCCTGAACAAGCACTCTCTTTGCTTGCTGCCATCCATATAAGATGTGACTTGCTTCTCTTTGCTTTGCCAGATACATAAATCTCTAAGTTCATAAACCACTCTTCCTTTCATAAATTGCCCAGTCTAGCATATGTCTTTATAAGTGTATGAAAATGTACTAATATAGTACAAATGTCATATTGACTAATAAAGCTCTGAAACTTTAGTTTCACAGTCAAGTCAAGAAGTAAATAAAATGCAACTATACATAGGTCTCTGAAAATGTATATCAAACACTTTTTAGTTCAGTAACATTTTATTAACATCTTTTAATAAAAACAATGCAGAAAGAGTTGTGAAGTCAAGTTATTATAATGCACTCTATACTTTTATAATTTATACTAACTTAAGACTAAAGCCATTTTGCTTTTTTTAAGAGACAATTTTCTAGTGCTCCAGTAGGAGTGAATACAATGGTGCCATCGTCACTAACTGCAGCTTCTCACCCTTGGACTTATGTCATCCTGCTTCCTCAGCCTCCCAATTAGCTGCATCTAGAAGAAAAGGCCAGTAGGCTCAGCTAATTATTTAATTTATGTATTTATTTTAATTTTTTCTTAGAGTCAGAATCGTGCAGTGTTACTCAGGCTGGCCTCAAATTCTAGGCCTAAAGTGATCCACCCATCTTGGCCTCATTAAGTGCTAATATTACCAGTGTTAAGCCACCACATCTAATTTTTAAAAACTTTTTGTAAAGATGGTGCTTCAGGATTTTGCCAAACTCTGTTCCAAATTCCTGACCTCATCTGTCCTTTGTTCCTTGCCCTTCCAAATTATTGGAATTATCAATATGAGAAACAAAATCTGATGTAAAATATGATCCACTTTTTAAATTATAAGTAAAGATTTTGTTTAGAATAGACAAACTTAATACTGAATGGTAAAGTAGAATAAGCTGTGATACAGAGCCAATTTTTAAATAAAAAATGCATTTTTAGATGAGAGAATTTTATGTTTTCCAAGAATTCTCACACAATTACTGCAAAAATGTTTTTCATGTATTTCAAAATTGAAATAATAATTTTACTGTTAGGAAATATAGAGCAGTATAATAGGCAACAAAACTAATTATAATAGGATTATGAATGAAATCCAAAGCCATGTACCAGTCACTGGCAGGAACACCAATATTTTTTGGTGTAAAATTCTGTGGTAATGATGAATATAGAGGCAACTTGTATACTAATCATAGTAAATTCTTTTCCTTCGTGCAGAAAATAATTCTACTGTTCAGAAAAATTATATAGAGTCAAAAAATTTGTATTTTGTAGCTGTTAATAAAATATTTGTTAGTTAAGCTAAATCTTGGTGATTATCTCACCACTTCACTAACTCATATTTCAAACTGCTTGAGTAAAAAATAGTAATTAATATAATAAATAAATGGTCTTCCATGTCTCCATATATTAAAAACCAATATTCTAAGGTGAAGATATCTTAAATATTTTGCCTTGAAATAACTAAACCAAAAAGGCAACACATTCATATAAATTAGATCTAATGATTTCACAAAAAAAGGAACAAGGAGACTGAGGAAAAGGATTAAACAATTTTGATACCTTGTAAAAATTCCTACAAGCCAAACACAAATTACTTATCATAAGAAGCAAATCGGAATCGTTACACCGAGTACAGTTTAGGTTTTGAGAAATTTGTGTTTGCAGAATCTGTGGGTGTAAGAAGTCACTTATTTGTTGTAAATTAGAAAACATTACTGACGCAGACACTGATGCTTGTGTGGTTCCATATAGCCACTACCATCTGACTGTTACTGTTCTGATGTTTTCTTTCATGCTATTAAGCATAATTTGGTGTGAGTAAATTGAAGATACACGATAAACAATAATAATAGCAGCTGATATTTACAGCGCTTAAAGAAAAGGTAATACCCTAAGAGACACACAGAAACAAATGAGTTTAATTCTCACAGTTTTTTTTTTCTTTTCTTTTTTGTTTTCTTTTTTTTTTTTTTTTTCGAGATAGGGTTTTACCCTCTTCCACTAGGCTGCAGTGCAATGACAGGATCTCTGCTCACTGTAACATGTGCCTCCCAGATTCAAGAAATTCACCTGTCTCAGCCTCCCCAGTAGCTAATTTTATGGGCATCTGCCATGACGCCTGGCTAATTTTCACATTTTTGGTGGAGATGGGGTTTCACCCTTTTGACCAGGCCGGTCTCACTGTCTTATAAAAAAAAGTTAAGACCTGGCCGGGTGTGGTGGCCTGTAATCCCACGCCTGTAATCCCAACACATTGGGAAGCCAAGGTGGGGAGATCACAAAGTCAGGCGATCCAGACCTTCCTGGCTAACAAGGTGCAACCCCCGTCTTCTACTAAAAATAAAAAACAATAAGCCAGGAGTGGTGGCTGGCGCCTGTAGTCCCAGCTAGTCTGGTGACTGAGGCAGGAGAATGGCATGAACCTGGAAGGTGGAGTTGCAGTGATCCTAGAACGAGCCACTGCACTCCAGCCTGGGTGACAGAGTGAGACTCTATCTCAAAAAAAATAAAAAAATAAAAAATAAAAAATAAATAAATAAATAAATAGGTAGATAAATAAAAGTAAATAAAATAAAATAAAATACAACGTTAAGAACTATATATAGTTATTTTAAGAGGTTTGCATTAAGAGTGAGAGAAAGGGTGAAAAGAAATTGTTTCACTTCTCTGAGATGTGACTAGCAGGCAGTATGATGTTACAAATGAACCACAATCTAAATGACAGCTAAGTTCACAACAATGCAGACAGCTTGGAGGTGAGAAGTTATGAAGGTCAAGAAAGACATCCATGTTATTTAACTTACAACATTTTCAAAGATAGTTCTTCATTCCATCCCCCAGACAAGTTCCCATGAGATAAAATGGGCTGGTCAGGCTAAAGAATGAAATCTGTTTCTGAAACTACATGTGGTTGTTTTAGGTATCTGTAATAGAAAAAGAATAACGATTTCTTCGGTCAACTCTTTGATATTCAATCATTAAATTGCAGTTTATCTTAGAGGACAGATGAAAAGAATCTGTGAGATCTTCTACATCCAAAATTATTCATTTAAAAAGAATCATTTTTCTTCAAGTCAGTCTCTATGTTTTGTCAATATTATTTTCCTTTACACCAGTTATCATCTTAACTACCTGTGTGATACCACTAAAACAGTAAAGAGAAACCAAAAGTTAATTTTGTGGATGAGCACAAACAACTCTAATTTCTTTTTTTTTTTTTTTTCAAAACTGAACAACACATGCACTTTATCCCATTTTACAACAATGTGGATTTGCCCCTTCCATTGGATATACTGTTCCAAAGAATCAAGAAGACTTTGATGACTGCTAATGTCCGCATTTCAAGTGTTAAAAGATTTTTCACATTTGTACCAAAAGATATTATTAAAGGAACAAATTATAAACATGTATTCTTTATGTTTTTGTTTGGTTTGGTTTGGTTTGGTTTTCCAATGAAGACAATAGAAAATTGTCTTTCACAAAACTGATCCCTTGTGCCAATTGTTTGTAAACAATCACACAGAGATGCATGCACACATAAATTATTGAGTGAAAATTTTGAAGACAGAAACTCGTAGTGTTATTGTAATTTGAATGAAAAGAACAGAAATGTTGGTTTGATTTCAGAAAAAAATGCTTTGTGTAGATTGAACAAACGAAAATAACTTGTTGATGCAAGAAAAAAGAGTGTTGGTCACACATGAGGCTATAGAATGGAAATAGGTAAATAAGAATGACATATGCTAATTACACTTAGAATGCTAAGATTACAGTTTAGCTATGGAATCTAGAACCTCATAATGAGAGATACAATGGGGAGCCAGTGCATTACATGTGCACTGCAGGCATTTAAAATCAATCTAAGTGATAATGCTGATACAGAGAAGGGAGCTGCTGTGAGTGAAGAGAAGGAAGCCCAGAAATCAGAAGATCCCTTTTTCTTTCTAGCTCTGAGATAGCTAAGAAGTACCTTCTTTAAAGAACAATAAACCATAAACTCCCATGAGAGGCTGCAGCTTGTTTTAGAAATTAGAAAGAGCTACACTATACAGTAAAAAGTTGTGTGACAGTGTTTCATTGTCATGCGTGCCACAAATAAGACCTTGATAAAATAAAGGAAATAAAATCAAGGTGTTATTAAGCTTTGTGTGTGTGTAAGGGTGGCAAGGGGCAGCAATTCTCTTCATTGCACAGGTTGGAGTGCAGCAACACAATAACAACTCAGGAGATGTTTTCACCTCACTGTCCCAGGTAGCAGGGACTACAGGTGCAGACAGTTACACTCATCTAGGTCCCTTTTTGCATCTTAATAGAGATGCGATAGCACCACGTTACTCAGGCTGCATTTGAGCTCCTGAATTCAAGTAATCTGGCTCTCTTGGCTTCCTGAAATGTTAAAACTACAAATGTGAAGGAAAGTGCCTGGCACAAGCTTGCAAATATATATGTACATTTGTAAATATATATATATACACACACACATGCATACATGTACAAATACACATACACATACAAATACATATTATATAAAGTTATACATTATATATGTATATATAAGTATATCATATATATATTTTCTTGCAGGGCTAGAAAGGGGTACTTTCTTGTCAGTGATGAAAATGTTCATTTGATAAGAAAAAAATGTTTATTTGATAAGAAAAAATGTTTATTTGATGATGAGTAATGTTGATCTTTGAGATACATAATCTCATGGATAAACATTTCTCTAGAAACTAAAAGATGTCATTGATGAACTAATCTAATTTGAAAAGAGTAATGAAGGAACTTTAAGCATATACCAAAAGTCAGTGAATGAAATGACATTTTACCTTCCCAAGTAGCTGATACTACAGGCTCAAACCACCATACCTGAATAATTTTTGCATTTTTTGTGGTGACAGGGTTTTGCCATGTCGCTCAAGTTTATAAAATGATTTTTATTATGTGTGATGACAGCATTATGGTCAACTTTTGAAGGAAAAACTTTACAGATGCATTCAAACACTTATAGAGATAAAATTATGTACTTAAGATTTGCTTCATTACAGAACTGTTAAATCAAGGAAATGACTACATTTTAATGTTTAGTTTATATATATAGTATAAATCTTATGATAATAGGAACTTAATTATATCTTAAGAGATGAAAGAATACATGGCCTGTCTGTGCTGTGACAATTTTAGTCTTTTTCTATTGGGATAATACTAGCAGAAATGTCCAAGAAAGACAGCTATAATATTACTTTTGTTTAGATATTTAACATCAAATACATTATGGATTTTAAGATATATTTAAAAATTTTAGTTTGTGTAGAATTGACTTCATCAAAATTAAATGATAACTCACCCATAATTTACCTGAACAGTTTCCAAAAACTTTTGGTTATGTAGAATTGTAGTCAGAAAGCAGCTACATCAAAAGATTGACCTGAAGTTGTCTTAGTACACCAATATTGTACTCTTTTCTATCTTCTGTCTTGTTTAATGCAAATTTGTCTTCACATTTATGATAATAACTAAATACATCATCGTGAGGATGAGCCTTATTCTGGAGGCCAAAAGGCCATATCTTTAAAAGTATTATTAAAGTAGTTGAATGAAATATATACCAAAACTGAGTTAATGAAATGATATGCAAATTTTTGTAGTATTTTCAAAGAACTTATTGTTTTTAATGTTTAGCATTAGTGTTTGTATCACAGGTGGACCATCATAAAGAGTATACAGAAAAGTTATCAATAGAAATAATAGAATAATAACATACCTCACAGGTAATAAAATAGGCTACAATCTTCTCAAGTAGACAGGATTGGAAAGAAACCAGTGCTCTGCCATACATAACTTATGAGAACTAAGTACTTTTTTCTCCTAGAATTCAGTGTCTTCTTGTGAGTATCATGCATTTTTGACATTTACATGATGTAATTTATGTGATGTTTTGAGAATTATTACAAATCAATAAATATGACCATTGAGAGTAATTGTGGAAGGATCCAGAACATACATAGACGCTCCAAAGTTCATAATTTCCTTGTAGCTAAAGAGCAAAATACAGCTGTTTTACACATATGCAGCATGTTTCTCTATGCTTTGGTATGCATCTGAGGTTTCTGACACAGAAATACAAATTATCTGCTTCGTGTCTTGATGAAGTTCATCACATAAGAAAAGTAATTAGGCAGACAGGCATGCAACAGTGAAGGGCTGAGACAACATAAAGCACAAGCAACTAAGCACAATGGTGGGGACTTAATTTGAATCTTATATTCTGTCTACTTCATTCACTTCTCACCAGTACAATTTGCCATCTCTGTTTTCAATTCAAAACCTAGGGAAAAAAACAGCTAGAAGATCTGGACCGAAATTCTATCTTTCTGTCCGGCAGTAGCTCTTAACCAAGCAAGAGTGGACATCCCAGAAGGAGATCCTAATAAGAGGAATGCTACCCAAGTTGTAATGCCTGCATAGTGTGATCTGTCATATCTAGAAAGGCAGAGACAAATGTATGTTTTGTAATCTCCATAAACATTAAGTGCTAAGATGTTATTTGAAGGCCAAGTTATTTCTGACCACTGAGGAAAAGAAATGTAGAAATTTTGGAACTGTTTATTACAGTCAAAATATTCTATTTTTTTCTTTTGTTTCTATCAATATCTATGTAAAAAAGTAAAGTAATGATAAACAGTTTGAGTGTAAACATTTCCAAACTTCAGGTTTTCTATATTCACTTACTTAATAGGTACATCATAAATATGTGATCTGTCACTAAAGCCTAAATTTTTGCTGCCTTATTTTCAAATAAATACTTTTTATTTTCAACCAGGTGCTTTTATACCTTTAGTAGCCTTATTGTAATTGTGAAATAATGTTGATAACAGGTCCATGCAGCATTATCTGAAAAACTATATTTTACTTAAGCGGAAGAATACCTCATTTGAGAAAAATATACATAAAACCCTAAAAATAAACACAACTTATATCACACAGATAAAATTAAAGTTAAAAAATTAAATAGCATACTTTAAATACAAGATGAGAATATACTCATTAAAATAAATATTTTTTATTCTTAAAATTATGAATTGCATTTACCATATCATATAAATATGATTATCTCAATTATGCTTTGAAAACAAACAAAAAATAATAAAAATTGTCAAGTAAAATTTCAAGTTATTAGATAGTGAGCATGAAAAATATGCTATTCATAGTATCTCAGACATTCTAGCCATATTGTCAAAATGTAATCCTGACAAAATCTCATGAAACTACAGTAATCTCAGGAAGAAAAACAGTACCTGGTGTCAGAATATTATAAACAAATAAATAATTAAAATTTAACTCACACCTTTTTTACTCATCTTTGAACAATCATTGTCTACATCACCACGTGTTTCCAATTGTAGAAATACTGTTTCTAACCACTAACATTATGTACAGCTGCTACATCACACATTTTATGTGACTAGTCACACCAGCCTCTTTGAGTCCTACGTGTTATTTTTGTGGGCAGAGTCCAATTGGGGGCAGATATTCCTACTAATGGAGTGTTTCACAACTTGAGAGAAGAAATACTATACTTATGCTACAAAAATGATGATTCTGTCAATAGTTCTTCTAATCAGGCTGGGAAATTCATTTTATCAGGTTAACACAGCAATTTTCAAATGGTACTTTAAATTTGTACATTGTCAGCAACGTGATCCAATATATGCACCATTAACAAGAGATATCTTAATTCTGCATTTTTAATGGCATTGCTTCTGTAACAGTTTTATTTGAAAGAGTCATATAAGACGGTACAGTATTAAACTTCCATGTGCTAACACAGACTTAACTTTAATCATTATGTGTTTACTGATTGAAAAACTTTTGTACTTAAAATAAGTGTATTCAATACACTGTTATCAGAAATTTATATAAATAGGACATTAGAGTTTTCTCAGTTTAAACTGAGCACTTTATACAAGTTATTGTTCTCAAACCTAAAAACTGCAATCTTCACAGAAATAATTGCTTTTTTCCTCATTACATAGTGATGATTACTTTATATTCATTTCATTGTGAGATAAAGTCAATTAGGTGGTGTATTTAAAGTCCCTGTGAGAATTAGAAATGCTTCTCAATCTTATAAAACTGAACACAACTTACACAGCAAAGCGTCTTTGGTGTGGACTGCATAAGTTAGAGCACATTGAATGCCAAGTTATGTAGCTACAGAACAGAAATAAAGATATTCATGTATTGACAGGTGTGTCACTAAGTAAAAACAAACAACTATATTATATATTTTATATTCTCATATCTGTTAAAAAAAGAGGAGGAGGAGAAGAAGAGAAGAATGAGAAGAAGAAGAAGAAGCAAAAGAAGAAGAGGAGGAAGAAATAGCTTTGTGTAGGAAGAAGTGCATATACTTCAAAAAATATCTCTGGACCAGAAATACAATATTCGTGGCAAGTTAATAATTTTTATTGCATGCCATCTTATATATTTGGAAATATATAATAACCACAAGGGAAGAAAAGATTGACTTAATGTTTCATAACTTTAAGCAAACAGCAGTGTTTGCTTAAAAAACCTTTTCTTAAAATATATATTTACTCTGCCAATACAATAGTTAAATAAATTAACAAAAATATGTGTTTTTAGAAAGGAAACTCTCCTCTTTACATAGATCCTACAGGACAAATAAATATCTGTCCTTTTAAACAGTGAGTTTAGCTAGAAACTCCTGCAGTGTGCCAAAAAATATACTCAAAGAGAGAAACAAATAAATTTATATAATTTCACATTTTCAATTAAATATCTGTACAGAATACTGTTGCTAATTATATTTGTAATCCTCTGGTTTCCCTTGAAATGAACTAAATTTTTTTGAGATGGAGTCTCGCTCTGTTGTCTAGACTGGAGTGCAGTGGTGTGATCTCGGCTCATTGCAAGCTTCGACTCTTGGGCTCCTGCCATTCTCCTGCTGCAGCCTCCCATGTAGTTGGAACTACAGACGCCCACCAGCACCCTCGTCTAATTTTTTCTATTTGTGGTAGAGACTGGTTTCACCCTGTTAACCAGGATGGTCTGGATCTGCTGACCTTGTGATCCACCCTCCTTGGCCTCCCAAAGTGCTGGGATTACAGGCGTGAGCCACCGCGTCCGGCCTATTGTTTTTCAATTTACTTACATTACCTCTTGCTATGAGTTTCAGTTCTGTGTAAGATCTCAACATTGCTATCCATTTTGTTCAATTGATGTGGACATTTACAAGTAATAACATGTACTCAGATGATCTCTTTTCACATTATGATTTTAAAATAATACCTCTCTTGGAATTTAACTAAAACAACATTAAGCAACTTCAAAGTTTGGGTTAAAAAAATCTTTTTTAATGAATACGTTTTAAATATAAACTTTTTGTACTATTAAATTTGGTTTCTTCTTACTCAAAGGTCTTACTATTTTTTCGTATATGATTAATTCAATCCCACTGAGGTAAATTACCAATACCATATGTGAGAACATTTAAGAAATTCATCTTATTTAAAAAAAAATTCTCTGATATAAATGGTTTTAATTATATACCTGATGGCTACAAAATATTAAGCTAGTTGATTAGAAACAAAGCAAAACAAAAGCCATGAGTTAATATTTTCTAAGTGTAAATATAGAATTTCAAACAAAACTGTTATTAAAGATAAAAACCTCTTTATGATTTTAATTACTCACTGCTTATTTCTTTGTCTGTGTAATATATTTCCATCCAACAGACTGGTATCTTTTTGAGATTTTTTTTTAGCCAGCCAATCTTGTGCTGCAGGTAGCTCAAAACCAGGGTTGATGGTAGTGGGTGAACTGTGGACTAAAAGAGCCTGCTCTGCTAGCAGTTCCTTATTTCTTAAATATTTCAGGTGAACCTTTGATGCTGGGAAGATTTAAACATCAATTAATTCCTAGTAATGTACAAAAGGTAATCACACAGTATTAGTAGAAAACATAGCTTAAGAAAAAGTTGTCTTTCAAAGAAAATAACTTTTAAGTTTATTTGACATAACTAAACATATTACTGTATCTTGAAACAATTTAGAATACTCTTACAAAAGAAAATCCAAAGGAAAGAAAAACACAAATGTAATCAATACATGCAATGAGTTTTCAAAATGAGATGTGTAAAGCAATTTCTAAGATGCGAGAACCCTTCACCATAGAAAAATGACTTTCTAAATAAACCTACTCTTTTAATTATCTACTAATGGAAATGAATTCATTTCCTATAAAAAGCAATGCACTTAAATTATCTTTTTGAATTATGAGACATAAAAAGAAACTCATCAAAAATATGATATAAAAAATAAGGTTTGTAAGATCAATCCTTTTTTTTTTTTTTTTCTCAATTGGAAATTTAGTCGAGGGCCAGCTGGCAAGGCTTGGTGGCTCATGCCTGTAATTCCAGCACTTCTAGAGGCCAAAACAGGCAGAGTACTTGAAGCTAGGAGTTTGGGACAAGCGTGGTCAATATGGTGAAAACCCTTTGAGTGTTTTGGTGCACACTTCTAATCTCAGCTATTCAAGAAGCTGAGGAAGAATAAACACTTGAACTTGGGAGGCAGGGTGCTGCAGTGAGCTAAGATTGCACCACTGCACTCTATCGAAAGAGACAGTGTGGATTCCGTTCTAAAAATAAAAGAAAATAAATTCAATCAACTAAGAATTGAGATATACTGCTTACTTACTTTTCAATGCAGTTTGTCACAACTCTGATTTGTAATTAGAAAATGTCTTAAATAAAGTGTGGCACACATTTCAGTTACTATAACGTCACTTATAAGAAAGGAAACCTTTCTAGTTTTATTTAATTTTGTTTTATATTAAGTTCCAGGGTACATGCAGGACATGCTGGTTCACTGCATAAGTGACAGGATATTAGAACAGCAGAAGGTTAGATAAAAATAAGATCTCATAAAAATTTGCATATTATTTTTTTTTATTTTATATATATATATATTATTTTTAAGACAGAGTTTCACTATTTTGATCCAGGCTGGAGTGCAATGGCATGATC
Source organism: Pongo abelii (assembly GCF_028885655.2). NCBI lineage: Eukaryota > Metazoa > Chordata > Mammalia > Primates > Hominidae > Pongo > Pongo abelii. Next base: position 41,215,828 of record NC_072009.2, on the reverse strand, counting down.
TCAGTTCATTCTCACCTCCTGGGTTCAATCAATTCTCCTGCCTCAACCTCCCAAGTAGCTGGGATTACAGGTGACTGTCACCATGCCCAGCTTATCTGCTAATTTTATTTGTTAATTTACTTATTGTATTTTTAGTAGAGGCAGGGTTACACCATGTTGGCCAGACTGGTCTCGAACTCCTGAGCTAGTGTGATTCACCCAATTTGACCTCCCAAAGTGCTGGGATTACAGCTGTGAACCACCCTGCACAGCCTCTGCAAAATTGTTAAAAGTTTTTTTTATTCATTCTTCATAACTATTTAGAATAGTCAGTGTCAACAATTTAGCTTCCAGAAGACACTAAGATATTTAGACATTTCAACCACAGAAAAAGGATGTTACCATTGTACTTAGTGGAAAAGGTCAGAAGTGCTGCTCATCCTCTTGCAATACACAGCAAAAGTGCCTCCACAAAAAAAAAAAAAAAAAAAAGAGTATATGAGTACGTAATGTCAAAATCCAGGCATTAGAATTTGTGTTCCATTGGCAAGCTTCATAATCTGCTAAAAGAATGCTAATCTGAAGCCCAATGCCTATATTTCAGAAATTTATTTGTGAGAATCAGCTGATTCCATGCAAATATATTCTTCGGATTCAGGTGGTTCAACACGAATACCAAATATTCAAATTTTATTTCTAAATAATGTTGAAATATAATACTTTCCAAATAAAGATAAAAATATGAAAATATTCAGGGTATGGACACTGAATTATCAGTGTCTCAGGATTTAAGAGAAGTAAGGCATTTAAACTCAATTAGCTATGCTTCTTTTGTTACAAAATTTTAGGGGAGTCACTTTGCCAGACGAAAACCACTGTGGCCAGTGGTGCCTTTGCTGGAGTTTTTCCCAGTCCTGCTACATGTGTTCTACCAACCCTGCCTGAAAGACTGCACTCAGCTGGCATTAAGAGCCAGAATTTATTGCCTGCTAAAGGCAGTCACGGCGGTGTGGCGATTCTTGTGTGAGCAAGCCTGGGCTCCAACCACTAAACTCATCCAGGCATGCCAGCTGTGGCAAAGCAAGAAATTTCAAGTGCCAACAGGAGTTCCATCTCACTGAGAAGTAGCAACTGGGCCAGGCATACTGCAGGCAGCATCCGCAGGTGATATTGGCAAACGTAGTGGAGCCCAGAAGCTTTGAGATGGCAGAAAATGCAAAGCCCCTAAGAGGGTGTCACAGTCATGGCACTGAGAGCCTCTAGGTCTGTGCACCCTGAAGGGCCACAGCTGTCTTCTTATTTTTGTGTTCCACAATACAATAAGCAAGGTGGCATGTTTTATCCATAGTTGTATTACAGGTCACTCAGCCCTGATATTTAGCTGATCTCCAATTATTGTTCTGCATCCTGGAAGAAAGAGGCACATGCTGCCTTCTGTCTTTCCACCTCTACCTGTAGAGATAAATCATGTGCTGGCTGAGGCCACAGTGATGGCCTCCCCTGAGTCAGCTGACATGTATGATAATGTTGATTCTTTTCAGAGGCCACCCCCAACATCTCTGTTTGGTTCTAAGTTTGTAACTAAACTAAAGTACTGGCAGGCTCTTTGAGGTGATATTGAGAGTGCAACCCATGAGAAGGTGTGGTAAACTGAAAGACAACTGTTTGAGTTCTATAACATATATGAACAGCAGGCTAGAGAACACAGAAGCGAATGGATGTTACGTGTATGGGATAATAGCAGAAGGAACACAGGGTTGTATTCGGCTAAATTTATTGACGAGGGCTGACTTAGTAGGGACTCTGCAATTAAAGATGCATCACAGGGAGCTAAAAATTTCTAACAGTTTATCTGCTTGGTTAGCTAAAATATGGATTCAAAGATGGCCTTCTGTGACTGAGCTCTGTAAATGTCTACCCTCCTTTGGTTTAATGTAAAGGATGAAATCCAAAGGCCTTTGGAGATTGGAATGGTTTAGTAGATTAGTTCACTTTAGACCTACTCATCGTAGCTGAGAGAGTCTAGAAGATATACCCTTGATCAATGCCTTGAGAAGTAGAGCAGCACCTGCGTCTTTGAAAAGCTCTGTAATTACTCTTCTCTGTGTGTCAGATCTAAGGGTGGGAACTGCAGCCACTAATTATAAAATTTAAATATGCAAGGGATAATTGAAACCCAAGGTGGCAGGAACTAAGTGTCAACACTTTACCATAAAAGGCAAGGTGGGTGTAGGTACCATAATGGACAGCTGTCACGAAGCAGCATTCAGAAGAATCTGACCCCTGTAGAGCCCTGGCACTGGCTAATTTATCAAGATGTCCCTGGGAGTGAAATTGATAGAAAGCCTACTGTGTTCCTACTTAAGTTATAGAAACAGAAACTTTGGTGTCAAATAGATGAAGAACTATTCTAAATTATAAAAACAAAACCACAGCTTCTGAAGTTATTCCCATACCAGAGCCAATTTAGAGACACAGAACCCCTTGAATGAAGGGGAGGCTGAGTCCCCTTGAGGAAAGACCCCCCTCCATTACCAACAATTTCTGCAGTGAATCTTTCTCCCATCGTTCCTTAAGTAACTTCCGGACTTTTGTCAGGGTAACTGTGCATTGAAGAAAGGGAAATGATCAGAATTTTTGGGCTACTGGACCCTGGATCTGAGCTGAAACTGACTCCAGGAGACACACAACATCATTCTCATTTTACAGTTAAATTAGAACCTCATGAAGGTCAGTCAATTAATAAAGTTTTAGCTTCGGTCAGACTTACAGTGTGTCTAGTGTGTACCTAGACTCATCTTAAGGTCATTTTCCCAGTGCCAGAAGGCATTATTGACATAGACACACTTAGCTGCTGGTAGAACCCTACATTTACTTCCTGACCTGTAGGGTGAGGACTACTAAAATGGGAAAAGGCAAATGGAAGCCATTTGAGCTGCCTCTACCTGGAAATATAGTAAATCAAAAACAGTATCACAACCCCGGAGAGATTGTGAAGATTAGTACCACCATTAAGGGCCTGAAAGACACAGAATTGGTCATTACCAGCACATCTAAGTGCACCTCTCCCATTTAACCTGTGAAGAACACAAGTGGATCTTGCAGAATGACAGGAGATTTTTGTAAGCTTAACCATGTGGTGACTCAAATGGCAGCTGCTGTACCAAATGTGGTTTTATTGCTTGAGCAAATAAATATATCTCCTGGCATCTGGTATGCAGCCATTGCCTGGGCAAATGCCTTTTCCTTCATTCCTGTCCATAAGACCCACCAGAGGCAATTTGCCTTCAAACGACAATGCCAGCAATACACCTTTATTCTCCTACCTCAGGGGTATACCAACTCTCTACCTTTGTGTCTTAATCTTATTCAGAGAGACCTTGATTTTTTTGGCTGCTGCAAGATATCACACTTGTCTTTGACACTGATGACATTATACTGATTTGATCCAGTGAGCGAGAAGTAGCAAACAAACTGGACTTATTAGTGAGGCATGTTCACACCATATTATAGGAAATAAATCTGACTAAAATTCAGGGACTTTCTACCTCAGTAAAATTTCTATGGGTCCAGTGGGGTAAGACCTGTTGACATATTCCTTCTAAGGTAAAGAACAATTCACTGGATTTGGCCCCTCATACAAACAAAAAAATGGGGGACAACATGTAGTGGGTTTCTTTGGATATTGGAGAAAACATATTCCTTATGTGAGGTTGTTACTCTCCCCCATTTATTGAGTGACTTAAAAGGCTGCCAGTTGTGAGTAGTGTCTGCAACAGGAGAAAGCTCTGTAGAAGATCCAGGCTGGCTTTTCTTCCACTTTGGCCATATGACCCAGAAGATATAATGGTGATGGTGGTGTCAATGGTACATACCGGTGCTGTTTGGAGCCTAACGACAGGATCTCAGAGGTGAATCACAGAACAGGTCTCCAGGATTTTGAAATAAGGCCCTGCAATCTTCTACAGATAACCACCCTCCTATTGAGAGACAGCTCTTGGCCTGTTACTGGGTTTGGTGGAAACTGAATGCTTGTCTATAAGTCATGAAGTCTCCAAGTGAACTGAAATGCCTATCATGAACTGGGTGTTTTCTGATCTTTCTAGTCATAAAGTGGGTTGTCCATAGCAGAATTTCATCATCAAATGGTAGTGGTATGTACGTGCCCAGTCTCAAGCCAGTGCTGAAGGCACAAGTAAGTTACATGCATAAGTGGCTCAAATGCTCATGGTCTCCTGTCTTGCCACCATGCCTTCTTCCCTCCAACCTGCACTGATGGTCTCATGGATAGTTCCCTATGATCAGTTGACAGAATAGGAGAAGACTATGGCCTGGCTCCAGATGGTTCTGCACAATATATGGAGCCACCACCCAAAAATGAACAGCTGCAGCAGTACAGCATTTTGCTGGGATATCCACGAAGAACAGTGGTGAAGGGACCTCTTCCCAGCAGACAGAAGGCCAAGGAGAGATAGCCAGATGTGTGGTTATATAAGGGTTCATGGGCCATAACCAATGTTTTGGCTGGATGATCAGGAACTTGGAAGAAGCATTATCAGTAAATAGGCGGCAATGTAATTTGAAGGAGAGTTATTAGATGAGGCTCCCTGAGTGGTCAAAAATTGTGAGGATAATTATATTTTATGTGAATATTCAACAACGGGGACCTCAGAAGAGGAAAAATTTTGTAAGCAAATGGATAGAATAAACCATCCTGTGGAAACCACTCAACCTCTCTCCTGTGCTTCTGCTGTAATCACCCAGAGGGCCCATAAACAAAGTGGTCATGATTGCAGGGATGGAGATTTTGCATGGGTTGAGCAAAATGGATATTTACTCACCAAAGCTAACCTGGCTATGGCCACTATTGAGCGCCCAATTTGCAAGCAACAGAGTCCAACACTGATCCTTCCACATGGCACCATTTCTCAGGGTGCTTATACTGGATATGCATTTGGCTATTCTGCATCCAATGCTTCTGCCAAGACTACCAACTGTGGACACACTAAATACCTCATCCACCAACATAGCGTTCCACACAGCATTCCTTCTGACAAAGACACTCCCCTTATGGCTAAAGAAGTGTGACAGTGGGCTCCTACATATGGAATTCACTGGTCTTACCATGTTTCCCATCACTCTAGGGCAGCTGGATTAATTGAATGGTGAAATGGCCTTTTAAAGTTACAGTTACGATAACAACTATGGGCAAGACTTTGCAAACCTGGGGCAAAGTTCTCCAGAAGGTAATGTATGTTCTGAAACTGTGTTGAACATAGAGTGTTTTTCCTGTAGCCAGAATTAATGGGTACAGAAATCAACGGGTGGAAGTGAAAATGTCCCCGCTCACCATCACCCCTAGTGATCCACTAGCAAAATGTTTGCTTTCTGTTTCCTTTACATTATGTTCTGCGGGCTTACAGGTCTTAGTTCCAGAGGGAGAAATTCTGCCACCAGGAGACAGAATGACAATTCCATTAAACTGACAGTGAAGATTGCCCCCTTGGCATTTTGGGCTACTCCTACCTTTCAGTCAACAGGCTAAAGGAGGGACAGTGTTGGCCATGGTGATTGACTTGAATTAGCAAGATGAAATCAGTCTACTATTTTACAACAGAGGTACAGAAGAATATACATGGAACACGGGAGATCCATTAGGATGCCTGATAGTATTTAAATGCTGTGAGATTAAGGTCAATGGAAAATTATGACAGCCTAATTTTGGCAGGACTGTAAATGATCCAGAACCTTCAGGAATTAAGGTTTGGGTTACTCCAACAGAAAAGAAAGGAAGAAAGCAAGAAAGCAAGAAAGAAGAAAAGAGAGAGAGGGAGGAAGGAAGGAAGAAAGAAAAGAAGGAAGGAAGGAAGGAAGAAAGGGGATTAAGGGATCTCAGCTGAGCTGCTTGTTGAATGCAAAAGCAACACATAAATTTTGGTACAAGGTACACATCAACACCAGATACAGCCAGGTGACCAGCTGCAGAAATGAGGATTTTAATTGTTCTAAAGACTTTCTCTTTTTGTTAAAAAAAAGTTTGCGTATGTATACACATGTAATAGTACCTTCATTTTTTCTTTTTCTTTATTATGTGACATTAGATTTATTGACGTCAAATCAGTATTTGAGTTTTTTTTTTTTTTGCAGAATATATATTGTTTATTTTTTCTTTTTTTATATTTTATTTTATTTTATTTTATTATTATTATACTTTAGGTTTTATGGTACATGTGCGCAATGAGAAAGTAAGTTACATATGTATACATGTGCCATGCTGGTGCGCTGCACCCACTAACTCGTCATCTAGCATTAGGTATATCTCCCAATGCTATCCCTCCCCCCTCCCCCCACCCCACAACAGTCCCCAAAGTGTGATGTTCCCCTTCCTGTGTCCATGTGTTCTCATTGTTCAATTCCCACCTATGAGTGAGAATATGCGGTGTTTGGTTTTTTGTTCTTAAGATAGTTTACTGTGAATGATGATTTCCAATTTCATCCATGTCCCTACAAAGGACGTGAACTCATCATTTCTTATGGCTGCATAATATTCCATGGTGTATATATGCCACATTTTCTTAATCCAGTCTATCATTGTTGGATATTTGGGTTGGTTCCAAGTCTTTTCTATTGTGAATAATGCCGCAATGAACATACGTGTGCATGTGTCTTTATAGCAGCATGATTTATAGTCCTTTGGGTATATATCCAGTAATGGGATGGCTAGGTCGAATGGAATTTCTAGTTCTAGATCCCTGAGGAATCGCCACACTGACTTCCACAATGGTTGAACTAGTTTACAGTCCCACCAACAGTGGAAAAGTGTTCCTATTTCTCCACAACCTCTTCAGCACCTGTTGTTTCCTCACTTTTCAATGATTGCCATTCTAACTGGTGTGAGATGGTATCTCATTGTGGTTTGATTTGCATTTCTCTGATGGCCAGTGATGGTGAGCATTTTTTCCTGTGTTTTTTGGCTGCATAAATGTCTTCTTTTGAGAAGTGTCTGTTCATGTACTTCGCCCACTTTTTGATGGGGTTATTTGTTTCTTTCTTGTAGATTTGTTGAAGTTCATTGTAGATTCTGGATATTAGCCCTTTGTCAGATGAGTAGGTTGTGAAAATTCTCTCCCATTTTGTAGGTTGCCTGTTCACTCTGATGGTAGTTTCCTTTGCTGTGCAGAAACTCTTTAGTTTAATTAGATCCCATTTGTCAATTTTGGCTTTTGTTGCCATTGCTTTTGGTGTTTTAGACATGAAGTCCTTGTCCATGCCTATGTGCTGAATGGTAATGCCTGGGTTTTCTTCTAGGGTTTTTATGGTTTTAGGTCTGACATTTAAGTCTTTAATCCATCTTGAATTGATTTTTGTATAAGGTGTAAGGAAGGGATCCAGTTTTAGCTTTCTACATATGGCTAGCCAATTTTCCCAGCACCATTTATTAAATAGGGAATCCTTTTCCCATTTCTTGTTTTTGTAAGGTTTGTCAAATGTCAGATTGTTGTAGATTTGTGGCATTATTTCTGATGACTCTGTTCTGTTCCATTGATCTATATCTCTGTTTTGGTACCAGTACCATGCTGTTTTGGTTACTGTAGCCTTGTAGTATAGTTTGACATCAGGTAGTGTGATGCCTCCAGCTTTGTCCTTTTGGCTTAGGGTTATGGTTAATGTTATGTCAAAGTTTAGGGTAACAGAAGGCATGGGGCAGCTGGCTAGTGTATTAGGTCATCACTCTTTTTTGCAGAAGGGAGGACTGAGCCTTGCACCCAGAACTTTTGTGGGTCTAAGCTCAGGACCGTCTTAATGCTCATTGTACAGCCTCGTAGATTTGGAGCCAGAGGAAGTTGCCTTCTGAGGCCACAGCTTTTCTAAACGTCAACGCAGAGCTAACCAAATCCACAGTGGCTTGTGTTTGAGAGTGGGAGGTGTTTTGAGGTAGTCTCTGGAAGGTCCAAGGGAAGGGAAGTTAGTGACGGCTTACACCACAGACACACTTTGTTAAAACTTAGAGGTAAAAGTGGAAATAATTAAATGTTGGTGGTCAAGCACTCTGTGTACCAGCCACAAGTGGAGATTGAGTTGGCACACTCTCCCACAGCAGCAGAAGAAGGCAACCTGAAGACTCTGACTTCAGTCTCTGGCGCTAGGGTTGTGTGAGACCTGGAATGACAGCAGCATTTAAAATCAGCAGAATTCCAAGTTGCTTTTCCTATTGAATCATGGAAAAGCTGTTGAGATTGATGGTTGTGGCAGTTCATTTCTCAAAGAGGGAGGCTGAGGCCCATGAGTGGTGAGCCTGGTTCATGTGGCCTGGGGTGACTGGCTAAATGTAGTGTCCAGTTCTGTACTTTACAGTCTTTGTTGTAGCACATATGGGCTGTGCTCCTCCCTCCAGGCCTGTGTCCATTAGTGGCCACAAGAATCAGGTTCCCAGGGCATGAGGGTCTCCTTTGTCTGGGAGCAGAGACCAGGTTGGCTCCAGGCTAGTGCCTAGTGAGGACTGAATTATAGGGGACCTAGGAGAAGATGGGGCACAGTACCCCGAATCACACACTCTCCTTGCTGAAACATCTAGATTGTGAGAAAATCCACACTACAATCATGGGCTTGCTTTCCATTCACTGCTGGAGCTGAGACCAGGCAGATTTGCCACAGCCACTGTCTCCCCTGGAACTTGCCTATCCTCTCCACATGGCTGTTCTCAGCCTACCTCTTTCTCCTCCAACACTTACGCCCCCTGCACATTTTAAACTAGGGGAAATGCAAGTCAAAACTACAGTAAGATACCTCTTCACACCCATTATAATTGCAAAAAAAAAAACCTAACAATTGTTGAAATGGAAGTGGGAATATGTGAAAGAAAAATGCTGCAGCTGCCGAGGAAAATAGTTTGGTGGTTCTGCAAAAGCTAAATATAAAATTACCATACAACCCCCGAAATCAACTCCAAGCTACATACACAAAAAGTGTAAAAGAAGCATTCAAACAAAAACATGTATACATATGTTCATAGCAGCATTCACAATAACTAAAATCTGCAAACACACCAAATAAATGTCCACCAACAGAAAATAAGAAACAAAATGTAGTATGTCCATACAACGGCATACTATTCAGCTGTGAAAAGTATTACAAATCTAACGCTGCAATGTGAAGAAACGTAAATTTTGGCTCAAGAAGCTGAACGCAAAAGTCACATAGTGTCTGATTTTATTTATATAAATATTAAAATAGGTAAATCCACAGAGACAAAATGCAGATTATTGGTTGCTGGTGTCAGGAAGAGGAGAGATTGGGTACGAGCTTCTTAATAAATAGGGTATTTCCTTTTGGAATAATGAAAGTAATTAGGAATAATTGGAACTAAGATGCGGTAGTTGCACACACATATGCACATACTAAGGATCACTAAGGAATTCATTAAGCAACAGTTAATTGTATATTATGTGAAGGAATTTGACCTCATTAAAAGACAAAATTTCTTCCTCAGCATTCCCTCAGCAATGTGAGCTCTCTTTCCACAGAGTGTTTGTAGCATGGGGTTCTGGTCCCTCCACAGTCCAGAACTGCCTGCGGCCAGGGCAGCCACACACTAGACATGAACTCCTGCCACCCTGTCCAGCAGCTCCTCGACCTGTTACCAGTGGAAGTTATCTGAGTTACTGGCATCAAATATATCATGGTCTGCAGTAACATCAAATCTTGCCTCCTCAGAAGAAAGAATTCGACTGAGGGGAATAAAGTAGCAAAGGAGACTGAGAAAGGTTTCACAGAAAAAGTGGATGCTTATTTAAAATGTTTTAGAGTAAGAAAAAATGAAGAGTGCATTTGGAAGAGATCCAAGTGGTTGATTTGAATATTTGCCATATATGACTTGCAAATATTTTCTCCCATGCTATTGGTTTTCTTTCCACTATACTGACAGTGACCTTTAATGCACGAAACTGTTTAGTTTTGACGAAGCTCAACTGATCTATTTTTTCTTATGTTTTGTGTTCATTCAGTGATATAGCCAAGAAATCATTTACAAATCCATAGCCAATAAGCACATGAAAAGATGTTCAAAATCGCTAACCACTTAATACATGAATATCTAAACCACAATGAGATTACTGCTTTATCACCATTGGAATTTTTCTTTTTTTTTGAAGAAAAGTTTGAGAGTATGTGGAGAAATTGGAACCCTTGTACATTGTGAAATGGTGGTGATGGTTGCACAATTTGAGCACAGTTAATGCTTCCAAATTATACACTCAAAAATGTTTGAAGTGGTACATTTGTTTATGTATGTTTTTCCACTTACAACAAAAGCTTCCTCAGAAATTGTCCTAAATTAGTTGCACGTGTGATAAAAGAAGACGTTCCTCTCCTATCATGAGTAGAAGACTATTTATTTATTCACGCAAGTATACAGACTCCTGGCTCTTCCACACACTCAGCATGATCTCATCAAGCAGAATGAGTCCCTTCTCAACTGGCCCATTTGTGCTTCTTTCCATCATTGCATTCTCCTTTTCAACTCACTACCTGCCCACTAAAAGCAACTGTAATTTACAAGTCTGCTTACTGTCTCTAGAAACATTTCTTCTCTGTAATATAATAGAAATGAAATCATACAATATGTCATCTCTTCAGAGTGGCTCTTATCACTTAGCTTTATTTATGCCTGATTCATCCATGGCTTTGCATGACTTCATAAATCACTCCTTTTCTTTTGATGAATAGTATTTCATTTTATGAATTTACCCGGCTTGGTTAATATTGAAGGGCATCCTGATTCCTTAAAATATTTGGCCACTGTCAAGAGAGCAGCTATACACAAACGCATGTGGTTGTTGGTTAGATGTGAGTTTCCAAATCAGTTGTCTAGATACCTAAGTGTGCAATTGTTAGCCTATATGATGAGACCATGTTTACCTTTGGAAAAAACTGCCAAACTGTGGCAGAAGAAAACAACCATATTTTAAAGTTGCTGTACAATTATACATTCCTTCAGCTCAACAATGGATGAGATTTTCTGTTGCAGTTTTGATTATATTTAAAAAGAAATTTAGACATAATATAGCTGTTTAGCGCTCTCACTTTTATTTTAATTTGCCTTCCCCGAATGGCAGGTATTGTTGAGCATGATTTTGTTGTTATTGTTTGTTCATTAATCTATGATTGCTGCCAAAAAGCATACATGTGTTGTGCTACAGAAAACAAATTTTTAAAAATGTACTGCCAGCTGTACTTAGTAAAAAATGGTAAAATTATTCTAGTGCACATAGTCATTTATCTGCTATTTTTTCTAATCTTCTGGTGACTACAATAAAATAGTGAACTGTAGGTAATAAGACAATGTGGTGTATGAGCGTGATTTTTCCCTGTGTAAAAGTCCCTTTCAATCAAGTGATTTCTTTATGGATTACAAGGGAGAAACACGAATGTCCAGAGTACAAACTAGTTTCTGTTGGAATTGAAAAAAGCTCTGATGTCAGCTTCACTACATATCTTGCAATGCTGAATCACTGATAAAAATTAGAACTATGAAGGTTTTGGCTCTTAAATCTGCTTCTACAAAAGTGGGCCAAAATTTGAAATCACATGTGTTTGGTCTGTTAGTTTTTCATCTTTCACAAAACATTCCACTGCATCAGAATCAAATTTGAAGACTGAGATTCATTTAATAATGGTTCACTAACTGCTGTTTCCTTTTGCATTTACATATCACAAGTAATTATTTCAGCATTACACATTTTAAATAAAATCCAGAAGGAATGACAGATGAAATTAATCCCATGAATTTGTAATGACTTGCTATTTGGCTTTTACTTACTACTGTTACTGTGTTTTCTGTCTTGAGAATACCAAAATAATAATGCATTGTACCAAGCATTCTAAAATAAGTGCCTAAAAATGTAATTGAATCCTTTTTGTTTTCTTTTGTTTTGTTCTGTATTGCTTTTTTGTTTGTTTGTTTTGAGATGGAGTCTTGGTCTGTTCAAATGGCTGGGGTGCAATGACATGATCTCGGCTTTGGTAACCTCAGCTTCCCGGGTTCATGAAATTCTCCTGTCTTAGTTTCCTGAGGATCAGGGTTTATGGACCCAGCCACCACTACTGGCTAATTTTTTACATTTTTAGTAGAGAGCTTGTTTCACCATGTTGACCAGGATGATCTCAGACACCTGACCTAAGGAAATCCACCTGGCTCAGCCTCCCAAACTGCTGGGATTACCAGTGTGAACCACCATGCCTGGCCACACCAATTCTTGTAGTTCTTTATGGAATCAAATGTAGGTCGAAAATCATCTTTCCTTATACTTGTCAGTGCCTCAAGATTGTTAGGATAAATATAAAACTTCCAACCAAAGGATACTTGTCGGCATCCAGAATTTTAAGAAAAGTTGTGAAATAAAATATCCAGCTTCTGGCTCTTTCCTGTTGAGCATGTTCAATGGCTGGGAAATCCTTGGAATCTGGAGGAAGGGTAGAGCTGGCATAGTTGGGGATGATCTTTGGAGCCACTGCCACTCTGGCAGCCACTGCTGCTCCTCAGGAAATGGCTTGGAGCCTCAACCTTCAGAAGAAGTAACAGAGGCTCAGCAAGGAGCATTTTGTGTGCCAGGTTTTCCATTTCCATGTCTTTTTTCGTGATGTATCTATTCAGGCCTCTACTTATTAATTGGGTCATCTTATTTCTTTGTATGTTTTGCATAAAAGTCACTTTTCAGATGTGTTTCCTAAATTTTTCTCAGCGTGTAGCTTTTTTTTTTTGGGGGGGGGGTTCTCTTAATCAGACATAGTTTTGTTTTGTTTTGTTTTGTTCTTTTGCTTTTTTTGAGATGGAGTCACACCTTGTCACCCAGTCTGGTGTGCAAAGGAGTGAGTTTGGCCCACTGCAACTTTTGTCTATTATGTTGAAGGGATTCTTCTGCCTCAGTTTCCTGAGTAGCTTGGATTTCATGTGCCTGCCAACAAGTTCACCTTTTTCTTTTCTTTTTCTATTTTTTTTCTATTTTTATTAGAGACAGCGTGGCAGTCAGTTACTATGGGATGAAACGAAGGGGGTTCAATGTAGAAATGTAGACAAAGACAAAAAAGATCTGTTTTAAAAGAGGGGACAGGGGGCTCATTTATTCTAGTCACCAAAGTCCCTGTGCTTCTACAGGCCTTGATATTTATTAGGCAGAATCAACAGGGAGGAAAGGTAATTGTTGGTCAGCTTCTTGATTTATCACAGCGTCACATAATTGCTTTCTTTATACTACAGGCTTCAGATGTTCCTATATATTACCACAAGAAATACTATGCTTGGGGCATGACTGCCCTCAGCATTCCTTCTGGCACCAGACGTGGTGTGTCAGGTTGCCAACATGTTGCTTTCATGAGAACAGTTCCCTCTCTGTTCATAGACCCTCTAGTCATTACTGAGTTGGTCACAACCCTCATTCTTTTGGTCTCCAACGTCTTCTCCTTTTTGTTTTTGCATTAATTGAGTAAAGATAATTGCAGGCTGTGCAGCTCTCAACTTCTGTTTGGTAGTCCAGCTGCTTTTACAGACAATGAACATAAAACAGAGACATAATAACATTACTCTGATAATCACAAAAAAGACATTGAGGTGATGTTTGGAGGGGGACCAAAGGTTAAGGTTCTCTAAACCTTGTAGGAATTATGCCCGAGTTCTCAGAGATGGCTGAAATACTTGAGTATGCTTATTCAAGTTAAGAATTTTACTTTGTAAATCAAGTTTCCATGGCTATTCCCTTTGGTTTTATTCCAAATTGATTACACAAATATGAGTATGCTTAAAATGACAATGCAATTGCTGCCACAACTACAAGTTTGTTCTTGGTTTCCTAGCCACAGAACTGTAGTCTTTAACATTGCTAATTCCGTGTGTATCTCAGTGTTAGTTTTATTTTTAAACATCCATGTGTGGTCAGCTGTACACATCCAATTTTCTACATGTTGAGCTGTTTGAATGGAGCTGCACATTGCTACTAAGGACACCACAACAGAAGTTATTAACTTACCTAAGGAGAATTACAAAAATTTTCATGCCTTAAGCTCTACAAGCACAAAGAATAAGCTGAGTAAGAAAAAAAGTTTACAAAATGGAAATGAGAGGTGGCCACCCAAGGCTCAGATAGATTTACGGGAATCCATAATCCAGGATTGTGACCTAGAATTACTAGGGTGGTTATGTTGTATGTTTGTACTGTGCTATGATTAAGGGAATAAAACAGTTGGCAGGAATCACAAGTCAATTGGGCATCATTTACCTGGAGTTGGTCTTTTTACTGCTAGAAAAACATAAGTTTAAAAACACAAATTGTAATTGAGTGGTAATGTTTTCTACAAGGGTAAGATTAAAACTGTGTTCAGCAGAATTACTATAATTAGACAGTGTTCTGACACAAATGCTGCCATTCATACAGTAGAGTGCTGCCTTCCCTATCGACTCCTGAATTGGACCTCTCTTTCCTTGGTAATGCCATTGAGGCAAAGGTGGGCTAAAGCCTGTTTCAGGCCAAGTGAAACTTGGTGCAGATTGGGATTGAATCCCAGTGCAATATAGTGAAGAGACGCTGACCAGTGTCAGCAAAGTTTATGCCACGAGGTCGGATTCTCATCTCTCCCATCTAAATGTCCACAGGGATCCAGAAAATAATGTCTCCCATTAGCATGTACTGTTGTCTAGTTGGGGGCCAAGACACTGGGTTCAAAGAGGGGGGTAAGAATTATCAAAGGGAGCTCATTCTGTATAATTAATACAATTTGGGGGATGGGGCTGGGAGTGATTAGTAGCTACACCAGTAATGTTAACAGAGCTAAGGCCTAATAGGTACATCATTTTTTCCATGGTAACTCAGCCATTCTTGGGATTAATTTGCAAGGCCACTGCAGTTGAGTGATGTACCCTGGGTGACACATAAAGGAAGTCCCTCCAATGGAGCCGCATAATTGATAATCATTGTTCTGAGAGTCTAGTTACTCTTTGTCATGGGGTGTTAGGGGTCCTGGTATCCGTGCTTCCTGATCACGATAGATGTCAGGGGGAATGTCACTCCAAATTACAGTTGATAATACTGGGGGATTGGGAATATATGCCCAATATGCGTTTGTCTCTTCACAAGGAAAACCTACTGCACAGGATGTTACAGGTAGCGTGGCCATAAACGTGAGGTCAGGTGTGTTTGCCTGACCCTGGCGCTCCAGCAATTTCAACTGACTCATGGCTTGTAATGAAAGAGTCGGATCCATAGTTGGGATCCATGGCTCTCTCCAGTCTCCCTTTACATGGTCACAAACATATTGAAGGCACCCACATAGATGATCCACCTCCTGTAAAAACACAAGCATGCCCTCGTCCTTACATCAGTAAATCTACTGAGACTTTCCATCGTCCTTAGGGGGATTTTCATAATATTTTTGGGTATACTTTCCTTTTTCCCTATAATATTTACCAGTGTCGTTCTGCCGTAGTCTTACTATCTGTGCCAGGAGTCAAAAAATTTAAAGTAAATAAGTAAAAAAAAATTAAAGTAAAAGTAAATGTATTTTGTTTGAGGGGGTAACTGGTCTCTTGTTTCCCCTTTCTGTCTTTTTCAGCACACCTTGTAATGTTTGATTTGCCCGCTCTATAATTCCTTGTCCTTGGGCGTTGTAAGGAATTCTTGTTTTATGAGTGATTGACCATAGCTGTAAAAAATTTAAAAAGCATGACTAACATAAGTGTGTCCATTGTCAGTTTTTAATTGTTTAGGGACCCCCCATACGAGCAAATGATGACAGACAACGTCATTATACATAATCAGCTGTCTCACCTGCTTTGCCTATAGCATGCTGCATACGAGAATAAGTGTCTGGAGTCACACGAACAAAGGAGAACTTGCCAATGGCAGCTTTGTGAGTAAGATCCATCTGTCAGATTTCATTTGAAGCTAAGTCCCATGGGTTACAGCCTTCTATGGGTGTGACTCCAGTGACATGCTGACAAGGAGGACAGGCTTGCATAGGCTGCAGCCTGGCTGTTAGGCAAATGAAACATATGAGTAAAGGCAGAGTTTTGATGCAGTAATACAAGAGAAGGTTGAGCTTGTTGAAGTGCAGGAAAAATCAGTTTATTGGCTCTATTATTACCTAGAAATGCTGTAAGGAGTTGTGTGGGAGAGCAAATATGAGAAATATAAAAAGCAGCACAAGAGCAAACAGCTTGTTGAAGTCTTCAAAACAAGTTAAACAGCTTTGGTTCTAGGGTACTTTTAATAATGGCAGTCCCGATATGACCGGCTACATTTACAACATAGGCTGAATCTCAGAGAGTGTTAATAAGAGATGAAGCTGAGAGCTCTAAAGCCTGAATAACTGCCATTAGTTCTGAGCGTTGAGCTGAAACTCTGGGTTTTTTTATTGTTTGAGCATGGTTACTACCATAAGTAGCTTTGCGACCTTTGTAAGAGCCATCAGTAAGTAGGTCTGGCTGACAGAAATGAGCTTGTGATGAATAATCACGGGGAAGATGAAAGGTTGAACTTTTAAAATTGCAAAATTTTGTCTGATGGACAATGTGTATGTATTATTCCTACACAATCTGAAAGAACAATTTGCCACACAGTCAACATTTACCATGCTGCAGCCTGTTGTTGGGAATCCAATATTTCTCCTCATGCTTTTAGACTGACTCTAAAAGGAGAACAGTAATTTTGTCTGGATCATATCTATTAAGCAATTTTGATCTATCCCTACCCCTTGTTTTACATTGAGTAGTTAAAGAAAGATAAACTTGTAGAGACTTTACTCTCTGATTGAATTTCAAAAAAAGCCATTCTATTACAATTACATATTTTTCTATGATCTGGCCTAAAAGTCCTGTTTGAGAATGGGGGCTAGAAAGAATAAAGGGAAACAAGGGCTTTTGTGACTGTAGCTGGGAGGCATGTGATTGCTGACAAATCAGCTCCACAAGCTGTAACTCAGCTTCTGTTTCCTTAGTAAGTTGCTGGAGCAGCTAGTTTATCTCCTAAGCCCATTGCCCCTAATGAAGAATTTCCATGGAGTGTCTGAGTGTTTCAGTTGATGAGTAGCAATACCTAGGATTGGGCACAGCCAATTTATATCTCCTAAAAGTTCTTGGAAATCATTGAAGGTTTGTAATCTGTCCATACGGAGGACTACTTTCTGAGGTCGAACATTTGTTTCAATAACAATAGTGCCTATGTATTGGTATAAGGACGTTGTTTCTCCATTTTCTTGAACTATTTTGAGATCTCCCCCTGTTTTGCTTCTCTCAACAATTGGGGTAATAACTCTTCCATTGGAGCAGCCAAAAGGATTTCATCTATATATTGAATGAGGTAGGCAGTAGGAAATATATTACCAGGCGTCTTTAAGGACTGTCCTACAAAACGCTGAAATAGCGTAGGACCGGTGAGCATGCTTTAGGGTAAAAGTTTGCTTATCCTTCTCATGTAAGGGTATAGTAAGGAAATAATCCTTAAGATCTACTACTATGGGAGGTCAATTACTTGGAATGGCTGCCAGGAATGGCAGACCTTGCTGTAATGCACCCATTGATTTAATCTGTGCATTAATAGCTCTCAAATCTTGCAGCAATTTGCTGGCAAAACGGTCTGTTTTTAGATACTAAAATTTTGCTGAAGCTTTACACTTGTGTTCATAGATATGTATATGTATATGTGTGTATATATATGTATATATATACATATACACATACACACACATATGTATGTGTGTATATATATGTATGTAATATGCACATATGTAATACGCACATATGTAATACCTAGGGTTTATGGATGTATACCTATACACTCTGGTATGTGTATATAGATGGTATCTGTGTATGTACGTATATACGTATACACATACCCACACATATGTCTGTGTATATATAACACATGTGTATATATACACACACGTATACACACATATATATGAGTGTGTATATATATGTATATATGCATGCTCTGTCTATAAATGTGTGTATATATATACACACACACGTACATAGTTTACATACATATATGTATACACATATATGTGTGAATGTGTGTATATGTTTGTGTAACATATAATTCCTAATTCCTTATAGATATATAAAATTTTATATATATATATATATCTGTGTGTGTGTATATATATATATATATATATATATATATATATATATTTAAAATACCTTGTTTGTCTCCTAGGCCCATTCAACCCAAAAACTTCCAGGTATGTGGGAAGCCAAAGAGAGATTATGCAGTAGTTAGATTGCAGCAAGAGTCTTTAGTAGAGTTTGAGTCTTTATATTATCCCTGGCTTCCCTTACTATGGTCCTAGCAAAACATTGACATCATCATAAATAAGACGAATTGACTTTGAAATTTAACATTCTCTTCTTATTTAGATAGCAATGTAGCTGGATGCAGAACAGTTGCCTCAAAAATAAAAAAAAAAAGATTCCATTCCTTTCCTTCTTTTATAAAAACTTCAGCAATGAGGTTGGAATTTGTCTCTCAAGAGCAGCATCTTGTTGACAGTTGAAAGTGGAGATTCTCTGCTTACAGATGGGACACAGAGTCTTATAATTATTAGTGGGACATGGGAGGAAGAGAAAGTTAGAAACTGGACATTTTGGGCAAAAGGCTGACAAGGCTCTACACAGAGAAAAATCCTATCTTACTAGGTGACACTGTAGGATCTGAAAAATTAGATAAAAACTCTGATTCCAAACACTTTTCTGTCAAAAGTTAGAGAAGGGGGGTGAAGCCAAGATGTCTGAATAGGAACAGCTCCAGTCTACAGCTCCCAGCGTGAGCCACAGGGAAGAGAGGGGATTTCTGCATTTCCAACTCAGGTACCAGATTCATCTCACTGGGGCGTGTCAGACAGTGGGTGCAGAACAATGGGTGCAGTGCACTGAGCATGAGCCAAAGCATAGAGAGGCATCACCTCACCCAGGGAGCACAAGGGGTCAGAGAATTCCCTTTCCTATTCAAAGAAAAGGGTGACAGATGGCACCTGGAATATCAGGTCACTCCCACACTAATACCACACATTTCCAATGGTCTTAACAAATGGCACACCAGGAGATTATATTACGCACCTGGCTTGGAGGGCCTACATCCATGGAGCCTCTCTCATTGCTAGCACAGCAGTCTGAGATCAAACTGCAAGGCAACAGCGAGGCTGGGGGAGGGGCGCCCGTCATTGCTGAGGCTTGAGTAAGTAAAGAAAGTGGCCAGGAAGCTCGAACTGGGTGGAGCCCACTGCAGCTCAAGGAGGCGTGCCTGCCTCTGTAGACTCCACCTCTGGGGGCAGGGCATAGCCAAACAAAGGGCAGAATAAACCAATGCAGACTGAAATGTCCCTGTCTGACAGCTTTGAAGAGAATGATGGTTCTCCCAGCACGCAGCTTGAGATCTGAGAACGACAGACAGCCTCCTCAAGTGGGCCCTGAAGCCCGCATAGCCTAACTGTGGGTCCCTGAACCCACATAGCCTAACTGGGAAGCAAACCCCGTAAGTGCAGACTGACACCTCACATGGCTGGGTACTCCTCTGAGTCAAAACTTTCAGAGGAACGATCAGGCAGCAACATTTACTGTTCACCAATATCTGCTGTTCTGCAGCCTCCACTGCTGATACCCAGGGAAACAGTCTGGAGTGGACCTCCAGCAAACTCCAACAGACCTGCAGCTGAGGATCCTGACTGTTAGAAAGAAAACTAACAAACAGAAAGGACATCTATACCAAAACCCCAACTGTACGTCACCATCATCAAAGACCAAATTTAGATAAAACCACAAAGATTGGGAAAAAACAGCAGAAAAGCTGGAAACTCTAAAAATCAGAGCCCCTCTCCTCCTCCAAGGAACGCAGCTCCTCATCAGCAATGGAACAAAGCTGGATGGAGAATGACTCTGATGACTTGAGAGAAGAAGTCTTCAGATGATCAAACTAGTCTGAGCTAAAGGAGGAAGTTTGAAACCACGGCAAAGAAGTTAAAAACCTTGAAAAAATATAGATAAATGGCTAACTAGAATAACCAATGAAGAGAAGTCCTTAAAGGACCTGATGGAGCTGACAACCATGGCATGAGAACTACATGATGAATGCACAAGCCCCAGTAGCCGATTTGATCAACTGGAAGATAGGGTTTCAGTGATGGAAGATCAAATTAATGAAATTAAGTGAGAAGGGAAGTTTAGAGAAAAAAGAATAAAAAGAAATGAACAAAGCCTCCAAAATATATGGGACTATGTGAGAAGACCAAATCTACATCTGATTGGTGTACCTGAAAGTGATGGGGAGACTGGAACTATTTTCCAGGAGAACTTCCCAAATCTAGCAAGGCAGTCCAACATTCAAATTCAGGAAATACAGAGAATACCACAAAGATACACCTCGAGAAGAGCAACTCCAAGACAAGTAACTGTCAGATTCACTAAAGGTGAAATGAAGTAAAAAATGTTAAGTTTAGCCAGAGAGAAGATTGGGTCTCCCACAAAGGGAAGTGCATCAGACTAACAGCGGACATCTTGGAGAAACTCTACAAGCCAGAAGAGAGTGAGGGCAAATATTCAATATTATTAAAGAAAAGAATTTTCAACCAAGAATTTCATATCCAGCCAAACTAAGCTTCATAATTGAAGGACAAATAAAATCCTTTACAGACAAACAAATGCTGAGAGACTTTGTCATCACCAGGCCTGCTCTAAAAGAGCTCCTGAAGGAAGTGCTAAACATGGAAAGGAAAAACAGCTAGCCTGCAAAGGCATGCCAAATTGTGAAGACCATCAAAGCTAGGAAGAAACTGCATCAACTAATGAGCAAAATAACCAGCTAACATCATAATGACAGGATCAAATTCACACATAACAATATGAACTTTAAAGGTAGATGGGCTAAATGCTCCAATTAAAAGACACAGATGGACAAATTGGATAAAGAGTCAAGACCCATCAGTGTGCTCTATTCTGGAAACCCATCTCATGTGCAGAGACACATATAGGCTCAGAATAAAGGGATGGAGGAAGATCTACCAAGCAAATGGAAGACAAAAAAGGCAGGGGTTGCAATCCTAGTCTCCAATAAAACAGACTTTAAACCAGCAAAGATCAAAAGAGACAAGGCCATTACATAATGGTAAAGGGATCAAATCAACAAGAAGAGCTAACTATCCTAAATATATATGTACTCAATACAGGAGTACACAGATTCATAAAGCAAGTCTTTAGAGACCTACAAAGAGACTTAGACTCCCACACAATAATAATGGGAGATTTTAACACCCCACTGTCAACATTAGACAGATCAACGAGACAGAAAGTTCTCAAGGACATCCAGGAATTGAACTCAGCTCTGCACCAAGCAGACCTAATAAATATCTACAGAACTCTCCACCCCAAATCAAAAGAATATATGTTCTTTTCAGCATCACACCACGTCTATTCCAAAATTGACCACATAGTTGGAAGTGAAGCACTGCTCAGCAAATGTAAAAGAACAGAAATTACAACAAACTGTCTCTGAGACCGCAGTGCAATCACACTAGAATTCAGAATTAAGAAACTCACTCAAAACTGCTCAACTACATGGAAACTGAACAACCTGCTCCTGAATGACTACTGGATACATAAAGAAATGAAGGCAGAAATAAAGATGTTCCTTGAAACCAATGAGCACAAAGATACCATATACCCAAATCTCTGGGACACGTTCAAAGCAGTGTGTACAGGGAAATTTATAGCACTAAATGCCCACAGGAGAAAGCAGGAAAGATCCAAATTTGACAACCTGACATGACAATTAAAAGAACTAGAGAAGCAAGACCAAACACATTCAAAAGCCAGCAGAAGGCAAGAAATAATTGATATCAGAGCAGAACTGAAGGAAATAGAGACACAAAAACCCCTTCAAAATATCAAGGAATCCAGGAGCTGGTGTTTTGAAAAGATCAACAAAATTGATAGACTGCTAGCAAGACTATTGAAGAAGAAAAGGGAAGAATCAAATAGACGCAATAAAAAATGACAAAAGGGATATCACCACCGATCCCACAGAAACACAAACTACCATCAGAGAATATGATAAACACCTCTACACAAATAAAGTAGAAAATCTAGAAGAAATGGATAAATTCCTCAACACATATATCCTTCCAAGACTAAACCAGGAAGAAGTTGAATCTCTGAACAGACAAATAACAGGCTCTGAAATTCAAGAGTGAAAAAGCAACCAAAGAGCTTCGGCACAACAAAAGAATCTAACATCAGAGTGAACAGGCAACCTGCAGAATGGGAGAAAGTTTTTCCAACCTACTCATCTGACAAAGGGCTAATACCCAGAATCTACAAAGAACTCCAACAAATTTACAAGAAAAAAACAAACAACACCATCAAAAATGTGGGCGAAGGATATGAACAGACATTTCTCAAAAGAAGACATTTATGCAGCCAAAAGACACATGAAAAAATGCTCATCATCACTGGCCAAAAGAGAAATGCAAATCAGAACCACAATGAGATACCATCTCACACCTGCTAGAATGGTGATCATTAAAAATTCAGGAAAAAACAGGTGCTGGAGAAGATGTGGAGAAATAGGCACACATTTAAACTGTTGGTGGGACTGTAAACCAGTTCAACCATTGTGGATGTCACTGTGGTGATTCCTCAGGGATCTAGAACTAAAAATACCATTTGACCCAGCCATCCCATTACTGGGTATATACCCAAAGGATTATAAATCATGCTGCTATAAACACACATTCACATGTACGTTTATTGTGGCAGCAGTTGCAATCGCCAAGACTTGCAACCAACACAAACGTCCAACAAAGATAGATTGGATTAAGAAAATGTGGCACATATATACCATGGAATGCTATGCAGCCATAAAAAAGGGTGAGTTCATGTCCTTTGTAGGGACATAGATGAAGCTGTAAACCATCATTCTCAGCAAACTATCTCAAGGACAAAAAAACAAACACTGCATGTTCTCACTCATAGGTGGGAATTGAACAATGAGAACACATGGACACAGGAAGGGGAACATCACATACTGGGGCCTGTTGTGGGGTGGGGGGAGGGATAGCATTAGCAGACATACCTACTGTAAATGACGAGTTACTGGGTGCAGCATACAAACAGGTCACATGTATACATATGTAACAAAGCTGCACGTTTTGCACATGTGCCGTAAAACGTAAAGTACAATTTAAAAAAGAAAAACAAATATTCTTCCATCGTTTTATTTTGAGCCTGTCTGCCTTTGCACATCAGATATGTCTCCTGAATAAAGCACACTTACTTTAATTATATTTAAGGTTATTATTGTTATGTGTCAATTTGATCCTTGCATGGTGATGCTGGCTGGTTATTTTGCATATCCTTGATGCAGTTTCTTCAGTGTTGTTGGACTTTATATTTGTTATTTTTTGCAGTAGCTGTTACCAGATGTCCCGTTCCATATTTAGTGTTTCCTTTAGGAGCTCTTGTAAGGCATTCATGGGGTTGGCAAAATGTTTCTACATTTCCTTGTCTGAAAATTATTTTATTTCTCCTTTGGTCATAAAGCTTAGTTTGGATGGATATAAAATTCTGGTTCAAAAATTATTTCCTTTAAAATCAGTGAATATTTGCCGCCTCTCTCTTGTGGCTTGTAGGGTTTCTGCAGAAATAACTTCTGTTAATCTAATGGGCTTCCCTATGTAGGTAACCTGATCTTTCTCTCTGGCTGCTCTAAACATTTTTTTTTTCCTTTTTTTCTACCTTGGAGAATCTGCCAGTTGTGTGTCTTTGAGGCTGTCTTCTCATGGAGTATCTCAGTGATGTTGTCTATATTTCCTGAATTTGTACGTTGGACTGTCTTTGTAGGTTGCGGAAGTTCTTCTGCATAACATCCTGAAGTTTGTTTTTCAAGTTGGTTCAATTGTCCTCATTACTTTTGGGTATACAAATCAATCACAGGTTTGGGCTTCTCACATAATCCCATATTTCTGGGAGACTTTGTTTCTTCCTTTTCATTCTTTTTTCTCTAATCTTGTCTTAATGCTTTGTTCCATTAAGTTTATCTTCAATCTGTGATATCCTACCTTCTGCTTGATCAATTCAGCTATTGATCCTTGGGTATGCTGTGCAAAGTTCTTGCCCTGTGTTTTTTAGCTCCATCAGGACGTTTATGTTTTCCTCTAAACTAGTTATAGTAATAATTATTATTACTTTTGAGATGGAATCTCACTCTGTAACGAGCCTGAAGTGCAGTGGTGTGAACCCAGCTCACTTCAACCTCCACCTCCCATGTTCAAGTGATTCTCCTGCATCAGCCTCCTGAGTAGCTTCTCCTCGCTGAGAGTTGTACACTTATTGGTATTGCACGTTGGCAGACAGATTTGTCTTCTCTCAACTTAAAGCTGAGGACACATCTCAACAACCTTCCTGCACATAGAGACTACCCACTCTGAATCTCCTCTCCACCGATGGCTTCAGAGATATTGTAGCAACCTATCAGCCAACTGCACTTGGTCACTCTAGGTCTTCTCTTAACTGAGTGTTGCGTGGTTGCAGGTATGTCCTGTTTGTGAAATGGAGTTACCTCCTTTCTGTCTCCTGAGAGCTGTACCTTCACTCAATAAAGCTTCTATTTACCTCAATTATTCTCCAGTTGACCACAAGCCTTATCCTTCCTAGGCATGGGAGAAGAACACAGAACCCACTTAAGGGCAACACTAATAAGATTAGTAACAAAAGTGGGTCTGAAACACACAAACCCTCACTTGTCACATTTTTGATTACTGGGATTTAAAAAATAAAAAAGGATAGAAGAGGTTCAGTCCTTAAAGGAGCCCAGACTTAAACCTTTTCAAGGCCAGGGCTGTGATGCCATTTTGGGGGCTTTGTAGTTTCTGGCATGTTTAAGCTTCTGGATGCCAATTTATTTCTGAGTGGTGAGGGAAAAAAGGCTTCTACTATGCTGATTCAGCCCAAGGCTTGGAGGGAGCTGGCATCACCTGGGCTTTCTCACCTTATCATAGCCAACATACTCAGCTGTGTGAAGTGGCTGGACACAACAATCACTCACTCTGGCTTCTCTCTCTGTCCTGGGCCTGTCTCACCCATAGTAAAAAGAGAATCTGAGCATAGTTTGAGATGAGTGCAACCTGCCAAAATGAGTGGCAAATTTAGCCCAGCAGGCCCAAGAGAAATTTTGGCAAAGGTGCTACCGTCCACTGAGGTTTTTGGCTGGGAAAGGCAGAGTCTATAGATCCTGCCACAAAAGTCACTGTGATCATCAAGGACCAGTAGGTTATTCAATCATGCCCATGTAACGGAGCCTGCATAACAATCCAAAATGACAGGCTTCAGAGAGCTTCTGGAAATCTGAACTTATAGAGTATCCTAGAAAATTTTGTGCACATAAAACCAGACATTAATAATTTTAAAAGTCTAAGAATATGTACGTGTTTTTCCTTTGTTTTGAAGGAAGTTTCTGCATTTAATCATGTCCAGAATTTTAGCTCATTAAATAGAATATAATCTAAGTTAATCTAAAAAGCACACTTTATGACCATTAAAACTTAGATATTTCTACCTAAATGATTCCATGACGGACTAATCCTGCTCAAGGTTTACTTTAAAGAGGTAGCGGTTTATTCATGTTAACAGTGTAAGTTCTAGAGCCTTATGCAAAAAACAAAATACAAATCAATTGATATCTCAGCAAAAATTCTAACCATATGCTCAGTTTAGAATTTTGTGTCTCTGAGATATCTGTGAGTTGGTGAATTCAAATCATCATCTCAGTTGTTTTCGTGTCTCTGTTTAGGGGAGGGCAGCAGAAACTGCCTCATACCCCATTAGACTCTGAATTCTAGGATACTTAAAATAAAAGAATAATAAAAAACACTATTACAGACTTTCAGTCATCCAAATCTTACAAAAAAAATTCTGGCCTTTTATATAGTAGTAGGAGTAGATAAAATTAGAGCTCTTCCAGGCGCGGTGGCAACACCTGTAATCCCAGCACATTGGGGGGCCGAGGCAGGTGAATCACGAGGTCAGGAGATCGAGATCATTTTAGCTAACATGTTGAAATGTCGTCTCTGCTGAGAATAGAAAAAAAAAAAAGCCAGGCATGGTGGCAAGCGCCGGTTGTCCCAGCTACTCGGGAATCTAAGGCAAGAGAATGGTGTGAACCCAAGAGTCGGAGGTTGCAGATAGCGGAGACCATGCCACTGCATTCTAGCTTGGGTGACAGGTGAGATTCTGTCTCAGAAAAAGAAAAAAAAACATTGAGCTTGCACGAGCGGTCTAATGCTCACCTACCTGCTCTTATATTTGGGCTTGTGCATAAAGTAATGACATTTGGACAAAAAAGCTGTTTCATCATTTATCTTACAGTTACAGTTCTTGAAGTGAATTGGTAATATTAAATAAGTACCTTGGATATTTTCAGTCTCCTTTCAAGCCTTATCTATGGGTGAAATTGTTTTAGGCTATGAACATGGATTAGGGCATCTTGCAGCTAACGATGTATTCTGCTTAGCTCAGTTCTTGTGTTCTGAGCAGACTGACTATTAGAACTCATCAATTTTTCTTTGTACACATTTGACCATGGATTCTATCCCTTGTGCTGAGCCCTAGAATTTTTTTCAGCATTTCACATACTCTCCTTCACCTGTTCCAATATCATTTTAATTTTACAGCCAACAAAACCCTTACATTTCTCCAGAACAACTGGATTACAAGAGGAAAGCTCTTTAATTTGGATCATAACCTCTCGAGTGAAAGTTTCAGTCCAAGACACATAAGAGACCAGGCCCTTGGCACATGAGTCCAGTGCTGTCAGCTTTCTCCCACCAAACCACATTTCACTGGCTGATGCTTCACCCATCATCTTAGGAAAGGTAATGGTAGAACAAGCGAATGAACTCTGTCCAAATGTTGTAAAAGAGGTTTCAAGTCAAGCCTGTCTGTTAGTCCCAAAGCAAATCAGAAAGAGGCAATATGGATGCACCTAGTCAAATTACTGCGCTATTGCCTGATGCAAAAATAGGTTTCTTAAACTGAATAAAACTGCGTGCCAGGTCTTTGTGGTGTCCACCATTTCAATGCTTGCTCTCTTTCTGTCATTTCTTAAATGCACACAAAATCAAGACCACAACAAAGGACACTGCCAGCTGCACTGAGCAGGGAGCACAAATTTGCTGTCATCCACAGCAGCCCTATTCAGGGCATTCTCGATTTCTTTCATTCCCTCTGTAATTAGTGAGGTAGTCTCTGTCAATTTAGTTGATGATAATTTCTGGGTAATGACACTCTCTTTCCTCACAACAATGTCTCTGAATCTGCTGGCATTTTCTGTTAACCATAGGGTAAAGTACATCCTTTTGATAAAAGGCTGTTTTGTTCAATCATCATTCATCCTTCTTTTCCCATCTCTCACTCTTCAAACAGCTATATGAAGGTTTTTTGTTCCATTGGCTGTTAATGGATTCGTTAATACCAATGTACCTTCCTTGTTAGCTGAGCCTATAACCATGGAAGTGGTAATGGAGCCAGACAACAGAGACATTAGTGGGTGTATCTGGGGCCTATCCTTTCTTCCAGCCTCTTTTGCACTGGAACCTGATAAATCTCTGATGGGCTTCTCTGCTGCCATTTGTGCACCACCCTGTCAAGGTGATGTGACACAATAGAGTCCAGTTTCTCAAGTTCCTGAAAGCCACTCACTGAGTTCTTGCTGATAAATGGGCTCTGAAGTGCAAGTGTCTTGAGGGGTTAACTTCCTAGCTTCATCTTTTTTGGTCAAAGAAAGGTAAAGCTGCATTTATCCTAACATTGTGGCCAGCAGCATACATCTGGCTGTGTTTGGATTTGTATTGTTTGTGAGTCATTAGTATTTTAGAAACGTTCTTAGAAAAGTTGGTGTAGGTAGATATGGAGTTTCCTTTTCTGGCAGTGTTAGAAAAACTTCTACTCATTCCAGTCCCTGTCTTTTTTTTTTTTTTTTTTTTTTTTTTTAAGATGGGGTCCAACTCTCTCACTCATGCTGGAGTTCAGTGGCACAATAGCTCACTGCAATCTCCCCTTCCTGAATTCAAGGGATTTTCCTGCCTCAGCCTCCTGAGTAGCTGGGATTACAGATGCATGCCAGAATGCTAAGCTAATTTTTGTATTTTTAGTAGAGATGTGGTTTCACCATGTTGTTCAGGCTGGTCTGGAACTCAAGACTGCATAATCTGTCTGCCTCAATCTCCAAATGTTCTGTGATTATATGTGTCAGCCATCAAACCCAGTCCCGTGTCCTTTGTCTCTGTTTTTCTGTCTCTGTTAAAGTCATAATATTTCTTACAATTTACAAGGTTCTGTTCTGGTTGCCATGTATCATCCTGTTTGTCATAGCCTTTCCAATAAATGAAATACTGTCTTCCCATGTTTGTCTTGTCCTTTGTCAACAATATTTTAAACCTGATCCTTTTGGGAAGCTAGAAAGAAAGAGATGGTATTGGAGCAGCTGCTGTGTCATCTTTCTTTCAGTTGAGACCCTACATAGTCACTGCATTCTGCCTCTAGTGCTTCAGCAGACCTTGGGTACGGATGAGTCTCTTTCACTTTGTGGCCTGTGGTGTAGAAAGTGTTGTGTGAAGAAGCAACTATGCTATGTCCATTAGGCTCTCTACATTTACTCCATGGTTGGACAGTGCACGCATCCCTTTAGGGTGCCAAGATGGCCGGCTATGTAGTCTCAGGTAAGAGCAGCTGAATCCTCTACTCTTAATTTGCTGGTGTAGTGCAGAAAGCTTCTACCTGCCTGGTACTTATCCTTTGTGGCTCTTCTAATGATTATATTAAACATTCTAAAGTTGAAACACTTCTACATTCATGTTAGTTTGCTCTCGTAACCATAAAAAAACCACTACTCCTTTACAGCACTGCCCCTTCTATTTCACTTATTGAGTTCACATAATTATACCTTTAGGTGCTGTATGCCAAAAATACAAGCTAGTGAGTTTTTAAAATATATAATAGTGGTTTAATTATGTGGAAAACCAATTGTGGAGGTGCACATTGATTTTTTTTTAACTTTTATGTTGTTTAAATATTTATCATCACCTTAATCTTTACTTATTCACACTGCTGTTTCATGTCTGTTCATTTTATCCTAAAATACTCCAAAAGCATTTCTTAAAGAGTAGTCTACTGGTAAAGACTGCAGCTTTTAGGTGGGAATTTTATAATATCTCTATCACTTTTGATGGGCATTTAGTGTAAACACAAGTTTTCTCTTGAAAGGTTTTTTCTTACAGCATTTGGAATATATTAGTCTACTACTTTCTGACCTCCGAATTTTCAGAAAAGAAATCCACTGATTACTCACGAGGGTTCTTTTTACATGACCAGTCACTTCTCTTGCTGCTTTCAAGTTGTTTTTGTTTTCAACAGGTTAATTATCAGGTAAGATTGAATGTGTTTGAGTTTATGCTGATTGGAGTATGTTGAACTTCTTTGGTGTTTATTTATTTCCTCAAATTTGTGAACTTCTTGACCACTACTGTTTTAGTCTCATTTAGGAGGACTGCTTGATGGTGTCCCACTGGTTTCTAGGTGGTTTTCTCAGATATTTATTTATTTATTTATTTATTTATTTATTTATTTATTTATTCATTTACTCAATTCTTGACTTAACAATTTCAACTGCTCTTTTCTTAAATCTGCTGATATTTTATTCTTCAATTTGCTCAAGTGTCCTTTTAAATCTCTGTAGAGATTTTTTTTTTTTAAATTGAGTTTTGCTCTGTCACCAGGGTGGAGTTCAGTGAAGCAACCTCAGCTGACTGCAACCTCGGCCTCCTGAATTCAAACAATTGTCCTGCCTCAGCCTCTCAAGTGTCTGGAACTACAGGTTCATGCCACCACACCCTGCTAATTTTTGTATATTTAGTAAAGACAAGGTTTCACCATATTGGCCAGGATTATCTTCATCACTTGACCTCATGATCTAACTGACTTGGCCTACCGAAGTGTTAAGATTGCAGGTGTGAGCCACTGGGCCAGGCTGTAGTAAATTTTAGTGACAGTTGTTTAACTTTTCAGCTCCAGCAATACATATATATATACACACACACACACACACGTACACCTATATACACATATATATTTATATTCTATATGATATATAAATATATAATGTATATAATAGAAATATATGTTATATGTATTTTATATATTTAGATAATCTAAAGTCTAATAATTTATGTGTGCATGCATCTCTGTGTGATTGTTTACAAACAATTGGCACAAGGGATCAGTTTTGTGAAAGACAATTTTCTATTGTCTTCATTGGAAAACCAAACCAAACCAAACCAAACAAAAACATAAAGAATACATGTTTATAATTTGTTCCTTTAATAATATCTTTTGGTACAAATGTGAAAAATCTTTTAACACTTGAAATGCGGACATTAGCAGTCATCAAAGTCTTCTTGATTCTTTGGAACAGTATATCCAATGGAAGGGGCAAATCCACATTGTTGTAAAATGGGATAAAGTGCATGTGTTGTTCAGTTTTGAAAAAAAAAAAAAAAGAAATTAGAGTTGTTTGTGCTCATCCACAAAATTAACTTTTGGTTTCTCTTTACTGTTTTAGTGGTATCACACAGGTAGTTAAGATGATAACTGGTGTAAAGGAAAATAATATTGACAAAACATAGAGACTGACTTGAAGAAAAATGATTCTTTTTAAATGAATAATTTTGGATGTAGAAGATCTCACAGATTCTTTTCATCTGTCCTCTAAGATAAACTGCAATTTAATGATTGAATATCAAAGAGTTGACCGAAGAAATCGTTATTCTTTTTCTATTACAGATACCTAAAACAACCACATGTAGTTTCAGAAACAGATTTCATTCTTTAGCCTGACCAGCCCATTTTATCTCATGGGAACTTGTCTGGGGGATGGAATGAAGAACTATCTTTGAAAATGTTGTAAGTTAAATAACATGGATGTCTTTCTTGACCTTCATAACTTCTCACCTCCAAGCTGTCTGCATTGTTGTGAACTTAGCTGTCATTTAGATTGTGGTTCATTTGTAACATCATACTGCCTGCTAGTCACATCTCAGAGAAGTGAAACAATTTCTTTTCACCCTTTCTCTCACTCTTAATGCAAACCTCTTAAAATAACTATATATAGTTCTTAACGTTGTATTTTATTTTATTTTATTTACTTTTATTTATCTACCTATTTATTTATTTATTTATTTTTTATTTTTTATTTTTTTATTTTTTTTGAGATAGAGTCTCACTCTGTCACCCAGGCTGGAGTGCAGTGGCTCGTTCTAGGATCACTGCAACTCCACCTTCCAGGTTCATGCCATTCTCCTGCCTCAGTCACCAGACTAGCTGGGACTACAGGTGCCAGCCACCACTCCTGGCTTATTGTTTTTTATTTTTAGTAGAAGACGGGGGTTGCACCTTGTTAGCCAGGAAGGTCTGGATCGCCTGACTTTGTGATCTCCCCACCTTGGCTTCCCAATGTGTTGGGATTACAGGCGTGGGATTACAGGCCACCACACCCGGCCAGGTCTTAACTTTTTTTTATAAGACAGTGAGACCGGCCTGGTCAAAAGGGTGAAACCCCATCTCCACCAAAAATGTGAAAATTAGCCAGGCGTCATGGCAGATGCCCATAAAATTAGCTACTGGGGAGGCTGAGACAGGTGAATTTCTTGAATCTGGGAGGCACATGTTACAGTGAGCAGAGATCCTGTCATTGCACTGCAGCCTAGTGGAAGAGGGTAAAACCCTATCTCGAAAAAAAAAAAAAAAAAGAAAACAAAAAAGAAAAGAAAAAAAAAACTGTGAGAATTAAACTCATTTGTTTCTGTGTGTCTCTTAGGGTATTACCTTTTCTTTAAGCGCTGTAAATATCAGCTGCTATTATTATTGTTTATCGTGTATCTTCAATTTACTCACACCAAATTATGCTTAATAGCATGAAAGAAAACATCAGAACAGTAACAGTCAGATGGTAGTGGCTATATGGAACCACACAAGCATCAGTGTCTGCGTCAGTAATGTTTTCTAATTTACAACAAATAAGTGACTTCTTACACCCACAGATTCTGCAAACACAAATTTCTCAAAACCTAAACTGTACTCGGTGTAACGATTCCGATTTGCTTCTTATGATAAGTAATTTGTGTTTGGCTTGTAGGAATTTTTACAAGGTATCAAAATTGTTTAATCCTTTTCCTCAGTCTCCTTGTTCCTTTTTTTGTGAAATCATTAGATCTAATTTATATGAATGTGTTGCCTTTTTGGTTTAGTTATTTCAAGGCAAAATATTTAAGATATCTTCACCTTAGAATATTGGTTTTTAATATATGGAGACATGGAAGACCATTTATTTATTATATTAATTACTATTTTTTACTCAAGCAGTTTGAAATATGAGTTAGTGAAGTGGTGAGATAATCACCAAGATTTAGCTTAACTAACAAATATTTTATTAACAGCTACAAAATACAAATTTTTTGACTCTATATAATTTTTCTGAACAGTAGAATTATTTTCTGCACGAAGGAAAAGAATTTACTATGATTAGTATACAAGTTGCCTCTATATTCATCATTACCACAGAATTTTACACCAAAAAATATTGGTGTTCCTGCCAGTGACTGGTACATGGCTTTGGATTTCATTCATAATCCTATTATAATTAGTTTTGTTGCCTATTATACTGCTCTATATTTCCTAACAGTAAAATTATTATTTCAATTTTGAAATACATGAAAAACATTTTTGCAGTAATTGTGTGAGAATTCTTGGAAAACATAAAATTCTCTCATCTAAAAATGCATTTTTTATTTAAAAATTGGCTCTGTATCACAGCTTATTCTACTTTACCATTCAGTATTAAGTTTGTCTATTCTAAACAAAATCTTTACTTATAATTTAAAAAGTGGATCATATTTTACATCAGATTTTGTTTCTCATATTGATAATTCCAATAATTTGGAAGGGCAAGGAACAAAGGACAGATGAGGTCAGGAATATGGAACAGAGTTTGGCAAAATCCTGAAGCACCATCTTTACAAAAAGTTTTTAAAAATTAGATGTGGTGGCTTAACACTGGTAATATTAGCACTTAATGAGGCCAAGATGGGTGGATCACTTTAGGCCTAGAATTTGAGGCCAGCCTGAGTAACACTGCACGATTCTGACTCTAAGAAAAAATTAAAATAAATACATAAATTAAATAATTAGCTGAGCCTACTGGCCTTTTCTTCTAGATGCAGCTAATTGGGAGGCTGAGGAAGCAGGATGACATAAGTCCAAGGGTGAGAAGCTGCAGTTAGTGACGATGGCACCATTGTATTCACTCCTACTGGAGCACTAGAAAATTGTCTCTTAAAAAAAGCAAAATGGCTTTAGTCTTAAGTTAGTATAAATTATAAAAGTATAGAGTGCATTATAATAACTTGACTTCACAACTCTTTCTGCATTGTTTTTATTAAAAGATGTTAATAAAATGTTACTGAACTAAAAAGTGTTTGATATACATTTTCAGAGACCTATGTATAGTTGCATTTTATTTACTTCTTGACTTGACTGTGAAACTAAAGTTTCAGAGCTTTATTAGTCAATATGACATTTGTACTATATTAGTACATTTTCATACACTTATAAAGACATATGCTAGACTGGGCAATTTATGAAAGGAAGAGTGGTTTATGAACTTAGAGATTTATGTATCTGGCAAAGCAAAGAGAAGCAAGTCACATCTTATATGGATGGCAGCAAGCAAAGAGAGTGCTTGTTCAGGGAAATGCTGATGTTTAAAACCATCAGATCTGATCAGACTTACTCACTATCACAAGAACAGCACAAAAAAACACCTGCCCCCATAATATGGTTACTCTCTATGTCATCCCCCTCCACCAGGTGTAAAAATGCAAGATAAAATCTCGATGAGGACACAGTCAGATCATATCATTCCAAACCTGGCCTCTCGAAAATCTCAAATCCTCACATTTCAAAACCAGTCATGCTTTCCCAATAGTACTGTAATGTCTTAACTGATTCAAGCATTAACTCAATAGTCCAAAATCTGATATTTTATCTGAGACAAAGCAAGTTTTTCCTGCATATAAACCTGCAAAAATTAAAGCAAGTTAGTTACATCCTAGATACAATGGGGGTACTAGCATTGGGAAAATACAGGCATTCCAGATATAAGAAACTGACCAGAATAAAGGGATTACAGGCCCTAAGTACATCTGAAATTCGATGAGGCACTAAAAATGTAAGGCTCCCAGATGATCTTCTTTAACTTAATATCTCATATCCAGGTCATGCTGATGCAAGAAGTGGGTTTCCATGGTCTTGAGCAGATCCCCCTATGAGGCTTCATGGGGTACAGCCTTCCTCCCTACTGCCTTCACGATCCGGCTTTGAGTGTTTATGGGCTTTTCTGGGCACACCACCAAGCTGTCAATGGACCAACCATTCTGAAGTCTGGAGGATGAAAACCCTCATTTCCCAGCCCCACAATCATCATCTATGATGCTACCTGTGTTTTCAACATTTCCCAGCCCCACAATCATCATCTATGATGCTACCTGTGTTTTCAATGGTAGAAATACTCTTGCCGATGACAGGGATCAGGTATAGCTACTGGATCACAGAATGTATTTGATAAGTAGCACCAGCGTCTTTGAGTTCCACAAATCCTTTTGTTGGGTGGGGTCCAATGGGGGCAGATATTCCCACTCAGTAAATGTTTCACAAGCTGAGATAAGAAAAGAAAAATGCTTTGTTTGAAAGAGTTATAGAAGATGGCGTAGTATTAAATTTTCGTGTGTTAAACACAGGCTTAGCTTTGATCATTATGAGTTTACTCATTAAAAATTTTTGCATTTAAAATGATTTTATTCAATTCATTGCCATTAAAACTTTACATAAAAAAAAAATAAGAGCTTTCCCAGGTTTAATTGAGCACTTCCTTTAAGTTATTGTTCTGACCCATAAAGCTATAACCTTCATGTAAATATCTGCTTCTTTCCTCAGCAAATAGTGATAATCACTTTGCCTACACTCAGAATTTTGTTGTGAGTTGAAGTCAATGAGATGGTGTCTTTAAAATTATGGTGGAAGTATAAATTCTTCTTTATTTAGTGTAAAACTGAATACCACTTACACGTCAATCCATCTCAGAGGTGGACTGCATAAATTAGAGCACATTGAACTGAAAGTTGTGTAGCTACAGACAAAATTAAATGGATCTTCATATACTGACAGATGGGTGACAAAGTTCAAAACAAAGTTAACAATATAGACTATTGTATATATTAATTTGTGTAAAAAAAATAAATAAATAGTTATATGTATGGCTTACCGCAGGCACAGAGATAATCTCTGCAAAAGGAATATAAAATTGGATATCGGTTATCCAATACTTGTTAGTACATGTCATCCTACATAGTGAATATATACATATATATTAACTATGCAAAACGGTTAACTAAAGTGTTTAATGACAGCAGTGTTTGTTTATAAAAATCTCATTTGCAAATATATATTTACTATGTCAATACAAACATTAAATAAATTAACAAAAAAGTGTTTATTAAAAGCAAATTTTTCCCTCTACATAGATCTCACAATGCAAATAAAGATCTGATCTTTTAAACAGTGAGTTAGCTGGAAACTCCTATGATGTGCTAAAAAAATACTCACATGGAAATATATATATGTGTAACCTCATATTTACTAATTAAAAGCCTATACTGAATACGTTTGTTAATGTAAGACTTAGTTTTATGTCTTACACTAAGTTTTATGTCACTATATGTTAATTTGCTTACATTACCTCCCACTTTGTGTTTCAGTTCTGTGTAAGTTTAAACATCGCTAACCTTTTTGTGGAACTTATTTGGACCTTTAGAAGTAATAAAATGCACTCAAATGTTTGCTTCTAATATCATGATTTTCAAAACCATTCCTCTTTTAGAATTTAACTAAAATAACATTAAGCAACTTCAGTGCGCACATTTTAAATATAACATTTTATAGCATTAAGTTTGGCCCCTTGTTAAGGTAACATTTCCATATTTTTTCACATATGATAAAAACAACTCATGTGTTAAGTTACCAAAACCATCTATAGGAAACCATTACAGAAAGGCGTCTTCTGCAAAACAATTGTATTCTCTCACTAAACTTCTACTTACATATCTGATGACTACAAAATGTTGGGCTAGTTGACCAAAAACAAAACAAAAAAATGAGTTACTTCTTTTTCTAAATGAAAAAAAATAGGCTGGGCGCGGTGGCTCATGCTTGTCATCCCAGCACTTTGGGAGGCCGAGGTGGGCAGATCACGAGGTCAGGAGATCGAGACCACGGTGAAACACCATCTCTACTAAAAATATAAAAAATTAGCCTGGCACGGTGGCGGGCACCTGTAATCACAGCTACTCGGTGAGGCTAAGGCAGGAGAATGGCGTGAACCCGGGAGGTGGAGCTCGCAGTGAGCCGAGATCGCGCCACTGCACTCCATCACTCCAGCCTGGGTGACAGAGCAAGACTCCGTCTCAAAAAAAAAAAAAAAAAAAAAAAAAAAAAAAAAAAAAAAATATATATATATATATATATATATAGCATTTTAAACCATACTAAGTGAATATTAATGAATAAAAGCAGATTTATAATTTAAACTACTCACTAGTTATTGCTTTATCTGTGTCATATATTGCAGTCAAAGAGCCTACTCTCTTTTTTAGAATTTTTTACACAGTCAATAGCTGGCATGACAAGTAGCTCAAACTAGGATACACGGTAGTGGGTGTTGTACATCCTGGAACTGCCCATTCTGCTGGCAGTTCTTACTTCTTATACATTGCAGGGGAACTATTGATGCAGGGAAGATGAAAACATAAATTAATTTTAGCATGAGAAAGTAATCATAATATTATTTGTAGAAAACCTAAATTGAGAAAAACCTGTTTTCTCAAACAAAATACCTTTAAGTTTATTTGATGTCATTAAATATCTCATTGTATCTTGAAACAATTTTGAATTTTCTTACCAAAAAATGATCCTTAAAAAACAACCATTTATATCAAGAAATGTAATTAGCTTCAAAAGTTATATTGTTAAAGAAATTTCTAAAACCTGAGAGTTTTACACAACAGAAAAATGACATTCTAAATAGACTTACTCTTTTAATTACATATAAATGGATATGCATTCATTTCTAATGAAAAGAGCATGCATTAAAATTATATTATTTTTCTTGACTTATGAGACAGAGGAAGAAACTCATAAAAGTATGATACAGAAAATAAAGTTTTGCAAGATGGATATGTTTCTCAATTAGAAATTCATTCAACAGCCAGACATCCTGACTCACACCTATAATCCCAGGACTTTCAGATGATGAGGCAGGCAGATTACTTGACGTCAGGAGTTTGGGAAAAGTCTGGCCAACATGCGAAGCCCCATCAGCTGTGTTGGTGCACATGTGTAATCTCAGCTAACCAAAAGGCTAAGGCAGATTAATCCCTTGAAGCTGGGAAGCAGAGGGTTGCAGCATGCCAAGATTGCACCACTGCACTCCAGCTGAAGAGACTGTGTAAGATTCCATCCTCAAAATGAAAGAAAAAATTTCAATCAGCTAAGAATTGAAATACACTACTTATTTACGTTTGTCAGTTTGTCAAAACACTGATTTGTAGTTAATTTATAAAATATCTTAAATAAGATGTGGCACACTTTTCAAAGTTACTATAACTGCTACAAAAATGAAAGCCTTCTAATTTTAATTTAATTTAAATTTATATTAAGTTTCATGACACATACACAGGACATACAGATTTATTTCACAGGTAAACGTGTGTCACCGTTGTTCACTGAACCCATTATCCCATCACCTAGGTATTTAGCTCTTCATAAATTAGCTATTTGTCCTGAAGCTCTGGTTTTCCCACTTTCTTTATCCAGTCTGTCACTCATGGGCATTTGGGTTAATTCCATGACATTGATTTTGTGAACAGTGCTGTAATACACATACATATGCATGCATCCTTGTAATAGAATGACTTATTTTGCGGGGGCTGTATACCCAGTAATGAAATAGCTGAGTCCAGTGGTATTGTCATTCTGAAAGTCTAAAAGTGTGAATCACCACACATTTTTCCACATTGTCTGTACTGATTTACATTCCAAACAACAATGTAAAAACATTCTTATGACTGCACTAGCTCACTACCATCAGTTTTTTCATGGGTATAAACTTATACGATAAAGATAGTCGTCAATTTTGCTTCCACAAGACACAAACATATTGGGGTATTTCTTCCATGGAAAAAAAAAAAAGAGGAGTTTACAATTGCACTGAATGGAAGAGGCCCAAAATGCTGCTCATCATTCTACAATGCACAGCAGAAGTTCCTCACATAAAGAAATTATATGAGTACAAAATGTCAAAATCAGAAATTCTGTTCCATTAGATAGCTTTATAATACAGTGGAAGGTGCTGACCTGAAGCCCAATGCCATGAATTACAGAAGTATATTCTCAGAGACTAGATGTCTGTGTAAGTAAGAGGGATAGGGTGGTTCAGTGGAAATACCAATCTTTCAACTTTAATTTCTAAAAGATTTTGAAATGTAATGATTTTCAAATAAGGTTTAAACATTCCAAATTGTAGGAGACAGAATTTTAAGTATTTCAAGGTCCAATAGAAGAAAGGCATTTAAACACAGCTAGCTATGCTCCCTTTGTCATGGGATTTTGGGAGGGTCACCTTGCCAATTGAAAACCTCTGTGGCCAGTGGTGCCTTTGCCTGAGTTTTCTCAGGCCTGCTAAGCTTGCTCTACCCACTCTGCCTGACAGGCTACACTCAGCTTGTGTTATGGCCCAGGACTTAACACCTGCCAAGGGCAAACGTGAGGTAGAGTGGCAATGGTGTTTGGGCAAGTGTGGGGTCCAGCCGCTATACACGGCCAGGTCTGCCAGCTGTTGCAAAGCAGGAAAATTTAGGTGCCAAGAGAAGTGCCACCTCACTGAGATGCAGCAGGTGGACCAGGAATACTGCAAGCAGCTTCCACAGCTGATACTGGGGAATGTAGTGGTGCCCAGAAGTTTCAGGATGCCAGAAACAGCAAAGCCCTAAAGACGGTGTCACAGCCCTGGTTTTGAGATACCCTAGGTCTGTGCACCCTGAAGAGCGACAGCTGTCCCCTTATTTTTGTCTTTCACAATGTGATGAGTAAAGATATTTTTTTCCCTGTTTGTGTTACAGTTCTTTCAGCACCGCCATTCAGTGATTCTCAAATAATTGTTCTTTATCCAGGAAGAATGAGGTAGATGGACACATGGAGAGTGAGAAATTCATAGATAAGATTTACTGAGGGACAGAACTCGAAAGAGATCCTGATTGGGTAGTTCTTCTCCACAGGCTGGATGTTCAGATGAGGGTCCAGCTCTCAGCAGAGAGATGGCTTTAGAGTGGGCAGCTTATCTCTACAGGCAAGCTGTCAAGAATTAGTGTCCAGCTGTCAGCAGGAAAGGAACCCTGGACTTGGTAGCTTCACCATCCAGCTGATCATACTATGAGATATTAAGCTGTCCACAGAGAGAAGACCCTGGGTTGGGTAGTTCTACTTCACACCTGGTGGTTCCAAGATTGGCTAAGCCTTCAGCAAAGAGAAGACCCTCGATTGGGTGGCTCCTCACTCTAGCTGGTCATCCCGTTATCTACCCAGCTTTCAGCAGAGACTGTGGTGGGTAGCTTCAGCCCACCACTGATAGTCCTGACATCTCTTAAGCTCTCAGGAGAGAGATGGCCCTTGGGTAGGTAGCTCCTCTCCACAGCTGGTAGTTTGAATAGTCCTCAAATCTAGCTGAGTCCAGGAATATTATGTGCTTCAAAGGAAAGAAAGTGCTTGCTGATTGGATTATTTGGCCACAATGTGTGCATTTCAAAACAGAACCGGTGGTTCCTATTCTTGTCCATCGACCTAGGACCTAGACTTCAGGCTGTAACTGGCTTGAAGATGGAGTCTCACTGGGGACCAGCAAATTTACTGCCATGAGCCTGTGATGGCTAACACTGAGTGTCAATTTAACTGGATTGAGGGATACAGAGTATTAGTTTGGCATGTGTCTTTGGGAGTGTTGCCTAAGAGAGATAACCACTAGGGTCAGTGGGCTGGAGAAGGTAGATCCACCCTTAATCTGGTGGGCACAATTGACCTGTAATTGCTGTTCTCTGGAAACCACAGTCACTCAATTACCAAATTTAAATACTAACAATAATTGGACCCCGATGTGACAGGGGTCAAGTGGCACCACTCAACCATCAAAGGCAATGTGGGCACAGCTAAGGGATAGTGGCAGTCAAATAATGCGACTCCTGTAGGGCCTTTTCATTGGTTAATTAGTCACGGTGTTCATGGGAGTCAAACTGATGGAACGCTTACTGCATTCATACTTACGTTATACATACAGAAATCTTTGAGTCAAAAGGACAAAACACAATTCTGGATGATGAAAACAGAGAAATACAACCCCTCTATCAATTACCAGGCTAGAGACAGCTTAAAGACTGAGAATCCATTGAATGAAGTGGAGGCTGGGTTCCCTTGACCAAGAAACCCACAACATAACTGACTATTTATGCAGTGAATCTTTACGCCATCTTTCCCCAAGAACTCCAAGCTTTACCAAGGTAATTGTGTATTAGGGAAAGGGAAATAATCAGACTTTGCAGAAACTACTGGCCACTAGCTCTGTGCTGATGTGGGTTCCAGGGGACCCAAAATGTTATTGTGGTCCTACAGTTAAAGTAGGAGCTCAGGGAGATCAGGTAATTAATAGAGCTTTAGCTTATTAGGTCAGATTTACAGCGTGCCCAGTGAGTCCCTGCAGTCATCCTTTGGTCACTTTTCCAGTGCTAAATTGCATAACTCTCATGGATATACTTAGCAGCTGGCAGAATCCCACATTTCCATGACTTGCAAGGTGAGGGCTACAACAATACGAAAGGTAAAATGGAAGCCACTGGAGCTTCCCCTACCTAGAAAAATAGTAAATAAGAAATGATATCAAAACCCTGAAAAGATTATGGAGATGGGTGCCACCATCAAAAATTTCAGAGATGCTGGATTGGTAACTACCAACACATCCTAATTCAACTCTCCCATTTGGCCTGTGCAAAAGACAGGTGGACCTTGGATGATGACATTGGAGTATCACAACTTAACACAGTTGTGAATCAACTTGCAGCTGATATACTAGACGTGGTTTATTGTGTGAGCAAATTAATACGTCTCCTGTTACATGGTATACAGCCATTCACTTGGCCAGTGCCCTTTTCTTTATTCCTGTCTATAAGGACCACCAGAGGCAGTTTGCCTTCAGCTGGCAAGGCCAGCAATACTGATTTATTATCCTTGCTCAGGCATATATTAACTCTCTGGCTTCCTGTCATAATCTTATTCAGAGAGACCTTGATTGCTTTCCACTTCTGTAAAATATCACAATGGTCCATCTCATTGATAAGATTAGGATGACTTGATGAGTGAGCAAGAAGTAGCAAGCACACTTGAATTATTGGTGAGACATTTATGTACCAGAGGACGTGAAATAAATATGACTAAAATTCGGAGACCTTCTACCTCCATAACGTTCCTAGAGGTCCAGTCTCGGGAAGCTTGTCACAATATCTTTTCCAGGGTGAAGAACAAGTTGTTGTGTGAGGCCCCTCTTATAACCAAGCAAGAGGCATAGTACCTACTAGGCCTTTTCAGATTTTTGAAGCATCACATTTTTCGTTTGAATATGTCCCCCAGCCCACTTATTAGTGACCCAAAGGGCTGCCAGCTTTCAGGGGCATCCAAAACAGGAAAAGACTCTGCAACTTCTTCAGGCTGCGTTGCAAACACCTCTACCCTTTGGGCCATATGAACCAGGAGAGTCAATGGTGCTTGA
Source organism: Pongo abelii (assembly GCF_028885655.2). Lineage (NCBI taxonomy): Eukaryota > Metazoa > Chordata > Mammalia > Primates > Hominidae > Pongo > Pongo abelii. Next base: position 41,173,844 of record NC_072009.2, on the reverse strand, counting down.
AGTTTCAATGGCAGACAGGAATGTTGTTTGGAGCCCACAGCTAAAGAACTGTGGCAGCAGTGTCCTGCTCATTAAATCTACTTGTCTTACCATGTTTCCCATTATCCTGAAGCAGCTGGATAAATAGAACGGTGAAATGGCTTTTTGAAGTTACAATTACAATGCCAATGATGTGACAGTAGTTTGCAGTGTTCCCGCAGGTGAATCAGAGAATACGCCTCTGGGATTTTGAAGCAAGGCCCTGCCATTTTCTGCAGATAACTAGCATTCTTTGGAGAGACAGCTCTTGGCCCATTGCTGGACTTTGGTGGAATATTTGAACGTTGGTCATCAAGTCACCATGTGAACTACACTGCTTGTCATGAACTTGGTGCTTTCTGACCCATCGAGTCTTAAAGTGGGTTGTGCACAGCAGCATTTCATCATGAAATGGATGTGGTATACACGTACCTAGGCTGAGCAGGTCCTAAGGCACAACTAAGGTATGAGAAAGTCGCTCAAATGCTCACATTCTCCACTGCAGCCACGCAACCTTCTTTTGTTCAGCCTGTGTCAATGCCCAAATGTCCAGATTCCCAACTATATACTGATTCATGGTCCATAGCCAATGGTTTGGCTGGGTGTCAGGCACCTGGTAGGTGCATGATTAGAACATTGATGACAAAGACAGACGTTTGGGGAGGAGGTATGTGGACGGACTTTTGTGAGTGGTCAAAAGCCGTCAAAATATTTGTATTCCGTGTGAGTTCTAGCCAACAAGGGGCCTTAGTGGATAGAGAGTTTAATAATCAAGTGGATAAAAACACTGGTTCCGGGGACACCACTCTGACTCTTTCCCCAGCCACCCCTGTCATTGCCTGATGGGTCCATAAACAAAGTGGCCATGGTGGCAGAAATTGAGGTTACACATGTGCTCAGAAACATGGACTTCCACTCACAAAGGCTGACCTGGCTATGGCCACTACTGAGTGCCCAATTTGCCAGCAGCAGAGACCAAAACTGAGCCCTCAGTATGGCCCAGTTTCTTGGGGTGATCAGCCAGCTACATGGTGACACATTAATTATATCGGACCTCTTTCATCAAGGAAATGGCAGAAGTTTGTCCTCGCTGGAATAGCCACTTACTGTGGATATGGGTTTCCCCACTCTTCACGCAATGCTTCTGATAAGACTACCATTCATGGTCTCGCAAAATGCCTTATTCACCATTATGGTATTCAACACAACATTGCCTCTGACCAGTGCACTAACTTTACAGCTAAAGAAATGTGGCCATGGGCTCCTGCTCATTATATCTATTGGTCTTACCTTGTTTCTCATTATTCTGAAACAACTAAATTAATAGGATTCTGAAGTGGCCTTTTGAAGTTACAATTGCAATGTCAACTATGTAACAATACTTTGCAGGGCTATTGCAAAGTTCTCCAGAGGACCACGTATTCTCTGAATCAGCATCCAATATATGGTATTGTTACTTCCATGGCCAAAATTCACTGGTCCAGGAATCAAGTGATGGAAGTAGAAATGTTGCCACTCACTATCACTACTGGTGTTTCACTAGCAACATTTTTGTTTCCTGTTTTTTATGATATTATGTTCTGCTGGCCTAGAGGTCTTAACTTCCCGAGGAAAAGTGCTGCCACCAGATGAAACAATAATGATTACATTAAAGTGGAAGTCAAGATTGCCACCTGGACACTTGGGCCTCCTCCTCCCTTTATGTCAACTTTCTAAAAAGGCAGTTACAGTGTTGACTGGGTTGATTGACCTGAACTATCAAGATGAAATCAGCCTACTCCTCCACGATGGAGGGAAGAAAGAGTGTGGTATAACATACAGAAGATGCATTAACATGTGTTTTAGAATTACCATGAAGTGTGATTAATGTCAGTGAAAACTACAACAGCCCAATCCTGACAGGGCTACAGTTGGATCAGACCCTTCAGGTATTAAGGTTTTGGTCACTCACCAGGGTAACAACAACAAAAAGAGCAACAAAAACAACAACAAAACAATAAAAACCGCAACCTGCTGAGGAGCGTGCTGAAGGCAAAAGGAACACAGAATGGCTAGTAGAAGAACTTAATCATCCATACCTGCTATAAACACGTGACCAGCTGCAGAAATCAGGACGTTAATTGACTTAAGTGTTTCCTCCTTCTTTAGCTAAAAAAAAAAAAAAATAAAAATAAAAATTATGCATGTATACACATGTACCGAGAAAATATTTTTTATTTTCCTTTATCATGCTACATAAGATTTATTGAGTTCTTGTCAATATTTGCATATTGCAAACTTCATGAAATAGTGTTTTGATTGGGGATTGTTGCATTCCTTGTTGTAAGAGGATAATTGAATTATGTTAGGTGTAATTATTACCTCATTTTTGTTCTGCATTTGAAGATTATGTATTATAGCAGGAGATGCATTTCGATTCAAGTTAACAAGGGGTGGATTTGTGATGGTTTATACTGAGTGTCTAATTCATTGGATTGAGGGATACAGATTATTAATCCTGGAAGCGTTTCTTCGGTGTTTCCCCCCAAAAAATTAACGTTTGAGTCAATGGGAAGATCTACATTAATCTGGTGGGCACAATCTCATCAGCTTCTAGCAAACATCAAACAGACAGAAACAAGTCAAAAAGTGAGATGAGCCTAGCTTCCAAAGCATATGTCTTTCTTCTATGCTGGATATATTTTCTCTCGGACAGTGGACTCCAAGTTCTTCAGGTTTGGGACTCATACTTTCTCTCCTTTTTGCTCAGCTTGCAGGCAGCCTACTGTGATCACGTGCATAAGTACTTATAACCTCCCTTTCATGTTTATATATACATATACGTACACAAACACACACACACATACACACACACACACACACACATATGTGCATATATAAAAATATATAAAGGGATGGCAAATGAAACAGTTTGTAAGTATTCTCAAAAAGCATTTTCTTTTATTATACTTTAAGTTATAGGGTACATGGGCACAACGTGCCGGTCAGTTACATATGTATACACGTGCCATGCTGGTGTGTTGCACCCATTAACTCATCATTTAACATTAGGTATATCTCCAAATGCTATCCCTCCCCATGCCCCCTACCCCAAAACACGCTCCAGTGTCTGATGTTCCCCATCCTGGGTCCATGTGTTCTCGTTGTTCAATTCCCACTTATGAGTGAGAACATGCAGAGTTTGGTTTTTTGTCCTTGCGATAGTTTACTGAGAATGATGATTTCCAATTTCAACCATGTCCCTACAAACGATATGAACTCATAATCTTTTATGGCTGCATAGTATTCTATGATGTATATGTGCCACATTTTCTTAATCCAGTCTATCATTGTTGGACATTCAGCTTGGATCCAAGTCTTTGCTATTGTGAATAGTGCCACAATAAATATACGTGTGCATGTGTCTTTATAGCAGCATGATTTATAATCCTTTGGGTATGTACCCAGTAATGGGATTGCTGGGTCAAATGGTATTTCTAGTTCTACATCCCTGAGGAATCCCCACACTGACTTCCACAATGGTTGAATTCGATTACAGTCCCACCAACAGTGTAAAATTGTTCCTATTTCTCCATATCCTCTCCAGCACCTGTTGTTTCCTGGCTTTTTAATGATAACCATTCTAACTGGTGTGAGATGGTATCTCATTGTGGTTTTGATTTGCATTTCTCTGATGGCCAGTGATGGTGAGCATTTTTTCTTGTGTCTTTTGGCTTCATAAGTGTCTTCTTTCGAGAAGTATCTGTTCATATCCTTCACTCACTTTTTGATTTTTTTTTTTTCCTTGTAAATTTTTTGGAGTTCTTTGTAGATTCTGGATATTAGTCCTTTGTCAGATGAGTAGATTGTGAAAATTTTCTCCCATTCTGTAGGTTGCCTGTTCACTCTGATGGTAGTTTCTCTTGCAGTGCAGAGGCTCTTTAGTTTAATTAGATCCCATTTGCCAGTTTTGGCTTTTGTTGCCATTGCTTTTCATGTTATAGCCACGAAACGCTTGCACATGCCTATATCCTGAATGGTATAGTCCAGGTTTTCCTCCAGGGTTTTTGTGGCTTAAGGTCTAATATTTAAGTCTTTAATCCATCTTGAATTAATTTTTGTATAAGGTGTAAGGAATTCATCCAGTTACAGCTTTCTACATGTGGCTAGCCAATTATCCCAGCACCATTTATTAAATAGGGAATCGTTTCCCCATTTCTTATTTTTGTCAGGTTTGTCACAGATCAGATGGTTGTAGATACGCAGCATTATTTCTGGGACTCTGTTCTGTTCCATTGATCTACATCTCTGTTTTGGTACCAGTACCATGCTGTTTTGGTTACTGTAGCCTTGTAGTATAGTTTGAAGTCAGGAGCGTGACGTCTCCAGCTTTGTTCTTTTGGCCTAGGATTGTCTTGGCAATGAAGGCTCTTTTTGGGTTCCATGTGAACTTTAAAATAGTTTTTTTTTTTTTTTTTCCAATTCTGTGAGGAAAGTCATTGGTAGTTTGATTGGAGTGGCATTGAATCTATAAATTACCTTGGGCTGTATGGCCATTTTCATGATATTGATTCTTTCTACACAGGAGCATGGAATGTTCTTCCATTTGTGTGTATCGTCTTTTATTTCATTGAGCAGTGGTTTGCAGTTCCCCTAGGAAATGTGATCCACATCCCTTGTAAATTGGATTCCTAGGTATCTTATTCTCTTATTTTATTTTATTTTGTATTATTACACTTTAACTTTTAGGTACATGTGCACAATTTGAAGGTTTGTTACATATGTATCCATGTGCCATGTTGGTGTGCTGCACCCATTAACTCGTCATTTAGCATTAGGTATATTTCCTAATGCTATCTCTCCCCCCTCCACCTTCCCCCCACCCCACAGCAGTCCCCAGAGTGTGACGTTCCCCTTCCTGTGTCCACGTGTTATCATTGTTCAATTCCCACCTATGAGTGAGAACATGTGGTGTTTGGTTGTTTGTCCTTGTGATAGTGTACTGAGAATGATAATTTCCAGTTTCATCCATGTCCTACAAAGCACAAGAACTCATCATTATTTCTGCCTGCAAGATATTCCATGGTGTATATGTGCCACATTTTCTTAATCCAGTCTATCATTGTTGGACATTTTGGTTGGTTCCAAGTCTTCGCTATTGTGAATAGTGCCGCAATAAACATACGTGTGCATGTGCCTTTATAGCAGCATAATTTACTGTCCTTTGGTTATATACTCAGTAATGGGATGGCTGGGTCAAATGGTATTTCTAGTTCTAGATCCCTGAGGAATCCCCACACTGACTTCCACAATGGTTGGACTAGTTTACAGTCCCACCAACAGTGTAAAAGTGGTCCTATTTCTCCACATCCTCTCCAGCACCTGCTGTTTCCTGACTTTTTAATGATTGCCATTCTAACTGGTGTGAGATGGTATCTCATTGTGGTTTTGATTTGAATTTCTCTGATGGTCGGTGATGGTATGTTTTCATTTATTTTTTCGCTGTATAAATGTCTTCTTTTGAGAAGTGTCTGTTCAAGTCCTTTGCACAAATTTTGATGGGGTTATTTGTTTTTCTCTTCTAAATTTGTTTGAGTGCTTTGTAGATTCTGGATATTAGCCCTTTGTCAGAACCATAGGTGGTGAAAATTTTCTCCCAATTTGTAGGTTGCCTGTTTATTCTGATGGTAGTTTGTTTTGCTGTGCAGAAGCTCTTTAGTTAAGTTAGATCCCAATTGTCAATTTTGGCTTTTGTTGCCTTTGCTTTTGGTGTTTTAGACATGAAGTCCTTGTTCATGACTGTGTCCTGAATGGTGTTGCCTAGGTTTTTTTCTAGGGTTTTTATGGTTTTAGGTCTAACATGTAAGTCTTTAATCCATCTTGAATTAATTTTTGTGTAAGGTATAATGAAAGGATCCAGTTTCAGCTTTCTACATATGGCTAGCCAGTTTTCCCAGCACTCCATTTATTAAATTGGGGATCCTTTCCCCATTGCTTGTTTTTCTCAGGTTTGTCAAAGATCAGATAGTTGTAGATATGTGGCATTATTTCTGATGGCTCTGTTCTGTTCCATTGATCTATATCTCTGTTTTGGTACCAGTACCATGCTCTTTTGGTTACTGTAGCCTTGTAGTATAGTTTGAAGTTAGGTAGCATGATGCCTCCAGCTTTGTTCTTTTGGCTTAGGATTGACGTGGTGATTCGGGCTCCTTTTTGGTTCCATATGAACTTTAAAGTAGTTTTTTCCAATTCTGTGAAGAAAGTCATTGGTAGCTTGATGGGGATGGCATTGAGTCTGTAAATTACCTTGGACAGCATGGCCATTGCCACGATATTGATTCTTCCAACCCATGAGCATGGAAAGATCTTCCATTTGTTTGTATCCTCTTTTATTTCATTGAGCAGTTGCTTGTAGTTCTCCTTTAAGAGGTCCTTGACATCCCTTGTAAGTTGGATTCCTAGTCATTTTATTCTCTTTGAAGCAATTGTGAGTGGGACGTCACTCATGATTTGGCTCTCTGTTTGTCTGTTATTGGTATATAAGAATGCTTGTGATTTTTGTTCACTGATTTTGTATCCTGAGACTTTGCTGAACTTGCTTATCAGCTTGAGGAGATTTTGGCTGAGACAATGAGGTTTTCTGGATATACAATCATGTCATCTGTAAACAGGGACAATTTGACTTCCTCTTTTCCTAATTGAATACCCTTTATTTCCTTCTCCTGCCTAATTGCCCTGACCAGAACTTCCAAAACTCTGTTGAATAGGAGTGGTGAGAGAGGGCATCTCTCTCTTGTGCCGGTTTTCAAAGGGAATGCTTCCAGTTTTTGCCCATTCAGTATGATATTGGCTGTGGGTTTGTCATAGATAGCTCTTATTATTTTGAGATGCGTCCAATCAATACCTAATTTATTGACAGATTGTAGCATGAATCATTGTTGAATATTGTCAAAGGTCTTTTCTGCATCTATTGAGATAATCATGTGGTTTTTGTCTTTGGTTCTGTTTATATGCTGGATTGCATTTATTGATTTGCATATGTTGAACCAGCCTTGCATCCCAGGGATGAAGCCCACTTGATCATGGTGGAAAAGCTTTTTAATGTGCTGCTGGATTCGGTTTGCCAGTATTTTATTGAGGATTTTTCCATCAATGTTCATCAAGGATATTGATCTAAAATTCTCTTTTTTGTTTATGCCTCTGTCAGAAGGAATGTTACCAGTTCCTCCTTGTACCTCTCGTGGAATTCAGCTGTGAATCTATCTGGTCCTGTACTCTTTTTGGTTGGTAAGCTATTGATTATTGCCACAATTTCAGAGCCTGTTTTTGATCTATTCAGAGTTGCAACTTCTTCCTGGTTTAGTCTTGGGAGGGTGTATTTGTTGAGAAATTTCTCCATTTCTTCTAGATTTTCTAGTTTATTTGCGTAGAGGTGTTTGCAGTATTCTCTGATGGTAGTCTGTATTTCTGTGGGATCGGTGGTGATATGCCCTTTAATATTTTTTATTGTGTCTATTTGATTCTTCTCTCTTTTCTTCTTTATTATTCTTGCTAGTGGTCTAACAATTTTGTTGATCTTGTCAAAAAAACAGCTCCTGGATTCATTAATTTCTTGAAGGGTTTTTTGTGTCTCTATTTCCTTCAGTTCTGCTGTGATTTTAGTTATTTCTTGCCTTCTGCTAGCTTTTGAATGTGTTTGCTCTTACTTTTCTAGTTCTTTTAATTGTGATGTTAGGGTGTCAATTTTGGATCTTTCCTGCTTTCTCTTGTGGACATTTATTGCTATAAATTTCCCTCTACAAACTGCTTCGAATATGTCCCAGAGATTCTGGTATGTTGTGTCTCTGTTCTCATTGGTTTCAAAGAACATTTTTATATCTGCCTTCATTTCGTTATGTGCCCCGTAGTCAATCAGGAGCAGGTTGTTCAGTTTCCATGTAGTTGAGTTGGTTTCTTAATCCTGAGTTCTTGTTTGATTGCACTGTGGTCTGACAGAGAGTTTGTTATAATTTCTGTTGTTTTACATTTGCTGAGGAGTGCTTTTCTTCCAACTATATGGTCAATTTTGGAATAGGTGTGGTGTGGTGCTGAAAAAACTGTATATTCTGTTGATTTGGGGTGGAGAGTTCTGTAGATGCCTATTAGTTCCACTTGGTGCAGAGCTGAGTTCAGTTCCTGGGTATCCTTGTTAACTTTCTGTCTCGTTGATCTATCTAATGTCGACAGTGGGGTGTTAAAGTATCTCATTATTATAGTGTGGGAGTCTGCATCTCTTTGTAGGTCACTCAGGACTTGCTTTATGAATCTGGGTGCTCCTATATTGGGTGCATACATATTTAGGATAGGTGGCTCTTGTTTTCGAATTGATCCCTTTACCATGATGTAATGGCATTCTTTGTCTCTTTTGAAATTTGTTGGTTTAAAGTCTGTTTTATCAGGACTCAGATTGCAACCCCGGCCTTTTTTTGTTTGCCATTCGCTTGGTAGATCTTCCTCCATCCTTTTATTTTGAGCCTATGTGTGTCTCTGCACATGAGATGGGCTTTCTGAATACAGCACACTGATGGGTCTTGACCCTTTATCCAACTTGCCAGTCTGTGTCTTTTAATTGGAGCATTTAGCCCATTTACATTTAAAGTTAATATTGTTATGTGTGAAGTTGATCCTGTCATTATGATGTTAGCTGGTTATTTTGCTCTTTATTGATGCAGTTTCTTCCTAGTCTCGACGGTCTTCACAATTTGGCATGTTTTTGCAGTGGTTGGTACCTGTTGTTCCTTTCCATTTTTAGTGCTTCCTTCAGGAGCTCTTTTAGAGCAGGCCTGGTGGTGACAAAATCTCTGAGTATTTGCTTGTCTGTAAAGTATTTTATTTCTCCTTCACTAATGAAGCTTAGTTTGGCTGGATATGAAATTCTTGATGGAAAATAGTTTTCTTTAAGAATGTTGAATATTGGCCCCCACTCTCTTCTGGCTTGTAGAGTTTCTGCCAAGACATCCACTTTTAGTCTGATGGGCTTCCCTTTGTGGGTAACCCAACCTTTCTCTCTGGCTGCCCTTAACATTTTTTCCTTCATTTCAACTTTGGTGAATCTATTTTTTTCTCTTTGAAGCGATTGTGAAAGTGATTTCACTCATGATTTGGCTCTGTGTTTGTCTGTTATTGGTGTCTAAGCATGCCTGTGATTTTTGCACATTGATTTTGTATCCTGAGAATTTGCCAAAGTAGCCTTTCAGCTTAAGGCGATTTTGGGCTGAGATGATGGGGGCTGATAATGTACAATCTTATCATCTGCAAACAGGGACAATTTGACTTCCTCTTTTCTTAATTCAGTACCCTTTATATGCTTCTCCTGCCTGATTGCCCTGGCCAGAACTTCCAACACTATGTTGAATAGGAGTGGTGAGAGAGGACATCACTGTATTGTGCCCGTTTTCAAAGGGAAGCCTTCCAGTTTTTGCCCATTCTGTATGATATCAGCTGTGGGTCTGTCATAGATAGCTCTTATTATTTTGAGATATGTCCCATCAATACCTGACTCATTGAGAATTTTTGGCATGCAGGATTGTTGAATTTTGTCAAAGGACTTTCCTTCATCTATTGAGTTAATAATGTGGTTTCTGTCATTTCTTCTGTTTATATGCTGGATTACATTTATTGATTTGCCTGTGTTGAACCAGACTTGCATCCCAGGGATACAGCCCACTTGATCATGGTGGATAAGCTTTTTGATGTGCTGCTGGATTCTGTTTGTCAGTATTTTGTTGAGGATTTTTGCATCGATGTTCATCATTGATATTGGTCTAAATTTCACTTTTTTTATTGTGTCTCTGCCAGGCTTCAGGGTCAGGATGATGCTGGCCTCCTAAAATGACTTAGAGAGGATTCCCTCTTTTTCTATTGATTGGAATAGTTTCAGAAGGAATGGTACCAACTCTTCCTTGTACCTCTGGTAGAATTCAGCTGTGAATCCATCTGGTCCTGGAATTTTTTTGGTTGTATAGCTATTAATTATTTCCTCAACTTCAGAACCTGCTATTGGTCTATTAACAGATTCAACTTCTTCCTGGTTTAGACTTGGGAGATTGTATGTGTTGAGGAATTTATCCATTTCTTCTAGATTTTCAAGTTTATTTGCGTAGAGGTGTTTATAGTACTCTCGGATGGTAGTTTGTATTTCTGTGGGATTGGTGATCATATTCCCTTTACATTTTTTGTTGCATCTGTTTGATTCTTCTATCATTTCTTCTGTATTAGTCTTGCTTGTGGTCTGTCAGTTTTGTTGATGTTTTCAAAAAAAAACCAGCTCCTGGATGAACTGATTTTTTGAAGGGTTTTTAGTGTCTCTATCCCCTTCAGTTCTGCTGTGATCATAGTTATTTCTTGCCTTCTTCTAGCTTTTGAATGTGTTTGGTATTGCTTCTCTAGTTCTTTTAATTGTGATATTAGGTTGCAAATTTTAGATATTTCCTGCTTTCTATTGTGGGAATTTATTGCCATAAATTTACCTCTTCACACTGCTTTGAATGTGTCCCAGTTATTCTGGTATGTTGTGTCCCTGATCTCGTCGGTTTCAAAGAACATCTTTATTTCTTCCTTCATTTTGCTGTGTAGCCAGTAGTCATTTAGGAACAGGTTGCTCAGTTTCCATGTAGTGTAGTGGTTTTGAGTGAGTTTCCTAATCCGGAGCTCTAGTTTGATTGCACTGTGCTCTGAGAGACAGTGTGCTATAATTTCTATTCCTTTACATGTGCTGAGGCATGCTTTTGTTCCAACTATGTGGTAAATTTTGGAATAGGTGTGATACAGGGTGCTGAAAAGGATGTATATTCTGTTGATTTGGGATGAAGAATTCTGTAGATGTCTATTAGGTCCGCTTGGTGCAGAGCTGAGTTCAATTCCTGGATATCCTTGTGAACTTTTTATCTCGTCGATCTGTCTAATGTTGACAGTGTGTTGTTACAGTCTCCCATTATTGTGTGTGATTATAAGCATCTTTGTAGGTCTCTCAGGACTTGCTTTATGAATCTGGGTGCTCCTGTATTGGGTGCATATATATTTAGGATAGTTAGCTCTTCTTGTTGAATGGATCACTTTACTATTATGTAATGGCCTTCTGTGTCTCTTTTGATCTTTGTTGGTTTAAAGTCTGTTTTATCAGGACTCGGATTGCAACCCCTGCCCTTTTTTGTTTTCCATTTGCTTGGTAACTCTTCCTCCATCCCTTTATTTTGAGCCTATGTGTGTCTCTGCACGTGAGATGGGTTTCTTGAATACAGCACACTGATGGTCTTGACTCTTTACCCAACTTGCCAGTCTGTGTCTTTTAATTGGAGCATTCAGCCCATTTACATTTAAGGTTAGTATTGTTATGTGTGAATTTGATCTTGTCATTATGATGTTAGCTGATTATTTTGCTCATTAGTTGATGAAGTTTCTTCCTAGCCTCAATGGTCTTCAAATTTGGCATGTAATGACAGTGGCTGGTACCAGTTGTTCCTTTCCATGTTTAGCGCTTCCTTCAGGAGCTCTTTTAGGGCAGGCCTGATGATGACAAAATCTCCCAGCATTTGCTTGTCCGTAAAGGATTTTGTTTCTCTTTCACTTATGAAGCTTAGTTTGGCTGGATATAAAATTCTAGGTTGAAAATTATTTCCTTTAAGAATGTTTAATATTGGCACCCACTCTCTTCTGGCTTGTACACTTTCTGCTGAGAGATCAGCTGTTAGCCTGATGGGCTTCCCTTTGTGGGTAGCCCGACCTTTCTCTCTGGCTGCCCTTAACATTTTTTTCCCCTCATTTCAACTTTGGCCAATCTGAAAATTATGTGTCTTGGAGTTGCCCTTCTCAAGGAGTATCTTTGTGGTGTTCTCTGTATTTCCTGAATTTGAATGTTGGAATGCTTTGTTGGATTGGGGAAGTTCTCCTGGATAATATTCTGCAGGGGGTTTTCCATCTTTGTTCCATTCTCCCTGTGACTTTCAGGTACACCAATCAGATATGGATTTGGTCTTTTCACATAGTCCCATATTTCTTGGAGCCTTTGTTCACTTCTTTTTGTTCTTTTATCTCTAAACTTCCCTTCTCACTTCATTTCGTTTGTTTGATATTCCATCACTAATACCCTTTCTTCCAGTTGACGGAATCAGCTACTGAGGCTTGTGCCTTCCTCAAGTAGATCTTGTGCTTTGGTTTTCAGCTCCATCACGTCCTTTAAGGACTTCTCTGCATTGGTTATTCTGGTTACCCATCCCTCTAATTATTTCCAAGGTTTTTAACTTCTTTGTCATGGGTTTGAACTTCCTCCTTTAGCTCAGAATAGTTTGATCATCTGAAGCCTTCTTCCCTCAACTCGTCCAAGCCATTCTACATCCAGCTTTGTTCCATTGCTGGTGAGAAGTTGTGTTCCTTTGGAGGAGGAGAGGTGCTCTGATTTTTAGAGCTTCCATTTTTTCTGCTCTATTTTGTCCCCATCTTTGTGGTTTTAACTATCTTTGGTCTTTGATGATGGTGATGTACAGATGGAGTTTTGGTGTGGATATTCTTTCTGTTTGTTAGTTTTCCTTCTAACAGTCAGGACCCTCAGCTGCAGGTCTGTTGGAGTTTGCTGGAGGTCCACTCCAGACCCTGTTTCCCTGGGTATCAGCAGCAGAGGCTGCAGAACAGCAGATATTGTTGAATGGCAAATGTTGCTGCCTGATCGTTCCTCTGGAAGTTTTGTCTCGGGGAATTACCCGGCCATGTGAGGTGTCATTCTTCCCCTACTGATGGGTGACTCCCAGTTAGGCTACTTGGGGATCCAGGACAAACCTGGGGAGGCAGTCTCTCCGATCTCAAATATCCAGCTGTGTGCTGGGAGAAACACTACTCTCCTCCATGCTGTCAGACAGGGACATTTAAGTCTGCAGAGGTTTCTGCTGCCATTTGTTTGGCTATACCCTGCCCCCACAGGTGGAATCTACAGAGGCAGGCAGGCTTCCTTGAGCTGTGGGGGGCTCCACCCAGTTTGACCTTCCCAGCCCCTTCCTTTACCTGCTCAAGCCTCAGCGATGGTGGTGCCCCTCCCCCAGCCTCTCTTCCACCTTGCAGTTTGATTTCAGGCTGCTATGCTAGCAATGAGTGAGGCTCTGTGGGCATAGGACCCTCCAACTAATTCACAGGATATAATGTTCTGGTGTGCCATTTGCTAAGACCATTGGAAAAGTGCAGTGTTAGGGTGGGAGTGACTTGATCTTTCAGGTGCCAGTCTGTTACACCTTTCTTTGACTAGGAAAGGGAATTCACTGACCCCTTTTGCTTCCTGGATGAGGTGATGTCTCACCTGGCTTTGAGTCATACTCGGTGCACTGCACCCACTGTCCTGCACCCACTTGATAACACACCCCAGTGAGGTGAACCCAGTACCTCAGTTGGAAATGGAGAAGTCACCCGTCTTCTTTCTTCAGGTCTTCAGCTGATCACTATCCCTAAGAGAAAATCAAAAAGCATTCTCTTAATAAATACTAAAACTGTAAGCCATCTTTTAATAAGTCAGCATGTTTGATGGTGACATTGTAAACTAATTCCATACAAAAAATCCTGACATACATACCCATGTGCGTATGTGCTTCAGTGGTCCATACCCATCTATGTAAAAAAAAAAAAAAAAAAAAAAAAAAAAAAAAAAAAAAAAAAAAATACTTTTTAAGTACTTATTTTTCTATTTACTTACTTCCAAGGCTCTAGAACATATATCAGAGGAATGATTTAACAAATGGCTACCAATTAGTAAATACTCTTCATTTATTTAAAAGGTGTATTATGTCTTCTTAGAAAATGACAATTTAAACTTTCAGAAATTTTTAGTAAATACTGGTTCTCTAATCGTTGTAAAATGTACCCATGAACATTATGTTTAAATTTAAGTAATCTATAAAGCCTAGCTGCCTCAGTGAAAAAACTGTTACAGGTAGTAATAGTAATAGTAACAGTAATAATAATAAAACAGTGCCAGCACTTTGAAAAATCAGGTCAGTCACAGGCTTCAATAAATATTCCTCTTTCACTACAAGCTTTTCCTGAACAACTTTGTTTCTACAAATAGTGCTAGCTTCTGTACACCACTTAATGTCTCCAGTGCCTCAACTTCACACTTTCTGCATTGTTCCAAGAATGTGTCTTAACAGCAGAGCTCTCCTTTAGTATATTAAGCAAAAAAAAATTAATCTTGCCTTTTCCTTTTAGGTATTCAATGGCATTATATTAATCTTGGAGAAAAAGCAGCCCTATATGGGTAGGAGTTCTGCCAAGTGGAGAAGGCCCTAGCATCCACAACAGAACCTACAGCTCAGGTGCTAAGTGGGAACTAGGGAAGCAGTGTAAATGTGGATAATTACCAGGTTGCTGCTAGTTGCTCACGTTCTGAAACAAATTTTTGATTCAAATGAAAAATATTTTCCATTGTAGAAATTCACCTCCTTTTGGATTTATCTTAACATTTTTAGAAATTGTTCCTATTACATCGGTTTCCTCATTCATTGATTTTTGTTTTCTCTTACTGTCTAATATGCATTTCTTGTGAGTGCATTATTTTATTATGTTCGAACAAGTCAGAGAACAAATAATTCTGATCAAAGATGCCCACTATGCAAACTTGTATCAATTTTTTTTAAATGTAGGAGATAATTGAGCGTTGGTTCTACTAAATAACTTTAGCAAAATTGAAAATCCTCTAACCCCAGCTATAATCCTTGAAAAGTTTTCTTTCATTTGGCTCACTTATTGTAATATCCTAGGATCATTATTGACTGTATTATGACTGGGATCATTCATGACTATATTATGGATACACATTGTGCTTTCTGAATGCACAATGTGTATCCATAATATAGTGTGCCAATGCACCTGTATGCACGTGTATTATTTATGCCTTTCAACTGTACTAAAGATCAGCTCTATCCCAAATGTCATTCATTGATTTTTCTCCCTTGGTACATCCAAAACAGAGGCTGACAAAGGGGTTATGTTTTGACATTAATGTATTACAAAAATGTTGAAAAAATAATTGGAAGGAAAAAGAGAGAAATAGAAAATATATTGTTTAATTTCTAATCATTGATTAACTGAACTGACCTTACTTTATTAATGTTTACCCTAAGTTGAATCAATGGAAATTATATACAGTTTTTCAAATCCTTCTGCTTTATGGAAGCCAAAGTTGGAGTTAAGAAATCTTCAAAATATAATATCAAAGGGTTATAAATGTGAGCTACTAAAAATAATTTTCTCAACAGATGTTTCAACACTGTTAACTTCTCAAAGGTGCCTGACACTCAAGATTTTAGTATATTTAGCAGCATTTCTAACCTCTCAGCAATAGATGCTAGTAAGTACCTTACCAATACCACTTTCAGTCATGAACCAGGGTTAGAGTGAAATCTAAAGTAAAATCTTCAGACCTGTAAAAACCCCAGACAATCACATGGACTGTCTGTTACCTCTATGAGCTTATCCTCTATAATTTTTCCCCTTCTACAGTCTGCTGCAGCCACAGGTAGCTGGATTTTTAAAAACAATTTATACCAGCTTCCACCAGGAATCATTGTACTTATTGATCTTGCTGCATGCTTACAGTATTTTCTTATTATTTTCTTTAGATATTTATTTGAAAGTCACTTTGTAAGCCACTTACTGTATATTTGTTTTACAAAAATCAAAGTGTACTTCATAACAGAGAATCTTACCTCATACTTTTTCTACAAAATTGATAATTTCACTTAAAAAAAACCAAAAACTTTCTAACATAACCATTAAAACAGAAACCTAACCTCTGGGATTCAAAATTGGAAGTGTAACATTCACTTTAAGTATTTTAAGCAAGAGACAAAACATAAACCTCATAAATAACCATAAACTCTGAAATTAGAAAACACTCAGTGATTCATAGACAAAAATAAAAGCAAAACTGCAGGGATGGCAGTTTCAAAACATTTCAAAAGAAAAAGAAAAGTTTCAAACCATCAAAGACAGTCTGGACTCTGAAAATCAATAGTTTATATCAACCAAGTAAATATTTAATCCAGAAGGACAATTATAAAATTGTAAATTATTTTTTCTTTAAGGATTGTTATATCAACTCCTAGGCACAAACGAAACCTCCAGAATTGAAATCCACACTATCAAAATGAGGACTTGATGCCTGCTCCTGGAAAAAGCAAAGAAGCCCTTATGTGCTAAATAGTTTTTTTTTTTTTTTTTTTTTCTCAGTCTTTCTAGAGGACATATGAAAATCTGGTAAAATAAACATTTATTTCTCCTTTGCCTAACTCAGAAGTCACTCTTGGTTGGAAATTCCAGGAATTTGTCACAAATATTTAAGTTGCTGAGTACAAAAAATACTGTTATTTTTTACACTAGGCTAAGGATAAACAGGAACAAAATTTAGAGAGATTAGTATTTGTAAAAATCTGAATATTCAAAAGCAGTTTAACATACTGAAGCACTTAGAAAATCATGCATATTTTTACAACAGTAACATTCTAAAAGAAATGGAAAACAATATACTTTAACCCTCAAGTTTATCTGTAGCTTAAGAGTGTGAAGAAAGTGAATGTCAGGAGAGAAAGATAAACAATCCCCCTGAGAGTTAAAGGAGAATGTTAATACATACCATGTATTTAAAAGTGATAGTTTTCATATTGCTCTCTTTCAAATTGCCAATGGAATGCAAGCTAAGCTTTTAATAACTAACACATTGCATTTCAGAAATAACAAAAAGCATTCAGAGTTAGCACGTTATGACTTTTCAAATACAGAGGTAACTTTCAGTGTGAGCACATTATGACATTTCAAATATAGTTTTCTGAAAAGCTGAAACACAAAAACAAACAGAAAGTTATGAACAATGTAAACTAAATGCAGGAATTAAGTGGGTCCCAAATTTTATAGACAAAGAACTAAAAACAGCAGTCTTAAGCAGGGCTAAAGAGAAATGATAGACAAATGATGAAAGAATAACATGAGAGCATCAGTGAGACAAATTACAAAAGAACCCGTAAAAAAATGGGGCAACTACCGAAGTAAAGTCTATAATAAAGGGGTTTAACAGCACATTTGAGCAGGTAAATATTCATTCAATCTGAAGGAATAAAAACTGAAAAGACTCAGTCTGAGGATTAAAATTAAAAAATAATAATAATAATAAATAAATAAATAAAGAGTAAATAGAACACCATGAGGTATACCAGAACATGCAATATGGACATCTTATAAATGGAGAATAACAGAAGCCAAAAACTTGTAAGGCAAAAATGGCTGAACATTTCCTGAACTTAGAAATCCCAATCTAAAAGGTGAAAGAGGACAAAAATCTTTAACCACAATATAGTCAATGATAGCCACATCAGAAAACATTATAGGCAATCAAGAGCCAATACAAAGAAAATTGTAAAAGCAGACAAGGAATATCAATTTGCTAAGTACAAGAAGTTCTTGATTAAAATAACAAATGATTGTTCAGCTGAAACCATGAAGTCAGAAGGTGGTGGGATATCCAAGTTTTAACAGAAAAATGCTGTCAAACCTGAAATATATATCTGGTAAAATGAAATTCAAGCAAACATGTCTGGGTAAAGAAAAGCTAAAGGAAATTGTGACTAAAGCTTCTCTATAAGAAAAATGCTATTACTATTTCAACCCTGGCAAACTTAACTGTTAATGAACAGTCTGTGTGGACAGATATAATCACAGATAATAATATAAATTGAGAAGGATGGAAAACTACAAGAGGAGCATATTCTTATATTTTCGACATTAAACACTAAATTGTTCACACAAGCTAGTATTGTTCATAGTAGGCTATTTTAAGTTTTCAATAATAATTGCAATCCCAAAAACACCTAATTGTAATGTAAAAAATAAACAGAAGGTTTTAAAAAATTAGCCAAATTTTTTAAACGAGCAAAAAATAAATTCAGGATCAAGCGGAAGAAAGAGCGTATGGAAAGCATGTAAGTCAACGTCAGAGTATGCAACATTTTACTTGTAAGAAGTGTAAATGTGAGCTCTTGCTTAAAAAGGCACACCTTGTTGCAAGTGTACCCTTAAACGAAGGAGTCACATTTGTGACTTCTGTGCGAGGCATATTTTAGGTGTAAAGACAAACAGGCCAAAGTAAAATGATAGTAGATTATGGGAAAGTTCTGCAATGTACAACGGATCACTGTATATCCGTCTGTTCAAGTATACAACAGGTACAGTGGAAGGATTAGTATGATGCAATTACTATAGAATTCCGAGTCTACATGAAGTTTTACAGCTTTCAAAAAAAGATTTGCAAAGTAAATAAAAATTAAATTTTATCAATTTTGTAGCCCAGATCAGCAGCAGCTACTTATTCTTTATTAACCACCACTGTGGGATGCTGCCTTCCAAATATTTCTGGAGCAGCTTCCAAGAGCCATGGTAAAGAGAAGGGACTCTGTCCTCCAAATCTCAGGAGGACTCACTTGCCGATTGCTGCTTCTGTTTATAGAGGTCCCGACAGAGGGGAATAGTCATTGTTTTATTCCCTAAACATTATGCAGGCTCTTTGTCCCTCTGTGCAACCAACCTTCATTAGATATAAAGAGCAAAAATATTTTTTTCCTGATTGCTCTTCTTTTTCTCTGAAGACATTTCTAGACTAAAACTTTCTAAAGTAATCATATATTTAATATGAATCATATATTAATCATCTATAATCATATATAATATAATATATTATATATCACATATCATATATAATATATCATTAAATTACATATAATATATAACAGACTTATATATGATATGTAATATATTATATATCATATATAATTATATTATATATAATTAATATATATTATAATCATATATGATATATAATAAATGTATTGTATACTATATATAATATATGTAATATATTATATATCATATATACATATCTATATATTATATATGATATATTATATACGATATCTGATATGTTATATATTATATATCTGATATATTACATATAATTATATATAAATCATATATATTAATCTTATATACACACATGCGTGTATATACATATACACAAATATATATATATAAAATGAAATGTGGTTTTAACGATACGTGCCCCAAAATAATGTGCCTCAAAAAAGACCCCAGAAGAAGCTCATTACAACTGATTTACAGGAGGGAAAGAGCCTATGTAATGAAGAAACAAAACACTACCAAACCATAGAAGTAGAGAATCTTATTTTCAAAGTTACAGCACTTTAAATTTTAAATGCTCTTTTTCAGCCCCGGTAAAATCACAAACTACAGAGTGAAATAGGGAAGTATGTCTCATTCTAAGAACGACTGCAAAAAAAAAACTACGAAAAAATAAGCTTTTTTTGACAGCCCAAATGGCAGCCTTATTAAAATATAATATTTAAAATTTAGATACTTAATAAGCTAATAGAATAAACACAGAAGCACAAACAATTATGAACAAAAATTATCAATCTAAAGAGTAAAATTATTTTAAAACCTAAAGAAGTCTAGAGATAAACTGTACAATGAAACCGAGAAATATGGCTCATTTTAAGAATTAAAAAGAAATTATGATCTGAAACTTTTTTTAGAGAGCCCAAAAGGTGGTCTTACTAAAACATAATATTTAGAATTAAGTTTCAGAGTCAGCTAATAGAAGAAACAAAAGAAGCACCAAAAGTTGTGAACAAATTTAATAAAAATAGTAAAATTATTTTAAAACCTATAAGAGTCTAGAGATAAAAGTAAAAAAAAAAAAAAATTCACTACAGATATTTAAAAGCAGACTTGAGCTGGGGGAAGAACACACTATCAGCAAACCAAAGAAAGGGTGTTGATATTATTAAGTTAGGAAATGATAGAAAAAAAGTAAAGTAATGAGAACAAAGCCTAAAATGCTGTGGAACACTATCAAGCAGCCATATTATGCATACTGGAATTCCAAAGGGTGACAAAAAGAATCAGGAAGACTATTTAGAAACAATAATGGTGAAGAATGTCAAACGCAACAAACTCCAAGCAAGAGAAACTCCAAGAAGCAAACTCAAATTATATGATAATTAAACCCTTTGAAAGAAAGATAGAGAAAATCTTGAAAGCAACAAAAGAAGTGGCTAGTAATGTTCCAAGAACCCTCAAAATTAATCAGCAATCTTATCTGAAAACTCAGAGGACAGAAAGCAATAGATTAATGTATTCCAAATGATGTAAGAAGAAACTTTTGAACAGAAATCTTATGTTCAAAACATTGTCCCTTATAAGTGAGGGAGAAATCATGACATTTCCAGATAAAAGCTGGGACAATTTACCAGTAGACTATCTTTTTAAAAAATGCCTTATGGGATACTTCACAGTAAAATGAACAGACAATAAAGAGCAGTGTGAATGAATATATATTACGGTAAAGATAAATATATAAGATGTTACAAAACATAAGGAATAACAGTGCACCCCTCCACAATTTGTTTCCCAAGTAATTTAAAACACAAATATATTTAATAAAAATATTATAAATAACTTATGTTTTTGACATACAATGCATAAAGGTATGATTTTGAGAACTCAATAAGGAAATCATAGGGGTGAAGCTATACAGAGTTAAGGGATTTGTGTGTTATTGAAAGTAAGCTAGTGTAACTTTAAAAGTGGAATAACTTTAGAATATTCAATATAATCACAGTATCAATGACAATTAAAAAAGAAAAAGAATAACAGGCAGGTATAAAGCTTTCTGTACCACACCAGAAAGTAGGAGATGTGGATTTAGCTACTCTCACTTGAGGCTACCAAGCCAGCTATCATGTACCATGAGACAAAGCCCAAGCTGTCACACCAGGGCGTAAGTGTGGAGAGCCTAAAGCACATGGTATAGCTGCTATTTCAAACAATTTTCACTACACCCGTGGCGATGAAATAGAATAGGCTCATCCATATGCAGAACCTGGTGAAGAACTAGAGGCAGAAAGAAGTGGATTACAGGTGTGAACCTGTAATCCCAGCACTTTGCAAGGCTGGGGCGGGCAGATCACGAGTTCAGGAGATTGAGACCATCCTGGCTACTACAGTGAAAACCTGTTTCTACTAAAAATCAAAAAGTTAGCCAGGTGTGGTGGCAGGCCCCTGTAATCTCATCTACTCAGGAGGCTGAGGCAGGAGAATCACATGAACCCAGGACGCGGAGGTTGCAGTGAGCCGAGATTGTGCAACTGTGCCACTGTACCGCTGCCTGAGTGATGGCTCAAGACTTTGTCTAAAAAATAGAAAAATAAATAAAATTTGGTGTTGGAAAGGTTAGGAAGAAACAGTATGACACTTGGGAACCACAGCAGCACTGGGGAAAAATGTATATATGACTTTAACAGATGACAGACTGAAAAACAGAAAAAATAAAAGAGGGGCAAGGACGAGAACAACTAGAACTTTTTCAAACAATACCAGAAGATGAACTTCTATATCTACCAAGCCCAACTTTTCTAAGAATGCTCCTAAAACTCTAGTGTCTGGCCAACACCACAAATTCAAAAGCAGCCAGTTATGTACTGCCAGCCAGAATGTTGGCAGTAATCCAGGGTCACATCTGTCTGACCCAAAGAATATGGAGCTACTATATTCAACTATCAAGAAAGACACTTGCCCCTTACAGCCCTATTCACAACAAGAACACAGTGAGTGACATTCAGAAACTCAAGTATCTGGACCCTATTGCAGCAGATCCACAGGATACAGTGGTCTTCAAGGAGGAGGAAGGGAAGCTCATCAGGCCTTTATCAGATCCCAGGGCAGGACAGTGTGGAATAGAGAACAAGACCCAGATTCACCCACTATTTTCTCAGAAGTCTGGCTCAGTTACTGCTTTCATGGCTGCAGACTCAGCTACCAAAAAAGGTATAGTGGTATTAGCAGCCAATGGAGAAACAGACATGCATACATTAGTTGCAAGAGTGAAAATTGGGCAAAGAAATGTTACTGACGATGGCAGAGACCAGCGTTTTATCAGGAAGACGTAATTCACCAGAGGGCTAACAGAAAATGTCAGCACATACAGATATATTGCAGTGAAGAAAGAGTATGGATTCACCCAGATGTTGCTATGAACTAGATCGACATAAAGTAATTAAAGAAATGGTTAATGCTCTGAATAGGGCTGCTGTGGGTGGGAGCAAGCTTGTGCTGTTCAGTGCAGTTGGAAGTGTCCTTTGCTGTGGTCTCGATTTTGGGTACTTTCTGAAGTATTTAAGGAAAGACAGTAACAGAACAAGCCTTGAAATGGTGAACACCATCAAGAAATTTGTGAACAATTTCAATCAATTTTAAAAGTCTATTGTTGTATCAGTCAGTGGCCCATCCTTTGGAATAGGTGTATCCACACTGCCTCTTTGTGAATTCTTCTGAGCTAATGAAAAGGCTTGGTTTCAAACCCCTTATATGACATCCGGACAGAGTCCAATGGCTCTTGTGTTACTTTAGTTCCTACTTGAACTTTGCAACATCCAGCCTCCTTAATTATTGTGACCATGAGACATTACTTCACCTTTTGATTGATCCCAGCCCAAGGTCTCAGGCCAAGCTGTCACTTCAGCTCCTTTCTTGGTCCAGGGCCAAGTTCCAAGGCTGAGACTTGTAGCTTCTACAAATCATCACTTCAGCTCCAGGTGAATCCAAGGCCAAGTTTCAAGGCCAAGCCGAATAACGCTTACTCCAAGAACACTAAGTACATTCCTTTACTTCGCTGCCTTTAGAAACTGTAAAGCACAGTCTCATAGTAGGTAAACCACTCACATTCCACCCCCACTGTGAAGAGTTTTTTACTTTCACTGATAAAAGTTTTGATTCAACTTTTTGCATCCATCCTCTTTAATTTTCTTGGCCATGACACAAAGAGCTCTGTGTGATACCTCACATTTAGAGATTTCTAGATTGTAGTGGACTAATGAAACAACAATGATTTTAGTCTGGGAATTGAGCTATGGGATGCATCAGCCTTATGAGACCAACTGACAAACTGTCCCCACACTGTGATACCCACCCTTGGGGGCAGTCAACCACATAGTGGTCACCAACAGAGTCTGAAAAGGGGCAAGGCAGATTGATACGGCTTAGAAACCTGAGGGACACCATCAAGGAGCCATACATACGCATTTTGGAAGTTTGAAGGAAGAGACAAAAGATCATGGAGACTATTTAACAAAATAGTCATAAAGAATGCAACAATTTAAGACAAAAAATAAGCACCCAAGAAGCTCAACAGACTCCAAGTAGCAAAAACTCAAAGAAATAAACTAAAAATTTTACCTGATAATTAAACTGTCTAAAACAAATACAAAGAGAATCCTGAGGATTTTCAAAGGAAGGAGAGGAAGTAGCTAGTCATGTAAAAGGGACCCTAAAAATAGCCAGTGGACCGCTTATCTGAATAATCACTGAAAAGCAGTAGATTACTCATCTGAAAACTAAGATGATAGAAAGCAGTAGACAAATATGTTCCAAGTGATGTCAGAAAAAACTGTCAAACCTAAACCTTATAATCCACCTAATTGTCCATGGAAGGTGAGGGACACATTATGACATTCCCACATAAAAGCTGGCACCCTTTACAACTAGACTACCCTTTAAGAAATGTCTTATGGAGTACTTCAGGGTAGAATGGACAGACACTCAAAAGCAGTATGAACAAACGAAGGCTAAGGTAAAGATAAATACAGGTACAAATATATAAGACACAAAATTTGGCCAGGCACGGTGGCTCATGCTTGTAATCCCAGCACTTTGGGAGGTTGAGGTGCGTGGATCACGAGGTCAGGAGATCGAGACAATCCTGGCTAACACGGTGAAACCCGGTCTCTACTAAAAATACAAAAAATTCGACAGGCTAGGTGGCAGGCGCCTGCAGTCTCAGCTACTTGGGAGGCTGACACAGGAGAATGGCATGAATCCGGGAGGTGGAGCTTTCAATGAGCCAAGATTGCACCACTGCACTCCAGCCTGGGTGACAGGGTGAGACTCCATCTCAAAAAGAAAAGAAAAAAAAAACAATTAACAACATGCACCTCCACAAGATGTTCTCCACGTACCTTGAAACACAAATATATTTAATAAAAAAACTACCTCTAATTTGTGTTTTTGACATAAACTGAATAAAGGTATAATTTTGAGGACTCAATAAGTGAAATAGTGGAGGTACATTATACAGGAGTAAAGGTTTTGTATGTTACTGAAGGTAAGCTAGTGTAACTTTAAAAATGTTATAAGATTAGAGTCTTCCATACAATCATCATAGCAACCACAATTAAACAAACAAACACCAAAGAGTAACAGGCAGGAAGAAAGCTTTCTGTTCTACACCAGAAGGTTGTGGCTGTGGATTTAGCTACTCTCACCTGAGGCTACTGAGCAAGCTATCATGCACCATAGCATAGCTGCTATTTCACACAATTTTCACTACACCAGTGGTGACGAAATAGAAGAGGTTCATCCATATGCAGAACCTGGTGAAGAACTGGAGGCAGAAAGGAGTGGCGATGTGGAGACACAACTGACAAAATGTTGGCACAGCAACTGCTCCAATCCTATGTCTTTCCTCATGGCTTCCCAGGAGTTTGAGGTTGAAAGTATTGTTGACAAAAGACAAGATAAAAATGGGAATACAGAGTATTTGGTTTGGTGGAAAGGTTACGACGAACAGGATGACACTTGGGAACCAGAGCAGCACCTCAGGAACTGTGAAAAATGTATACTTGATTTTAATAGACGACAGACTGAAAAACAGAAAAAACTGACATGGACTAGAACCAGTAGAATTTTTTCAAACAATGCCAGAAGAAGAACTTCTAGATCTACAAAAGTGGGCTATTCTAAGAACTCTCCTAAAACGCTAGTGACGGATAAACACCACAGATCCAAAAACAGCAAGTTATTTGCTGCCAGCAAGATCATTAGGAGAAAGGCATCTTCAATTCTCTCCGACACAAATAATAGGGAGATAATAAATTCAACTATCAAGACGCTTGCACCTGAAAGCCCCTTTAACGACAAGAAAACTGTGAGTGGCTTTCAGAAACTTGAGAAACTGGACCCTATTGCAGCAGATCAGCAGGACACAGTGGTCTTCAAGGTGACAGAAGGGAAACTCCTCCACGACCCTTTGTCACATCCTGGTGCAGAACAGCCTAGAATAGAGAACAAGACTCAGATACACCCACCAATGTCGCAGATGTCTGGCTCAGTTACTGCTTCAATGGCCACAGGTTCAGCTACCCAAAAAGGTATAGTGGTATTAATAGACCCATTAGCAGCCAATGGAAAAACAGACATGCATACCTCAGTTCCAAGAGTGAAAGGTGGGCAAATAAATATTACTGATGACAGCAGAGACCAGCCTTTTATCAAGAAGATGTACTTTACCATAAAGCTAACAGAAAGTGCCAGCACATACAGAGACATTGTAGTGAAGAAAGAGGATGGATTCACCCAGATAGTGCTATCAACTAGATCCACAGAAAAAAATGCACTGAATACAGAAGTAATTAAAGAAATAGTTAATGCTCTTAATAATGCTACTGTGGGTGACAGCAAGCTCGTGCTGTTCAGTGCAGCTGGAAGTGTCTTTTGCTGCGGTCTTGATTTTGGGTACTTTGTGAAGCACTTAAGGAATGACAGAAACAGAGCAAGCCTTGAAATGGTGGATACCATCAAGAACTGTGTGAATACTTTTATTCAATTTAAAAAGCCTATTGTTGTATCAGTCAATGGCCCTGCCATTGGACTAGGTGCATCCATCCTGCCTCTTTGTGATCTCGTGTGGGCTAATGAAAAGGCTTGGTTCCAAACCCCTTATACGACCTTTGGACAGAGTCCAGATGGCTGTTCAACTATTACATTTCAAAAAATGATGGGTAAAGCATCTGCCAATGAAATGTTATTTGCTGGGCGAAAGCTGACAGCACGGGAGGCATGTGCCAAAGGCCTGGTCTCTCAGGTAGTTTTGAGTGGAACTTTCACCCAAGAGGTTATGATTCAAATTAAGGAGCTTGCCTCATATAATCAAATTGTACTGGAAGAATCTAAGGCCCTTGTTCGCTGTAATATTAAGTTAGAGTTGGAACAGGCCAATGAGAGAGAGTGTGAGGTGCTGAGGAAGATCTGGAGGTCAGCCCAAGGGACAGAATCCATGTTAAAGTATGTTGAAAATAAAACTGTTGAGTTTTAATTGTCAGTCTGTCTGCTCAGGACGCGAGAACTAAGCTGAACCAAATGCATCATGAGTTGCGAGATGCCCTAATCCATCTTCATTGCCCAAAACAGTTTCACCCATAGCTAAGGCTTGGAAACAGAACCGGAAATGTCCAAGCCAGGTATTTAAATTATCACATCATTTTTAAGCACTGTAGCTTTAAAAGAAGTAATAAAACAGCTTGTTTGCCCAAATGTGGTTATTTTATGCTCACATAAGCCCAAATATAAAAGCAGACTGTTGGGTACTAGATTCTTCTTGGAAGCCATAAAGTGTATCTATGGCTACTACGATACACAAGACCAGAGTTGTGTTTTATTGGATGCTTATGACAGAGAATCCTGTAATAATGTTGATTTTTCTTATTTTCATATGCTAGAATACCTCTGCTGGGTTATAAGGCAGCATTAGCTTCCCTCCCAGAAGGACACAGAACTGTATGAGATGGTGCCCTTGACTTTACAGTGTCACAAGCACTTCAGAGACACACTATTATAAATTAAAAGACTTTTCTTTTAGAATAAATATTTCTGGCACAAAATTCACTGATGATCATTCTCCTAAACTGAACATATGACTAGAATTTGTGGTGAGGTATCACTTGATTTTATTTTCCTTTATAAATGTCTAGTTCTTACCCAGTTAACAAAAGAAAACTTTATCTCTCTAAAGTGAAACTTGTTGCACCGTATTAGTGAATTATGGAATCATTTTTGTGGAAATATCCAGGTTCTAATGTTTGTAATGTGCAGATTTAGGTTACCTTAGAGTGTGCCCTAGTTAATAAGTTAAAATTCTGGACACATTATTAAAGGCAGAAACTTCTTACCAAACAAAGACTCCTACACTCTGTATGGCCTTTAAAATTATCAGTGTCTCTTTTTATGATCACACAAATTTCTAGAACACTGTATGTGTTCAGTTACCCAAAAGCTCTATGCATACTGTCTTGCTGATTTTTATCAAGGCTCCATTACATAGGCATATTTGAATAATCCACTGGCCACTGGTGATGAATGTCGTCTTTGTCACAAGATCTCTAGGGTGTCGCTTCACCAGCCAACAGTCTCTGTGGATGATGTCACCTTTGTGCAAGTTTCCCTTGAGCCTGCTTGTCTAATTTTACACACCCATCTTACAGCCTGCACTCAGCTCAAACTATGGGCTTAGGTTTCAGTTTGCTATGGATGTGCCAGGCACAGAATGGAGGCAGATGCATGAGTGAGTGTTGGTTGAGTCCAGGCACTGCACACAGCTTTGCATGTTATCTGTGATGAGGTAAGCAGGTCAGGTGCTGGTACAGGTGACAATTCCCTGCAGGTCTTTAGGTGACTCAGGCATACCACAAGCTTTCTCTTCTGCAGGCACTGAAGAATGCAGTGTCATCCAGAAAAGAAGAAATGCCAGAAAATGCAAAGACCCAAAGACGTCATCTCAGCCCTGGCTTGGGAAAGGTTTAGATCTGGAATATCTAAAGGGCTAGTGTCCTGCTTTCTTTTTTCTTCTACTTTTCTTTTTTTCTTTTTCTTATCTATGGGATCACTATGGCTTAAATTAGGTTTTTCAAAGGGCTCTGTCTCTCTTTCTACTGGAGATTAGGATCTTGTCTTTTCTTCACTCTTTCTCTCTTTGACTGCTTTTTATTTATTATGACATGCTATAGAAGAAATGTGTTTTGGCCCAGCTTCTTTCTGTTGACTGTAGGGCTATTTGTCAGAAACAGTAAGATTTTGGCTCAGCAATAACATAACGTCTTCCTATTTAAGACCCAAAAAAAAGGGCTAGATATTAGAAAGGCTCTATATATGTATTGATGTATCATAAAACTTCCCCAGGTCTTACTTTATTTGTTTAAGGCACTGTAATGAAAAAGAAACTTGCACTTTACTGGCGCCTCATTCATTGGGCATTTCCTCTAGGGGTAGTAAGGAACATGGAGGGCTGGATGTAAAAACTGGAAAAGCTGAAGATGTTGTGACTAAAAGATTCTCTGCATCAAGAAGATGAGAAAACCTGGAGTAAGAAAATTTTGTTTTGATTGTTTCCAGGGAGACTGTTTCTCTGATGTTTGTGAGTTGTTTCTTGTGGGCTTTTCTGATATGACTGCTAAGAAGGCATGAACAATTTTACAATATTTACAAAGATGTCGGTTGTTTCACGGGACGAAAAGCCTTGCACATAGGAAACTTCAAACAATGTGCCTTCGACCCTCAGAAACTTTCTAGGTCTTCAATAGTATTGACAAAGAAAAGCTACATAGTTGTGGTGGATTACTGGGAAAATTTCCACAGGCAGAGAAACAGCCCGGACTATCAGGCTGCAGACAGAATTTTAAGAATCCTTTACAATCCCGTGGCCAAAGCAAATATATTTTTTTAAAAATCCCAACTTTTTTTGTGAGTGTGCTTAAGACCTGTCCACAGCTACTCAGATAAAAAAACAAGACCCCGCATTAAAATGTTGTGTCTTTTGTGTAGCCAGATTGCTTCCAAGAAATAGTCTCTTTTTCAGAACATGTACATATTGGACTCCAGTGTGTTACAAAGGGCACCTTATATTACTAAACATGCTTCAGGCTCTGAGCCAAATTTCTCTAAATTATCATTTTAGCCTCTGGTCCCATGCCAAGGTCCTGGGCCGTGCTTTCACTTTAGCTCTTGTGCAGCTCAGTGCCAAGTTCCTGAGCCAAGCTGAGTCATTGCATCAGCTATTAATAGTTCCAGGCACAAGGACCCAGGAAAGATAAGTAGTGCTTTCTTCAAAACTGGTTAGTACATTTTCTTTCTTCTGAGTCCATAAAAATATCAGACTCTTTCTCAGAGTGGGCAACTGACTCTACTCCACCAGAGGTTAACATATTACACATTTGCTATCATCTCCCCTTTTGCATTCATAATTTTTAATCTTCTTGAGATTAAACAAATCTGTGTGTCACCTGATAGATTTTGGTTCACAGGGGCACAGCAAGGTTTGTTTTTGGTTCATGGACTGGGAAAGGCTTTAATTAAAAAGGTCACTAGTAGCTGGGCATGGTGGCTCATGAGTGTTATCACAGCACTTTGGGTGGCCAATGCAGGCAGATCACAAGGAGGTCGAGATCGAGATGATCCTGGCTAACATGGTGAAGCCCCCATGAAGTCTATTAAAAACACAAAAAATTAGCTGCATGTGGTGGTGGGCACCTGTAGTGAGGGCTACTTGGTAGGCTAAGGCAAGAGAGTGGCATAAATCCCAGAGATGGAGCTTGTGGTTACCCAAGATCTTGCAACTGGACTCCAGCTTAAGTGACAGAGTGAGAATCCATTAAATAAAAAAGGTGAGTAGGAGTGCAATTCCAAACTACTTACATTCATATCTGCAGCTTGTCCTCTATTTGCATTCACATCTGCTCCTTGTTCTCAGTTTTTGTTTGTTTGTTTTTGTTATTTGTGTTTTCTTTTTTTAATTTCTGAAGAGTAAAGAAAGCTCTGGGCAAGTGCCAGGTAAAATCCGATAGATTGCCTGCCATTCTTACAAAGCTTAGGAGAAAGGGATGTTGGGAGACACATTGGCCATCTCCTTTCACCCTCCACTGTTGAAAATTTTGCCTCTGTGCCAACTATTTTCTTTCACAGAGGATCCAGCTGTCACATAGGACTGAAAGGATATCTAAGTTAATTGAAGATTTCTGGATAAGACTATATCACGGTGTTATGTGAAGGCCTCAAAACTAACTCCAGTTTCTGACAGTCTATCAGAGTGTTGCCTCCGAAAATTTCAGGCTTTTCTGTGGCATTTTACTTATTTATTTTTTGTCATTGTGTGGCTAATGTCCATCCTGTTTCTTCTTTGTATGCAATGTTGCGATCTGGAGATGTAAGCTCACTGGTAAAAGTCAGTCATTAGAAATATAATTCAAAGAGTTGCTATTTTGTGATTTTTTTTCTTTCAAATGGGAAGAATTCAAAATTGTGATCTAAAAATTTTTATTTGATAAGGATCTTTTTGTCCACCGATGATAGATATTCACATCACTGTAGAGAATGGCATACATTCAAAGAAAATTTCTCTTTCGGCTGGTTATTTCTCTTTAAAAACCTCCACACAACCATACATATCTAAAGAGTTTCTTTGTGAGACACATCTTTTTTCTGCAGAGACACATACTGTGGGGACAGGTGATAGAGCATTAACCTTCTTTTTCTAACTTTTGAGTATATAAACCTGGGATTCAGCATTTTCATGGAGCATTTTAGATCTTAAAATGCAACCTAGTGAAATGAGTTTTTTCTCTGTGGGGAAGCCTTGCCAGTACTTTGCACAAAACCCTTGGTTTTTTAACTCCTCTCTCTCCTATATCTCTCTAACAATAATAAGACTCTGTGCCCTATCAGTAAACAGAAAATTTCCACTTTCAATAATCAGAAAGAAGGTGCCTTTGAGAGACACATTTTAGTTAAGTACTGTCTAATGAAAGCCAGCCATACAAGTTTTACTTGTTTCGAGGCACACCTTCTTCCTCCAGCAGCACTGACATTTAAACTAACAGAGAATTTTATGTTTCAAAGTCAATCAATCTTATTTCCTGCAATTTCAATATTTTTTCTAAGCCTTAGCAAGGGAAGCCACAAATAGCATTAAAATTCTTACTCTATACAAGTGTCTTGCTTGAATCCAATGACTATACCATCTTTTTTTTAGGTTCCCAAGTTACTTTGGTTATCTTCTGGGTTGAGTAGGCTTAAGAAATCAACCAGGAGTCACCAGTGGAGAGCTAAAGCCTGTGCAGGTAAACGTTACTTGTCCTGGTCTCTAGCTCCTCCGGAACTGTGGGTGAAGGTTTTAGCTTGCATCCATGGAGGACAACTATGTCAGTCACCAGACTCAGAAAAGACAAGAGGAATGCAAAAACAAGGAATATCCTATCTTTCTATTCAGTCAGGGCTATTTCAAAAGGGGAAAAATATAATAGGAAGGGTTTTTTCTATGTTTCTTTAGAAACTTCACAAACTATCTGCAGTGTGCACCTCTCTAGATTACTGTCTGAAACACAGAAGTTTCATTGGCTGTGAGACTCTGAAAAAAGAAAGTGGCTTATTTATGTATTTATTGCTCAAGGGCATGACAGCCCTAACAACTCCAGGACAGACATGCCTAGCTGTCTGAGGGAAGTGTTCGTTTTAGTACTATTCAACAGATATATCTTTTCTTCAGATGGCAAAGAAATGAGTTTGATTTTTTCTTTTTTTATTCAACCTTCCTTTGACTGGGAGAAAACCCAGATCTTTCTAAGCACGGTAAAACTGACTCTGCCCTCTTGGCAGTCATAACAGGCACGTTTCAAAGAGATAATTCATTAAGTCAGAGACAAACCCCTGAGGAACACTCAAATATGTCTTCTAAATGCCATACATGCCACCCTCATTTAGAACCTCCAATAGCCTTTTCATCAGCTTGTCTTCTTGTGCCACTAAAGAAACCCCAAACTCACTCTTGCCCCTGCAGAAAATACTCCACAGATGTGATGCTAGTATAGTAGAAATTTTCTTCTCATTGTAGGGACTTAGATAAAAAAATGAAAAACATAAGCAAATGTCCCCTGATGACCCCAGTGGACATACAGAGATATTTCAAAATCTAACTCAAGTGCTTAATCGTACCTGAATTGATGATACATTACTCCTAAACCAAACCCTAACTGTTGCCATAAAGCACGCAGCTTTACAGAGAGCAGAGTTATCTGTGGATGAACCACATGTCTTTTACAAAATCTTGAAAAAGGGAGGCTGAAAAGGAAAAAAAAAGTTGAACTGATAACAGAATTCTTATTCATAATAGGAAAGGATAGACTGCTGATAACTCAGTTGGAGTCTTATTGATCCTATAGCAGAGTGAAAAAAAATTAGTGAGCCTACTGGAAGGCTTATTAGTGAACAGTACAAAACTTCATAACTGCTCTAAACTATTCATAATAGGTTAAAAACACATAAAAATTATAGAGGCTTTTTTAAAATCCTGAGAGAGGCTTTAGTGAAACACATGTTCCTACCTCCCTATTGAGTTAAGATAAAGTTAATCTTAAGAGAAAAGTTTATTACTCAAACAGACCCTGACATCAAAAGAAAACAGCAAAAATATGTCACAGGTTCAGATAATATTGTTCTTTTAACAATGCACCAGGATGTAACAGCCTTTCTTTCATTTCAGATAACACTAAGAGTCTTTTCTTTTACATTTAAGAAAATTAAGGATTGTAGACAAAGGAAACTGTTTGGAGCAAAAGTTTGAATAAGTGGCAAAAGAAGCTCTCTGCCAGCAGAGATAGAAGCTTGAATAAGTTGTCCACTGGGGTTTAAGGTTTTTATGGCCTAAAAAATAAAGATATGTACTTAGTTTGCAAGCTGTCTTGGAGAATGTGTGACTTAGCTTTGCCCAGGCCCGGGACCTATTAGAAAGCTTAACCCAGGCACTTTGCCTGGGACCAGTCAGAAGTAGTAATTTGCAAAGACTGCTTAGCTTGGCACAGGACCTAAAGTAAAAGCTTGTCCTGGGATGCTGGCTCAGGAATAATCACAGACTGAAATGATGATTCATATGGGTTGAGCAACCAGTCAAATACAAAAAGAAATATTTCAGGCATTACCCACTAGATCTCACTGGGTTTATGCCCCCCAAAAAAAAAAACAAACAAAAAAAACTTTATTTTCGGAAAGCCCTCTGAGTATACAGAAAACAGCCTGCCTATGCCAGGCATTGGTTCCCCCATCTGAATGAGTGAGAGGTTCGTACAAGATTTTATCTGAATGGACTGAAAGTTCTGTTATTTCTGTTGCTGCAGCCATGCTATCAGGCACAACTTTCTGTGTTAGATCCCTTACTGGTGCCTACACTTTTTTTTGGTCTGATTATTATGTTGGAGTCAGGCCCTTACCTGTTGATTGGGGGTCTTCCAGAAACCACTTCCTTGCTGTTTTCATATGGAAAGGTAGCTAAGTTGTCTTTGTCTTCCCTCAGAAATGAAAACTCTAACTTCTCTTAGGAGATTGGGTATTGGTCTTTCCGGATGCTTTCTGCTGGAGAAGAATGTTGTGTAGAAAACAGTAGGTAGGATTCTACTGAGGGTTGGTTTAAGTATTTGTAGAAGAAAGACATGTTAATGCATGGTTTAATTTGCATTACCTTTTAAGGTGTGATAGACTTAAGGCAAAAAAAGGAAACCAGCTTTGATTATTAGAAAAAGCATATCACAACTAGACAAGGTGAGTAAGAAAAGCTGAAATACTTCAAGGCTGCTAACATGCCCGTATAATTGTGGCTATATTTATACCTGTTAAGATTTTGTTACATGAGACTTGGGTTTATTTAGCTTTCTTGATTTGATCCTTCAAAGCAAAAATTCTGTTACAGGAACCATATTTTCTTCTGTTATCTGAGAACATTTGTGGAATGCATTCCCAGAATTAGAATATTGTTCTAGATTTCTCTATTCCCCATATCTTACTGTTTTCCAAGAACTGTAGCTGGACCTCACCAGCTACAGTTTTTGGTGGACAGAAAAAAATAAATAAATAAAAAGGGTTAATTAAAATTGTAAGAAAATCTTAAAAACAACTTATGAAGTGAGAAATTGGTGATAGGGGTGTGACAGACTTTGAGACACATATCTTTTTTCTAGTCCTAATTTTTGTTAAGAATGAATCATGATAAACTTTAGTCATTGGCAAAACAGACTTTTCTTACACTTAGCCAGACAACTTTTGTACAGTGCTGTGAGAAATACCTTTACATGGGCTTTCCTCATGGGCTTTTATGAATCTCTATTCTACAAGGAATCTTAAATAGGACATTATAAAGCTGAGTCCAGCCATAGGTTTCACCCTTAGATATATATTATTTGGAAAAACTCCTCGGTTTTTTGAGATTCCAAGGGCGTGTGGTTCCTAGGCCTGATAGGAAGTGGCATTTTTTTTCTTACCACAGATTAGAAAACATGTATTGGGACTGTGTAAACGAAGTATAAGGCCGGGTTTCTTAGAGGGCTTTTATTGGTTCCAATAGTCAGATGTAAGTCATTAAAGAAGGCACACGCTTCCAGTCAAAGCCTTAGAAAATCAACAAGCTTATTCTATTGGGTTATGTTGCAAATGAAAATACATTTTTTGTTGCACTGATTAAAACAATTATATTGTTGTAAATTAAGAATAATCACACACACCTTCCGAAATGTAGAGGAACTAGGCATAGGGGAAAAAAGTGTGTTCCAAGTTTTTTTAACAGGTGTATACCAAATGACAGCGTTAAAGCTGTAACTAGTTTAAAAGAAAGTGCACTTGACTTCAAAAAACAAAACAAGGATTAGAAATGTTCTATAATAAAGGTAAAGAGATTGCTTCATTCTTCTGTTAGATTAGTCTATTTTAACTTTTGTCCTACTTGATATTTATAAGCGTTTTAGCTATTCCTAAGTTCTGTAAAGTTTCCTGTTATAAAAAAACCTATAGTGAGAACAGCTGGTAAAGCTCTACAGCTAATTTTAAGCCATTATTCTTGATGAAGATTTAATGTCTGTAAATGACAAAATGTCTAGTGTGGTTTGAAACAGAATAGGCAAAGACATTTGGTTACTTCTGTGATTTACAACAGCTTAACATAATCACCTTAATTAAAATTGATAGCACATATTCAGATATTAAGAACATGAAAAACCCAATGTGGTTTTGAGACCTGTGTTAATATTACTCACTAAAATATATTCTGAAAAAATAAAATATTACCATCAAAATCACATGTGTTTAAATATGTTTTATAAAACAGTTTAATTTTTTTTTTTTTTTTAATGCTCCAGGGGCTCTATGAGGCATCCAAAACACAGGTTTCAGAAAACACATCCTTGAGCTTAAAATTTTATTCTGGGAAGCCTGCCAAATATTTTAGAGGATGAAGACATTTAATGTTATGATATCCAATTCCAGATTTCCACAAATCATTGTTTTAGCCAAAATACCGTTGGTAGAAATGTTTGAAAGGGCAGAAATATTTTCATCAGCCTTCAATATTACATAATAATCTCTTTCAGAATGACAAATTTTCCCCTTGTATTTATATCCCAATATTAACCCTAAGCTTAATGAAAACTTATGTAAAATTATATTTAACCTTAGAAGATTGACAAAGAGGTGAGATTTTCACAAACTTATTACAACGTTTTAACAACTTTCTAAAAATTTGCTAAAGAGAAGATTAATGTTTCAAGAAATTTTTGTTGTGTTTTCACTTCAATGCTTAATGGCAGAAAAAATCATAACACCCTTTCCAATCTAGTGCCTGGGTGCGCAGAGTTTTCTTCTGCAAGATTAATTTTTTTAAAGCTATTTTCACAATTTGAGTAAACAGTTAGCTTTATTTTAGTTAACTAAAGAAAATCCTTTACCTCTAGGCAAAACGTACATTTCCATGTCTTTCTAGAATTTATTTTCACTACAAGCAACTTTTACTCTTCTACCACACCTGGAGATTAAATTTATATACAGTATTCTCAATTGCACGTTATAATAATAGCTTTTAACAATGAAAAACTTCAGGGCAGCCAGAGAGAAAGGTCGGGTTACCCACAAGGGGAAAGCCATCAGACTAACAGTGGATCTGTCGGCAGAAACTCTACAAGCCAGAAGAGAGTGGGGGCCAATTTTCAACATTCATAAACGAAAGAATTTTCAAACCAGAATTTCATATCCAGCCAAACTAAATTTCATAGGTGAAGGAGAAATAAAATACTTTACAGACAAGCAAATGCTGAGAGATTTTGTCACCACCAGGCCTGCCCTAAAAGAGCTCCTGAAGGAAACACTAAACATGGAAAGGAACAACCGGCACCAGCCACTACAAAATCATGCCAAACTGTAAAGACCATCGAGGCTAGGAAGAAACTGCATCAACTAATGAGCAAAATAACCAGCTAACATCATAATGACAGGATCAAATTCACACATAACAATATTAAGCTTCTATGTAAATGGACTAAATGCTCCAATTAAAAGACGCAGACTGGCAAATTGGATAAAGAATCCAGACACATCAGTGTGCTGTATTCAGAAAACCCATCTCACGTGCAGAGACACACATAGGCTCAAAATAAAATGATGGGGGAAGATCTACCAAGCAAATGGAAAACAAAAAAAGGCAGGGGTGGCAATCCTAGCTGCTGATAAGACAGAAGTAAAACCAACAAAGATCAAAAGAGACAAAGAAGGCCATTACATAACGGAAAGGGATCAATTCCACAAGAAGAGCTAACAATCCTAAATATATATGCACCCAATACAGGAGCACCCAGTTTCATAAAGCATTTGCTGAGTGACCTACAAAGTGACTTAGACTCCCACACAATAATAATGGGAGACTTTAACACCCCACTGTCAATGTTAGGCAGATCAACAAGACAGAAAGTTAACAAGGATACCCAG
Source organism: Pongo abelii (assembly GCF_028885655.2). NCBI lineage: Eukaryota > Metazoa > Chordata > Mammalia > Primates > Hominidae > Pongo > Pongo abelii. The sequence continues at coordinate 41,137,154 of NC_072009.2, read as the reverse complement.
TAATTGAACTCAGCTCTGCACCAAGCAGACCTAATAGACATCTACAGTACTCCCCAATCCAAAACAGGAGAATATATATTTTTTCAGCACCACACCACACCTATTCCAAAACTGACCACTTAGTTGGAAGTAAAGATCTCCTCAGCAAACGTAAAAGAACAGAAATTATAACAAACTGTCTCTCAGACCACTGTGCAATCAAACTAGAACTCAGGATTAAGAAACTCACTCAAAACCACTCAACTACATGAAAACTAAACAACCTGCTCCTGAATGACTACTGGGTACATAACAAAATGGAGGCAGAAATAAAGATGTTCTTTTGAAACCAATGAGACAAAGACACAGCATACCAGAATCTCTGGGACACATTCAAAGCAGTGTGTAGAGGGAAACGTATAGCACTGAATTGCCCACAAGAGAAAGCAGGAAAGATCCAAAATTGACACCCTAACATCACAATTAAAAGAACTAGAAAAGCAAGAGCAAACACATTCAAAAGCTAGCAGAAGGCAAGAAATAACTAAAATCAGAGCAGAACTGTGGGAAATAGAGACACAAAAAATCCTTCAAAAAACTAATGAATCCAGGAGCTGGTTTTTTTGAAAGGATCAACACAATTCATAGACCGCTAGCAAGACGAATAAAGATGAAAAAAGAGAAGAATCAAATAGACGCAATAAAAAATAATAAAGGGGATAGCACCACCAATCCCACAGAAATACAAACGACCATCAGAGAATACTACAAAGACCTCTACGCAAATAAACTAGAAAATCTAGAAGAAATGGATAAATTCCTTGAAACATACACCCTCCAAAAACTAAAACAGGAAGAAGTTGAATCTCTGAATACACCAATAACAGGCTCTGAAATTGTGGCAATAATCAACAGTTTACCAATCAAAAAGAGTCCAGGACCAGACGGATTCACAGCCGAATTTTACCACAGGTACATGAGGAACTGGTACCATTCCTTCTGAAACTATTCCAATCAATAGAAAAGAGTGAGTTCTCCCTACCACATTTGATGAGGCCAGCATCATCCTGGTACCAAAGCCTGGCAGAGACACAACCAAAAAAGAGAATTTTAGACAAATATCCTTGATGAAGATTGATGCAAAAATCCTCAATAAAATACTGGCAAACCGAATCCAGCAGCACATCAAAAAGCTTATCCACCATGATCCAGTGGGCTTCATCCCTGCCATGCAAGGCTGGTTCAACATATGCAAATCAATAAATTTAATCCAGCATATAAACAGAACCAAAGACAAAAACCACATGATTATCTCAATAGATGCAGCAAAGGCTTTTGACAAAATTCAACAACACTTCATTTTAAAAATGTTCAATAAATTAGGTATTGATAGGACATATCTCAAAATACTAAGAGATATCTATGACAAACCCAAAGCCAGTATCATACTGAATGGGCAAAAACTGGAAGCATTCCCTTTGAAAACTGACACAAAGTCAATTTTGTCAGCACCGCACCACACCTATTCCAAAATTGACCATGTAGTTGGAAGTAAAGTGGATGCCCTCCCTCACCACTCCTATTCAACATAGTGTTGGAAGTTCTGGCCAGGGCCATTAGTCAGGAGAAGGAAATAAAGGGTATTCAATTAGGAAAAGAAGAAGTCAAATTGTCTCTGTTTGCAGATGACATGATTGTATATCTAGAAAACCCCATTGTCTCAGCCCAAAATCTCCTTAACCGGGTGAGCAACTTCAGCAAAGTCTCAGGATACAAAATCAATGTAAAAAATCACAAGCATTCTTAAACACCAATAACACACAAACAGAGAGCCAAATCATGAGTGAACTCCCATTCACAATTGCTTCAAAGAGAATAAAATACCTAGGAATCCGACTTACAAGGGACGTGAAGGACCTCTTCAAGGAGAACTACAAACCAATGCTCAATGAAATAAAAGAGGATACAAACAAATGGAAGAACATTCCATGTTCATAGGTAGGAAGAGTAAATATCATGAAAATGGCCATACTGCCCAAGGTATTTTATAGATTCAATGCCATCCCCATCAAGCTACCAATGACTTTCTTCACAGAATTGGAAAAAACTACTTTAAAGTTCACATGGAACCATAAAACAGCCCACATTGGCAAGCCAATCCTAAGCCAAAAGAACTAAACTGGAGGCATCAAGCTACCGGATTTCAAACTATACTACAAGGCTACAGTAACCAAAACAGCATGGTACTAGTACCAAAACAGAGATATAGATCAATGGAACAAAAGAGAACACTCAGAAATAATGCTGCATATTTACAATTATCTGATCTTTGACAAACCTGAGAAAAGCAAGCAATGGGGAAATGATTTCCTATTTAATCAATGGTGCTGGGAAAACTGGTGAGACATATATAGAAAGCTGAAACCCGATCCCTTCCTTACACCTTATACAAAAATTAATTCAAAATGGATTACAGACTTAAACGTTAGACCAAAACCCATAAAAACCTTAGAAGAGAACCTAGACATTACCATTCAGGACATAGGCATGGGTAAGGACTTCATGTCTAAAACACCAAAAGCAATGGCAACAAAAGCCAAAATTGACAAATGGGATCTAATTAAACTAAAGAGCTTCTGCACAGCAAAAGAAACTACCATCAGAGTGAACAGGCAACCTACAGTATGGGAGTAAATTTTCACAACCTACTCACCTGACAAAGGGCTAATATCCAGAATCTACAATGAACCCAAACAAATTTACAAGAAGAAAACAAACAACCCCATCAAAAAGTGGGCAAAGGATATGAACAGACACTTCTCAAGAGAAGACATTTATGCAGCCAAAAGACACATGAAAAAATGCTCCTCATCACTGGCCATCAGATAAATAGAAATCAAAACACGAGTTAGAATGGCAATCATTAAAAAGTCAGGAAACAACAGGTGCTGGAGAGGATGTGGAGAAATAGGAACACTTTTACACTGTTGGTGGGACTGTAAACTAGTTCAACCCTCGTGGAAGTCAGTGCGGTGATTCATCAGGGATGTAGAACTAGAAATACCATTCGACCCAGCCATCCCATTACAGGGTATATACCCAAAGGACTATAAATCACGCTGCTATGAAGACACATGCACACGTATATTTATTGTGGCAGTATTCACAATAGCAAAGATTTGGAACCAACCCAAATGTCCAACAATGATAGACTGGATAAAGAATATGTGGCACATATACACCATGGAATACTATTCAGCCATAAAAAATGATGAGTTCATGTCCTTTGTAGGGACATGGATGAAATTGGAAATGATCATTCTCTGTAAACTATTGCAAGAACGAAAAACCAAACACTGCATATTCTCATTCATAGGTGGGTATTGAACAATGAGAACACATGGACACAGGAAGGGGAACATCACACTCTGGCGGCTATTGTGGGGTGGGGGGAGTGGGTGCGATAGCATTAGGAGATATACTTCATGCTAAATGATGAGTTAATGGGTGCAGCACTCCAGCATGGCACATGTATACATATGTAACTAACCTGCACATTGTGCACATGTACCCTAAGTCTTAAAGTATAACAATAATAATAATAATAAAATTAATAACTTGAATGTAAAACGTGATGAGTTTATAAAACTACGGTCTGGGTGCAGGTAAAGTATGATTTATTACAGCATTGTTAAAGGAGTGATTATTTTTATACATCTTCAGGTCTTAGGTGGTTTTTGTTTTTTGTAAGTTAAAGTCACATGAACTGAAAAGTGCAGCAACCTTCATTTCTTTGGAAGCAAAATATTTAGTTCCACTAACTATTCTTCACTAAGTTAATTAATTAGATTTTTAAAATATATACATAACACATATGTAACCACACAGAAAACAGAAGTTCCAGAAGTTATAAAATTTTATTTTACCAATTTTGCAATTGGATGATTGACCTCTTGCTGATGCCCTTTAAGAACTCGGATACAAATAGTTTCCAGGGCCTAATAAAAAAGCCTCAGTGATGCTGGGCATAGTGACACACAGCTGTAATCACAGCACTTTAGGAGGCCCATGTTTGGGGAACAAGAAGTCAAGAGATCATGGCCAACGTGGTGAAACCCCATCTCTACTACAAATACAGAAATTAGCTGGGCGTGTTGGTGGGCACTTTTAGTCTCATCTAATTTGGGGCTGAGGCAGGAGAATCATTTGAACCTAGGAGGCAGAGGTTGCAATGATTTGATGGTGTACCGCTGCACTCCAGCCTGGTGACAGAGTGAGACCACGTCTCCAAAAAAAAATCGGAGCTGTAAGGAAGAGTCAGGCTTTCATTTTCGGAGGTATTATTCACTTCTAATTCCAAGAGCTACATAAGAAATGCAGATATCTCATAAAAGACGATGGGTGGTGCCTTTTCTGTTGGCCTCAAGATGTCCCTCATCATCAGCTTTTATCCAAGAACCTTTCATGCATGCATGCACCAAATGTGTCAAGAGAGAGTGGAGAAAGGTAATTTAGTAGATTGAAAGAAAAAACTTTTTCAAGGAAACAAGATTTATGAGGAGACAAACATGAACGTCTTCAATATACATATAGCATCAATCTCCATTTTTAATTAAGCTGATTGCCTTCTAAGAGTGTTTTCATTAATTTAACTGTACAGAGAATATCAACAGAAGTGTTTATTATTTATTTCACTGGTTTACACCCCTATATGTATGCAATCATGTTCAGAAGCTCAAATTTCCCCTGATAGAATGCCGTTGGGTTCAGGCAAGTACAGGCTTTCAAATGGTCTGCAGATCCTTCAGCAGCAAAGCTTGATATTTAAGGAGGTGACTGTCAGTTCACAAGAGACTTTTCTAAGGAAACACAGTACTGCTATACTGGGTGGTGTAGAAACAGATATGTTATTTTCATGGTTAACCTGATGGTTTCTGGCACCAACAATGTCACTGAGGCAGCTGCTCAGAGGTGTGTTACCCGTTTCTTTTTAGAAACCAAGCTGAGTTTCTTTCTTAGTTACACCACTGGATGTTGAGCTGGACCTCAAGCCTCATCCATAATTTCTACGTCTGTTTTCTCTATATCTGATATACGGAGATTAAATGTCTTTACTATGAATAAACCGAGGGCTTCTGCCTTAAGTAAGATTTGTTTAACTGGTTAAATTTTTTTGAGTATTAGGTTCTTAAGTTAACCAGTGAGTTTTATCTGCCTTAGTTTCTTCTATGAGGTGGTATTAAAGATGAGCTACTTCTCCGTACTGAGGTACCTGCCATCTGAAAAATCAAATAATGCCCAAGAATATTCTTAACTGTTAAGAAAAATTGGCTGAATTGTTTCATGACCCTGTACGTTGTTATCTTCTGATAAGACCAGACCCAGGTACTGTACTGAAGTCTCAGAGAGCTGAGCTTTAGATTTTGAGACCCAATATTCTTTTTTTTTAAATTTTTTGCCAGATAGTTTAGCAGTGCATTAGTGTGTTCCCAGGAAGCCCATCACAATTTTGCTATTATTTACATCTCACCAGTACACAAACACATAAGAGTCTCTACATATCTAAGGTAATACTGGGGGTTTATTTTGTATGTTTCAGAAGAATAAAGATCCCAGACACATTTTCAAAGACTACAGAGCACTGAGGTTGAAGAGAAAGTTTAATAAGTGAAATGAAAAAGCTCGATGCCAGCAGTGATGTGGTCAAAATGGGTTAACCAATATGAAAGTTGGATTTAGCGTTTTTGTGTGTTTTGAATGGTAAGAAATGCACTTAGTCTGTGGGCTGTCTTAAAAAATGTGTGACGTAGTTCGACCTGGCACCTTAGATCCTAGCCCAATCAGAAAGCTTAGCCTGAGACCTCGACCCAGTACCTATTAGTGGCTAAAGTGAATATTCATAGGGGCTACTCAGCTTAGCCAACAACCTTTCAGAAGCTGAAGTGAATCTGTGGCCTAAGATTTTGTCCAGAACTGATCTGAGGCTGAACTAATGATTCATAGAGGTAGGGTTCACAATCCAGGAAGAAAAGAAAATTGTTCCCTGGAAGGCACTTGCTCCCACTCTCCCACTCTCTTTATGTTCACCAAAGGAAAAGAAATATTTCTGGAAGTCCACTGATTATAAAATGGACAAATGCATTTCTATTTCAGGCCTTGTTTTCCCATTTGAGTAAGCTTGAAGTTTCTGCAAGTTTCTGAGTGAGCTGGAGGTCCTTCTATCTGTGTAGCTGGAGTCAGGTCTTCAGACACAACTTTCTGTTCTAGTTCATTTATTGGTGCCTGCTGCTTGAATGTTTTTTTACAGGCTGCTTTTTATCTTATGTGGAAACGAGGCATTGATCAGTGGGCCGAGAAGTTTCTGGGGACACTTCTCTTTCTGTCTATAGAAGGCAAGCTAGCTAACTCTCTTCACTATTGGAGGAGGAGAGCTCTGAATTGGAGAGAAGAACGGAGAAACAGTCTGTAGAATTTAGAAAAATGTTGTTGTTGTTGTTTAATTTCCATTTTGCCTCCACAATTACTTGAATCCTGTAGATCACAATGGCCGTTAGGACTGGGGAACCATTATTCCTGCTGAACAATCCGGGAAATATACACTGGACCAGGTGACCTAAGTCTCTGGGAACACTCCTACTTTCACTGGTCTCCCTCATAGTCTGGACAAAGTTGAGATATATTCTTTTTCGGCCTGAGCAATTCATTTGAAAGTGCCCTAGCTTGTCACACTAGTAGAAATCAGCAGGTGCATCTTGGAGATTCTGGATCTTGTAGGCCTCTGAAGCGGCCAGTAATGCCTTTCTCATTCTCTTGTGACTCCCTTCTACTTTCTAGGTCTCCTCTTTCCAGTTCTTGTTTTAAAAGACCAAAAAAGCCACCCTACAAGGTTTTTCAAAGTGCTATCTGATTCCATGGCCTGCGTCTGTGGTTTTGTTCTGATATTAGAGGATGGCTGAGAAATAAACTACTATTTTAAAATTGTGTATCCCTTGATTGAATTAGGAGATGGAGATGAATGTTTTGCTAAAGCTTCTCTCAGCCTTTCCAAATAACCTGTGAGATATTTTTTCTAGTTTCTGATTTCAAAAAGGACAGTTCAGAGTAATTAACAAGTTTTGTTCTGGTTCTTTTGAAGCCTGCTAATATGCACAGTAGAAAGTGATTTCTTTTCTATTCATCTCTAGGTTTACTAAGGCTTCATTTGGGGTTTTCAAACAGCACTGTTTTTCTTTGTGTTGGAAATAGTAATTCCGACTTTTTGTTACCCATTTTTCATCCTTCACTTCTGTTTATTTTTTGACTGACTATAGGATGTCCGTTGTTCATCTTCAAATTCCTTTGCTCTCTGCAGTGCTGCCTGTTTTTCAGCAGTAGTTAAAATGTGGCTTAAAAGTTGCACTGCATTTCTGCACATAAGATGAGGCTGTTGGTTGAAATGTTGGAAAGCCTGTGTAAGTCTATCAGGTTCATCAGGGAACTGTGTTAAGTCCAGCTTTATGTGTATAAGTTTACTGCAATGAGAAGGAAATTTAAACCTTAGTATCACAGTATTCATTCTGCATTTGTTATAGGGGCAGCAGTAAAGTTGGAGGTTTACCGGGATTGCACAATAAGAGGTGTTTTTATGCAACAATTCTGAGCCCCGGTTAAAGGAGTCAGATAGGGCACTCAGAAATTGCATTTGACAGTTCTCTAGAGATTTGTCTCTTTGACTTTGGAAAATTGTGTACTGTAGACTTACCTCATATGGTTCCCAAAGACCCAGGGGTAATTTTACAGTGTTTACAAAATCTGGAGGTTTTTTGAATAGCAAGAAGACCTAGTTGTCAGCTATTATTGAAATTACGCCTCTTTGAGAATGCTTGTCCTCCTATCAGGAACACGGCCACATGGCCACCTTGTTGCCAGTTGAATATTATTATTATTGTTTATAAATTTAGAGACTCAGGGTCAATGGAGTTCCAGGGCTTCCAAGTGCACTCAAGGGGAGTGCAGTCCACAGATGCTTTGTTGCTATTTAGAAACAGATGCTAAACAAGGTGTCATTCAGATGACTTCCTCCTTTTGGTGTTACCCACGATAAATAGAAAGTGTTAGAGTATCCTTTTTCATCTTTTTCCTTTGTCTCATCTGTGCCCCCAAAACTGCAATAGGTGCTGCTTAGAAATGCAAGCATAGCCTTTACACATAAATCCGGATGAGCTAGTCAGAAGCACTAGCTACACTCACCAGTGAAAGGCTGTAGCTTTCTGCCCTGCTTTTGTCCTAGACCCACTGAACCCCAAAGGCTTGAATGTTACCCCAGAGGTCTTGCAAATGGTATATAGTAATAAAATTTATGCTAGACATTTTAATAGAGGAAGCGTCTTCATACTAACTTTGGCTTTCCTAACCATGTTCCCAGTGAAACATCAGAATCTCCAAGAATGATAAAGACTGACTTTCAAACGTTTTAAACGCAAAATTATTGCAGTGAAGTACAGCTGGCTCAAAACGGTAGAAACTGAATGTCTGAATGGCCCTTCATTAGATGGGGAAAGCAAAGAGGTTAAAATCTGCTCTTTAACACTGTTTTTCTACCAACAATTAATAGTGGAGGCTGCCTGTTTAAAGATAGGACATGGGGGCTAATCACTGGTGGCGGAATGTTAATGGGAAAAGAATTTCAAAACTGTAAGTTTTGGGCAATGGATTGAGAAGGATCCAGGTAGGAAATAAATCTCATTTCACTAGGGAGTGATGTAAGGTTAGAAATCCTAGGTTGAAAATTCTGAGACAAAATTCTTTTTATTCAACAGTTAGGGAGAGAGATTTTGGGTTAGATATGTTGTCTCCACTAAATGCCTCCCAACATTCAAAAATTAACTTGTCTCATGGTGTAACTTTTATGTGAAAGAAAATAATATCTTTGTAAAAAATTCCAAATAAAGGAAAGAGTATTTATTTGCAGTTAAATCCCTCCCATACAGTGCCATGATTATCTATTATTGAGGGACAAAAAGGTCCTTTATAGGTAACAATTTATAGTGAAATCTTGAATTCCTCTTGTTTCACAGAAATCCCAAAAACAAACCTTTTTAAATTACACTACTAATTACTAAGACAAGGAGTGACTGTGTTAAGGAAACCTGCATACCTAGGGCTGTAAAAATGCCCACAACACTGCATAGAAAAAAATATGAAAGACATTATAGCTGTGAAAAGAAAAAATGTAAATTCTATAGATAAAAATGGGAAGTCCTTGTGTCAATGGCCTGATGAGTTGTCACAGACCAGAATTACCCTAATGGTAATCAGATAACACTGAGACGTAGCCTCAAGCAGAAACTTTTAGCATACCTAGGACCTCCTCTAAGTCTCATGTCACTGCCAGTCCCTTTATGAAAAAAATAAAAAAGTCTTAAAACAAACAAGATATTTTTTAAATGAATTTGAAAGTTTAAAGTCTGCTTTTACCATTCTGATGAATTATTTTCTTCCCAGCCCATGCAGCAACATATGTGTAATCTCAACAATGCACCAAGATGTAATAGTATCCCTTTGTCTGTAATTATACCCAAAGATCTTTGCCTTAATTAAAAAAAAAGTAAGAAGCTGAGAAACAAAGTTGAGATTAAAGAAAAAAAAAAGCACGACAAGAAAGCTCTCTGTCAATCAAATAAGGACTCAAATGTGTTTCCCACTATGAGGCTGGGGTTCGGGGTTATTACAAACTAGCAAGAGAAAGAAATGCTTTCAGTCAGTGGGCTGCTTTGAAGATCACGCAATTCAGCTTGGCTCAGGGTCTTGGTCTGAGAATAATTAGAAAGCTTAACCCAAGAAACTTGCCTAGAAATAATCAGGAGTTGTTGTCATAATTTATATCTACTGCTCAGCTCATCTCATGATCTATCAGGAGCTGATGTAAAAGTTTGGCTCCAGGATTTGGCCCAGGCTTAATCAGGAACTGAAACAGTAATTTATAAAGGCTGGACTCACAGTCCAAAAAGAAACAAATATGCCAACCCGAACCCACCAGGTCTCACTGTGTTTATGCCAAAAAAATGGACAATAAACTATTTCCTGGGAGCCAACTGATTACACAAAAGACAGTTCCAAACTCTTCAAAATCCTTGGGTGATTCTGAAGGTGGAAGGGAGGAAAGTAGACTTTCTTCTGGAAATTGGAGTGGGTGTCTTTGTTCTGCTTTTCAATCTTGGCTTTCTCTCCTCCCCTAATGTGACAATGATGGATGTGTCAGCAAAAGACCTTTATAGAATATTTTCTCAGCCCCTTAGTTATAGTTGAAACAGCCTTCTATTTAGTCATACCAATTTAATAATTCCTGAAAGTCCCACTTTATTACTAGGTAGAGATATTCTGGTCCATATACAAGCCTCCATATGAATGGCTGCAGGAAAAACTTTTTCTCCACTAAGTGGAAACTAATATTAACTAAGAAGTATGGGATGTCGAGAGAAATGTTGCTGGGCTACAATCACTGTATGCATCTGTATTTACCTTAAGGATTGCACTATCTTTTCTGGCCAGAAGCGTTATTTCCCAAACCAGAAGGTAGAAAAGGGCTAGAAGTCATTATAAATAAGCTGTAAAACAAAGGCCTTTTTAGACCCTGCAACAGTCTTTATGAAACCCCAAATATCAAAGAATGTCATTTCTTAACATGCCCAGAAATCCCATTTACTTGGATCTCAAGAAGCAAAAAGTTTAACCAACTCATAGGTATTGGGGGAACCAACCCCTGATATTTCAACCTCGGTTCTTTTATATTTTCCCTAAGTGTCAGGCAGTCTGAGAAATAAAAGGATAGGTTACAAAAAAAGAGATAAATTTTAAAGCTGTGTGTCCGGGGGAGATGTCACATGTCAGCAGGTTCTGTGATGTCCCACAACCCACAAAGCCAGCAAGATTTATTAGCAATTTTCAAAGGGAAGGGAGTGTATGAATAGGGTATGGGAGACAGAGCTCACATTCTCCATAGGGCAATAAAAGATCACAAGGCAGAAGGTCAGGGTGAAATCACAATGTCAGGGTGAACCTACAATTACTAATGAAGTTCCATGTCCTGCTGTGCATGCAGTGTCATTGATAAACATCTTAACAGGGATCCAGAGAAGAGAACCAGTCTTACTGGAATTCACCAGGCTGGAATTTCCTAATCCAAGCCATCCTGGGGGTGCTGCAGGAGGCGAGGGTGTGTTTCATCCCTTACCTGCAACTGCATAAGGCAGACACCCCTAGAGCGGCCATTTTATAGGACTCCTCCTAGGAATGCATTCTTTTCCCAGGGCTGTTAATTATTAATATTCCTTACTAGGGAAATAATTCAATGATATTTTTCTTACCTGTTTTTGGCAATAAGAGAAATATGGTTCTGTTCTGCCTGGCTCCCAATCAGTCAGACCTAATGGTTATCTCCAATGTTCCCTGAACATCACTGTTATCCTGCTCCTTTTTGAAGGTGCCCAGATTTCATATTGTTGAACACACATGCTTTACAAACAATTTGTGCTGTTAACACAATCATCACAGTGTCCTGAGGTGACATACATCCTCAGCTTATGAAGATGAAGGGATTAAGTGATTAAATAAAGACAGGCATAGGAAATTATAAGATTATTTATTTGGGGAACTAATAAATGTCCATGAAATCTTCACAATTTATATTATTCTGCCAAAGCTTCAGCAGGTCCATCTCTTTGGAGTCTGTAACTTCCTGCAACACATGGGTATTTGGAAGTAAAACCCACGGTTGTGCTTGGCTTTGAGAGGTCTTATCAGAGGTTCCTCATGAAGAAGAGTTTCGCCAAAGGCAATGTAGAAAGCCGATTTAAGAACAATAATTTGGCCCACAGTTTATGCCAATAATTATTTTAACTATTAAATTTTAGACTATTTTGCTGTCAACTCAGGCCTATTATATTTGATTTTTACAGAAATGAACAAGAAAAATAGAAAGATTTCTTTCAAATCTTACATTGGACATTATCTTCTAGTCTCAAGTGGTGTTTGTCTTTGTGGGGTGAAGACTAAGAAAGCTAACAAAACCAAGCCCTATGCATCCACAACTTCTCTGGCATAACTATAGTTGTCAGTTACAGGGCCTGTCAGCAGCCTCAGAATTTTTAAGCTGTTTATTTCCTCAGCTCATCTCATTTTATAACGTATGGTTTGATAACCCAAATTTTTTCTTCTCACACAGAGGAAATCAAACTCCAAACGGTACTGCAAATGAAACCACTTATGAAAACACCATGTTTCTGTGAAACCTTATCCTGACCTCAGGTGGAGCTCCAGCTGTTATGTTTCATTGCACAACCCCCCTTCCCTAGCAGGAAGTAGCTAGAAAGATCAATTCTGTCTAACGGCAGTTAGTTAGGTAGTAGCGTTTTACTCTCACTAACAGCAGAGAATAGTTAGGTAGTTGAGGGGGCCCTTGGTATAACTTCTAGGAACAAAGATCCAGCTTACCAAAAAATAGGCTACAGACACATATTATTAAACTTGCACAAACCTTCAGCCCACTCACATGAAGAAACACAGTCCAACATAGACAGATCTTTGTTCTTTATGCACAAAATATGCTCACAAACATACTGATTGAAAAGCAAAAACAACAAGGAAACATCCTCATCTTTTGTATAAGCAGTGGACTTCCAAAAATAACGGCTTTTCTTCAGGTGAGGAAAGTACACGGTGGGTGACAACAAGTTTTAGTGGGCACTTTTCTGGACACGCTTTGGAATATAACCTGAACTAGTATAAATAATCATGTCAGCCTCTGATTAGTCACGGGTAGAGGTCGTCGGCCAAGGTTTCACATCAGCACTTGTTTGGTCCCAAGAAAAATTCCAAAGCCAAGCTGAATAAGGCTTTTTCCAAGATCAGTCATCACATTCTTCCATTTCCCAGTATATGAGGACCCCAAACACCAGTGTCACACTGGAGAACCAATTTGGGTTTCCACTGTGGAGAGCTATTTTAATTCCCTTCTTAAACTTCGGTTCTAACTTCACTTTATGTGCACCGTCGTCAAGTTTTTGGACCCGAGACAAATCACTCTTTGTGATGTCACACAGTGAGAATTTGCTACTTGTGGTGCATTGGTGAGACTACAATTCAAGCCTGAATTGAGCCCTGGGATGCATAAGTCTTACCTGGTCATCCAAAATCTGGCCCTGGAATAAAAACTATGTCTCTGCAGGCATTCCACCTTCCAGTGGTCACCACCACTGGCTGGACTGGGTTGAAGTGGCATTGTTTTGTTTTCTCTGCAGTTCTTCCTGAAGAGTCCTGGCTTGCCAAAGTTTCAGCAGTTAGAAGGTACAGCTCAAAACTCCTGGATTTTGTATACGTGTAATTCAGTCACTAATGCCTTTGTCTATCTCTTGCTTTTCCCTCCTTTCCCATGCCTCATTGTGGGCCCTGCTGTAAAAGACAAAGAATGCCACCCACAATTTTTTCTACAGTGTTATCTTTTACCATGGTCTGCTTTTGTAGTTATCTTCTGATTTAAAGTTTGAGTAATAAACTTGCTTATTAAGAATACCTGTATTTTATTTAAATCAGGAGATAGAGAGGATTGTTTCACAAAATCCACACAATCCTCTCTCAGCCTTTTTGTAAAGTCTGAAATATTTATATGTGATTTTTATTTCAATATAACCAGTTTGGATTAATTAAGAGGTTTGATTCCAGTTTCTTGAAAGCTTTTTAACATGCACATTAGAAAGTCTTTTTGTTTCCACCGATCCATAAAATCAGTAGGTATTTAGTTGTGGTTTTTAAGGGGCACCATCTCCCTTCTTATTGGAAATGGGGCTTCTGTCTCCTTTCCCATATATATATATATATTTTTTGCACTGGTTTTGTTCTTTGCCTGCCTATATTAAACATGCCATTTTTCTCTGAAACTCTCAATTGCCTGTGTGGCTTCCTGTTGCTCAGCAGTACTTAAGATTTGGCTTAGGAATGACATAACATGTTGCCATGTAAAGCCAAACACTTGGGTAACATTTTGGAAAGCCTGTCTGTATGCATCTGGGTTATCAGAATGCTTTTCTAGGTCCCAATCTATCTGTTTAAAGTCTTATAATAAAAAGAGAACCATGAATTTAGATACACCAGGTTTCTTAGGCATTTTCTTTAGGGTTAACGGTTTAATGGAGGACTGCCTGGGAGAATTGAAGAAGATAAGGATGATAAAGTGACTAGAGGAGTCTCTGGATAGGGAACACAAGAAAAGCTGGAACATCTGGAAGTTTCTTCTGAGGGTTTCCTGGGGGTTTGTTTCTCTGACTTTTGAGAATTGTTCACTATAGACGAGTCTGACATGCTAAGAAGGCATGGTCAACATTACAATGCTTACAAATATCTAGGTTGTTTGCAGGACAAAGAAAGTACCTCAGGCAATTTGCCTTCCCACTTACAGAAAATATCTAGATGTTGGGTAGTATTGAGAGAGAAAAGTTAGGTAGATAGGATGGATTCTTGCTAAAACTACTTTGAACAAAGAAACAGGCTAAAATACCAGGCTGCAGGCAGATGTTTAAAAAACCTGCAGAAACCTTCAGTCCACTCATGTAAAGGAACAAAGCCTAACAAACAAATATTTTTGCATTTTTTTGTTACCTAAATTATGCCAACAGATAATCTGATAAAAGAAGAATGTTCTGCATAAAAGTATTTTTCTTCTTAGATAACGCACATACTTCCAGAAAACAGTCTCTATTCCTTTTACACAAGGGGCTTCAATGTGCTTCAAAGAGCACTTTTCTCCTTCTTCTTCTTCTTTCTGCATATGCTTTCCACTGTGAGCTGAGCCACTATAAATTTTTACTTCAGCTAAATTTCAGTCCTGCGTCAAGGTTCTGACTCAAACCAACTAGTACTTTTTCAAGACTAGTAAGCACACTCTTTTCTTAATTCATAAAATCATCAGAACCTGCCTCATAGTGAGAAATACATCTCTCTCCTATCTGTGCTGTCAACAGTCATTTTTTTTCCCTCTTAAGCTTTCAATCTGACTTCTCTATAGTGAAGAAAAAAAAAAAGTCTAATGATACCTCAAAATAGCAGACAGATATACATAGTGGTACATCCACGTGACTGCAAAAGTGTTCATCAGAACACACTGAAGACCACTGGGTAAAATAAATAGAGACTATTTTCTGAAAGATAAGTGTTTTTATGCAGAATATTCTTCTTCTTTTATCAGATTATCTGTAGGCATATTTTAGGCCAAAAAAATGCAAAAGAATTGATTTATAAATGTTTGTTCTTTATATGAGTGGACTGCAGGTTTGTGCAGGTTTTTTTTTTTTTTTTTAATTTGCATGCAGCCCGATATTTCAGTATGTCTCTTTGCTTATAGTAGTTTTAGCAAGAATCCATCCTTCTACTTAAATTTTCTCTCTCAATACTATCCAACATCTAGACATTTTCTGCAATTGAGAAGGCAAATTGTCTGTGGTACCATATATGCCAGATTTCTTTGTTCTGCAAAAAACTCAGATATTTCTAAACATTGTAATGTTGGCCATGCCTTCTTAGCACATCAGACTTGTCTATAGTGAACAATTCTCAGCAATCAGAGAAACAAATCCCCAGAAAACCCTCAAAAGAAACTTCTAGATGTTCCAGCTTTTCTTGTGTCCCCTATCCAGAGACTTCTCTGGTCACTTTATCATTCTCAGTTTCTTCAATTCTCCCAACTAACCCTCCATTAAACTGCTACCCACAAAGAAAATGACCAAAAAACATGTTGCCTCTAAATTCCTGATTCTCTTTTTATTACAAGACTTTAAACACATAGATTGGGACCCAGAAATGTATTATGATAACCCGGATAGAGAGAGGCTTTCCAAAATCTTACCCGAATTTTGATTTTACTTGGCTGCATGTTATGTCATTCCTAAGCCAAATCTTAACTGCTGCAGAGCAACAGAAAGCCACACAGGCAATAGAGAGATTCAGAGACAAATAGCATGTTTAATATAGGAAGGCAAAGAAGAAAACCAGTCCAAAATATAAAAAGGAGGAAAACAGACCAAAGGCCCATTTTCAATTTATATATATTTGATACATGTTCTGAGAAAGCAATATATTAGAAGACTGAGTAGGAGTATAGGCGCACTTCTTCAACTTCTTTACATTACTTGTATTTCTGAGGATTTTGTCCTAAGATTTTTTTTTTTTTCGTTTTTGTACTCAAGAGCAAACAACACTGAGCCAGTGTCAGCCAGTTCAAATCAATAGGATGACTTCCAGCCTTATAAGGCTCAGGTGGCAGTCCAGATAGAGAGAATTTGGACAATCCCCCAACATCCTCAGTTGATGAAAATGTTGGCTCTGTTCCGACTCATTTTTCTTCACAAAGCAGCTTATGCATGCAGAGACTTAGAACCGGTCTTGAGACAATTGAAAGTTTCTGGCCAAGGCTATACCTCCGTGTTATCTAAAGACTTCTGAACTAAAGCCAGTCAATGACAGTCCATCAGGATGTTGGCAACAGGATTTCCAGAATTTTCGATTTTATTTTCTTGCCTTTCTGCTTATGGCAGTCATGTCCTTTATTTTTTCTTTGTATGCAATGTTGCAACCAGGAGATATATTCTTATTGGGTGGATTCAGCTGGTGATTTAGTAGTCAGCAATATTATTCAAATGTTGCTCTTTTGGTGGTGTCTTGGAAACAAATGAAATTCAAGTTTTTATTCTAAATTTTAACTTGGTAAAACCTTTTTGGGAACCAATGGTAGACATTTAGAACACTGTACAAAAAGTTTTCTTATCCCAATTGAATACTTTGTTCTGCATTTTTTTCTTCTCCTTCTTCACTGTCCTATTAATCTAAGAGGCATAGTGTAGGGAACATTTATCAAGCCCTAACCCTCTTTTTCTAACTTTTGACAGAAAACTGTTTGTAATCAGAGTTTTAATTTAATATTTCGGATCCTAAAGGAAGACCTAGTAGGATAAGATGTTTCTCAGCATAGAGCCTTGTCAGCCCTTTGCCTAAAATGTCTAGTTTCCAACTTTCCCTTCCTCTGATGTCTCCCTAATAATTATGAGGCTCTATGTCCCATCTATAAGCAGAAAATCTCCACTTTCAACAGTCAAAAAAAAGGCTACCCTAGAGAGACAAATTACCATTTGATTGCTGATGTTTTTATAAAAGAAGAAAAGAAATGGAAACTTTTTTTTTATTTGTTGAGGCAACTGTTCTGCATCCAGCTACAATGATATCTAAATATGAAGAAAATGATAAGTTTCAAAGTCAATCCCCCGTATTTAAGAGAATGTCAATGTTTTGCTAGGAAAATAGTAAGGGAAACCAGGGGTAGCATAAAGACTCAAACTCTGTTAAAGACTCTTGCTTCAATCAAACTACTACATAGTCTCTCTTAGGCTTCCCACATACCTGGAAGCTTTTGGGTTGAATGGGCTTAGGAAACAAACAAGGAATTTTATATATATATATATGTGTGTGTGTGTGTGTGTGTGTATATACATTTATATATATTATATATAATGAATTAGGAATTATACATATATACACACATATATACACATACATATATACACATACACACATATGTATAGATGTACGTAATATAAATACATATATGTGTGTATGTGTGTATATATATACACACACATATATACAGAGCATACATATATACATATATACACACGCTTATATACATGTGTGTTTATGTGTGTATATATACACGTGTAAGATATATACACATACATATGTGTGTATGTATATATGTATGTGTATACATACATATAGACATACCATCTGTATATACATAACAGAGTGTACAGTTATACATACATAAACCCTAGGTATTACATATATATGTATTACATACATATATATGCACACATACAATATGTGCGTGTATGTGTATATGTATATATACGCACACACAAACATATATACATATATAAACCCATATGCATATACATATATGTGCATGTATACACACATATATGTATACATATACATATAAATATGTATATCTGTATATATATAAATACACACACTTATGTGTATATACACATAGACAAATATGAATATATATACGTATATGTATATGTGTATATATATATACACATACACACACTTATGTGTGTATATATATACACATACACACACTTATTGTGTATATATACACATACACACACTTATGTGTATATACACATATTCACACATATGAATGTGTGTATATACATGTATTTGATACACACATATATAATACCCAGAGTTTATGTATGTATACCTATACACCCTGGTATGTGTATATAAATGTATGTATATATACACATATCATACACCTGTATTTGTATATATATGTGTGTGTACATACACACAGACAATTTTAAACATTAAGTAGCACGAACACAAGTGTAAAGTTTCAGCAAAATTTTAGTATATAAAAACAGACCACTTTACCAGCAAATTGCTACATGATTTGACAGCTATTAATGTGCAGATTAAATCAATGAGTGCATTAGAGCAGGGTCTGCCATTCCTCGCAGCCATTCCAAGTGATTCACCTCTCATAGTAATAGATTTTAAAGATTATTTCCTTATTATACCCTTACATGGGAAGGATAAACAAAGTTTTGCACCAAAGCATCCTCACCAGTCCTACGCTATTTCAGCATTTTGTAGGACAGTCCTTAAAGGAGCCTCAGAAAATATTTCCTGCTTCCTACATCATTCATTATATAGATGAAATTCTTTTGGCTGCTCCAATGGAAGAGTTATTACACCAAATGTTGAGAGAAGCAAAACAGGGGGAAATCTCAAAACAGTTCAAGAAAAGGTAGAAACAACCACCTCATAGCAACACTTAGGCACTATTGTTACTGGAAAAGATGTTCAACCTCAGAAAGTCGTCCTCCGTAGGGACAGATTACAAGGTTTCAATGATTTCCAACAACTATTAGGAGATATAAATTGGCTGTGCCCAACCCTAGGTATTGTTACTCATCAACTCAAACACTCAGACCCTCCAAGGAAATTCTTCATTAGGAGCAATGGGCTTAGGAGACAAACCAGTTGTTCCAGCAACTTACTAAGGAGGCAGAAGCTGAATTACAGCTTGTAGTGCAGATTCTTCAGCAAACACATGCCTCCCAGCTACAGCCATGAAAGATTTTGATTCTCTTCATTCCTTCTAGCCCCCAGTCTCCAACAGGATTTTTAGGCCAGATGATAGAAAAATATGTCATTGTAATAGAATGGCTTTTTTTTGAATTTCAATCAGAGATTAAAATCTCTGCAAGTTTATCTTTATTTAACTACTCAATTTATAACAAGGGGTAGGGATAGATCAAAATCGCTTAAGAGATATGATCCAGACAAAATTACTTTTCTCCTTTTAGAGCCAGTCTAAAAGTATGAGGAAGAATATTGGATTCCCAACGACAGGTTGCAGCATGGGAAATGTTGACTGTGTGGCAAATTGCTCTTTCAGATTATGTAGGAATAGTATATAAGTATTATGCGTCAGACAAAATTTTGCCATTTTAAAAGTTCAACCTTTCATCTTCCCTGTGATTACTCCTCGCAAGCCCATTTCAGACAGCCAGACCTATTCTACTGATGGCCCTTCCAAAGGTCGCCAAGCTACTTATGGTATAAGCATGCTCATACAATTAAAAACCCCAGAGTTTCAGCCCAATGCTCAGAACTAATGGCGGTTATTCAGGTTTTAGAGCTCACTGCTTTATCTCTTATTAACATTCTCTGTGATTCAGCCTATGTTGTAAATGTAGCCAGTCACATTCGGACTGCCACTATTAAAAGCACCCTAGAACTGAAGCTGTTTAACTTGTTTCTAAGACTTCAACAGGCTGTTTGCTCTTATGCTGCTTTTTATATTTCTTATATTTGCTCTCTCACACAACTCCCTACACCACTATTTCCAGGTAATAATAGAGCCAATAAGTTGATTGTTCTGCATTTCAACAAGCTCAAACTTCTCCTGTATTACTGCATCAAAACTCAGTCTTGACTCGTATGCTTCATTTGCCTAAGAGCCAGGCTGCAGCCTATACAAGCCCGTCCTACTTGCCAGCACGTCACTGGAGTCACACCCATAGAAGGCTGTAACCTATGAGACTTAGCTTCAAATGAAATCTGGCAGATGGATGCTACTCACAAAGCTGCCATTGGCAAGCTCTCCTTTGTTCATGTGACTATAGACACTTACTCTCATATGCGGCATGCTACATGCAAACCAGGTCAGAGAGCTGGTTACGTACAATGACGTAGTCTGTCATCATTTGCTCATATAGTGAGTTCCTAAACAATTACAAACTGACAATGGACACGCTTATGTTATTTATGTTTTTTAAAATTTTTTACAGATATGCTCAATCATTCATAAAACAGGAATTCCTTACAACCCCCAAGGACAAGGAATTATAGAATGGACAAATTAAACATTACAACGTGTGCTGAAAAAACAGAAAGGGGAAACAGGAGACCAGTTACCACCTCAAACAAAATACATTTACTTTTACTTTAATTTGTTTTTAACTTATTTAGTTAAATTTTTTGACTCCTGGCACAGATAGTAAGACTACAGCAGAACAACACTGGTAAGTTTTATAGGGAAAAAAGGAAAGTATACGCAAATATATTATGAAAATCCCCCTAAGAACGATGGAAAGGCTCAGTAACTTCACTGATGTTGGGATGAGTGTATGTTTGTGTTTTCACAAGAGATGGATAAACTGTGTGGGTGCTCTCAATGTGTTTGCAACCATGTAAATGGAGACTGGAAAGAGCCATGGATCCCAACTATGGATCCGGCTCCTCCATTACAAGCCATGAGTCACTTGAAACTGCTGGAGCATCAGGGTGAGGCAAACACCCCTGACTTCAAGTTTATGGCCATGTTACCTGTAACGTCCTGTGCAGTAGGTTTTCCTTGTGCAGAGACAAAAAGATACAGGGCATATGTTTCCAATACCCCAGTATTATGGAGTGTAATTTGGAGTGACACTCCCCTTGACATCTGTCATGATCATGGAGGATGGGAACCAGGACCCCTAACACCCCCTGACAAAGAGTAATTAGACTCTCAGAACAATGATTATCAATTATGCTGCACCATTGGAGGGACTTCCTTTATGCATCACCCAGGTACATCACTCAACTTCAGTGGCCTTACAAATTAATTCCAAGTATGGTTGAGTTACCATAGAAAAATCATGTACCTGTTAGGCCTTAGCTCTTTTAACATTACTGGTGTAGCTACTACTCACTCCCAGCCCCATCCCCCAAATTGTATTAATTATACAGAATGGGCTCTCTTGGAGAATTCTTACCACACTCCTTGGACCCAGTGTCTTGCCCCCCTAGCTAGACAACAGTTCATGCTATTGGTAGACATTATTTTCTGGGTCCCTGTGGTCATTTAGTTGGGAGAGAGGAAAATCCGACCTCGTGGCATAAACTTCACTGACGCTGGTCAGCATCTCTTCACTACATTGGGCTGGAATTCAATCCCAACTTGCAACAAGGTTCCCTTAGCATGGACCAGGCTCTAGCCCACTTTTGCCTCAATGGTATTATCAAGGAAAGAGATGTCCAATTCAGGAGTCAATAGGGAATGCAGCACTCCACTATATGAATGGCAGAATTTGTGTTGGAACACTATCTAATTATAGCAATTGTGCTGAACACAGTTTTAATGTTACTTCTGTAGAAAATATTACCACTTAATTTACAATTTGTGTTTTTAAACTTATGTTTCTCTAGCAGCAAAAAGGACCAAATCCAGGTAAATGACGCACAACTGACTTGCGATTCCTGTCAACTGTATTATCCCCTTAATCATAGCACAGTACAAACGTACAGTATATCCACACTAGTAATTCTAGGTCACAATTCCAGATTATGGATGCTTGTAAATCTGTCTGAGCCTTGTGTGGCCACCTCTGCTTTCCATTTTTTAAAACTTTTTCTTACTCAGCATACTCATTGTGCTTGTAGAGCCTTAGGCATGAAAATTTTTGTGAAAATCTCCTTAGGAATGCTAATAACGTCGTTGTGGTGTCCTTAGTAGCAATGCACAGCTCCATTCAAGCAGCTCAATATGCAGAAAATTGGATGTGTACAGCCAAGCAGGCATGGATGCATAAAAATAAACAACACTGAAATATACACGGAAGCAGCAATGTTAAAGACCGCAGTTCTGTGGATAGGAAAACAAGAACACACTTGTAGTTGCAGAAGCAATTGCATTGTCATTTTAAGCATACTTATATTTGTGTAACCAATTTGGAATAAAACAAGAAATATCCAGGGAAACTTGTAAAGGCCCATTTACAGGGAGCTTTCACATCCAATGTTACTTTTGATATTAATGACTTACAAAGTAAAATTCTTAACTTGAATAAGCATAATCAAGTATTTTGGCCATGCCTGAAAACTCAGGCAGAATTCCAGCAAGGCTTAGAGAGCCTTAATCTTTGGACCTCCTCCAAACCTCACCTCAATGTCTTTTTTTTTTGTGATTATCAGGTAATGTTATTATGTCTCTGTTTTATGCTCATTGTCTGCAAAAGCAGCTGGACCACCAAACAGCAATTGAGAGCTGCACAGTCTGCAATCCCCTTTACTCAATTATTGCAAAAACTAAATGGAGATGTTGCAGGCCAAAAGAATGAGGGTTGTGACCAACTCAGTAATGACTGGAAGGTCTATGAGCAGAGAGCAAACTGTTCTCCTGAAAGCAGCATGTTGATAACCTGACATGCCATGTCTGGTTCCAGAAGGAATACTGAGGGCAGTCATGCCCCAAGCACAGTATTTCTTGTGGTTATATATAGGAACATCTGAAGTCTGTAGTATAAAGAAAGCAGTTATGTGAGCCTGTGATAAATCAACCAGCTGACTAACAATTACATTTCCTCCCTGTTCATTCTGCCTAAAAAATATGAAGGCCTGTAGAAGCTCAGTGCCTTTGCTGACTAGAAGCAATGAGCACCCTGACCCCTCTTTTAAAACAAATATTGTTTGTCTTTGTCTTCATTTCTGCATTCATTCCCCTCATTTCATCCCACAGTAACTGACTGCCACAATGTCTGTATTAAAAAGACAAAAAAAAAAAAAAAAGTGGGCTTGTTGGCAGGCACATGTAATCCAAGCTACTCAGGAAACTGAGGCAGAAGAATCCCTTTAACCTAGTAGACAAAGGTTGCAGTGGGCTGAAATCACACCTTTGCACCCCAGACTGGGTGACAGGGTGTGACTCCATCTCAAAAAAAGTAAAAAACAAAAAAGAAGAAACAAGACAAAGCAAACAACAAATATGTTCTGGTTAAGAGAACAAAAAAAGAAAAGGTGCAGGCTGAGAAAAATTTAGGAAACACATCTGAAAAGTGAGTTTTATGCAAAATGTACAAAGAAATAAGATGACCAAATTAATGATAGAGACCTGAGTACACACCGCACCAAAAAAGATATGAAGATGGAAAATCTGGCACACAAAATACTGCTTGTTGAGCCCCTGTTACTTCCTCTGAAGGCTGAGGCTCAGCCATTTTTTGCAGAGCAAGAGTGGCTGCCAGAGTGGCAGTGGCTCCAAAGATCATCCCCACCTACCCCAGCTCTACCCTTCCTCTAGATTCCAAAGATTCCTCACCCATTGAGCATGCTCACCAGGAAAGAGCCAGAAGCTGGATATTTTATTTCTCAACTTTTCTTAAAATTCTGGATGCCAACAGGTATCCTTTGGTTAGAAATTTTATTTTTATCCTAATAACCTTGAGGCACTGACAAGTATTAAGAAAGATGGTTTTCAACCTACAGTTGTCTCCATAAAGAAATAAAAGAATTGACATGGCCAGGCATGGTGGCTCATACCTGTAATGCCAGCACTTTGGGAGGTAGAGACAGGTGAATGTCCTTAGGTCAGGTGTTTGAGATCATCCTTGACAACATGGTGAAAAAAGCCCTCTACCAAAAATACAAAAGTTAGCCTTCAGTGGGAGCTGGGTCCTGTAATCCCAGATCCTCAGGAAGCTAAGAGAGGAGAATTGCATGAACCCAGGAAGCTGAGGTTACCAGAGCCGAGATCACATCATTGCACTCCAGCTATGGGAACAGAGGAAGACTCCATCACAAAAAAAAGAAAAAAGAAAAAAAAAAAGGATTCAGTTGCCCTTTTAGGCAGTTATTTTAGAATGCTTGGTACAATGCATTACTATTTTGGTATTCTCAAGACAGAAAACACAGGAAGAGTAGTAAGTAAATCCAAATAGCAAGTCATTAAAAATTCATGGGATTAATTTCATCTGTCATACTTTCTGGCTTTTATCATTTAAAATATGTAATGCTGAAGTCATCAAATATTTTACCTGTGATACCTAAGGGCAAAAAGAAACAACAGTTAGTGAACCATTATTAAATGAATCTCGTCTTCAAATTTGATTCTGATGTACTGGAATGTTTTGCAGTTCTTTTAGTGGGCAGGTAGTAAGTTGAAAAGGGGAGTGCAATGATGGAATGAAGTGCAAACGGGTCAGATGAGAGGGAATTCATTCTGCTTGATGAGATCACGCTGGGAGTGTCGAAGAGCCATGAGTGTGTATACTGGCATTAATAAATAAAACGCTTCTACTCATGATGGGGGGAGCATCTTCTTTCATCACACATGCAACTATTTTAGGACGATTCAGAGGAAGCTTTTGTTGTAAGTGGAAAAACACACATAAACAAATGTACCATTTCAAACATTTTTGAGTGTATAATTTGGAAGCATTAACTATGCTCAAATTGGGCAAACATCACCAGCATTTCAAAATCTCACCAGCAATGTACAAGGGTTCCAATTTCTCCACATACTCTCAAACTTTTCCTTAAAAAAATTGAAAAATTCCAATGGGGAGAAAGTGGTAATCTCATTGTGGTTTAGATACTCATGTATTAAGTGGCTAGTGACTTTGAACATCCTTTCATGTGCTTATTGGTTGTGGATTTGTAAATGATTTCATGGCTTTATCACCAAATGAACACAAAACGTAAGAAAATATAGATCAATTGAACTTCAACAAAACTAAACACTTTTTTATATTAAAGGACACTGTCAGTATAGGGGAAAGAAAACCAACAACATGGGACAAAATATTTGCAAGACATATATATGATATATATTCAAATCAACCACTTGGATCTCTTCCAAGTGCACTCTCCATTTTTTCTTACTCTAAAACTTTTTAAATGAACATCCATATTTGCTGTGAAACTTTTCCAGTCGCCTTTACTTCTTTATTCCCCTCAGCCAAATTCTTTCATCTGAGGAGGGAAGAATTTAAGTTACTGCAGACCATGATAGATATGATGCCAGTAACTCAGATAACTTCCACTGGTAACAGGTCGAGGAGCTGCTGGACAGGGGGCAGGAGTGTGTGCGTAGTGTGTGGTTGGCCTGGCCCCAGGCAGTTCTGGACTGTGGAGGGACCAGAACCCCATGCAACAAACACTCTGTGGAAAGAAAGATGAGAATGCTGAGGAAGAAATTTTGTCCTTTTAATGAGGTAAAATTCTTTCACTTAATATAAAATTAATTGTTGCTTAATGAATTCCTTAGTGATCTTTAGTACATGCATATTTGTGTGCAACTACCACATCTTAGTTCCAAATTATTTTCCTCATTCCAAAAGGAAATACCCCAGTTATTAAGGAGCTCCTACCCAATCTGTCCTCTTTCTGACACCATCAACCAGTAATCTGCATTTTCTCTCTATGGATGTACTTATACTAAATATTTGTATAAATAAAATCGTACACTATGTGACTTTGGTGTTCAGCTTCTTGAGCCAAAATCCTTTTGAAGTTTCTTCACATTGTGGTATTAGAGCTGTAAACCATTTTGCAGCTGAATATTAAGCCATTCTATGGACATACTACGTTTTACTTCTAACATTTTTTGGTGGACATTTATTTGATGTATTTCCAGATTTTAGTTATTGTGAATGCTGCTGTGAACACATGTATACATGTTTTTGTTTGAATACCTCTTTTACATTTTTTGTGTATACAGCTTGGAGTGGATGTCGTAGTTTCTGTGGTAATTTTATATTTAGCTTTTGCACAACCATCAAACTACTTTCCACAGCAGCTGCAGCAACTTTCTTTCACATTTTCCCGCTTCCACTTCAACGATTGTTAGCTTTTTTTTTTTTTGCTATTATAATGCGTGTGAAGAGGTATCTTACTGTAGTTTTGACTTGCATTTCCCCTAGGTTAAAATGGGCAGCAGACATAACAGTTGGAGGAGCAAGAGGAAGGCTAGGGACAGCCATGTGCAGAGGATAGGCAAGCTCCAAGGGAGAGAGTGCCTGTGGCAAATTCTGCCCGATCTCAGTTCCAGCAGTGAATGGAAAGTGAGCTCATGATTGTAGTGTGGATTTTCTCACAATCTAGCTATTTCAGATAGGAGAGTTTGTGATTTGGGATACTGCATCCCCTCTTCCCATAGGTCCCCTCTAATTCAGTCTTCACTAGGCACCTGACTGGAGCGAACCTGGTCTCAGCTCCAAGACAAAAGAGACCCTCATGCCTTGGGAACATGATCCTGGTGGTCACTAATGGACACAGGCCTGGAGGGAGGAGCACAGCCCATATGTGTTACAACAGAGACTGCAAAGTACAGAAGTGGACACTACATGTAGCACAGTCACCCCAGGCCACATGAACCAGGCTCACCACTCACGGGACTCAGCCTCCCTCTGTGAGAAAGGAACTGCCACAACCATCAATCTCAACAGCCCTTCCAGGATTTCATAGGCCAAACAACTTGGTATTCTGCTGATTTTAAATGCTGCTGACATTCCAGATCTCACACAACCCTAGCGCCAGTGACTGGATTCAGAGTCTGCAGGTTGCTATCTCCTGCTGGTGTCGGAGAATGTGTCAACTCAGTCTCCACTTCTGGCTGGTACACAGAGTACTTCACCACCAGCATTTAATTATTTCCACCTATACCTCTAAGGTTTGCCAATATCTGTCTGTGGTGTAAGCTGTCACCAACTTCCCTTCCATTGGGCCTTCCACAGACTACCTCAAACACCTGCCACTCTCAAACACAAGCTACTGTGGATTTGGTTAGCGCTGGGTTGACATTTTGAAAAACTGCGGCCTCAGAAGGCAACTTCTTTTGGCTCCAAATCTATCAGGCTGTACAAAGAGCATTAAGATGGCCCTGAGCTTAGGTCCAGAAAAGTTCTGGGTGCAAGGCTCAGTCCTCTCTTCTGCAAAAAAGAGTGATGACCTAATACACCAGCCAGCTGCCCAGTGCCTTCTGTGACCCTAAAATTAATCATAACATTAACCTTAACCCAACCTCTACCCCAGTCCTAACCTAAAATCCTTAACACTAACAGCAACTCTAAGCCACAAACTTGACCCCAACATCAACCCTATGCCTAGCCACTCACCAAAACCTAAACCCCAAAACAAATCCCAAATCTAAATCCTAAATCTAATAGCTAAACCTGAATTTGACCCTGACCCTGAAAATAACCCTAACCCAAGGGTAAAGCAAACATTACAGAAACCTGAACTTAAGCTCTAAGCCTAAAACCTTAACCCTGAAACCCTAAGACAAAAACACTAACCCTAAACAAAAAACCCTATCTCTGACCCTCAAAAGCTAATGTTAACCCTAACACTAGCCACAACCCCTAAATCTAAGCCTAAATTTGAGCTCATAAATCTGCTTTTTGAACATGAACATAACATTCACATTAAGTCCAATACTAACCCCTAATCTGAATGCTAAAACTCTTATTACAACCCTAACACTACACCTAAACCTAGCTGTTACATAAAACCCAAATCCTAATCCTAACATTAATCTTAAGTCAACCTTAACTGTATACCTAATCCTAACCCCTGACCCTAAGACTGACTACTAAGATTAACCCTAACCCTAATGTGTTACTGCAATCTGTACCCTAATGCTCACCCTAACACTAATTATAACCAATAATTCTAATCTCAACTGTAATCATAATAATAAACATAACATTAAACCCTTAATCTAAATTTAAACACTAACCCTAACTATAAGCCTAAAGCTTAATCTACTCTGACCCTAACCCTAAAAATAATATTAAACAATAATTTTAATCCTAATCCTAACTCTAACACTGTGCCCTATCTATAACACCAACTAACTGACTCAAAACCACTAAACTCCAAACTAATGCTTACCACTAACACTAATTCTGTATCTTTAAGCTAACTCTAACCCTGAATTTTAACCCATACCCTGTGACTCTAAACCTAAAACTTACTCTATCTGATAACTTAATTTAATCCTTACCCTTAATACTAACCCTAACACTTAACCCTAAGTCTAACCTTGAAAACCTAACCCAAAGCCAATCCCTTATTTTTAAATGTAATCCTAATGCTAACAATAAAAGAGTGAAAAACTACACCTAACCATAAGCTCAATGCATAAGCCTAACAATAACAATAATCCTAACTGTAAAAGCATGAAACCTGAACTTTAACATTAAAACCAACCTAACTCTAAACCCATCAATAAAAATAAGCCTAAACCATAACTCTAAACCTAAAGCCTAAAAACATAATTATAGTCTTAATCCTTAACCATAAACTTTAACTATAAACCCTAACCCTATCCATAAACCAAAACTCTAACCCTAAATGCTAAACTAAACCTTAGTCCCTAAGGGTAACACTAACAGAAACGCTAATCCCCAACACTAATCCTAAACCATAACACTAACAGAAAACTCAATTCCTAATCCCTATCCCAAATCATAACCTGAACTTCAACACTAACACCAACCCCAAATGTACACCCTAAGAGTAAGCCTAACACAGAGCCTAACCCTTACCACAGTACCTAACCCTTGGAACTTAACCCTACCACTACATGAACACCAACCCAAAACATACCCATAAACCTTACCTTACACTAAACAGGGAATCCTAAGCCCAAATCCTACCCTGATTATAACACTAACCCTAAACAATGCCCTAAACTTTAGCCAAACCCTAAATGCTAACTCTAACACTAACACCTAATCCCATGTCCTACTCTAACCCTAACACTATCCCTAAGCCTAATCTTTAGCAAAACACTTTAACCATCATCTTAACCCTAACTCAACCACAACCAGACACACAATCTTAAACCATAAACTAACAATAAACCCTAATCCTAAATTTTAACACTAAACCAAACATTTTAATAATAACCCTAACACTAAACATAACACTTACCCTACTTTTAACCCTCATCCTGAATCCCAAACCTAACCCTAACCCAAACCCTAATCCAAAACCTTATATAACCACCTAAAACTAACCCTAATTCTAACTATAAATCCTGAAATCTCAAAACTCTGAAGGTAGTTTAACTGCATCCCATAACTCTAAAACTTACAATAACACTAACACTAATACCCTCATCCTAACAATAAAAGTCATATAATTCTAACATAATCTTAGCCTTAGCACTAAACCTAAAAATAACTCTTATCCTAAACACTGAACCTAATCATAACCTTAACCCTAAATTAGAAACCCTAACCTTTAACACTAACCCTAGCCATAAAGCAAAACCTGCAATCCTAATTAAACCTAAACCTTAAACCTAAACCTAATCTTAGCCCCTAACTCTAGAAAAACCTTAATACTAACACTAACCATAAATGCTAACCCCTAACCTTAACACTAAACAGAACCCTAACACTAAACCCTAACCCTAATCCTAAACTCTATACTGAACCCTAAGTGTTACCCTAATCGTGACCACTAACCTCAACCTCAACAAAAACAGCCTTAACAGTCATGCTAAACTTAAATCCAAAGCCCTAACCGTATGCCCAGCACTATCACTAACATTGAACCATAAATGCTGAACACTATCCTTTACAATAATCCTAAACCCTAACCCAGAACCCTGAACTCTAACCCGACAGGTAACCCTAAGCCTTGTCTTAATGCTGAATGCCAACCCAAAAACCGAAATGCTCTAACACTTACCCTCACACTAACCCTTAACAGTAACCCTAACCCCAGCCATGACCTTAATTCCTAACCTCTAACTGTAAACCTAAGTTTTTACCCTAAACCTAAGCATAACCCAACCACAAACCTAACCTCTAACCCTGATTCTGACCCCTAGCCCTAAACTCAACCCTAACCCATAAACCTAATCTTAACTCTAACTGAAATCCTAATCCTACCACAACACTAAATCTTATCTCAAGTCCAGCCCTAACCCTCAATCTAATCCTGAACTTGTTCTGTAATTGTAAACCATTTCCTAATCCTCTATTTCTATGCTATGCTTAAGGTTACGCCATTATGCTTAAAAAAATTTAAATGCATCCTGTATGACTCTAACCTCTAGCAGCCTATACCCATAAGAGTACAAGAAATCATATCTCTCTCAAAGCCCAAATGAGTATTGAATTAAACATATGATATCACTAGGACAAAAAACTAAATGTTACTGTATCTGCTTATTATAGACATTATAATCTTTAACCAAATACATGAAGACATTATAAACCACAATGTTTAAGATCTTTTCTCAGAAAATCAAGGTTTTTTCTTTTTTTACCATTCAAATGCCATCCCTTTTCAGTATATTATGTAAATCAAATGTTGAAATACACCATGTTTGTCTCAACTTTTATAGAATGAACTTAAGGACAGTCAACACTTTTAACAATTAAAAATCCAATAAACTGTATTTCAATTTTTTCCCATGATAAAACCACTTTATGCAAAACCCATAATAATCATCATCTAAATTGTGGAGAACCAAAGCTTTAAGATGAGGAACACAGCATTGATACTCAACTGTATTAAACCCTGTACTCGAAGTTCCAGAAGAACAATTACAAATATATATGTATACATACACAAACACACACACAACACCATTCATATGTGGAAGAGAAAAGAAAAACTACTCACAAATCTCATACACAGAAATCCATAAGGAACCATCTAGAAATTATGAAATCTAGTAAGCAAATTAAGAAAAATAACAGGACAAAATATCAACACAAAAAAAAACTTTTGTTTTTTCTTTTTGATAGTGTTTTGCTCTTGCAGCCCAGGCTGGAATGCAATGGCAAGAACTCAGGTAACTGCAACCTCCATCTCCTGGGTTTGAGCGATTCTCCTGCCTCAGCTTCCTGGGTTTGAGTGATTCTCCTGCCTCAGCCTCCTGAGTAGCTGGGATTCAGACATGTCCCACCATGCCTGGTTAATTTTGTATTTCTAGTGGAGACTGGATTTCTCCATGTTAGTCAGTACGGTCTTGAACTCCTGACCTCAGATGATGTGCCCGCTTTGGCTTCCTAAATTGCTGAGATTACAAGCATGAGCCACTGCACCTGGCCACAAAATCTATTTCTATTCACTAGAAATAAACCCTATAAAATAAAATTAAGATTATAACTTTATTTCTCAAAAAAACAAGAAGCTGGAATATTTCCCACTGACCTGAAAGACATAGATAGCAGGCAGCTGGGGTCTGGGACAGCCTTGGAGTTGAGACTGTGCTACTATATCAGGACCTGGCCGGAATCACTGTGGGGCTAACCAGAAACTGTTGAAGTTCCTGAGAAATCAAAGTCAAATTACTTTAAAACATAATGGATGAAGAACAGAAAACCTCTAGTGGTTTTGAAAACCCTAATGCCATGATGTCAAATAAATGCCTTTAGAGTCATAAATTTTGTGTAAATGATCATGCACAAACATCAGCAATATTGAAACAGGGGTTGAGTGGCCCAGGCCATTTTGACAAGAAGAAAACCTTTGAGGTCAAGTGGAGAGACATCCCTTCATAAGTACTGTCAAGAGCATGCACGTAATTTACCTACACATTTTACTACACCCGCAGCTCCACAGGGATTTTTAAATTCTGATTTCACATAAAACTGTACTAGAACTTCTGATGGCTTTAAAGTTTCTAGATTGTACGTAAATGCAATTGATTATATATCAATACAATATATTGATAAAATAAAATCAATTATAATCACCTAGTAACTCTCTTCAGTGTTTAAGACCTGTAGTTGAGTTTGTATTTTTTCACAGACAGCACATTCCCCGTATGCAATGTAACTATAAAGTTAATTGTTAAGAAGATTTTCTTCAGTTTTTTTCATAACAGAGTTGAAATTTGTTTGCAATGTCAACAAATTAAGGACATTTTCACAACTGAGAAATAAACAAATATGGCAATTCATAGGTTTTTTTTTATACTATAGATATGACTTTTAAAATGAACAATGATGATCTAAAAAATGCTGGAAACTAGAAATAATAAACATGTTCCTCAATTGAACAATTGGGCTAAGTGTTTTTATGTATTTAGTCATTTGTTAATAAAATTCTTGATTTTGTAGCTGCCCATTGCAATGTTGGGGTTATTCAAATAATTGCATTATAGGTATGCTCATAACTCAGCCAAAACATTGATTTACTTTCACTGACCTTAACACAAGAAAATGTTTTATTGATGCCTGTAATCTCAGCACTTTGAGAAGTCAAAACAGGCACATCACTTGCACCCAGAGGTTTCAGAAGAGCCCAGGCAACATGGCAAACCGTTGTCTCCAAAAAAAAAAAAAAAAAAAAGAAAGGAAAAGAAAAAGAATTAGCCAGGTATTGCAACTGAAGCTCAGACACATGGATTCAAAGGAGCCCAGGAGTGAGAGGCTGCAGGCTGCAATGAGCCATGATGGCACCATTGCGGTCCACCCTAGACAAAATGTGAGACACTGTCTGAAAGACCGAGAAAGAAAGAAAGAAAGAAAGAAAGAGAGGTATGAGTTGAAATTTAAGTCCTTTGATAAACTTCAGTACTGTTTAAATATGTCTTGTCTTCTCATTTTTTTATTCCTACAATTCAAGTTTATTGAAAGACAATTTTGGAAGGTTAACAATTACAAATTTTTAAGAAGTAATTGAAGTTTACCCAGATGGTCGATAAGTCAACGATACAACATAGAGTTCTTGTGCATTATGTCTTCTGGCCATTTGAAAGTAGTATATTTTCATTGATTATAAAGCAAATTATCCTTTTCAACTTCCAAAACAGAAATTTAAAAAAAAAAATAAAGAAACAGGCTGAATGTTGTGGCTTACACCTGTAATTCCAGTACTTTGGGAGGCCAAGGTGTGAGGATTGCTGAAGCCCAAGTGTTTGTAGCTGCAGTGAGCTATGATTGCACAAGCACATTCCCGCCGGGACCAAAGAATAAGGCCCTGTCTCAAAGAGTACTGACAAAATGCCAACGATCATAATGTTTTCAAGACTATATTTTATCAAGATGCAAGAATTAGACATGAAAAATGACAAAATACTGCTGAAATAAATTCCAGAACCCCTACATAAATGTAAAGACACTCAATGCTTTTGGATTAGAAGATGATTTTTTATGTGACACTACTGCACAAAGCAATCTGCAAATTCATTGTGATTTCTATGAAAATACCAAAGTCTTTTTGGCAGAAATGGGCAAGCCAATTCTAACATTCATACACATTTCAGGGGATCCTGAATAGCCAAAATATTCTTGAAAAGAAAAACCAATTTGGAGGCTCATATTTCTCAATTTCAAATATTACTGCTAAGGAGCAGTAATCAAAACGGCATAATACTGGCATAAGGACACCCACAGACTCTCTCAATTGAACTGAATGTTAGATCCAACCATACCTCTATAGTCAATTGATTTTTGACATGTAGCCAAGATCAGTAAATTCAACAAATGCTGTTATACAACTGAATACCACATTCAGACAAAGAAATTGTACTCTTTCCTCACAACAGAAAATAAAATTAAGTCAAAATGTTTCAACGCCTACATATTAGAGATAAAAACATAAACTTTAAAAAAATATAGGGATAAATCTTCATAATGTTGGATTTAGCCATGGTTTCTTAGATCTGATACTAAAAGCACAGGCATCTTAAGAAAGAATTTTCTCAAAATTAAACCTTTTTGTGCATCAAAAGACACTATCAAGAAAGTGAAAAACATGGTGCAGAAAGGAAGGTTTGCATGTTATGTATGTAACAACAGTCTGTTATCAACAATGTATGAAGAATTTGCATACCTCAGTAACAAAAAAAAAGACAAACAATCCAGTTGCATATTGGAGAAGTAGTTGAATACACACTTCACCAGAAAGACATGCATATGGAATACAAGCACATAAAAAGATGACCAGTAAAGTATATAAGTTTTACTTCCTCAGGTCTTTCATAAATGAGCTTTTCTCATAGTCACTTGATTTCCAGCTCGATCTGAGGAGCAGCTAAGGTAACAACACTTCTGTGGAGCAAGTTTGCTTGGATGAGAAAATAAATATCTGGCAGGAAATAATATTCTGAAATGAAAACTTTCTTGCTGTACTAGAGTTTCCAATAGAGCTGACAGTTGGTCCCTCAGCCGCCATGGGCCCAAAATTTATCATCCAGCAGGAAGTAATAAGGGAAGTCATTAAGTTAATGAGGTACTTGGATACACAAACGTCCCGAGTCCCATATCAGAGCTGTGACATAATTACATACCCTCACAGCATTTCAATATTCAAATGTTAGTAATTCATCTGCTTAAATATCTAAGCTTACTTTATTTAATATACACTGTACAGTTAAGGAGGTTTACAAATATTTATATGAATTGTCTTGTCGAGTTCTAGGACTTTTTTGTCACTTAAATGTATTGATAGAGTACATTACATGTTATTATTTAAACCTAACATAATTTGGAAGTAATAACACACAGGAGAGATAGCAAAGTAATAGCCTGTCCAATAAATTCTTATGTGATTTCAGTAATTAATAGTGTCATTTGTCTTCAGCACTGAGGTTTTTTCTTTACTAATTATCCCAAACATGAACTTTCATTGCATTAACTATTATTTCCTTGATTTATAAACTGAGAGTGATCTGAATTATCTAACAAAGAATGAATTTATTTTTATCTTTAGAAACAGCACATTATTAGCTTTTCTACAGTTAAATAGCACAAGCTCTGACTTTATTAGCTGGACAAAACCTTGGAAAATTAGATAAGTGTGGGCACTGGGTGAATAGATTGAGAGATTGAACATAAAATTCCTGAGACACCCAAGAGACTGTGTTCCCACAATTAAAATTAGATGAGACTGCAGGCAGTTGAGCGGACTGAGTGGGCATGGGAAACAGGTAGGAGAAGTTGGGGTCCGCAGCCATGGTAAGTTCTATGGTTCTTATTCTATGGTCAGTGGGATACCATTGACAAAATTAAATCAGGAGTGTGACAGGATGAAACTTGTGTTTATAAGTGAATATTTTGCCATTACCATTACCAGTACCAACCCTGTATTTCCTGATGTGGTAGTTATGTGGTGGTACCCTTGGAGAATGGCTCCACCTTTAGTAAAACCCACTGGGATATTTTGCATAAAGCTTCAAATCTGGCACAGCAGAAACCACTGGAGATTCTGGGAGACAGAATTAATCTATACTAATAGCTATTAGAAGTTTCCTAGAAGTATGAAATTATTGAGAAATAAACTACGTTTTAATAAAAACAACCATGTCAATACCTTGTCACTAAAGCAGAGACAACAACATCAATCATCATTATAGAGGCCAATCTCCCCCCAAATCCAGCTCAGTGGAAGCTCTGAAATGAAGTGCCCCAGTAAGAGTAGGAATGTTATGTCAGTATAGCAGGTGTTACCTTTTTATGACGGGTATAACATCAGTAATTATGGGTGTTACATCAGTATTATGGTTGTTTCATTTGTATTACAAATGTTCTGTTAGCATTATGAGTGTTAGTATTACCGGTGTTACACCAGTATTAAAGGTGTTATGTCAGTATTACAATTGCTATATTTGTATTGCAGGATGATATATTGGTATTA
The DNA here is from genome assembly GCF_028885655.2 of Pongo abelii. Taxonomy (NCBI): domain Eukaryota; kingdom Metazoa; phylum Chordata; class Mammalia; order Primates; family Hominidae; genus Pongo; species Pongo abelii. The sequence continues at coordinate 41,101,211 of NC_072009.2, read as the reverse complement.
TGAGTGGTATATTGGTATTATGACTGTTAAGTTGTATTACAGGTGTCAGGACAGCATTAGACATGTTACATAAGTGTGATAGATGTTTCTTTTGTATTGTGGGTTGTATATTGGTATTATGAGAGTGACACTTGTATTATGGGTCTTAGATCAGTATTATGGTTGTGGTGTTTGTGTTTCAGATGGTATACTGGTATTATGAGTGTTTTATTGCTGTTATGAGTGTTCAGTGGTAATATGGGTGTTAGATCAGTATTTCAGGTGTTATATTAGTATTACGAATGACACACCTGTATTGTGGTTGATATATTTGTTTACAGATGTTATATTTTTATTACAGATGTTATATGATGAATGATACATTTGTGGCACGAGACCACGGTGTGGAACTGGCATTGTGGCCACCACACCTTGTGTGTGGGGAAGGACATTGGGGTGCACTAAAGCCATGGGATTTTTTTTTAATTATTATTATTATACTTTAGGTTTTATGGTACATGTGCGCAATGTGCAGGTTACTTACATATGTATACGTGGGACATGCTGGTGCGCTGCACCCGCTAACTCGTCATCTAGCATTAGGTATGTCAATCAGTGCTATCCCTCGCCCCTCGCCCCACCCCAGAACAGTACCCGAAGTGTGATGTTCCCCTTCCTGTGTCCATGTGTTCTCATTGTTCAATTCCCACCTATGAGTGAGAATATGCAGTGTTTGGTTTTTTGTTCTTGCAATAGTTTACAGAGAATGATCATTTCCAATTTCATCCATGTCCCTACAAAGGACATGAACTCATCATTTTTTATGGCTGAATAGTATTCCATGGTGTATATGTGCCACATTTTCTTAATCCAGTCTATCATTGTTGGACATTTGGGTTGGTTCCAAGTCTTTGCTATTGTGAATAATGCCACAATAAACAAATGTGTGCATGTGTCTTTATAGCAGCATGATTTATAGTCCTTTGGGTGTATACCCAGTAAAGGGATGGCTGGGTCAAATGGAATTTCTTGTTCTAGATCCCTGAGGAATTTTCACACTGACTTCCACAAGGGTTGAACTAGTTTACAATCTCACCAACAGTGTAAAATTGTTCCAATTTCTCCACCTCCTCTCCAGCACCTGTTTTTTCCTGACTTTTTAATGAATGCCATTCTAACTGGGGTGGGATGGTATCTCATTGTGGTTTTGATTTGCATTTCTCTGATGGCCAGTGATGGTGAGCATTTTTTCATGTGTTTTTTGGCTGCATAAATATCTTCTTTTGAGAAGTGTCAGTTCATATCCTTCGCCCACTTTTTGATGGGGTTGTTTGTTTTTTCTTGTAAATTTGTTTGAGTTCATTGTAAATTCTGGATATTAGCCCTTTGTCAGATAAGTAGGTTGCAAAAATTTTCTCCCATTTTGTAGGTTGCCTGTTCACTCTGATGGTAGTTCCTTTTGCTGTGCAGAAGCTCTTTAGTTTAATTAGATCCCATTTGTCAATTTTGGCTTTTGTTGCCATTGCTTTTGCTGTTTTAAACATGAGGTCCTTGCCCATGTCTATGTCCTAAATGGTAATGCCTAGGTTTTCTTCTAGGGTTTTTATGGTTTTAGGTCTAACATTTAAGTCTGTAATCCATCTTGAATTCATTTTTGTTTAAGGTGTATGGAAGGGATCCAGTTTCAGCTTTCTCCATATGGCTAGCCAGTTTTCCCAACACCATTTATTAAATAGGGAATCTTTTCCCCATTTCTTGTTTTTCTCAGGTTTGTCAAAGATCAGATTGTTGTAGATATGTGGCGTTATTTCTGACAGCTCTGTTCCATTGATCTATATCTCTGTTTTCATACCAGTACCATGCTGTTTTGGTTGCTGTAGCCTTGAAGTATAGTTTGAAGTCAGGTAGTGTGATGCCTCCAACTTTGTTCTTTTGGGTTAGAATTGACTTGGTGGTGGAAGGTCTTGTTTGGTTCCGTATGAACCTTGAAGTACTTTTTCCCAGTTCTGTGAAGAAAGACATTGGTAGCTTGATGGGGATGGCATTGAATCTGTAAATTACCTTGGGCAGTATGGCCATTTTCACGATATCGATTCTTCCTACCCATGAGAAATGTATGTTCTTCCATTTGTTTGTATCCTCTTTTATTTCATTGAGCAGTGGTTTGTATTTCTCCTTGAAAAGGTCCTTCACTTCCCTTGTAAGTTTGATTCCTAGGTATTTTATTCTCTTTGAAGCAATTGTGAATGGGAGTTCACTCATGATTTGGCTCTCTGTTTGTCTGTTATTGTGTATAAGAATGCTTGTCATTTTGTACATTGATTTTGTATCCTGAGACTTTTCTGAATTTGCTTATTAGCTTAAGGAGATTTTGGGCTGAGACAATGGCATTTTCTAGATATACAATCATGTCATCTGAAAACAGGGACAATTTGACTTCCTGTTTTCCTAATTGAATACCATTTATTTCCCTTTCCTGCCTAATTGTGCTGTCCAGAACTTCCAACACTATGTTGAATAGGAGTGGTGAGAGAGGGAATCCCTGTCTTGTGCCAGTTTTCAAAGGGAATGCTTCCAGTTTTTGCCCATTCAGTATGATATTGCCTTTGGGTTTGTCATAGATGGCTCTTATTATTTTGAGATACGTCCCATCAATACCTAATTTATTGAGAGTTTTTAGCATGAAGGGTTGTTGAATTTTGTCAAAGGCCTTTTCTGCATCTATTGAGATAATCATGTGGTTTTTGTCTTTGGTTCTGTTTATATGCTGGATTACATTTATTGATTTGCATATATTGAACCAGCCTTGCATCCCAGGGATGAAGTCCACTTGACCATGGTGGATAAGCTTTTTGATGTGCTGCTGGATTCTGTTTGCCAGTATTTCATTGAGGATTTTTTAATCAATATTCATCAAGGATATTGGTCTAAAATTCTCTTTTTTTGCTGTGTCTCTGTCCGGCTTTGGTTTCAGGATGATGCTGACCTCATAAAATGAGTTAGGGAGGATTCCCTCTTTTTCTATTGATTGGAATAGTTTCAGAAGGAATGGTACCAGTTCCTCCATGTACCTCTGGTAGAATTCGGCTGTGAACCCATGTGGTCCTGGACTTTATTTTGTTGGTATGCTATTGATTATTGCCATGATTTCAGCTCCTGTTATTGGTCTATTCAGAGATTCAACTTCTTCCTGGTTTAGTCTTGGGAGGGTTTATGTGTTGAGGAATTTATCCATTTCTTGTAGATTTTCTAGTTTATTTGCATAGAGGTGTTTGTAGTATTCCTGATGGTAGTTTGTATTTCTGTGGGATAGGTGGTGATATCCCCTTTATCATTTTTTACTGCATCTATTTGATTTTTCTCTCTTTTTTTCTTTATTAATCTTGCTAGCGGTCTATCAATTTTGTTGTTCCTTTCAAAAAACCAGCTCCTGGATTCATTAATTTTTTGAAGGGTTTTATGTGTCTCTATTTCCTTCAGTTCTGCTCTGATTTTAGTTATTTCTTGCCTTCTGCTAGCTTTTGAATGTGTTTGCTCTTGCTTTTCTAGTTCTTTTAATTGTGATGTTAGGGTGTTAATTTTGGATCTTTCCTGCTTCCTCTTATGGGCATCTAGTGCTATAAATTTCCCTCTACACACTGCTTTGAATGCATCCCAGAGATTCTGTTATGTTGTGTCTTGGTTCTCGTTGGTTTCAAATAACATCTTTATTTCTGCCTTCATTTCGTTATGTACCCAGTAGTCATTTAGGAACAGGTTGTTCAGTTTCCATGTAGTTGAGTGGTTTTCAGTGAGATTCTTAATCCTGAGATCTAGCTTGATTGCACTGTGATCTGAGAGATAGTTTGTTATAATTTGTTTTCTTTTACATTTACTGAGGAGAGCTTTACTTCCAAGTATGTGGTCAATTTTGGAATAGGTGTGGTGTGGTGCTGAAAAAAATGTATATTCTGTTGATTTGGGGTGGAGTGTTCCATAGATGTCTATTAGGTCCCGTTGGTGCAGAGCTGAGTTCAATTCCTGGGTATCCTTGTTGACTTTCTGTCTCGTTGATGTGTCTAATGTTGACAGTGGGGTGTTAAAGTCTCCCATTATTAATGTGTGGGAGTCTAAGTCTCTTTGTAAGTCACTCAGGACTTGCTTTATGAATCTGCGTGCGCCTGTATTGGGTGCATATATATTTAGGATAGTTAGCTCTTCTTGTTGAATTAATCCCTTTACCACTATGTAGTGGCCTTCTTTGTCTGTTTTGATCTATGTTGGTTTAAAGTCTGTTTTATCAGAGACTAGGATTGCAACCCCTGCCTTTTTTTGTTTTCCATTTGCTTAGTAGATCTTCCTCCATCCTTTTATTTTGAGCCTATGTGTGTCTCTGCTCGTGAGATGGGTTTCCTGAATACAGCACACTGACGGGTGTTGACTCTATATCCAATTTTCCAGTCTGTGTCTTTTAATTGGAGCATTTAGTCCATTTACATTTAAAGCTAATATTGTTATGTGTGAATTGGATCCTGTCATTATGATGCTAGCTGGTTATTTTGCTCATTGGTTGATGCAGTCTCTTCCTAGTCTCAATGGTCTTTAAATTTTGGCATGATTTTGCAGCGGCTGGTACCGGTTGTACCTTTCCATGCTTAGTGCTTCCTTCAGGAGCTCTTTTAGGGCAGGCCTGGTGGTGACAAAATCTCTCAGCATTTGCTTGTCTGTAAAGTATTTTATTTCTCCTTCACTCATGAAGTTTAGTTTGCCTAGATATGAAATTCTGGGCTGAAAATTCTTTTCTTTAAGAATGTTGAATATTGGCCCCCACTCTCTTCTGGCTTGTAGGGTTTCTGCCAACAGATCCCCTGTTAGTCTGAAGGGCTTCCCTTTGAGGGTAACCCTACCTTTCTCTCTAGGTGCCCTTAACTTTTTTTCCTTCATTTCAACTTTGGTGAATCTGACAATTATGTGTCTTGGAGATGCTCTTCTTGAGGCGTATCTTTGTGGCATTCTCTGTATTTCCTATATCTGAATGTTGGCCTGCTTTGCTAGATTGGGGAAGTTGTTCTGGATAATATCCTGCAGAGTGATTTCCAACTTGTTTCCATTCTCCCCGTCACTTTCAGGTACACCAATCAGATGGAGATTTGGTCTTTTCACATAGTCCCACATTTCTTGGGTGCTTTGCTCCTTCCTTTTTATTCTTTTTTCTCTAAACTTCCCTTCTCCCTTCATTTCATTCATTTCATCTTCCAGGGCTGATAACCTTTCTTCCATTTGATCGCATCGGCTCCTGAGGCTTCTGCATTCTTCATTTAGTTCTGAAGCCTTGGTTTTCAGCTCCATCAGCTCCTTAAATCTCTTCTCTGTATTCGTTATTCTAGTTATACATTCTTCTAAATTTTCTTCAAAGTTTTCAACTTCTTTGCCTTTGGTTTGAATATCTCCCGTAGCTCAGAGTAATTTGATCGTCTGGAGCCTTCTTCTCTCAGCTCGTCAAAGTCATTCTCCGTCCAGCTTTGTTCCGTTGCTGTTGAGGAACTGCATTCCTTTGGAGGGGGAGAGGCACTCTGCTTTTTAGAGTTTCCAGTTTTTCTGCTCTGTTTTTTCCCCATCTTTGTGGTTTTATCTACTTTTGGCCTTTGATGATGGTGATGTACAGACGGGTTTTTGGTGTGGATGTGCTTTCTGTTAGTTTTCCTTCTAACAGACAGGACCCTCAGCTGCAGGTCTGTTGGAGTACCTGGCCGGCCGTGTGAGGTGTCAGTCTGCCCCTGCTGGGGGTTGTCTCCCAGTTAGGCTGCTCAGGGTTCAGGGGTCAGGGACCCACTTGAGGAGGCAGTCTGCTCATTCTCAGATCTCCAGCTGCGTGCTGGGAAAAACCCCTGCTCTCCTCAAAGATGTCACACAGGGACATTTAAGTCCGCAGAGGTTGCTGCTGCCTTTTTGTTTTTCTGTGCCCTGCCCCCAGAGTTGGAGCCTATAGAGGCAGGCAGGCCTCCTTGAGCTGTGGTGGGATCCACCCAATTCAAGCTTCCAGGCTGCTTTGTTTACCTAAGCAAGCCTGGGCAATGGTGGGCGCCCCTCCCCCAGCCTCGCTGCCGACTTGCTGTTTGATCTCAGACTGCTGTGCTAACAATCAGCGAGACTCCGTGGGCATAGGACCCTCTGAGCCAGGTGTGGGCTATAATCTCCTGGTTCACCATTTCCTAAGCCCGTTGGAAAAGCACAGTGTTTGGGTGGGAGTAGCCCAAATTTCCAGGTGCTGTCTGTCACCCCTGGAAAGGGAACTCCCTGAACCATTGCACTTCCCGAGTGAGGAAATGCCTCGCCCCTGCTTCAGCTGGCACACGGTGTGCTCAACCACTGACCTGCGCCCACTGTCTGGCACTCCCTAGTGAGATGAACACAGTACTTCAGATGGAAATGCAAAAATCACTCATTTTCTGCATCGCTCACACTGGGAGCTGTAGACCAGAGGGTTTCCTATTCGGCCATCTTGGCTTCTCCCCCGTAATGGGATATTTTTAGTTTAATTTTCCACAAGAAGCCCTGAGAAGTACGCAGCTCTTCCCCTTAAGCGGCATGTGCTGAAAATACCTGCAATGCCAGGGTCTGTAAAGGCAGACTCATTTTTACATGTTGCATTTCTTTAATAATCAATAATAGTGAGCTTTTTAAAATAAGTTTATTGGCCGCCTGTATGTCTTTTGTAAAGTGTCTGTTCACACTTCTCTAAAGAAGACATTTGTGCAGCCAACATATGAAAAATGCTCACCATCACTGGTCATTAGAGAAATGCAGACTACTGCGCCATGGTGGTTTGCAGCACCCATCAACCCATCACCTATATTAGGTATTTCTCCTAATATTTTCTCTACACTATCCCACCACCTGCCACCATGTGATATTTTTCTCCCTGTGTCCATGTGTTCTCATTGTTCAACTCCCACTTAAAAATGAGAACATGTGGTGTTTGGTTTTCCATTTTTCTGAGAGTCTGCTGAGAAAGATGTTTTCCAGCTTCTTTCATGTCCCTGCAAAAGACATGAACTCATTCACTTTTATGTCTGCATACTATCCCATGGTGTATATGTGCCACCTTTTCTTTATCCAGTCTATTATTGATGCACATTTGGGTTGGTTCCAAGTGTTTGCTACTGTGAATAGTGCTGCAAGAAATATATGTGTGCATGTATCTTTATAGTAGAATGATTTATAGTCCTTTGGTTATATGTGCAATAAGAGGATTGCTAGGTCAAATGGTATTTCTCATTCTAGATCCTTGTCTTCCACAAGAGTTAAATTATTAACAATGCCACCAACACTGTAAAAGCATTCCTATTTCTCCATATCCTCTTCAGCATCTGCAGTTTTCTGATATTTTAATGATCGCCATTCTAACTGGTTTGAGAGGGTGTCTCACTGTGGTTTGGATTTGTATTTCTCTAATAACAAGTGATAACATAATGAGCATTTTTTCATATGTCTGCTGGCTGCATCAAAGTCTTCTTTTGAGGAGCATCTGTTCATAACCTTTGCCCACTGTTTGATGAGGTTGTTTGTTTACTTCCTGTAAACTTGTTTAAGTTTCCTGTAGATTCCTGATATTAGCCTTGTCTCAGATAGAGAGATTGCAAGATTTTTCACCCATTCCATAGGTTGTCTGTTCACATTGATGATAGTTTATTTTGCTGTGCAGAAGCTCTTTAGTTTAATTCGATCCCATTTGCCAATTTTGGTTTTACTGCCATTGCTCTTGGTGTTTTAAGATGAAGACTTTGCACATGCCTATGTCCTGAATAGTATTGCTTAGGTTTTCTTCTAGGTAATTTAGGGTTTTAATTCTTACGTTTAGGGCTTTATTCCATCTTGAGTTGATTATTGCATAAGGTGTAAGGAAGTGGTCCAGTTTCAGTTTTCTGAATATAGCTAGCCTGTTTTGTCAATACCATTCATGAAAGGGAAAACATTTTCCCCATTGTTTGCTTGTTTCAGGTTTGTCAAAAATCAGATGGTGGTAGATGTGTGGTATTATTGCTGAGGATACTGTGCTGTTCCACTGGTCTATATATCTGTTTTGGTACAAGTGCCATGTTTTTTTGGTTACTACAGTCTTGTAATGTAGTTTCAAGTCAGGTAGTGTGATGCCTCCAGCTTTGTTCTTTTTGCTTAAGATTGTCTTGGCTGTGCAGGCTCTTTTTTGGTTCCATATGAATTTTAATGTCTTTTTATTCTCAATTCTGTGAAGAAAGGGATTTGTAGCTTGATGGGGATAGCATTGAATCTATAAATTACTTTTGGCAGCATGGACATTTTTACAATATTGATTCTTCCAATCCAAGAGCATGGAAGGTTTTTTTCATTTCTTTATGTCCTCTATTATTTCCTTGAGCATTGGTTTGATGTTCTTTTTGAATAGGTTCTTCACACTCCCTGTAAGTTTTATTCCTAGGTATTTTATTCACTTAGTAGCAACTGTGAATGGAAGTTTACTCATAATTTCACTTTCTGATTCTCCATTATTACGTGTAGGAATTCTTGTGATTTTTGCACATTGATTTTGAATCTTGAGGCTTATCTGAATTTGCTTGCCAGCTTAAGGTGATTTTGTGCTGAGATGGTGAGTTTTCTAAGTATACAATAATGACCTCTGCAAAGAGAGACAATTTGACTTCCTCTCTTCCGATTTGACTACCCTTTATTTCTTCTTCTTGCCTGATTGCCCTGCCCAAAAGTTTCAATACAATTTTGAATAAGAGTGAAGAGTGAGTGTATATTTGTGTTGTACAGGTTTTCAAAGGGAATGCTTCCAATTTTTGCCCATTCAGTGTGATATTTGTGGTGGGTTTGCCATAAGTAGGTCTTATTATCTTGAGATATGTTCCACCCTTACCTAGTTTATTGAGAGACTTTACATAAATGGGTGTTGAATTTGATGAAAAGCTTTTCAGCATCTATGAAGATAATTATGTGGTTTTTGTCATTTGTTCTGTTTATGTGATCTGTTACATTTATTGATACACGTATGTTCAACTATCCTTGTATCCCAGGGATAAAGCTGACATAATCGTGGTGGATAAGCTTTATGATGTGCTGCTGGATTCAGTGTGCCAGTATTTTATTGAGGATTTTCACAGCTATGTTCATGAGGGATATTGGCCTGAAATTTTCTTTTTTGGTGTGTCTCTGCCAGGTTTTAGCATCAGAATGATGCTGGTCTCATAAAATTATTTAAGGACGATTTCTTTTTTTATTGCTTGTAATAATATCAGAAGGAATGGTACCACTTCCTGTTTGGATCTCTGGTAGAATTCGGCTATGAATCTTTCTGGTCCTGGATTTTCTTGGCTGGTAGTCTATCAGTTACTGCCTCAATTTCAGAACTTGTTAATGGTCTATTCATGAAGTTAGCGTATTCCCGGTGTAGACTTGGGAGGGTGTACATGTCAAGGAATTTATCCATTTCTTTTAGATTTTCTCGTTTATTTGCATAGAGCTATTTATAGTATTGTCTGATGGTAGTTTGCATTTCTGTGGGATCAGTGGTGATATTACCTATATGACTTTTTATTGCATCTATTTTATTTTTCTCTTTTCTTTTTATTTTGGCTAGTGGTCTATCTATATTCTTGATATTATCAAAAAATCAACTCGTGGATTTATTGATTTTTGAAAGTTTTTTTGGTGTCTCTGTCTCCTTTACTTCTGCTCTGATGTTAGTTATTTCTTGTCTTCTGCTAGCTTTTGAATTGGTTTGCTGTTGCTTCACTAGTTCTTTTCATTTTGATGTTAGTGTGTCTATTTTAGATATTTCCTGCTTTCTCTTGTGGGCATTTAGTGCTATCAATTTTTCTCTACACACTGCTTTAAATGTGTCTCAGAGATGGTGACACGTTCTGTCTTCATTATTATTGGTATGAAAGAACATCTTTATTTCTGCCTTATTTCATTATTTACTCATCAGTGATTTAGGAACAGGCTGTTCAGCTTCTATGTAGTTGTGTGGTTTTGAGTAAGTTTCTTAATCTGGGTTCTAATTTGATTGCACTGTGGTCTGGGAAGTTCTTTGTTATAATTTGCATTCTCTGGCATTTGTTGAGGAGTGTTTTACTTCCAATTATGTGGTCAATTTTTGAATAAATGTTATGTGACACCAAGAAGAATGTATAGTCTGTTGATTGGGGGTGGATAGTTCTGTAGATGTCCTGTAGATTGGGGGTGGATAGTTCTGTAGATGTTAATTAGTTCTGTAGATGTCCACAGCTGATTTCAAGTCCTGAAAATCCTTGTGAATTTTCTGTCTCATCGATTGCTGCCTGTTCTTTTCTTTGGAAGCTTCATCCCCAAGGGGCAACTTCAGATTCCAACCTGTGCTCTCCTGTATGAGGTGTTTCCCATCAGGATGCAGAGACACCAGGGATCCACTCGAGAAGGAAGTCTGAACATTAGCAGAGCTCAAATGCTGTGGATGGGAGATCTGCTGATCTCTTCAGAGCCATCATGCAGTTATGTTGATGTCTACTGAAACTGCATCCATGGCTGCCCCTTCTCCCAGATGCGCTCCCCCAGGTTGATGGGGGTTTTATTTATAAGCCCCTGACTGGGGATTCTGTCATTTTTTCAGAAATGTCTTGCACAGAGAGGAGAAATCTGGCAGCCTAGCCACGTCAGCCTTGCTGAGCTGCGGTTGGCGCCAACAAATTCAAACTTCCCTGTGGCTTTATTTACACTACAAAATAAAATGGCCTACTCAAGGCTCAGCAATGGCGGATGACCCTCCCCCGACACAAGCTTGAGTATTTTAGGTCAATCTCAGACTGCTGCTGTGCTGGCAGTGAGAATTTCAAACCATTGAACCTTTGATTCCTTCCCTCTGTGGGGAGTATCACTCCCCAAGCCAGACAACTTAGCTCCTTGACCTCATCACCTCTCTTCAGGAGAGCAAATGGTTCTGTCTCCTTAACATTCCAGGCACCACTAGTATATGAAAACAAACAAAAAACCAAAAAAATCCCTCCAGCTAGTTTAGCGTTTGCTCTAACAGCTGCCCATTTTTGTACTTGAAACGCACGGCATTCATGATGTAGGCACCAAAGGGAATATCCTGGTCTGCAGGTTGTGAAGACCACAGGAGAAGCACGTATCTGGAACATGGCCCTTGGTTTCTCAGGCTTTCCAGGTGAGGTGATGCCCAACCCTGCTTCATCTCACACTCCATGTTCTGCATCCACTGTCTAACCATTCCCACTGAGATAAACAGTGTGTCTCAGTTGGAAATGCAGGAATCACTCACCTTCTTCATCAATCTATCTGGGAGCTGCAGTCCGGAGCTGTTTTTATTGAGCAATCTTCCCAGCAATTCTCATTCATTTTTTTTTTTTAATGGGGAAGGAGCCATTAACTGGAAATGCAAAACTATGCAAATTCTAGAAGAAAGCAAGAAACAAATTTATGTGATCTTGTATTTAGTCATAAGTTTTAACAAATGACAACAAAGCCTATCAGTAACGGTAAAAAAATAATATTAATAATAACTAAAGCTTTCTCATATTAAAAGTTTATACTCTGAGTAAAATTTTGTTCAGGAAATAGAAAGATAAGCAACAGACTGAAAATAACCATCTGCAAAATACCGATCTGGGCAAAAACTTGCACTGAAAATACACAAATCTTGAAACTCAACAATGAAACAGACTACCAAATTAATAATGTATAGAAAGCTGAGCTCACCAATGAAAATACAAAGATGGCAAGAAAACAAAAGAGATACTCAAACTCATATATCTTTAGTGACTGAAAATTAAAACAACGAGTTAGCATGGCCCATCTATATTTGTTGGAACTGCTGAACCATTTTTGAAACATGACAACTGATTTGCTGGAGGAAAAACAGCAATTCATTTATTTCTTGTTGAATGCACAATGGTACAGTGAACTCTTTCAAACTCTCATATTAACCCGCAAGCCTGTTTCTCTCCTCTACCACACACAGAGGTGCTATGTGGTCTACCTTTTGATTACAGACTCAAGATCCAATACAACCTGTGCATCTGTAAGCAGCAGTTGGGATCCAGGCAGACGGCAGATGGTCCACACTGTCAAAGTCATCTAAGAACTTTTTAATAAAGAGTGACTTATTCAGGGTACCCACAAAAGATGGTGGAGTTCCCTGGGATAGTAACAGGACCATACTCTTAGTACTCCTTGGGAATGGAGATTTAGGGGAGAGATAAATTCTCAGCACTGGAGAGAGGTAGATGGTTCAGAGCACTTGGAAGATGCCATCACAGGCACTATGACCTCACTGGCCTTGAGATGAAGCAGCCAGTCTGGGGCCACTGTATGTGGAGGCTGGTGTTCCCACTGGCCAAACCCAATCAGGAGGCAGAGGGCAAAAAATGACTTGTTACCACCTAGAGGCAGGTTAGCAGAGTTTAATCCAGAAAGCAGAATTTTATAAATCTTTCCAATTTAAGCCTCCTTTACAAGTACAAAACATAGTTTTATGACACTGACTTACTATGAATCACTAATACCTGCAAGCCGTGCACAGTGTCTCATGTCTGTAATCTCAGCTATTTGTGAGGCCAAGGCTAGTGGAACATTTTGGTCAAAAGATTGAGACCAGCCTGGCCAACATGGTGAAACCCTGTCCCTACTAAGCATACAAAAATTAACTGGGTGTGGGGGTAAATTCCTGTAGTCTTACCTACTTGAGAGGAAGAGGCAGGAGAATTGCTTGAAAGTAGGAGGTGGACATATGGTTTAGGAGGTGCATTTTTTTTAATTCTCTCCCAGTGTTTCTTCCTTTAGTAGTAAATAATCACTTATCTCTTGAACACTTTCATTCAGCATATATTTGTTTTGGTATTGCCAAAGGCTGTGCTTTGACAGACACTAACTCAATCTGAAATTTTAAAAGGAAAATTTACATTTGAATGATGACTTTATAGTACTGCAAAAGTAAAAGCTGGAAGTCTCCTTTTAGCATAGCATCACAATTTAACTAAGGTCACAGAACAGATGTCTGAATCTCTGTAATAAGACCCAAACTACAGTAACAAAAATTGTCTTCTGCCCTACAGTTGGGGCAGAGGAAGCTTTATGGACCACATCCCATGAAGCATGCCCGTCTAAGTAAGATCATCACCCCATTTTGCATAGGCAATGAAGAACCTATCAACAATCACTCATCATAGCAATATAGATTAGTTTTACACATGAAAAGGTAAGGTAAAAATGACCAGGCATGGCGGCTCCCACCTGTAATTCCAGCAATTTAGGAGGCCAACATGAGAGGATAGCTTGAGCTCAGAATTTCCAGACTACCTTGGGCAACAAGGAAAAACCTGGTCTCTACTAAAAGTACAGCAGGTCACTATGGCTCAGGCCTGTAATCCCAGCACACTGGGAGACCATCATGGGCAGATCACTTGAGGCAAAAAATTTGAAACCACCCTAGCCAACATGGTGAAACCCCATCTCTACTAAAACTATAAATATTAGCCAGGCATCGTAGCAGGTGTCTGTAATCCCAGCTACCAAGGAGGCTGAAGCAGGAAAAATCACATGAAAAGAAAGGCAGTGGTTGCAATTAGCCCGGTTTGCATCATTACACTCAAGTCTGGGCAGCAGAATAGACTCCATCTTAAAAAATAAAAAAGAAAAGAAGTGAAAAAGAAATACATAATTTGCTTGGTGTGGTGGGGCATGTATATAATCTGAGCTTCTCAGGAGATGGAGACACAAGAATTGTTTTAACCTGGGAGGTGATGATTGTAGTGAGCTGATATCACACTAGCACACTCCATGCTTAATGACAGAATGAGACTCAGTCTAAATAAAAAAAAAAGTGGGGGAACATTTTGTTTAGAGCTTTTCTTTCCCAGTATACTATATCTCATATTTGAATAAGAAATCATAGAAAGTTTTTACATAAGTTCAACTTGCAAAAATAAACTTTATACTTAAAATGTTTCAAGTGCCTAAAGTTCCAGCTTCATCTTCAGACAGTAAGCACAAAAATAAACAGAAAAGTAAGCAAGTAATGGCATGTGATAAATGCATTGCATTTTGTTTTAATATGTGACATAACACTATAATGTCAGAAATTTTTAGCTGCTGCTGACGGAAAGAAAGAACAAGTTAATGTAGAAACAGAACAATAATAATATTGGCCACCTGCTATGAACTCAGCACATAAGTTAACTCACTGAATTCCCTCAACAACCCTATAATATGGAAAACATCATAGAGTTTACAGCTGAGGAATCTGCAATCAAAGGACCTGCCGAAAGACACACAAGCAATTAGGACACAGATAGGATTCAAGGAGGACCCTAAGACTCAAAACACTGTCTACACTTTCATATATGATGTTGATTGAAATTAAGAACTATTGAATTAACTTTAGTCAACCCCCCTTTGCCATAGAAATGGCAGTTTAAACATCTTGAGAGAAAGACTTTGAATAAATTATATATCACTAAAATTTTATATATTCAGTAAAATCGGCTTCAAAAAATATGCTAAACAATTCCTCAAGTTCTTGCATGCAATATACAGATTGATTGAGTTCCTTCTCTTTTGCATTAATAATGTGAGCTCCTCTTGCAAGTAAGCTTTTTCCTGAAAGAAAGATCCCTTTAAACACCATAATGTTTTCCTTGTGGATACAAAAGCTATTTAATATTTATGGCCAGTATGTCAGACCTAACGACCATTATTTTATAATATGAAATAGCCTGTGTAGGGGACAAAACTTTCACAGGCAAGTAAGAAATAAGCCCTGTTACCTAACAGGTGATGTGAAGCTATAACTGTGATGTGTGTGGTGAAATTCCACCATCTACACATGCTAACCAGAGATGTTTTAATTTCCTTGAAGAAGAAGATCAGTCTGTTACTATATTGTAAAAGACAATATTTTCATTGTATTGCAGGTATTACTATTTCATTTTCATTTTATTTAACTTGAGTCTATGTAGATGTATTATCAAGGCATAATTTGTTACATAGATGATGGTACTAATTTATAAAAGAATTGTTAGTCTGCACAAAATAGTAGTTAAAGGGGAAGCCACACACTGGTTGTCTGGACAACATCAAAGAACTACCCTTGCTATACTCTCAAGAATCTATTTGAAAATTCCATGAAAACTTCACTTCTCATTACAGGCAATTTCCTAAAAATATATTGAAATATAAACATCTAAAGATTGAGACATTACTCATCTTCCAGTCTCAAGGGCAATATACACAAGAATTCAGGAGGTTATATGTAAAGTAAAAATATTATAAATAAAAATATATATTAGAAGGCAACAAAATAAGAAGCTATGTCACAGGAAACAGAGAAGTTAAAATTTTTCCATAAGTGCAAAGTAACGTATCTCATGGTTAAAAATAATAGGTACCAGAGACAATAAGTTGCTGCCAACTTCTTGCTAATTGCAGATTTACCAAAATTTATTGAAACAAAGTTTAATAAAATATCCAGAAAAAAATCACTGTCCTTTCTGTTTATATAAAATATTAAAAATAATGGTTTCTCAAAAGGCGGGAAGACAACATATTTTTTTGATTTTACATAATTAACATTACACAAAAAAGTATACTATAGAAAAGAGAAATAGTGTAAGCTTTTTTAAAATATAAAACAGACTCAACTAGGGTTGCTAATATCTTGTATCAAAACTGAAAACTATGGCTTGTGGCTCCACCCAAACATCACCTTTATTCTTCCTTTCCTCTCCAATCACTCAATTAGTTCTAATGATGTAGTCATCCGTTTGTTCAAGTTGATATCTGAGAATCAGAATGAGTAAATACAAGTCTCACAGTTGCCTTTCCAGAAAGATGCTTATCAATGCGGACCTTATCTATGGTACGGATACACCTGAGGACACTGAACACGACATTGCGGGATTTCAAAGTCCCTCAGTACTAAAGCCAGGGATATGACTTTCAAACTTAAAATGTCCAACAAAACCATGCCTTGATGTTATAAAGCACAATCATACAAAAAGCAGGGTTGTGTTTTCATAAGGTTACTGAAAGCATTACTTTCCAGTTGGTCTCAACTGGACCAAACAACAGGGAAGGTAGTTAAATTTACACAGCACACAACAGGCTCAATCCCAAAAGACAATTAGACAGTCACTTTCAGCCCACCTGTACTATCTGCCCAGCCCAAACTAACGTAAGGACTTTGGGCCCAGGGACCAAGCCCAGTCCAGGGAACCAGGTGCTAAAAGCATTGTATCTGAATTAGCAGTATCCAAAGGCACACTTTCACATTTTTACTTTTCTTTCTCAGCTTTTACAAGTTGACTTTTGATTCCAAAACGATCAAGAAACACTCCTGTTGTGAACAGTCCCCAAACTCCAAGACTTGCCAAACTCATATGAGAAGGCCCAAAGCCAGAAAGACACCATGCAGGCCATGCAGGCTGTCACAATGGTACCAAATAGTTCACTAGCTCTATAACTATATAAAATTAACATACTTTAATAAATGTATTACTAAAAATTACTAAATGTGAAACTAAAAATTACTAAAAAATACTAATAAATGTATTACTAAAAAAATTACAGAAACTTCATGCCAGCTATTTTAATATAGAAACTGACAAAAATTCCATAAAATACTTCATTTTCATATGGAAAAATAAAGCTTCTCATGGTTAGAAGTAATATATACCAGAAGCAATAAGCTGCTGCCAACTTCTCGACAACTACAGATTTATGAAAATATATTGAGAATATCTTGGGAATTCAGAATCTGTAAAGAACAGTTCTATTTTTTACAAATAGAATGTGTTTATAGAGTAACCTCAGGAAACCTTTCCAAGTTCTGTGTAATGGAATATTGATGATAAGTTATGAGGGAGGCAATTAAAAACAGGTCAAATAAATACCCAGAGCACCTAAGTTGAGTCATTTCCTCTGGACACATTAACAGCAAATATTAACTGAGCATATTTTATGTGTCAGATGCTTTCGAACACACTGAAAACTTACAACATTGGCATAATGTCTTAGAACTGAGGTATTACTCACTAATACACAAGGTGAGAGTAAAGCAAAGCCAAAGTAATCACAGTTGTCCATATTTTGATTTCCTTTATCAATTTTTGCCCCACATACTTAATTTTAGCTCTTTTCTTGTGATTATGTCTTTCCAGAATCATGAAAGAATAGAAGACACACATTCACTGACAAACAATCTGACTAGTAAGTGTAATTTTTTTTTACAGCATGATAAGCTTTTTTTAAGTTGATTTTGTTTAATTTTAATTTTGATCTTATTTTACTTTATTTCATCTTTTTAAATCTGGTCTTAAACCTTTTTTTTAATTTTATAATTTATGTGTTTTAGATATCCCCATCTTTGTGGCAGTATGAGTGTGGTAGAGAAAAAGGAACTAAAAGTTAGTATAATTCAAACTTTACAGCTTATTATCTATGCAAACTGAGCAAGTCACAATATGGCCTGAAATTTAAAGCAAATCACAGCCCTTGATAAATATTCGAGAAGCCATGAATAAGAAGAAGAGAGGATGTGCTTTTCTACACCTTATCTTTTAATAGCTACCTTAACTCAAATGCAGGAATATATTGGTTATTGATGAACGTATGTATTTTTTTGAACACTAAAGTTTGCATAAAAGATTGACCATAGACTACTTCCTCAGCTTTTGTTATATTTCTACCAATGTAATTTAAACATATTACTTCTTCAAATGTGCCAAACAATTACTTTAGAAGTTCGTTTTTTAGGTTTCAGTCGCAGGTTTCCTCAAGACAATTTGTAATCTGCTCCCATCTCCTAAGTCCTCAGTCATGCTTTTATGTTTTTCTTTCTGGAGTTTCTGGGTTCTGAAATTAGCAAAAAACATAAAGTAAATCAACTATAATAGCTGAGTTAACAAATTTAGGAAAAATATAAAATGACACGTTTTTAGTTCAACAGACTAAAACTGCTACGTGACCTGCCTGGACAACATAGCAAGACCCTGTCCCTTAAAACCAAAACAACACCAACAAAAAATCCCTACAAAACACCAACAAAAAAACTATTGATTGAATATTGATCAAGTAGCAAAAGAGACGGCAACAGATAGATGGGTCATTCAAGGCTTCCAAATATTTAAGAACAGAATGCTCTTCATAGGGAGACATGAAATCACCCGTTACACCAACTCCCCAGGCAGGGAGGTGGATTCACAGAAGATGAGATCCAGCCATCCTGAGAAGTACTGCAAAACACTAACTAGTCTAAGAACAGTTAAAAGCTCCAGTTATTAGCTCCCTCTTCTGGTAATCTGGAATGCCATGGAAAGGTAAACTACATTGATTGTGTATATATATTCTGAGAGAAGTGAAAAGGAGTAGAGAAAATGGAAGTTAAAAAAGTGACACACATTCCCTACCGTAATGTTTCTCTTTTTCTCTCTCTCTCTCATTTAATTTACCTTTTTGTTATTGTCAAAAAGAAAGTAAGGTACACAGTAGGCTGAAATAAAAAATCAAACCTATAGAAGTGAGAAAACAACATTAAATACAATGGGGACAAATTCTTTAATAAGCTAAAAGCCCTAAAATATCTATGGGGGTCAATTAACAGACTATTCCAAATGGAAAAGAAGGCTTCTTGTGCAAACTATAGACAGGTGAGCTTGCTGTCAATCCCAGGTAATATATGAAGGATGAAACATTTGTGAGCACACAGAAAAAGTGAATAGCATTGAGAAATAGTTTCATCCAGTACAAGTCAAACCACAATATTTCCTTTTTTTGAGCACAGAGCAGGTAAAAGCCACAGGCCTGGATATTTGGAATTCAGTTACAATATATAAACACAGAAAAATATCAGACATGTAGGTCTGAAGTTAACTTTAAAACATATGATCTGCTCAAGTATTAACAGCATCTCAAAATTTTTTATTTGGTGTTACTGTAGCCTAGTGATAGAATTTCATGTTAAAGTTTAATGTTTCAAAAACACAGCCCTGATGTTTGTTTCTGTTAATGTGTAACTTCTATTACTGGGTGATACCACCTTTATAAGAAAGAATACTACTCGTCAATAAACATTACAACATTTAGACATATATTTAGAAATCCTTTTTAATCTGATCATTCTGAATATTCAAAATAAACTTGAATACATATAATTCAAAAGCTTCAACTCACTGCTTCAGCTTTGCTTTTTTTTCCTCTTAAATCTATATCTTTTAGTAAAAGAAGCCTTTGAACATAAACTTCCTTGTTTCAATCTGTAAAAAAGCATTAATTTTGGCCGGTTGTGGTGGTTCATCCTTGTAACCCCAGCATTTTGGGAGGCCAAGGCAGATAGATCACGAGGTCAGGAGTTGAAGATCACACACGCCAAGGTGGTAAAACCCCATCTCTACTGAAAATACAAAAGCTACCTGGGCGTGGTGGCAGACACCTCTAATTCCAGCTACTCAGGGGGATTGAGGCAGGAAATTGCTTGAACTTGAAAGGTGAAATTTGCAGTGAGCTGAGATCACGTCACTGCTCTCCAGCTTGAGTGACAGAGACACTTCCTCAAAAAAAAGTATTAAGTTTTAGCAAGAAAGTTAACAAAAGTAGAACAAATTGAAGTAAATATACTGCTTACTACAGAAATTAAGAATACAATTTCAGAGCCAAGATGGCCGAATAGGAAAAGCTCCAGTCTACAGATCCCAGCATCAGTGACACAGAAGACGGGTGATTTCTGCATTTCCATCTGAGGTACCAGGTTCATCTCACTAGGGAATGCCAGACAGTGCGTGCAGCACAGTGGGTGCAGTGCATCCTGAGTCAGCTGAAGCAGGGTGAGACATTGCCTCAATCAGGAAGTGCAAAGGGTCAGGGAGTTCCCTTTCCTGGTAAAGGAAATAGGTGGCAGAGGGCACCTGGAAAATCGGGCCACTCCCACATGAATACTGCACATTTCCGCCTGGTTTGGGAAATGGCGCACCAGGAGATTATATCCTGCAGCTGGCTCGGAGGGCACTATGCCCATGGAGTCTCACTGATTGCTAGCTCAGCAGTCTGAGACTAAACAGCAAGGCACAGCGAGGCTGTGGAAGGGGTGCCCGCCATTGCCTAAGCTTGCTTTGGTAAACAAAGCAGTCCAGAAGCTCAAACTGGGTGGAGTCCAACACAGCTCAAGGAGGCCTGCCTGCCTCTGTAGACTCCACCTCTGGGGGCAGGACACAGACTAACCAAAAGACAGCAGTAACTTCTGCAAACTTAAATGTCACTGTCTGACCGCTTTGAAGAAAGCAGTGGTTCCCCAGCACACAGCTGGAGATCTGAGAACGAGCAGACTGCCTCCTCAAGTGGTTCTCTTACCCCTGACCCATGAGAAGCCTAACTGGGAGTCACCCCTCAGTAGAGGCAGACTGACACCTCACACGGCTGGGTACTCCTGTGATACAAAACTTCCAGAGGAACGCTCAAACAGCAGCATTAGCAGATCACGAAAATCCGCTGTTCTGCAGACACCGCCGCTGATACCCAGTCAAACAGGGTCTGGAGTGGAACTCTAGCAAACTCCAACAGACCTGCAGCTGAAGGTACTGTTTGTTAGAAGGAAAACTAACAAACAGAAAGGATATCCACACCAAAATCCCGTCTGTATATCACCATCATCAAAGACCAAAAGTATGTAAAATCACAAAGATGGGGAAAAAATGAGAGTAGAAAAACTAGAATCTCTAAAAAGCAGAGCACCTCTCCTCCTCCAAAGGAATGCAGTTCTTCACCAGCAATGAAAAAAAGCTGGACAGAGAGTGACTTAGATGAGTGGAAAGAAGAAGGTTTCATATGATCAAACTACTCCGAGATACAGGAGGAAATTCAAACCAAAGGCAAAGAAGTTGAAAACTTTGAAAAAACTTTAGACGAATGTATAACTAGAATAACGAATACAGAGAAGTGGTTAAAGGAGCTGATGGAGCTGAAAGCCAAGGCTCGAGAACTATGTGAAGAATGCAGAAGACTCAGGAGCCAATGCGATCAACTGGAAGAAAGGGTATCAGTGATGGAAGATGAAACGAATGAAATGAAGCAAGACGGGAAGTTCAGAGAAAAAAGAATAAAAAGAAATCAACAAAGCCTCCAAGAAATACGGGACTATGTGAAAAGACCAAATCTGCCTCTGATTGGTGTCCCTGAAAGTGACGGGGAGAATGGAACCAAGTTGGAAAACACGCTGCAGCATATTATCTAGGAGAACTTCCCCAATCTGGCAAGGCAGGCCAACATTCAGATTCAGGAAATACAGAGAACACCACAAAGAAATTCCTTGAGAAGAGCAAGTACAAGACACATAATTGTCAGATTCACCAAAGTTGAAATGAAGGAAAAAATGTTAAGGGCAGCCAGAGAGAAAGGTTGGGTTACCCACAAAGGGAATCCCATCAGACTAACAGCAGTTCTCTCGCCAGAAACTCTACAAGCCAGAAGAGAGTGGGGGCCACATTCAACATTCTTAAACAAAAGAAATTTCAACCCAGAATTTCATATCCAGCCAAACTAAGCTTCATAAGTGAAGGAGAAATAAAATACTTTACAGACAAGCAAATGCTGAGAGATTTTGTCACCACCAGGACTGACCTAAAAGAGCTCCTGAAGGAAGCACTAAACATGGAAAGGAACAACCAGTACCAGCCACTGCATAAACATGCCAAATTGTAAAGAACGTCAAGGCTAGGAAGAAACTGCATCAACTAATGAGCAAAATAACCAGCTAACATCATAATGACAGGATCAAATTCACACATAACAATATTAACCTTCTATGTAAATGGACTGAATGCTCCAATTAAAAGACACAGACAGGCAAATTGGATAAAGAATCAAGACACATCAGTGTGCTGTATTCAGGAAATCCATCTCACATGCAGAGACACACATAGGCTCAAAATAAAAGGATGGAGGAAGATCTACCAAGAAAATGGAACACAAAAAAGGCAGGGGTTACTATCCTAGTCTCTGATAAAACAGACTTTCAACCAACAAAGATCAAAAAAGACAAAGTAGGTCATTACATAATGGTAAAGGGATCAATTCAACAAGAAGAGCTAACTATTCTAAATATATATGCACCCAATACAGAAACACCCAGATTTATAAAGCAAGTCCTGAGTGACCTAAAGAGATACTTAGACCCCCACACAATAATAATGGGAGATTTAACACCCCACAGTCAACATTAGACAGATGAAGGAGACAGAAATTTAAAAAGGATACCCAGGAATTGAACTCAGCTCTGAGACATCTATAGAACTCTCCATCTCAAATCAACAGAATATACATTTTATTCAGCACCACATCACATCTATTCCAAAATTGACCACATAGTTGGAAGTTAAGTTCACCTCAGCAAATGTAAAAGAACAGAAATTATAACAAACTGCCTCTCAGACCACAGTGCAATCAAAATAGAACTCAGGATTAAGAAACTCACTGAAAACTGCTCAACTACATGGAAACTGAACCACCTGCTCCTGAACCACTATGGCGTACATAAAGAAATGAAGGCAGAAATAAAGATGTTCTTTGAAACTAATAAGAGCAAAGACACAACACATTAGAATCTCCGGGGCACATTCAAAGGAGTGTGTAGAGGGAAATTTATAACACTAAATGCCCACAAGAGAGAGCAGGAAAGATCCAAAATTGACACCCTAACATCACAATTAAAAGAACTAGAAAAGCAAGAGCAAACACATTCAAAAACTAGCAGAAGGCAAGAAATAACTAAAATCAGAGCAGAACTGAAGCAAAAAGAATAAACAAATCTCTTCAAAAAATTAATGAATCCAGGAGCTGGTATTTTGAAAGGATCAACAAAATTGATAGACGACTAGCAAGACTAACGAAGATGAAAGGAGAGAAGAATCAAATAGACACAATAAAAAATAATAAACGGGATATCACCACCTATCGCACAGAAATAGAAACTAACATCAGGAATACTACAAACCCCTCTACACAAGTAAACTAGGAAATGTAGAAGAAATGGAGAAATTCCTCAAAATATGCACCCTCCCAAGACTAAACCAGGAAGAAGTTGAATCTCTGAATAGACCAATAACAGGATCTGAAATTGTGGCAATAATCAATAGCTTACCAACCAAAAAGATTCCAGGGCCAGATGGATTGACAGCCAAATTCTACCAGAGGTACAAGGAGGAGCTGGTACCATTAATTCTGAAACTATTCCAATCAATAGAAAAAGAGGGAATCCTCCCTAACTCATTTTATGAGGCCAGCATCATCCTGATACCAAAGCCGGGCAGAGACACAACCAAAAAAGAGAATTTTAGACCAATATCCTTGATGAACATTGATGCAAAAATCCTTAATTAAATACCAGCAAACCAAATCCAGCAGCACATCAAAAAGCTTATCCACCATGATCAAGCGGGCTTCATCTATGGGATGCAAGGCTTGTTCAACATATGTAAAACAATAAATGTAATCCAGCATATAAACAGAACCAAAGACAAAAACCACATGATTATCTCAACAGATGCAGAAAAGGCCTTTGACAAAATTCAACAACCCTTCATGCTAAAAACTCTCTATAAATTAGGTCTAGATGGGAACTATCTCAAAATAATAAGAGCTATCTATGACAAAATGACAGCCAATATTATACTGAATGGGCAAAAGCTGGAAGCACTCCCTTTGAAAACTGGCACAAGACTGGGATGCCCTCTCTCACCACTCTTATTCAACATAGTGTTGGAAGTTCTGGCCAGCGCAATTAGGCAGGAGAAGGAAATAAAAGTTATTCAATTAGGAAAAGAGGAAGTCAAATTGTTCATGTTTGCAGACGACATGATTGTATATCTAGAAAACCCCATTGTCTCAGCCCAAATTCTCCTTAAGCTGATAAGCAAATTCAGCAAAGTCTCAGTATACAGATTCAATGTACAAAAATCACAAGCATTCTTATACACCAATAACAGACAAACAGAGAGCCAAATCATGAGTGAACTCCCATTCATAATTGCTTCAAAGAGAATAAAATACTTAGGAATCCAACTTACAAGGTATGTGAAGGACCTCTTCAAGGAGAACTATAAACAACTGCTCAATGAAATAAAAGAGGATACAAAAAAATTGGAGAACATTCCATGCTCATGGGTAGGAAGAGTCAATATTGGGAACATGGCCATACTGCCCAAAGTAATTTATAGATTCAATGCAATCCCCATCAAGCTACCAATGACTTTCTTCACACAATTGGAAAAAACTACTTTAAAGTTCATATGGAACCAAAAAAGAGCCCACAACGCCAAGTCATTCCTAAGCCAAAAGAACAAAGTTGGAGGCATCACGCCATCTGACTTCAAACTGTACTACAAGGCTACAGGAACCAAAACAGCATGGTACTGGTACCAAAACAGAGATATAGATCAATGGAACAGATCAGAGCCCTCAGAAATAATGCCACATATCTACAACTATCTGATCTTTGACAAACCTGAGAAAAACAAGCAATGGGGAAAGGATTCCTTATTTAATAAATGGTGCTGGGAAAACTGGCTAGCCATGTGGAGAAAGCTGAAATTGGATCCCTTCCTTACACCTTATACAAAAATTAATTCAAGATGGATTAAAGACTTAAATGTTAGACCTAAAACCATAAAAGCCCCAGAAGAAAACCTAGACACTACCATTCAGGACATAGGCATGGACAAGGACTTCATGTCTAAAACACCAAAAGCAATGGCAACAAAAGCCAAAATTGACAAATGGGATCTAATTAAACTAAAGAGCTTTTGCACAGCAAAAGAAACTACCATCAGAGGGAACAGGTAACCTACAGAATGGGAGAAAATTTTTGCAACCTACTCATCTGACAGAGGGCTAATATCCAGAATCTACAATGAACTCCAACAAATTTACAAGAAATAAACAAACAACCCCATCAAAAATAGGTGAAGGATATGAACAGACACTTCTCAAAAGGAGACATTTATGCAGCCAAAAAACACATGAAAAAATGCTCATCATCACTGGTCATCAGTGAAATGCAAATCAAAGCCACAATGAGACACCATCTCACACCACTTATAATGGCAATCATTAAAAAGTCAGGAAACAACAGGTGCAAGACAGGATTTGGAGAAATAGAAATATTTTCACACTGTTGGTGGGACTGTAAACTAGTTCAGCCATTGTGGAAGTCAGTGTGGCGATTCCTCAGGGATGGAGAACTAGAAATACCATTTGACCCAGCAAATCCCGTTACTAGGTGTATACCCAAAAAACTATAAATCATGCTGCTATAAAGACACATGCACACGTATGTTTATTGTGGCAGTATTCACAATAGCAAAGACTTGGAACAAACTCAAATGTCCAACAATGATAGACTGGATTAAGAAGATGTGGCACATATACACCATGGAATGCTATGCAGCCATAGAAAATGATGAGTTCATGTCCTTTGTAGGGACATGGATGAAATTGGAAATCATCATTCTTAGTAAACTCTCCCAAGGGCAAAAAACCAAACACGACATGTTCTCACTCATAGATGGGAAACAGACAATGAAAACTCATGGACACGGGAAGGGGAACATCACACTCTGGGGACTGTTGTGGGTTGGGGGGAGGGGGGAGGGATAGCATAAGGAGATATACCTAATGCTAAATGGCGAGTTAATGGGTGCAGCACACCAGCATGACCCATGTATACATATGTAACTAACGTGCACATTGTGCACATGTACCCTTAAACATAAAGTATAATAATAATAAAAAAATACAATTTCACGTTCAAGTGATTCCTCCTCAGCTGCGAATGGTGATTCACTGCTGTAATCCTAGTCTTCTGTGTGGCCAAAACAGGCTCATCATATGAGGTCAAAACTTGAGACCCGCCTTTCCCAATATGGTGAAACCACATCTGTATAAAAATTACAAAAATTAGCTGGGTAAGGTAGTCAGCACTTGTAATCCCAGCTAACTGGTAGGCTGAGGCAGAAGCATCACTTGAACCTGGGAGGCAGAGATTTCAGTGAATCAAGGTAGTGCCATTGCACTCCAGCCTGGGAAAAAGATTAAAACTATATCTCCAAAAACAAGAAAAAATCCAATTCAATGTATTCCTCAACTAGCTATTCCAGCTGCACAAGAATTTCCTCTCCCAATTTCTGTTACAGTAAATTTTCATATATTTTTAACATCCCCATTCAATTTATGCTACTTAATTAACATATCTCAGTCCCTTAGGTAATTTTAGGTAATTTTTGTTTTGAGACTCGGATCTCCTCTGTTGCTCAGGCTTGAGTGCAGTGTTATGATTTTGGATAATTGCAACCTCTGCCTCCCAGACTCAAGGCCTCATCCTACCTCAGCCTTTTGAGTAGCTGAGTTAGACTACAAACACAAACCACCAAGTTCCCTTCATTTTTTTGTAGAGATGGGGGTGGTGCCATGCTGACCAGACTGGTGTTGAACCTCTGAACTGAAATGAGATCCCCATCTCAGCCCCTCAAAGTCCTAAAACTACAAGCATGAGCCACCAGAACTAGCCCCCTTAAATAAAATTTGGGAAGTTCTTCAGGAAAATAAACAAAATGTACTTTCAGAAATAAAACTCCAAAGGAATAATATCCTCATGGATTTTAGTGGTGGTGTTGCCTAAATGTTTCTGAGTCATATAAATGTTCATGAGTCATTGTGATTCAGAGTTAGTAAGCTCATATGAACTTGTAAATGAAATGAGCCAACATTCCACTTTTGTCTTCACGGAGCAAGAATTTACTATCAATCATATATCAAACCGCATACTAGGAACTGGATATAAAAATGTAGACAGATGTAGTCCTCATCTCTGGAGACCTCACAGTATAATCAGGGAGAAACAATCACACTGAGAGAGGATAATTTTATAACTGAGGTAAATAAAGACTGCAGGCAGGAATAAGGCCCAAATAAGTTGCTCAGTGGGAGTCAGGGAAGGCATCTCAGGGGTGACATCAAAGCTGGGACTTGAATGACCGTATGTTTTATCAGGGAAAGAAGGGGGTTGATATTCCAGGTTGGGAAATACAGGCATGGTGTTTTTTATGAGAATAACAGTCTTCCTCAAAGTCTTCAGATATTCGCAGTTGAATAAACAGAAATTTAGTCAGCCACCTATCTTGAAGATGAAGTTATTAGCCTAAACATAATCTAATCATCTGTAAGATCTGTGCATCCAATGTCCAGTTTTGTAACTGAAGTAAGCTCAATTTCCAGAAATGCTATGGAAAATTTTAGAGCGAGTGCCCTTAGCATTAAACAACCACATCTCATTGAGAAGATCCAAGCAAGAGTGGGCACTAGGGGGAAGACTTCATACTTTTAACATCTGGCAGCAGCAGTTTTAGATGTATGTTTGAAATACTGCTGTGAATCCTGTGTGCTCTAAGACACACACATGCAAAAGGAATACAATTTCTTAAAGGAGTAGATCCAATCCAACTTGCCAACACAATCTCCCTGTCACTCCTCATCCCCTTGATCTCCTTCAAGTTACTTTCCTGGTGATGAGATCAAATGGCCACATGGGAAAAAAAGTTGGTGGAGGGAGCCAAGGTGGCCAAACAGGAAGAGCTCCAGTCTACAGCTCCTAGTGTGAGCTAGGCAGAAGACCTGTGAATTCTGCATTTCCATCTGAGGTACCAGGTTCATCTCACTAGGGAGTGCCAGACAGTGGGCGCAGGACAATGGGTGCAGTGCACCGTGCATAAGCCGAAGCAGGATGAGGCATTGCCTCACTCGGGAAGCCCAAGAGGTCAGGGAGTTCTCTTTCCTAGTCAAACAAAGGGGTGACAGAAGGCACCTGGAAAATTGAGTCACTCCCACCCTAATACTGCACTTTTCTGACAGGCTTAAAAACAGCGCACCAGGGGATTATATCCCGCACCTGGCTCAGAGGGTCCTATGCCCACGGAGTCTTGCTGATTGCTAGCACACCAGTCTGAGATCAAACTGCAAGATGGCAGGGAGGCTGGGGGAAGGGCGCCCGCCATTTCCCAGGATTGCTTAGGTAAACAAAGCAGCTGGGAAGCTCCAAATGGGTGGAGCCCACCACAGCTCAAGGAGGCCTGCCTGCCTCTGTAGGCTCCACTTCTGGGGAAAGGGCACAGACAAACAAAAAGACAGCAGTAACCTCTGCAGACTTAAATGTCTATCTCTGACAGCTTTGAAGAGAGCAGTGGTTCTCCCAGCACCCAGCTTGAGAACTGAGAATGGGCAGACTGCCTCCTCAAGTGGGACCCTGACCCCCAAGTAGCCTAGCTGGGAGGCACCCACCAGTAAGAGTGGACAGACACCTCACACAGCCGGGATCTCCTCTGAGACAAAACTTCCAGAGGAATGATCAGGCAGCAGCATTTGTGGTTCACCAATATCTGCTCTTCTGCAGACACCACTGCTGAAACCCAGGAAAAAAGGGTCTGGAGTGGACCTCTAGCAAACTCCAATAGAACTGCTGCTGAGTGTCCTGTCTGTTAGAAGGAAAACTAAGAAACAGAAAGGACATCCACACAAAAAACCCATCTGTACATCACCATCATCAAAGACCAAAAGTAGATAAAACCACAAAGATGGGGAAAAACAGAGCAGAAAAACTGGAAACTCTAAAAAGCAGAGTGCCTCTCCTCCTCCAAAGGAATGCAACTCCTCACCAGCTGGATGTATAAATCATGCTGCTATAAAGACACATGCACACGTATGTTTATTGTGGCAGTATTCATAATAGGAAAGACTTGGAACCAACGCAAATGTCCAACAATGATAGACTGGATTAAGAAAATGTGGCACATATACACCATGGAATACTATGCAGCTATAAAAAGTGAAGAGTTCATGTCCTTTGTAGGGACATGGATGAAATTGGAAATCATGATTCTCAGTAAACTATCGCAAAGAAAAAAAACCAAACACCGCATGTTCTCTCTCAGAGATGTGAATTGAACAATGAGAACTCATGGACACAGGAAGGGGAACATCACAATCTGGGGACAGTTGTGAGGTGGAGGGAGGGGGAGGGATAGCATTAGGAGATATACCTAATTCTAAATGGTGAGTTAATGGGTGCAGCACTCAGCATGGCACATGTATACATATGTAACTAACCTGCACATTGTGCACATGTACCCTAAAACTTAAAGTATATTAATAATAAAATAAAATAAAATGAAACAAATGGCCACATCGATGACCCTTGGGGGCCTGGTGACTCCTTCACTCCAAGGATCTTTACTTTTGCTTATTTCCAGGCTCCATCAAATGGCAGCACAGTGCCTTTGATTTCCACTCTACCTGAAACCTCATTCTGCGATTCTGCACTCCTGGACCATCTTTATTCTTCCACCTGCCAGTCTCTCCAGATCTAGTTCTTGATCACTGAGACTACCAGTCAACCCTCCCTTTCCCCCTAGGTTACCAGCCACCTGCCCTCTCCTCTGCTTACCATTACTACACAGGAGATCCAGGGAATCTTCATGAAATAGTCAGCCTTTCTCAAGGACATTGAGTTATGTTCTGCAAATCTCCACTTCCCAAGCATCTCCATCTTTACACCATCACTGAAAGGGGCAGCAGAGGGAGACCCTTAAAATTCTTCCCCTGAGGTAGAACAGAAAACTCACCTACAAACATGAGGTTTTGTCTCTCTCAATTCCAAGGTTACCCCAACCACAGCTGGGCCTTCAGTACAGGTAATCAGTCTGCTCTGCTTTAAAGAGTTGTTCATACAATACCCACATGAGCTACTCTGCACCTCCAAGCTGCTCCTGAAGCCTTTCATCTATCTCCTTAATTTGCCTGACAAGATGAAGTTTTTTAGGGTGTGTTTCCCATAATTTCAACTTGACTGGTCACCTCTGCAAATCTTAAATTTCCAGAGGTCTCAAATGATGCAAATCTGTATCCTTTACAAGGCCCATCATTCTTTAACTTACAATCGTGGCCACAGTCCCTACGGCTCTTCTGGGACCCTGTTCCATCATTTGTAACATCTCATTCCTTGAATCAATCTAGAAATAGCTGTAGGAAATAGCCACCCAGTAAAATACTTGTAAATACCACCTATTGGTGCTTTTTTTTTTTTTTAAATAGATTCTTGTTCTCCTTTTTTTTTTTTTTGCTAATTTTTTTTTCTTTTTATTATTATTATTATTATTATTATTATTATACTTTAGGCTCTGTGGTACATGTGCGCAACATGCAGGTAAGTTACATATGTATACATGTGCCATGCTGGTGCGCTGCACCCACCAACTCGTCATCTAGCATTAGGTGTATCTCCCAATGCTATCCCTCCCCCCTCCCCACACCCCATTGGTGCTTTTGATGTTTCTCAAGGATACTCTACTTCCAAAGACTAAAGTTTCCAGATTCTGCTTGACAAACTTTCTCAAAATCATTTCAGAACGTAGCAAATTCCTTCTCATACTCTCTTATAACTTTCATAAAAAACTTCAATTGTGAATTGATTACAAATGTAAAAGTTCCAATCATTATATTATATGTGCAGTAACAGATTGTCTCTCCACAGCTAGGCTATACATTAGTGTTTAGTCCAAATATGTTATATTTATTTAATCTATCATTTTATACCATTTGCGATATTTGTAGGAGTGAATCAAAAAGGATAAACAAATCTCATCAGAAAAAAATTGATTTGCAAAACAGTGAAGTACCCTATTTTTATTAAAAATTCCAGGTATTTTTTAGTATATCTAAGCTTAAATCTTTAGATGACAATCAAAAACATGACTTATTAACTATAACAAGATAAAGATTACCTCCTGAAACATTTCTGCCAGAAGTTGCCTTTCTATTTCTCTCTTATCTTCATTTAGTTTTATTTCTAAAAAGTCAAACTTTATATGCTGAGGAAAAGCATCTTCCAATTGACCATCAAAAAGCTGAAGCTTTTCAGCTATTTAAAAGTAACAGGTCAAATTGGGACACAGAAGCATGATCAGGTGTGTAAGAGGCCAGACTTCTGGTTCAAAAGTAGAGCATACCTAGGGGAAAGCATAGGTGTCTGTAATTTACTTTGAAATCCAAAAAAAAAATAGTAAGATGGATGAATAGATGGACAGATTAAAAATGATGAAGTATACATTATACAAATGTAATAGTGAAATCTAGGTTGTAGGTATGTGTTGACTACAATTGTTTCAACTTTTCTATATGTTGAAAACGCTCAGGAATTTACCACCATCCATCACGCTGAGATAATTTATTTATTATTATTATTTGTATAGACAGGGCCTTCCTATGCTGCCTGCCCTAGCTGATCTCAAACTCATGGCCTCAGGTGATCCTCCTGCCTGGGCCTCCCAAGTTGCTGGAATACCAGGAATGAACCCCTTTGTCTGGTTATAGCTTTTAAAAGTAAATCTGGAAAAAGTCCTTCCCAAGCATGATAAGACACCTGGAAGCAATAAAGAGAAATATTTATCAATCTCACTACATAAAAATTAAATGATAGTGTCACAGTGTGAGAAATGTGAGAACTGCTACCACAGTTTCTTTTATTTTATTTCTTTCTTCCTTCTTTCCTTCCTTCCTTCCTTAACATTATTACAATGAAGCTTGGCAATTAATACACAGAAACAATGGGTGGTAGAAAGTATATAATCAAATGATTAAGTTCTGAATGAATGGATGAATGAATAAATATCTCTGTGGGGTTACAGAAATGCATGTAACAGACAAAATCCCAAGGGGGTAGCAACACAAAGGGACCATTACTCATTCACAGATTATTTTAAAAGATCTAAGGGATAACTACGCATAAAAAGGCAAGTTTCCAGGTTATGTTCTTGCTACAAAGCCCATTATCAAGTCTAACCAATGGTGTGAAACCCACAGTAGTTACAAACTTTATAAAAGTTTTGTATGAAGGCCAAAATTAAGGCAATTATTCAGGTCTGCATAAACATTTAAGAACAAAAGTTATAATACACTTTACCAAACACATATTCTATTCATTAATGATATATTAATACATTTAATACTCTATCAATTGTATTTGAGAGGCATACCTAGTATACAAAGACAACTGAGCTAAAAGGCAGGATTTTGAATGTTTTCGTTTTTTTAAAAAATTTTGCCAACAGCGGATATGTTTACAAACAGTATCTTTTAGTGTGTCTGTAGGACACTTGATACTGTCTGAAGTTTTATTATTTGACTATATAAAGTTACTACAAAAATGAAAATATGGGAATAATGACCTGCAGAACAGGTGAACTATTGTTTACAAACTAAGATGTGGTGAGCAAGGAAAACCATGTAATTTAAATGAAATTAAATGTCTTACTCTTCTCACTAAAAATTAGCTTCATTCTTTTATAAGGAAAATTACAAAGAAAAACCTTGCTATCATTTACAAATACATAGGCTCCTACATTTTTGGTGTTCTTTATCAAGTCCTGAGACCTGTTGAAAAAAAATTTTTGCCTTTATAACGCTATTCAGTTATAATTAACAAACCAAAGTAGATTATAGAAACGAATCTTACCAGTGATTTCTAGAAACTGGAATTATGATGATTTTTTTGAGTGCAATAAATCCTGCATAACAAATACCTTAAGAAAATAAAAACTTCCTATTTAGACACATGTTTATAGCAGTGTTTAAATGACACATTATAATATACATATGAATATGAAATTAATACACATCCTTCAAAAAAATAAGATTACAAGGCAAAATTGAAGCTCTTTCTTACACTGTTAGATAAATTACAAAAACATATTGAGGTCAAAATAATAAAATATCTTACTTGATCAGGTAATTAAACTCTAAGTATTTTACATCAAATGTCATTCAATTACTTTTTTTTGAAAGTAGGGTTTAAAAATGTAAATAAATTAAATTTTCACTGTCTTTACAATCATGATTAAAATGCACTTAAAATACCCTCAAACAGACATTTTGGGCAGCTATTTATATCTGTTTCTACTACACTGTGTATCAATTATGTCTACTCTGTGAACACTGACATGTTTTCAACTGGATTTCCTTCAAAGAAAACATTTAGCATTATCATTTTCCATTAGGAGAAACCATTAAGTTGTTTGAGTGGGATGAATTCCTGTCATAAGAATTATACAACTGGTAATTACACAATAAGTAGAATACAGAGTGATTAGGAAATTAGAGAAAGATATATGAAAAATGAATTCCAGACAAGGTACAATGTCTCACAGTTGTAATTACAGAACTTGGGCAGGCTAAGAGGGCAGATGACATGAGCTCAGGATAGAAAACAACACTGCCCACCATAAGAAATCCAGGATCTATTAAAAAAAAAAATAGCAGAATGTGGTGGTGTGTGCCTGTAATCCCAGCTGCTTAAAAGGCTGCAGTAGTATAATTGCTTGAACCCTGGAGGCAGTTATTGCTGTAAGCTGAGATTATGGCACTGCCCTTCAGACTTTAGTAAAAGTGAGAGATTATTAGTAAAAAATAAATATCTAAGTAAATACATTTATAAAACCGATAAGTAAAATTTGGTTGCTTATGAAGAAACTCAACATATTTAAAATTCTCATTTAAATGCTGTACTAAGGCAAGGCATTGTGGCTCACATTTGTAATCCCTGAACTTTTGGATGCTGAGGCGAAGGGATCACTTGAGATCAGCACTTTGAGACAAACCTGGCCAACACAGAGAAACCCCACCTCTACTAGAAATACAAAAATTAGCCAGATGCCTGGGTGAACACCTGTAATCACAGCTACTTGAGCGGCTGAGATGGGAGAATTGCTTCAACCCAGGAGGCAAAGCTTACAGCCTGAGATCATGCCACTGCACTCCAGCCTGAGCAACAGAGTGATACTCCATCTCAAAGAAAATAATTACAATACCAAGCTTCTTGTGTCCTTAAAAATTTGCAATATGAAATGTTTAGATAACTATGGACAACATAAAGAAAATAAAGACATATACACACCACCAAGAGTGAAATTTAATGTAAACGATAGACTCTGGGAATAATGACATGTCAAGATAAGTTTATCAATTGTAGAGAATGTACCAACTTGATACAAGATGTTGACAGTGGGAGAGACTGTGCATGTGTAGGAGCAGTGGATGTATAGTAACTCTTTATACTTCTCCATCTACCTCGCTGTGAACTAAAAACTGCTCTAAAAAACAAAGCCTACAAACACCACCCTGCTTCCCCACAACATACACACCTATTCACAGGGAAACTTTGCTGCATCTAGCTTTAAAATAATAAACTGGGATGAATGTTCAAAAATAATGGTGGAGAAATACAGTTAAAATAATTATAAATGTACTAAAAAATAAAATGAAAGTATCTTTATTATTTGGAAAGTTTACAGATTTTTCAGAATTACATCACTTAAGTTACTTGATTCACCTCTCCACGGTCTGGTTCCTCATCTGTAACATGCAAAACATCTGTCATGTGTTTATCACGGTGCCAAACTCAGAGCAAACATTCAGCAGATTGGGAAAGTCTTATTAAACAACACGGAAAATAGATAAACCAGTTTTAGCTCTTAAAGCTTTAGAGATTGTAGATCACAATTTTACAAAGACTAAATGGGATACCAAGAAATTAATTTCAAATTTAGTACCCGCTTGTTATATAACAAATGTATTATGTGCAGGTATGATGTAAATTCAAAGAGTAATGAGAAACAGAACTAGTTTAAAAGCAGTTAGCTATAATGCAGAATTTACAGTCTGCCGAGAAAAAACTGTTAATAAAAAGTTCAAAACAGAAAAGGAAATTCATTACATTTTTTTTGCTAAACCAATTTCTGGAAAGAAAACAGAAAGTGAAGACTCATAGCCACATCTTTGTTAGCGATCGGCCACTGAAGAGTTAGAGGCTACTAGTAAGAGGGAGTTCCCTTGCACTGAAATGGACTGAGGTTGCAATTCTTCATTCAATTCAGGGTGCATCTACTCACGAATTAGCTGGTTTTGAATTTGTGTCTTGCAACGGAGGAAGGAAGAAAGAAAGGAAAAAAAATAAGAAGGAAGAGAACGAAGGAAGAAATAAAGGTAGGGAGAAAGGGAAGGAAAGAGAAAGGAAGGAAGAAAGAAAAGAAGGATGGGAGGAAGGAAGGGAAGAAGGAAGGAAGGAGGGAGGGAAGTCAGACAAGTTAAAAAAATCTTCAGTAGGATTTTCTCAGTATAGGTATACAGAGATGTGTTATATTCATTAGAAAACTTCCTTTTATTTCTGTAATGTTTCTAGATCTATGGCCAGAAGTTAGGAACCTTCCCTTGCAAAAGTCTTACCACATGAAACAAGAAGGTCAGTGTGCTCTAGAAAAATGTCTATTTCCTCAGCTTCCAAGTGAACCTGGTGATTAGCCAGACACATTTGCAGACTCTTCACTTCACTTCCTAGAAGCCCATTTCAGTAAGCTTATGCTTGAGATATGAAGTATAAGAAAAAATTCTGCCATTTCTTCGCACCTCTGTGGACCGTTGGAAAATATAACCAAAATATTCAACAAGGGACTGCTCCTGTGTCACAAAAATATCCAAAGATAAATCTGTTACCCCTAAAAATGAGGATTTCAAGAAACTTTTCAGGAAATAGAGAAATGCTCACACCATATAACTTAAATTTAAAAAGGATATATACACAGGATATATCTACATATTTTAAATGTAAAATATGCTTTTGAAATACATATTGCAATGAAAGCACATTGAGCTAATGCTATTCCTAGCTGTTAATACAAATATAAAGCATACCTACAGATACTTCCTGCACAAATTAAATAGGCAGGCAGATCAATATAGATTAAAGATGAAAGTGTTCATTCCCAAACTATTAAAACAGCACACTAGTGTTTTCTATAGGGTGTCAATATTCCTCATCCAAATGTATTACACACCCACTTGTTAGTTTAGCAACCAGTAGGCCAGATTTATAAAACAGGCCTTATCTTACTAAAATGTGTTCATTATATAAATGCTTTCTGCTCCTATTTTATTGTCGGTTCAATTAATTATTTGAACATTCTCCTTAAAGTCGATTCGAAGGCAACAATTTTCTCAATGGATTCAAAGAGACTGTAATATTTCAGGATAGAGTTTTGAAACCCAAACTTTGGATGAATTTAAATGTGCACGACTTGTTATGGGTTACACTTTTAAAAGTTATATAACAGATAAACCTAAATCCGATACTTGAATGTGCCCTGTATTCCCCAATCCATGAGGCAGGACTGCCAGATTACAGCCCTCACATCCCATCCTGCACCTCCTGGAGACCTACAAAGTAAAGTCTTCCTGTTCTGAAGATACATGGCACACGTACTTGGTTGACTAGCACCCGACAGACACTCCACCCACATCTCACCAGAGCACGTCCAAGGTATCCAAAGAACTGCCCCCAGCATACTAAGCTGAAGCAGCAGCAGCGCAGGTCTCCACAGCGGGACTGAGAATTCCTTTCCCTCCTTGACCTCTGGCTGCAGGTAGGGGGATGCAATGAGACAAAACAGGCATTTTGAGACCCTGTGGGACTTTACTGGCCCTACATGACAATGCAGGCTGGTGCTGTACCTCCACTCCTCCCTGGGGTAGCCAGATCAGATCTGCCCATGCCCCAACAGGTTCATCCATGCACTGTGCACACTTCCACCTGCAAGTGTCTGCTCTCTCGGGGGCTTTGCTTTCACAGTTAACAGGGTCATTCAGCTGACCCAGGGTTTCTTAACGGAGCCACTGTTGCCTTTGGAGCCGGCAGATTCTTTGTATTCCGAGGCTGTCTTGTGCATTGTAGATTTAGCTGTATCCTCGTTCTCTATGTTGTCAATAGCACATTCTCCCCAAAGTGACACAACGAAAAATCTCTCCAGACATTGTCAGATGTCCTTTTGGAAGCAATATGGCTCAGGGTTGAGATCCACAGAATGAAATATTTTTTAATAGCCACCATTGTATGTTGTGAGCAAAGGAGAGACTGACCTCATGATGCTTATATGTAATTAAAAAGAAACGGAGCAAAAAGTCTCAGAAGCAATAATGAAAAATTTATGGCCAGAGCATTGAACAACAGCTAAGAAAATATTACAAACCGAGTAAAGAGTTTAAAGGAGAGGTGGCTGAAGATGGAAGTGATCAAGATCATCTCTCAGAAAAAGTCATCAGGGACTTGATGCATAGGATTTAGGTGGGGGGTAAAAGAAGAACATTGCAGGGAGGGGAAAAGTGAGCAAAGGAACAAAAACAAACGAACAAACAAAAATCCAGGACCTTTTTGGGGGCAGTGAGGAATCTAACCTGAGTCCAGAGTTGTATGTTGAGAAAATAAGCCTGAAAAAGTATCTATGTCCTATGAGGACAAAATTTGATCAGATTCAGCTTTGTACACAGTATTGAAGAAGTGTACAATGAGTTCTCATCATTAGCTGTGAAAAAAAAGACTTGAAGAGGCAATATGAGTGATAGAACTTCTTAGGATGTGAAGAATGTGTAGGTTTTTCTTGGAAATAATTGAGGAGGGGGAGAGATTTAGTTGGATTTTTAAAAATAGGTAGGGGTTGCAGGCAGAATAAGGGAGAAGATTCTGGGCATGAGAAGAGAAATAAGAGTAGTTCTGAAGTGGATACAGTCAACGTGGATTTGGGAGAAAAACAGTGAATGACAAAACTCTACCACAGGTGGTAGATGGCCGAATAGGAGCAGCTCCAGTCTACTGCTCCCAGCATGAGTGACACAGAAGATAGGTGATTTCTACATTTCCAACAGAGGTACCAAGTTCACCTCACTGGGGAGTGCCAGACAGTAAGTTTAGGACAGTGGGTGCAGCGCACCGTGTACGAGCTGAAGCAGGGTGAGACATCCCCTCACCCGGGAAGCACAAGGGGTCAGAGAATTCCCTTTCCTAGTCAAAGAAAGGGGTGACAGATGGCACCTGGAAAATCGGATCACACCCACCACAATACTGCACATTTCCAATGGGCTTAAAGAATGGTGCACCAGGAGATTATATCCCACACTTGGCTAGGAGGGGCCTATGCCCATGGAGTCTCATCCATTGCCAGCACAGCAGTCTGAGATCAAACTGCAAGGCAGCGGCAAGGCTGGGAGAGGGGGCCCGCCATTGACGAGTTAGTTGTTTGATTAGGTAAACAAAGCGGCCAGGAAGATCAAACAGGGTGGAGCCCACCACAACTCAAGGAGGCCTGCCTGTCTCTGTAGGTTCCACCTCTGGGGGCAGGGCACAGACAAACAAAAAGACAGCAGTAACCTCTGCAGACTTAAATGTCCCTGTCTGACAGCTTTGAAGAGAGCAGTGGTTCTCCCAGCACCCAGCTTGAGATCTGAGAATGGGCAGACTGCCTCCTCAAGTGGGACCCTGACCCCCAAGTAGCCTAACTGGGAGGCAACCCCCAGTAGGGGTGGACAGACACCTCATGCAGCTGATTTCTCCTCTGAGCCAAAACTTCCAGAGGAATGATCAGGCAGCAGCATTTGTGGTTCACCAATATCCGCTCTTCTGTAGCCACCACTCCTGAAACTCAGGTAAAAAGGGTCTGGAGTGGACCTCCAGCAAACTCCAAAAGATCTGCAGTGGAGGGTCCTGTCTGTTAGAAGGAAAACTAACAGACAGAAAGGACATCCACATCAAAATCCATCTGTACGTCACCATCATCAAGGAACAAAGGTAGATAAAACCACAAAGATGGGAAAAAAACACAGTAGAAAAACTGGAAACTCTAAAAATTAGAGCTCCTCTCCTCCTCCAAAGGAATGCAACTCCTCACCAGCAAGGGAACAAAACTGGTTGAAGAGTGACTTTGATGAGTTGAGAGAAGAAGGCTTCAGACTATCAAACTACTCTGAGCTACAGGAGGAAATTTGAACCAATAGCAAAGAAGGTAAAAGCTTTGAAAAAAAAATTAGACAAATGGCTAACTAGAATAACCAATGCAGATAAGTCCTTAAAGGTTATGATTGAGCAGAAAACCAAGGTATGAGAGCTAAATGATGAATATAGAAGGCTCAGTACCCAATGTGATCAACTGGAAGAAAGGGTATCAGTGATGGAAGATGAAATGAATGAAATGAAGTGAGAAGAGAAATTTAAAGAAAAAAGAATAAGCCTCCAAAGAACAAAGCCTCCAAGAAATGTGGGACTATGTGAAAAGACCAAATCTACATCTGATTGGTGTACCTGAAATTGATGGGGAGAATGGAACCATGTATGAAACACTCTGCAGGATATTTCCCAGGAGAACTTCCCCAATCTAGCAAGGCAGGCCAACATTCAGATTCAGGAAATATGCAGAATGCCACAAAGATACTCCTTGAGAAGAGGAATTCCCAGAAATATAATTGTCAGATTCACCAAAGTTGAAATGAGGAAAAAATGTTAAGGGCAGCCAGAGAGAAAAGTCCGGTAACCCAAAAAAGAAAGCTCATCAGAATAACAGCAGATCTCTCGGCAGAAACTCTACAAGCCAGAAGAGAGTGGGGGCCAATATTCAACATTCTTAAAGACAAAAATTTTCAACCCAGAATTTCATATCCAGTCAAACTAAGCTTCATAAGTGAAGGAGAAATAAAATACTTTACAGACAAGCAAATTCTCAGAGATTTTGTCACCACCAGGCCTGCCCTAAAAGAGCTCCTGAAGGAAGCACTAAACATGGAAAGGAACAACCAGTACCAGCCACTGCAAAAACATGCAAAATTGTAAAGACTGTCAAGGCTAGGAAGAAACTGCATCAACTAACGAGCAAAATAACCAGCTAACATCATAATGACAGGTTCAAATTCACACATAACAATATTAGCTTTATATATAAATGGGTTAAATTATCCAATAAAAAGACACAGACTGGCAAAATGGATAAAGAGCCAAGACCCATCAGTGTGCTGTATTCAGGAAACCCACCTCATGTGCAGAGACACACATAGGCTCAAAATAAAGGGATGGAGGAAGATCTACCAAGCAAATGGAACTCAAAAAAAAGGCAGGGGTTGCAATCCTAGTCTCTGATAAAACAGACTTTAAACCAACAACGATCAAAAGAGACAGGGAAGGCCATTACAAAATGGTAAAGGGATCAATTCAAAAAGAAGAGCTAACTATCCTAGATATATATGCACCCAATACAGGAACACCCATATTCATAAAGCAAGTCCTTAGTGACTACAAAGACACTTAGATTCCCACAGAATAATAATGGGAAACCTTAACACCCCACTGTCAACATTAGACAGATGAATGAGACAGAAAGTTAACAAGGATACCCAGGAATTGAACTCAACTATGCACCAAGCTGACCTAATAGACAGCTACAAAACTCTCCACCCCAAATCGACAGAATATACATTCTTTTCAGTAACACACCACATCTACTGCAAAATTGACCACATAGTTGGAAATAAAGCAGTCCTCAACAAATGTAAAAGAACAGAAATTATAAAAAACTGTCTCACAGATCACACTGCAATCAAACTAAAACTCAGAATTAAGAAACTCACTCAAAACCACTCAATTACATGGAAACTGAACAACGTGCCCCTGAATGAGTACTGGGTAAATAATGAAATAAAGGCAGAAATAAAGATGTTCTTTGAAGCCAAAGAGAACAAAACTACAACATACCAGAATCTCTGGCACACATTCAAAGCAGAGTATAGAGGGAAAATTATAGCACTAAATGCCCACAAGAGAAAGCAGGAAAGATCAAAATTGACACCCTAACATCACAATTATAAAAACTAGAAAACCAGGAGTAAACACATTCAAAAGCTAGCGGAAGACAAGGAATAACTGAGATCAGAGCAGAAGTGAAGGACATAGAGACACAAAATCCCTTCA
This sequence comes from Pongo abelii, assembly GCF_028885655.2. Lineage (NCBI taxonomy): Eukaryota > Metazoa > Chordata > Mammalia > Primates > Hominidae > Pongo > Pongo abelii. The sequence goes on along the minus strand of NC_072009.2, from coordinate 41,060,356 downwards.
AAAAATTAATAAACACAGCAGCTTGTTTTTTGAAAAGATCAATGAAATTCATAGACTGCTAATAAGGCTATTAAAGAAGAACAGAGAGAAGAATGAAATTGATACAATAAAAAATGATAAAGGAGATATCACCATTGATCCCATAGAAATACAAACTGTCATCAGAGAATACAATAAACAGCTCTGCACAAATAAACTTGAAAATCTTGAAGAAATGGATATATTCCTCGACACATATGTCCCCCCAACACTAAACCAGGAAAAAGCTGAATCTCTGAATAGACCAATAGCAGGCTCTGAAACTGCGGCAATAATAAATAGCTTACCAACCAAAAAAAGAAAAGGAACAGATGGATTCACAGCCAAGTTCTACCAGAGGTACAAAGTGGAGCTGGTACCATTCCTTCTGAAACTATTTTAATCAATAGAAAAAGAGAGAATTCTCCCTAACTCATTTTATGAGGCCAGCATCATCCTGCTAACAAAGCCTGGCACAGAGACACAACCAAAAAAACAGAATTTTAGAACAATATCCCTGATGACCATTGATGCAAAAATCCTCAATAAAATACTGGCAAACTGAATCCAGCAGCACATCAAAAAACTTATCCACCATGATCAAATGGGCTTCATCCTTGGGATGCAAGGCGGGTTCAAAATACACAAATCAATAAATGTAATCCAGCATATAAAGAGAACCAAACACAAAAACCACATGATTATCTCAATAGATGCAGGAAAGGCCTTTGACAAAATTCAACAATGCTTCACGCTAAAAACTCTCAATAAATTAGATATAGATAGGACATATCTCAAAATAATAAGAGCTATCTATGACAAACACACAGATGATATCATACTGAATGGATAAAAACTGGAAGCATTCCCTTTGAAAACTGGCACAAGACAGGGATGCCCTCTCTCACCACTCCCATTCAACATAGTGTTGGAAGTTCCGGCCAGAGCAGTTAGGCAGGAGAAAGAAATAAAGGGTATTCCATTAGGAAAAGAGGAAGTCAAATTGTCCCTGATTGTAGACGGCATGATGGTACATGTAGAAAACCTCATTGTCTCAGCCAAAAATCTCCTAAATCTGATAAGCAACTTCAGCAAAGTCTCAGGATACAAAATCAATGTACAAAAATCACAAGCATTCTTATACACAATAACAGACAGACAGCCAAATCATGAGTGAACTCCCATTCACAATTGCTTCAAAGAGAATAAAATACCTAGGAATCCAAATTACAAGGGATATGTAGGACCTCTTCAAGGAGAACTACAAACCACTGGTCAATGAAATGAAAGAGGGTACAAACAAATGGAAGAACATTCCATGCTCATGGGTAGGAAGAATCAATATCATAAACATGGCCATACTGCCCAAGGTAATTTATAGATTCAATGCCATCCTGATCAAGCAACCAATGAACTTTCTTCACAGAATTTGGAAAAACTACTTTAAAGTTCATATGGAACCAAAAAAGAGCCCACAACACCAAGTCAATCCTAAGCCAAAAGAACAAAGCTGGAGGCATCATGTTACCTGACTTCAAACTACACTACAAGGCCACAGGAACCAAAACAGCATGGTACTGGTACCAAAACAGAGACATAGACTAATGGAACAGAACGGAGCCCTCAGAAAAAATGCTGCATATCTAAAACTATCTGATCATTGACAAACCAGACAAAAGCAAGCAATGGGGAAATTATTCCCTGTTTAATAAATTGTACTGGGAAAACTGGCTAGCCATGTGGAGAAAGCTGAACCTAGATCCCTTCCTTAAACCTTATACAAAAATTAATTCAAGATGGATTAAAGAGTTAATTGTTAGATCTAAAACCATAAAAACCCTAGAAGAAATCGTAGGCCATACCATTCAGGACCTAGCCATGAGTAAGAACTTCATGTCTAAAACACCAAAAGCAATGGCAGTAAAAGCCAAAATTGACAAATGGGATCTAATTAAACTATAAGCATCTGCACAGCAAAATAAACTACCATCAAAGTGAGCAGACAACCTACAGACTGGAAAACAATTTTTGCAGCCTACTCATCTGACAAAAGGCTAATATCCAGAATCTGCAATGAACTCAAACAAATTTACAAGAAAAAAACAAACAAACGCATCAAAAAGTGGGTGGAGGATATGAAAAGACACTTCTCAAAAGAAGACATTTATGCAGCCAAAACACTCCTGAAAAAAGGCTCACCATCACTGGCCATCAGAGAAATGCAAATCAAAACCACAATGAGACACCATCTCACACTTGTTAGAACGGCAATCATTAAAAAGTCAGGAAACAACAGGTGCTGGATAGGATGTGGAGAAATACGAACACTTTTAAACTGTTGGTGGGACCGTAAACTAGTTCAACCATTGTGGAAGTCAGTGTGCTGATCCCTCAGGGATCTAGAACTAGAAATACCATTTGACCCAGCCATCCCATTAATGGATATATACCCAAAGGATTATAAATCATGCTGCTATAAAGACACACTCACACGTTTGTTTATGGTGGCACTATTCACAATAGCAAAGACGTGGAACCAATCTAAATATCCAACAATGATAGACTGGATTAAGAAAATGTGGCACATATACACCATGGAATACTATGCAGCCATAAAAAATGATGAGTTGATATTATTTGTAGGGACATGGATGTAACTGGAAACCATCATTCTCAGCATACTATCTCAAGGACAAAAAACCAAACACTGCATGTTTTCACTCATAGGTGGGAATTGAACAATGAGAACACATGGACGCAGTAAGGGAAGCATCACACAACGGGGACTGTTGTGGGGTGAGGGGGGGAGGGAGGGAAAGCATTAGGAGATATACCTAAAGCTAAATGACGAGTTAATGGGTACAGCACAACAACATGGCTCATGTATACATACATAACAAACCTGCACATTGTGCATATGTACCCTAAATCTTAAAGTATTATAATAATAATAAACAAAAACTATCAGAGGTGGAACAATAGGCACTGTAACAAATTATTACAAATTTAGTGGCTTAATACAAGACAAGCATATCATCTTACACTTCTGTAGCATAGGAGTCCAATACAGGTCTTGTTTGGCTAAGATTGAAGTGTGCACCGAACTGTGCTCCTCTTGGAGGCTCTGGAGGATAATTTGTTTCCTTGTACTTTCTAGCTTCTAGGGGCCTCCTGCATTCCTTAGCTAGAACCCCTTCCTCCATTTTCTAAGCCATCAACATCACATTGATTTTACCATTCTTCTGTCATTTTCCCCTGACTTTTCTCTTTTGCTTCCATCTTCTACATTTAAGGACGTTGTAATGGCATTGATCAATCTGTATCATCCTGGGCAATCTTCCTATCTTAAGGTCAACTGCTGAACAATCTCAATTTCTCTTTGCCATGAGCCCTCACATGCTCACAAGTTTTAGAGATTTGGATGAGGGCATCTTAGAAGAGGTCATATTCTGTTTTGTCCCCTCAGCTGGACATTTGGAAACTATCCCAGATTCTCCTCTTGTCCTCATTTTCCCAATTTAATCTGTCATCTAATTCTGTGTAGCTACCTCATCAGGGCCTCTGGCACAAATGTTCCTTGGAGATTCTTCAAAAGCCCCTATTTAAAGCAATGGAAAAATCAAGCAGACCATGAGTGCACATTCATGCCAATCCCGGTATGTCAGTAACGGCCGTTGCTTTATTTGTATTATATATTGGAATACTAAGTAATACGTGTTTTGTTGGTGAAGGGAAGTTGGAGGATGTCACACAAATTTTATATAAAAAAGTTGAAATTAGGTTGGGCATGGTGGCTCTTGACTCTAATCTCAGCACTTTTGGGGCTCTAATCTCAGCACTTTACAATCTCATGACTCTAATCTCAGCACTGCTGGGGTCTGCCAATCACTTGAGGCCAGGATTTCAAGACCAGCTTGGGCAATATGGCAAGACGCTGTGCCTACTAAAATTTCAAAATTTACCCTGGCATAATGGTGCATGCCCTTAATCACAGCTACTCAGGAGGCTGAGGCAGGAGAATCTCCGGAACCTGGGAGTTGGAGTTTGCAGTGAGCCAAGATCATGCCACTGGCTGGGAATCTTTGATCTAGACCTCTGCTGCCTATTACATAGCCAGCATACACATGAGGCTATTCTTGTTTAATTAAAAATCAGTTCTATAATTACAGTAGCCACATTTCTAATACTCACTGGCTTTCATATTGGACAGCACAGAGGTACAACATTTGCATCCTTGGAGAAAGTTCCACAGATTGGACAGTGCAGAATAGTAATGTCTGTCTCACCTTTTCCCAATACCCTCAAGTGTTTGCTAAGTGATTGCAGCTATTGCCTTCCCTTCCTGTGGCAACAGGGCCATTTTCTCCCAGGGTTTCCAATTCTTCCCCTTCACCTGTCAGTTTTCCTTTGTCAAAATTGAATGAAAAATTACAGCCTTCTTGCTTCTTCAGCTGTTTACAAAAGGAAAACAAAATTAGCAACTCACAATAAGTACGGAATGTATATAAAGTAAGCTCTGTCTTATCTTCTGCCCTTCTGTGTAGTTGGTAACAGCTACCTCATGCAATTTTTCTTTGAATTCCCTTCTGTCTGTACCCCTGCTGAGTTAGCACCATGCTGCTCACACATTTGTGGCTTTTCATATAGGGATTAGTGTGGGGAGGTATGTTATCTCCCTTACACACACACTGACACAACCACACTAAACCACACACACCCAATCACACACATTTGCCCACCCTTTTTCAGTGCTGTTGCTGTTTCAATGTTTGCACTGAAGAAAGTAACAACCACTTCTTTTGGCTCTAAAATTTAGCCCAGCAATAATTCAAGACATCATTGTTTAGCTTATTCAATTTTCTACTGCCCATCCTTTCTCCCATCACATTCTCTGGAGAATTATTGCCAGTTCCTGTAGTTTTTCATGGCTTTTGTATCATTCCTTTGTTACTCAATTTTTCTATCTCATCTATTTTTCATTTCTTTTCTAAAGCAGGAGCTGAGGTTTTCTTTGAAAGACCAGATAGTGAATATTGTTGGCTCTGCAGGTAACCCTGATTGCAGTTACTTAACTGTGCCATTGAAGGGTCAGAGCAGCTTAGATGGTAGTGAGAAAGTGGACAATGCTATAGTCTCCCACATCTCAGTGTGTATTTGGCCTTTCCATGTTATTGTAGATAATATTAATGGAGTACATCCTGTGAGTCAGACATTGTGATGGGTAGTTTACCTTGAAGTGATACAAAATTACTACATAAAGGAAAAGACCAATAGTAGATTAAAGACTCCCTCTGTTCACATTGCAAGTAAGTAGCAGAGGTAGACAGAACCCAACTTCGTTTGATTTCAAATCCTTTGTGTTAAAAACACACACAGTGGGGTTACCATTGCGTATATCCATCCATGTTCCCACTCATCAGTCATTCATCTGTATTTTAATTATCTGTGCTAGAAGCCATGGAATTGCTTATGTTTTTTCCACAGTTTCTCATATGTTCATTTCTTTTGTGAATCTGTTGAATTATTTTTGTTTTGTTTTGTTTTGTTTTGTTTTGAGTCAGAATATTTCAGCTCATTGCCATGTCAGGTAATTCTCTCCTGTCAGCCTCCAAAGTAGCTGGGACTACAGGCACACACCAACATGTTCAGAAAGTTTGAGTATTTCTTTAGGGAGGTATTTTTTGTAGAGAATTATTTCTTCTTCCATGCTGTTGCCTTGGCTGGTCTCAAACTCCCAGGCTGAAGCAGGCTGCCTGCCTCAGCACTCCAAAGTGCTGCCATTACAGGCCTGAGCCATTACACTTGCCCCAATCTGTGAAACTTCATTGTAATTTCTCTCAGTACCTCAAAATGTCTTCCTTTATGGAATATTTCTTTCATCTCTTATAGCATACAAGATTTCCTTTCTTATAAATTAGTGCATCAAGAGGCATATCATAGTCTCTATTATTTGCAAGGACATATATTATAGCACACATTGTTCAGGTAGAAAGAAGAAAAATAGAGCACAAAGTGCTACATTGCTTCTCTTTTCTAAGTGACATGAGGGAGACTTGGTTTTAGCTTCCCCCAATGGATACCTAATGGACATTTCTAAAGCAAGCTAATTAATTCCTTGGTCTTCTCATTACTCTCTATGGTCCTTAACTTACTGTCTACCTCCATTAAATCTTCTAAATTTCAGTGCTGGTGCTAACTGCTCCAGTCCAAGTGAAGCCTAGCTTACTCCACCAGACATTGAGGGTCCCGTGGGCTGAATGTTCCATACTTGCAGATCATGAGAACGTTGTCTGTGATTTTATGTTAGAGGCCTTCTTGTTTTCTAACAGAAATACAAAGGATTCTACAAGAAATAACACAGTTATATCATTTGTTTATTCCAGAAGTCATTCGTCTTCACTAGTACGTGGGAAATGGTGACAAGCTTACTGGCATCTTCCAAGTTTAAGTGAGAAAGCAAAACAAAAGAAGAATTTTACACTTCTCATTAGTCATCTTTGAATTTCAATATTAACTGCTGAAAATATGCACTATTTTTTACTTCATCAGTAGGCACACATTTAAGACCATGTCTAGCAGCTTCAACTTTGTAATTGTTGGCCACCATGATAATCCAGTTTTTGAAATGGAGTTTTTGCCAGCTCAGAAGTCAGAATCCAAAGTGTATGTAGAAGCTTACATTTAATGAGAATTTTTATTATATTGTAATAATATAGTGTAATGTGATTTTAGAACTGGAAAATTGGAACAGAGGAGGTAAATGAAATCCAACACAATTAAATGAAGCTTCCTCTGGAGTTCCAGAGACTGATAGAAGCCAGCTAGTGAATATCCTGGGAGTTGTTTATTCATGCTTTAATTCAGCACAGACTAGCATGACCTCTGACTTTCCTATGATATTCAGTTCACTATGTCATCCACCCTGAATTGTTGCTGCTTGAGCACTTAAAAGCCTAGTTCACCTGTAGCAAGTTGGGGCCTTGAAATATCATCCATGAGTGTTCATGTAGTTTTCATGAATCACATTTTTCATCAGGACCTACTGGGTTTCATCCATTAAAATTCAGACAGTTTCCATGAATCATGTTTTTGATGAGGACCTACGGGGTTCAAAAAGACCCTGTGACCCCTAGTGGCACTTCCTGTCTGGGTCATACATGCATGCTTTCCTCCCCAGTGACCACCTTGGCCATGCACAGGAAGCTCAAAAGCAACACCAGAGATGATGCCACCTGACTTTCTTGTCAAGAATATTTCCAGAAACAAGGCTTGGCTCGAGAACATGATGTCATTCAGAGCAAACAGGCCAATAGATTTTTGTCATGAGAAGAGACCAGTCCTTTCCAATTTATGTTTCTAATACATTTCTGGAACATTTGCCCTGTTTCTCTCAAGCACCCAAGTCAGCTTTAATGACTTTTGAGGAATTCATATTGTAAGTTGCTTGTAATGTATAATGTTTAATTGTGTGATACTTTTCAACTATTCAGGACTTGTCACCAAAATATGATAAACAGGATTATGCAACAGGTGTTGTTGTGACATTATTTTCTCATATTATGAGAACAATACTCATTAAAAATTGTTTTGATTACTTGTAGCAGTACTGCTTCCTGGGATGCAGCTTCTTCTGTATAGTTTCTGTGCACTCCACTGGTCCTGTGGTGGACAAAGGATCACACATAAAAATAATTTGTTGCATACATTGATTTTAATTCTTTCTCCTGCTACCATTCACCTTGTTAAGGCACTTTCACAATTTGTTCCTAAGCTTTCAGGATTGATCATCATTGTAAAAGAAACTACTGCTTGAGTACACACAAAAACATCCATTTATCTAAAGATTCACTTAGGTTTGTCATGACAACATGTGTGAAGTAAAGCACGCTTTAGATGTCAGAGACATTTTGAGAAAATGGGCCACACTCCTCCAGCTCAGGATTGGGAACAGCTTCCTCAACAAGGAGGCTGTCTCTGTTTCCTGAGGCAGTTGTTAAAAAGTACCAAAAATTTGGTGGCTTTGGACAGCAGAAATGTATCGCCTCATTTCTGAGACCCACTGTCTACAATCAAGTTGTCAGTGGTGCCATGCTTCCTATGCAGGTCTTAAGGTAAGAACCTTTTTGTTTAATCTCCCAGTTTCTGGAAGTTCCCTGGCTTGCAGCAGTGTAACTCCAGTCTTCCTGTGTCATTTTTCTCCCTGTGTATATCTCCAAAAGATCCTTTTTTCTAAATACACTTGTGGATTTGTTAGGGGCCTACCCTACTGTAAAATGACACCATTTGAAATAACCATGTCTTCATGTAACCTTTCCTTCCAAATGAAGACACATTCTGTGGTACTGTTCACTTGGGATGTCAACAAAGGAATTTTGGAGAGAATACACTTCAATGCATAACTGAGGTGTCATTTTAAAATTAGGTTTTGAAAGAAAGAATTAGATATAATGAGAAAACAGACCTTTTGTATGTCTCTTGAAAATAACAAAAAAAGCAAAGTCAAACTTTGCTATTTCTGCACAAGAAAACCATCCACAGAATTTACAGAATTAAATGTTTACTGTCTTCATTCCTTGTGGGTAAGTTAATCCGTTGTTGCTCACCCAGTCATTTATGAGTATCATCATCTGCAGCAGTTCATAGTTCATTCTGCTCTCGACCTCATAGATGAGAACATGTGGCTTTTGATCAACATGTTCTTGAAAAGTGGGGGCAACTCCAGCAAGTGGTTTGTGTCAGCATTCTTTATTCAGGACATAATTTTACCTTTTTAGTAAAGTTATTTAACTAATGTTTGGGTTCACAAACTAGAAGATGATGGAAGACAGGTGCCAGGCTCTGAGATTGTACACTTCACAATTTGTATGAATATAAATGTTTCCATTCATGGGACTACTTTTGTTTTGTTAAGGACAAAATATTTTATTGAATAGCTAATTTTAAAACTAAGTCTCACATCGACCAAAAAGTTTATCTGAATAATATCAAGGGTGATGCTACTTTATTTTGTAGTTATTTTTTCACTTAGAATGCTTACATTCTCTTTCTGGTAAAAGTAAGCTAATTTTAAACCCAGTTAAAGTATTCAAATCTTTCATCACAAATACATGGCCTTTGAATAATTTGAGGAATATCATATCAATGACCTGGTTGCTTTTTTAAATTATTATTTCTAAGAAAACCATTGCCTTAATTACGTCACATATGAGAATTATTATCCTTCATGGCATAAGGCAAGAGGATGGAATAAATCACTTCTGTACTGATGTTTATGATTTACATATGAAATTAGGGCATGTTCTATAATTTTAAAAATCTGATGATAGAAAAAAAATTTGATCTTTATCAGGAAATTGGCCTTTTGAAGTAACTCCCTTAGGCTGCACAGCTTACCTTTCAGGCCGCATTTTCTCATCATGCAAGGAAGCAACTTGATAGAAAAGTAAATAAAAATGGAATCTGAAATGTTTCCATCTACTTTCCATCTACTTTCAAATAAAATGCTGTGCTAAAAATAGAGATCATGACCTGGAAGGAACTAAGTTTTCTGTGATCAAATAGTCATTCAAGAAGAATGTTGCAAGTTGTATATTTGGTTCGGTTTTTTATTTATGATTTTATTGTTGTTGTTAGGAAGTCTCACTCTGTTGTCCAGATGAGTTCAATGGCATGAACCTGGCTCACTGCAACCTTTTCCACCAGAGTCCAAGTGGCTCTTCTGCCTCATTGCCTGTAGTACATGGGACTACAGGACCCAACACCGTGTGTGATTTTTTTTGTATTTTTAGTAGAGATGGGATTTCACCATGTTAGGAAGACTGGTGTCAAACTCCTGACCTTAGGTGATTTACCTGCCTCTGATTTCCAAAGCCCTCAGATTACAGGCATGAGCCATGGCGACTGTCCCAGGTAGTTGATTTAAATGTAACAATCCAAAAATAAATGTCACAGTCAAGATATGATAGATAGATTTAAAACTAACATATTCTGCAGTTGGAAATGAAATGTGATAGCACATACATTCACATTAATTCTTTTATACATTTAGAGATATTATAAAAATGTATAGGCAGTGTACACAGGAGTATTTAAGAAGCCAAGGAAACACATGTATGGTGCTAAGTATTGCATATATGCTTCTGCCAGTGGTTAGGAATAGTGGTCCTTCTGATTATTTCCTTTCCGTCAGAGAGTAAACCATTGATACGTATACTTGGAAAAAGTTGTCAGTCAGTTTTCAGGAGAGTTGTCAGAAAAAAGCCAGGATTACATTAACATTTGTATTCATCCTTTTAGATGCATCAAAGGTCTCTGTTAAAGCAATAAAAAAATGAACAGACCATGGATACGTATTCATATCAATGTAGTACTTTGGTCATGGCAGTGCTTTATTTGTATTATATATTGGAATTCTTAGTAATGCTTGTTTTGTGGGTGAAGGCAAGGTGGAGGAAGTCACAGAACTTTTATAAAAAGTTTAGAATTGCCCTGGGCATGGTGGTTCATGCCTCTAATCTCAGTATTTTGGGAGACAGAGATGATACACCACAGCAGGCTGGGAATCATCTCTTTGTTCCTATAACAAGATCTTACTGTAAAATAGGTAATGTCCATTGAAAACCAGGTTATACAACCTGTTCTAATGCTAAGCACTTGAACAATTTTGTTCCATTCTGAATTAACGTTAAGCATGTAATTCTAAGCTTTTGTCTTGTGTCCTTGTGTGAAATAGCTACCATCATTTTTACCCCACTTATTTAATTTTTACAATAAGGTATTTGTTCAAGGTTGTGGTGGTTTAACATTCATTTTTAAAGTGCTGCCAAACACAGCAGTTTTGTTCTATTTCCCTTATTGGTAATACCCAAACTAATATGATGTCTTTACCTGTTAGGTAGCACTCATATTAAAACAAACTAAATCCCAGAGCTATGGGTGCAGAAAAAGGTAAGACTCATCTAGAAATCTGGGAGTAATTTCAGGAAGCACATATTTTTTAATATGGTTGTTCCTGCCCTCAATGAGCATATAATCCTGAGGATTATGATGAAATCCAACCAAGAGCAGCAGGGTGAGTGAGAATAGGAAGACATGGCCCAGCTGCATGACAGTGGCACTCTGAAAATAACCTTTCCTCCAGGCTAATGTAGGTGATGTAGGAGCTAGTAATCCACATCCTGGATGTATATTAGTAAAGTTAAGTGACAATTTTCATGTGTGGCCAATTCTTTGAAGGAGCTGGAAGGAAAGTGGAGTATTAAGTGAGACCTCCTATGTTGGCTGCAGAGAACAGTATTACTGGCATGAAGCTGCGAAGAAGAGCACTGCCGCACATGAGTAGAAATATCAGCTGGTAGATAGGAGATGATCATGAGGAAAAATAAGCTGGCAAAGCTTGGATCTAGTAGGCAATGTCTTTGAAGGCTCTTTAACATGAGGAAAGAATGAAGTCAGTATTAAAATCAGGCTCCCTTAGCACATGTACATTAGCACGAAGTTTGTTGTCTGCTTTAGTGCTCCAAAAGTGATCCAGAAGAAATGTGCATATGGAGTTTCATTCTCTTGTCATAGCTGAAATTTCCTAGGATACTTCCTTTGGCATGGACAGAGATACTGTCAATCTCTGTTTTCCTCATGCTATACTTGTGATCTTTAACTTTTCAGTAACTTCAACACTTCCTGGTTGTTGGTCCAGAGTTCTAGAAAGCACTGACTGTCCAGACACCACCTTTCACTGGGTACCACACTGGGGCATTTCTCTACTTATCAATTTACTACCCGGCATGACTTGTTTATTGCAATAAAAGTTACATGGTGTTGTCTTAATATAAAAGTGAAAACTTAGGTTTGTACAGAAACCTAAATAGTTTTGTTCTAAGATAAGAAACAGTAGGAATGTTTTATCTTCAAGTAGGAAACTTTCCCCAAATATGAAAGTTAACAAAAATATTTATTTAATTGGAATGCAATTGTTATTTTGTATCCTCTACTCACCACTCTATAATTATTACTTATGTTATTAAATGCACATTTGTCTATTCTTCAAGATCTGTTGCTAGCCTTTTTCCATAAACTGAACTCTCTCTATGGAAAAGCTTTCCATTCTTAGCTTGCAACTAGCTGGATATATGACAGATTGTATGGAGCAACGTCTGTACCACTGGGAACTACACTTCCTTCAAACTGTGGAGCATCATCTATGGTTCTTCTGTTCAGGGTGACTCTGCAGCTGCTTCTGACTGCTCTTGTTGCCACACTCACCACCTGCTTTGTTCTCCTACCATTTTCTATTTTATTTTTTATCAAATGTTTCCAGATGACAATATTGGGTGGGGCCAGGAAGAGAAATGTTTTGATGTAAGTGTTCAAAACTCCACTCCCTATATGACAGCCACTTCCCCTCACCCAGCATGTCCTTTGATACCTCTGTCACTCCCCAGTGGCAAGTCTCATCCACATTCAGTCCAAGCTTCGGTTAGCTTCCATAGAATCAGATAGTTACCGACTGCACAGAATGTGAACATCCACAAGAGGCCACAATTTGCTTTATTAAGTCTGACCATTGCAGCAAGGACTTTTTTGAAACAAACATAAATTCCTTGAGAGTAAATCACTAAACAATGTTCAGTAATAGAGGAGACACTAAGTAAATACATGGCCTAATAAAGATGTCTTGATTTACCCTCTGACAAGGTACAATCCTTCTTAGTATTTCCTCTGACAGGGATAAGGTTAGCTTGTGTCTTGTGTGAAAAAGGAATGTTTTAACTTCAACTAGTAGGCTTTCCACAATGGTGAAGAAAGTAACACAAATATTAACTATCCCATTAGTGGAATT